>NC_057857.1:7534494-8159494 GCF_015237465.2 Chelonia mydas
GAACCCGTATTTTCCGATGAAAACCTTTTGGTCAAAAAATTTCCAACCCCCGGAGGTCTCCTGCACCTGAAATCCCACCTGTGGCAGGAAGAGGTACTGCACTCTGCAGTACGCCAGCCACATGACTCTAATTGTGGCCTTAGCGTCTCAATATTGGCCACTAATGCCCACTCACCCCCATGGCTTTGGATCAGCCCTCTGGAGTTCCTGCTTTCAACTTTAAGCACCCAAGTATGACCACTTTGGTCAAAGCTCATACGGCCTCTGGGCAGCCAGACCTCTCGAGGCTGCCGGAGATTGTGGGACATTGTGCATTTTGGTTGATTCAGGCTCCCTGTTCCACTGCACCACAAAAATAGGCACTGGGGTATGGGTAACAGACTCCCTCCCCAGCTACCTTGGAGTCTCAAGGAAAAGGTATGGAACTGGGATCTCCGAGGCCTTCAGTTCCAGTCTCACCTCTGCAGAATGCAAGTGCTAGAATGTGGTTTTCTGGTTGATTGAATTCACATGGTGAGAAACAGTCTTTAAATTAGATTTTACTGTTCAGAATCCTTTATAATCTGTAAATGGAGGCCGTGCCGCGCAGCAGAATGCAGCTGCTCCCCGTTTCAGCTACTCATCTGAACACGTTCTGATCCCTTGTTGCACCTGAGAAGGTTTGCAGCTTGGGAGAGGAGTAATGAAGACAGTTAACACACACTGACCTCCATTTCAAATACTGCAGGTCGAAGCTGCGGTGTACCCTCGATATACTGAGTATATTTTTCAGCAATAAATTTACAGACATTTCTATCCTGTGTCCTTAGTTCGGTTTGGCCTGAGCCAGTGCTTTTCTCTCCCTCCTTGGTTACAATTTTGGCCCTGCAACACATGAACCGCGGGCAGGGATTCTGTGGGGTTATTTCAGTTCAATCCCACGAGAGCAAAGCACAAGCACGTGTTCCCTGCTCCTGATTTTCCAGACTCAGCAAGACGCTTCAGTGCACACGTGTCTCCCCTGGGGAGAGGATGAGAGAACCACGGACATGTGACCAGTGTGTAGTCACGTTACTTAATGCACTGCTGCAAGGTGCTGAGATACTACAGTGATGAGCGAAGTCGAAGAAGGCATAGAGACTAGAAGAGAAAGAGTAGTTTTGTGTTACATAGGGTTAACAAGTGAATAGATACCCTCGTCTCTTTGCAAACATAGGCCCCTGGGACGTGGCACTTATCAAAGGCTCTGTGCTTGTTGGAGACATTCTTTATGTTGGTGGCAGACCGCTGCAAGGGCCCCACCTGAAGTAAACTGTGTGTATTCTGTTTGCATTATGGAAAAGCTGAGTGCATTCCCCCTCTTTGAGACAGGTGGTCTCTGCGCCTAGGTGGGAGCTTCTCACCTTCTACTATTAAGCAGTGTATGACCTCTTTGTTTCAGGGGAGACTGGGAGACCCAGGTCCTAGAGGACTTCCGGGACTGCTGGTAAGTAGAAGATCGATAGCTGTGTGCTAATGCAGTTACCACCCTTCTGGTCTCCGGTCATGTGACACTGATGGAGCTGGAAAGATGCACATCCACATCCCTCCAGAAACTGATTTGTTTCCATCTTTTGGCTGAGCGCTGTCCTATGTAAAATGATTTGGTGGTCTCAGTCCAGCTGTCAGTGAGCATGTGTCCCAAGCCAACTGGTGACAGAATGGGTATGGAGACTTCACGACCCTCACACCCACAGAAGGGACCCCTCCAGCTCAGGGTAAGGTGCACTGGATCATAGTGTGAGGCAAAGCTGCCTGGCTTATGGTCAGTCTGTATTTATTCTGCAGAAGGGGTCTGGGTGATGCATTCTACAAGTTTTGTCTTTCCAGCATCCTTGACCACAGCAAAACATCTAACTTTAAAACTCTTTTTTTTTTTTTTTTGCAAAAGTGGGGGAGGGGGCGAGATGGATTCCGAAGATTAGGTATTCGGCGAATATGCCTTTGTGAGCTACGTTATAAATACTTCTGGGGGCTCTGATGGTGCAGTTTATAAACCATACGAGTGATTTTTTTTTTTTTAAATCATTTCACTCCTCACCTTCTCAGCTCTTCGGCGAAGTAGCTGACTATTGGAACTCAAACGCCACCTGATGTGTGTGTGATTCATAGAGTAGCTCTTCCCATCTACATGCAGAGATAGATGCATAGCTGTTCTTTCCTTTGCACAGGGGCCTCCAGGTATTCAAGGGCCAGACGGCATCCGCGGTAAGCCTGGTGTGCCAGGAGAGAAGGGGCCTGCTGGATTGAGTGGGGCTGCAGGACCAGCTGGATACCCAGTAAGTACAGATTCTGATTTCTTTGACTGATGTGTAAGGTGAGAATGACACCATCAGTTGCCACTCCACTTGTAAGCGGGATTAGAGACATGCTCCATGAGCTGGTAGATGTGATCAAAGCTAAACTGCTGAAGGAGATCTCCTCTTTTCCAGCTCCACGGCTTTATTGTCTTAGTTACGTATGGGATGGCTACAGATCTGCCGAGTGCCAAGTACCTTACCCCACCCCGCAGTTACCCCAAGACATGTAACCTGCATTTCCATTCCTAAGCTCTGCAGCACTGAATCTCTTATGAGACAAAGATTTGGGATAGCCCCCAAGGCCCTAATAAAATCCAGGTTTGATGGTATATGCACCAACACTCTTCCCCCACCCTCTCCATCTGGGCATGCCAAGGGACATCAGTGCAGTTGTTCTGAAACTTTACTGAGGTGACCCACCAAGTGCATTTAGTCTTTTTGGGGGACCAACCAATGAGAGAGAATGAAAACTACCACTTGCTAGGAGGAGTCACGCAGGGCTGTGGAATGCTATTTAAAGTGCAGGAGCCCTCAGACCCCAAGTCCCCTGCTTGGCTCTCTCTCCCCAACCTGCTGCCCCTCTCTTCCCGGGGCTGGGCCGCAGTCACTCCCAGGCTGACTGGCCACTTGCTGGTTCCGGCTGCTTCCTCCACACTGCTGCTGTCCAGATCTTGCTCCCCATGCCACTGCCTGCTGCCCCAGCCCAGTGGAAGTGAGCGGACGGGGGAGAGAACTTCTGGGGCACACACAGGGTGGGGAACGATGTGGGCAGTGACAGCCGACCCCCACTCGGTCCTTCTCACAACACACTGGTGGGTCACACCCCACCATTTTTGAACATCACATTAATGGAAACAATGGTTCACGTCTCGGGTGGGGCACCAGGTGCAAGGTTAAAAGATAAACTGTTCAAAAATGGTGACAGATTTGGGGAGACCAACTTTTGAGCACTCTCGAAGGGGGGCCTGATTTCCAGGTGCTCGGCTCTGTCTGAGAAACAGGCCCTCTTCAGGGGTCTCAAGTTGCCCCCACCCCCAAATAACTAGTCACTCTTGAAAATCTTGGGCAAAATAACTTCAGCTCCCCAAGACAGGGTTACTCTCTGCAATTGGCATGCAACAGCCTCTGCCTCCCTTACCCGCCACTGTGCATGCAGGATGGGCAGAGTGTATCCCTGTAACCCAGCACCTTGCCTTGTATTCGCTGCTTGTGTCTCTGGTAGCCCGTGGCTGCAGCAGGAGGCTCCCCTGAGGCACCTCTTAGCTCACAGTCATAGCAGAGCGCCCGTGCTGTGGACCCTCCTCCAGCTCTTTGTAGAGGGGCCAGATTTTCAAATTTTAGCATAGGGAGGGGTCTGCAGTGGTGAGCTGGAGCCGGTTGTTAAATTTAGAGGCCCTTTTAGAACCGGTTGTCCATGAGGGACAACCGGTTCTAAAAGGGCCTCTAAATTTAACAACCAGCCAAAAGTGGCGCCTTAGGTGCCGACTCCGTGAGTGCTCCGGGGCTGGAGCACCCACGGGGAAAATTTGGTGGGTGCAGAGCACCCACCAGCAGCTCCCCGCCCGGCCCCAGCTCATCTCCGCTCCGCCCCCACCCCTGAACGCACCATCCCGCTCTGCTTCTCCGCCCCCAACCCCGGTTTCCCGCGAATCAGCTGTTCGCGCGGGAAGCCGGGGCGGGCTGAGAAGCAGGCCGCGGTTTCGTGCTCAGGCCCAGGGAGGTGGAGGTGAGCTGGGGCAGGGGGGCGCGAGGAGGGCCGCCCGCGCCGCAGCAGGTAACCCGGGGGGCGCCCAGGGGAACCGCTCCCAGTCCCAGCTCACCCCCGCCTCCCTGGGCCTGAGGGCGAAGCCGCCGCTTGCTTCTCAGCCCTCCCCGGCTTCCCGCCGAACAGCTGATTCGCGGGAAGCCAGGGGGGAGGGGGCGGGGGCAGAGAAGCAGAGCAGGGTGGTTCAGGGGAGGAGGTGGAGGCGGTGAAGAGGTGAGCTGGGGCCGGGCGTGGAGCGGGGTGCTGCCGGTTGTGCTCTGCACCCACCTAATTTTTCCTTGTGGGTGCTCCAGCCCCGAAGCACCCCTGGAGTCGGCGCCTAAGGTGCCACTTTTGATATGATCAGTGGGGGGAGCAGCTGCTCCCCCCCAGCTACGCTACCCCACCCCTAGGAGCCAAAGGGACCTGCCGGATGCTTCCGGGAGCCGCCCCAGGGAAGCACCGCCGGGACTCCCCACCTCCCCCCCCAGCAGGTCCCTCTGGCTCTTAGGGGTGGGGTGGGTACCCACTACGGTGGCCCACGAGACCCTCCTGCACGGTTCTGGGGGCAGTCAGGGGAGGGGGGTGGATGGGGCAGGGGTCCCTGGGGTGGGGGCATCAAGGAATGCAGGGGGTTGGATGGGGCAGGAGTCCCGGGGGGCAGGAGCGGGCCACGACCCCCTCGTGGGGTGAGGAGGAAACTGGTTGTTAAGATTTTGGCAGCTCATCACTGGGGGTCTGTGATAGGCATTTCTGGCAGCCAGGTTGGAAACGTAGTCCCATCAGGGACTCTGTGTACCCACAGATCCCGTAGCTTGATGTTCACCTCCTTTGTCAGCCTACCTTGTTCTTTCAGTCTGGGTTATTGGGTGTGATGGGTGTTGCAGTGATGTTTTCCCAGTGGATTGTGCCAGGAAGTGTGAGCTTGCCAGAGGCATGAGCACCAGGATCTAGTGAGAGAGCACTCAATGGTGATACACGAGCCCTTAACCAGAAGCTGAAGACTGGCTCATCCTGTTGGCCACCGGGCTGCGTGGTGCACAGCGTGTTCTATCACCACTCCTGCGTGCAATGTCGGGGATTGGCAAGGACTCTCCAGATTAGGACATGATTGCTAATTCAGTTCACGCTCTTACAGGGCCAGGAAGGGCCAGCTGGGCCTGAAGGGCCTTTGGGGGAGAAAGGAGAGAAGGTAAGGAGGTGAAAGGGGCACATGGTTCCACATCTCTGCAGTTGCATGGGATGCAGTGTAACAGATTCAGCACCGCTGCCTGCACAGAGTCTGAGTTCGTTAATGAAGGATGTGTGCCGAGAGGAGACACAAATCCACACCCCCACACGCATACGCGCTTGTAGTTCAAATCCTTGAAGGGGGTTGGGGAACAAGACGCAGTGCATGGGGAACAAGACGCAGTGCATCTCCACAGAATTGTTCTCCTTACACATTAGAATTTTGCTCCCCATGGCAAACAGATTGCAGTCGTCTTTGTGGGGCAGGGGCTGGAATCCCCACGTAGGGAGAACACTGCATTGTGCCCAAAGGGTAAAGTGAGAGCGTTCGGGGGACAGGAGGAGGTTGAGCTGTAGCGCCCACACACCTTCCAGTGCCCCCTCAGCAGCCTCACTCCAGTAACACAGATAACTTTACCCCTTTGCTTCTCATTGACATATCCATGTGCAATGAGCTCACGTGGACCAGGAGCTCTCCCACCTGGGGAGCTCGCTCCTCTGCCTTCCTCTCAAGAATTGCATCCCAACCCCAGTCACCCCAGATCTCCTTGGTCTTGCTTGCCTCCAGCAGCCCTGATTATGCCCCAGATGAGTGCTATTCCTTCTTCTTAATGGGGGATACCTGCCCAAACTGGGACGCACTAATGCACACCCCCCAACCCCTCCTCCCCACATTATTTGGGGTGGGGGTCAGAATACTAACATGGAGAAATGTAGGTAGGAACATCTGCTAAAATGGGGAGAAAACCCTGCAAACTCTCCCAGCACGACTGTGCTCAGATGTCACAGCTTGGTGATACTAAGTTCAGACCGTTCAAAAGCTTGAAGGATGGAGACTCTTCGGTGCAAACCCTCACTAAGATTAGTTGCTCTGTTGAATGTCTTGTTTCTTTAGGGTGAAGTGGGAGAGCCGGGAGAAGCTGGCATCAGAGGCCTGGATGGAGAGCAGGTAGGGTGGTAATGCCTAGCTCTTCTATAGCACTTTTCATCCTTAGATCTCAAAGGATCATTATCCGTGTTTTATGAAGAGGGAAACTGAGGCACAGAGCAGTGCAGTGACTTGCCCAAGGTCACCCAGCAGGCCAGTAGCAGAGCTGGGACTAGAACCCAGGTCTTTTGAGTCCCAGTCCAGTGCTCAATCCACCAGGCAACACTGGTAAATAGGTCAGGAAATCATGTCCTCTGTCCCCTTTTTAATGTCCCTCTCTCTGGACTTTTCCATTCCCCTTGGTTTCCAGCTGGCGGGAGCAGTAGAGTTTGAGGGCTGCTTGTTCCAAAGGAAAGCTGTGAGAGTCGAGACTTTGTCATCTTAGTTATCAGAGTTAAGTATTAGTGCTGCCTTAGGGCAGGCCTTCAGCCAAATAATATGTCTGCAAGGCAGGATTTGGTGTAAGCTGGTGTTGAGTGTGTGTTACAGGTCCCACTCAGAGTCTGTAACAGCCCTAGCTGGGCAGTTGTGGCTCTTTAGCTCAAGCTTTTGGCTCTGGAGGTCCCCATTTCAGTCCCTGTGTGTCAGCCAAGATGGCTTCCATCACCTTGGCAACCTGCCCAAAAGAAGGCCAGTTGGGGATGTTCAGCTGTAACTCCCATGGGTATCCTCTCTAGGTTTTCATCTACTGGGCGACTTCCAAGATTGCCCACCACGAAGCCCTGCTCTGGTTCTAGCAGCGCTGAGTCGCAGGTGTGTTGCTATTCAGTGTACGCTACCATAGGGTACATAAACTCTTAAAACATTTGATCTGATCTATTTTGCCCTCCGTAGGGTTCCCCGGGACTCCCTGGAGTGGAAGGTCAGCCTGGGTCCAAAGGGGAGCAGGTCAGTACTTAAGATGAGTTCTAAAACCTGGTCTAGGAAGCTGAAATCCTTGAGGCAATGCTAATTCCTGACCTGGATTTGTGGGCAGAAGCCTGGAGAAAATTCCCCCACGGTGCTTTGGAACTCAAGTTGCCCTGGCACATGTAGCTGCAGGAATCCCTGTGCTCAGATGCACGCTTTGATGCTCATTCTGTATCTGTGGTTCTAGAGCGTGCAGAAACTGGACCTTAAAGGGAGGCCTTAACCTACAATTAATAATCAGGCATTTTTAAAAAAAAATCATCCTTACCCGTGTTACTAACCGCTGCTTAGGCTGTTGCAAATGAAAGAGCCCTCACTTAGTCCCCTTTTCATGCCGTGCTCTGCTTGCACAATGAAAACACACCCGTGAGTTTTACTGACAGGTTTTCCATCCTGCATACAGAGCGGCACTGGCTACCACTACCAGAAAACATGAGCACTCGGGCTTTCCGAGGCCAGTTGGCACGCTTGTCGTGTTTGGAATAAACAGCCAAGCCTTCCGGTGTTTGCGGTTCATCCGTCATTATCGTCAGTGCCCACGGGCAAGATTTTCAGAAGCGTCTAAAGGAGTTAGGTGCCCAGTTCTCATAGATTTTTTTTCCAGTGGGAGTTGGGCACCTAACTCCTGCAGTGCACTGTCCTGGAGTGTTCCATCCATGGCAGTCGACAGAAGACACCAGCCTCCGGCGGCTGTAGTTTTTGCTTTGTTATCATTCATTTACTGTTTTGTGCCTGGTAAATAATCACTGTTCTCCGGAATCCACCCTCCCCAGACAGCCTCAGCAGTTAGCCTTCTTGTTCTCTCACTGTGGTTCAGGGGAGGACCATCATCCTTCAGGAAACCCCAGTCCGCATGTCTAAGTTACTCTTCTTGGGAATTTTCCTCTGTTTGTTGTTACAAATTATAGCAAGTGTCTGCTGGAATGGAAACCCACCAGCCTTACCCCCTGCGTCCAGATGTCGGGATCTATCTGCTTGCTGAGGCATTAATGATTTATATTGACAATCAGCAGATATCCAGAACACAGCTGGTAAGGTCGACTGGATAATAATACTTGTCATCTTCCTCTTTTCCAGGGAGAGGCAGGAATCCCAGGGGCTCCAGGTGTCAATGGAGGCTCTGGGGAGCCAGGAGAGGAAGGGCCGAAGGGAGACCCCGGGACACCTGGGGAACTAGGACAAGAGGTACACTTCTGGCATTCTCTGACAGGTGGCCCATCACCGTGGTAGCCGTGTCACTGTAACCTACTAGAGAAGGCTGCAGTTGTGATCATTGTGATCCGCGAGTGGGGAGCGAGATTGAGCAACCAGGGAGGAATTATTTGGATGGCTGGATTATTAGACCTAGCTAAACTGAGGGCTCTGAGATGGGCTTGGGGAGGTCTTGTCAGGGTGCGGGGAGAGGGAGGCACGCCACATAGGGAGTAGCACTCTCTGATTTTCAGCTGGGGACCAGCACTGGCCATCTCCACCAGCTTATTTTCCGTATTTATATTTCTTGCTCCTCTCGGGACAGGATGTTACTTGCAGTGGTAGCAAGCAGAGTTTTGACCCAGGAAAGGAAGAAGAGTCAGAGACATCATGAAGTCACTAGGAACTTTGCTACTGCCATTGACTTTAAATGGAAGCTGCTCAGATCCTACCGCGATGGGTGGCAGTACAAGTAATGTCTGGGCGTGGCACTAGGAACAGGGTTCATACATTTTAGGTTAAATGAACGTCAGAGAGAGCTTGATTGGAATTTCTTTTTTCCTTTCTGTTGGCAATTTTGATTTCTCACAAGAAACTTTTTCTTTCTGAAAAATCATTTTGGCTGAAAACAGGAGGGGGTGGGGTGGGGGCAGGAGTTCAGCCAAAAGAAAATTTGATTTTCAGTTTTCCAACCAAAACTCATTTTATTTTAATTTTTTAAAGGAAATTTGACACTTTTTGTGAAAATTCTCATATTGAAGACCCAGTTTTCCATTTAAAATGGAAAATTTGGGGCCGACTATACCTGGTGATGGGTATTTGGGATTTGTCCTTGGGTTTCTGAACTTCCCCGTATAGCAACCCTCTCCACTTGCTTGTGAGGGGCCAAGGCCATGTAAGATTATGCACCAGCCCCCTCTGCTCCCATCTCCTGCTTGCTTCGGCGTGGGCGTAGCAATTTCAAACCATTTCACCTCGATATTCACTCTGCATCTGCTGTGTAATATCAAAACCACCACCCTGCCCACCCCAGAGGCCCAGCAGTGCTACAAATGAGTCTAAAGAAACTGCCCCAGCTCTAAAACTCTGTTACAAACCACTGGAATTCCATCCTGTGGCAATGTCAGAGCAGGCAGATCTCTCTGCCAGGGCCAAGGGATAGAAGATGCTACTTGGATGTGATAATAACTCCTGCTGGTGCTGGTCAAAATTACACAAGTGAATTGCATGCAAAATAGACTCCAGTGTTGTCCTGGGGACTGCGGGATAGAAGGAAGCCTGGCTGTAGGTAGACACCGGTGACAAGAAGGCCGCTGTTAGTATGGTGGGTCCTGGGCTTTTTTTGGCAGGGAGGCTAAGACGCCACCCCTTGCCCCTGCTCTTGGGCCGCTGACGTCATAGAATATCAGGGTTGGAAGGGACCTCAGGAGGTCATCTAGTCCAACCCCCTGCTCAAAGCAGGACCAATCCCCAACTAAATCATCCCAGCCATGACTTTGTCAAGCCTTATCTTAAAATCCTCAAAGGAAGGAGATTCCACCACCTCCCTAGGTAACGCATTCCAGTGTTTCACCACCCTCCTAGTGAAAAAGGTTTTCCTAATATCCAACCTAAACCTCCCCCACTGCAACTTGAGACCATTACTCCTTGTTCTGTCATCAGTTACCACTGAGAACAGTCTAGATCCATCCTCTTTGGAACCCCCTTTCAGGTAGTTGAAAGCAGCTATCAAATCCCCCTCATTCTTCTCTTCTGCAGACTAAACAATCCCAGTTCCCTCAACCTCTCCTCATAAGTCATGTGTTCCAGTCCCCTAATCATTTTTGTTGCCCTCCGCTGGATGTTTTCCAATTTTTCCACATCCTTCTTGTAGTGTGGGGCCCAAAACTGGACACAGTACTCCAGATGAGGCCTCACCAATGTCGAATAGAGGGGAATGATCACGTCCCTCGATCTGCTGGCAATGCCCCTACTTATACATCCCAAAATGCCATTGGCCTTCTTGGCAACAAGGGCACACTGTTGACTCATATCCAGCTTCTCAGCCACTGTAACCCCTAGGTCCTTTCCCGCAGAACTGCTGCCGAGCCATTCGGTCCCTAATCTGTAGAGGTGCCTGGGATTCTTCCGTCCTAAGTGCCGGACTCTGCACTTGTCCTTGTTGAACCTCATCAGATTTCTTTTGGTCCCCGCTAGTGGCCCAGGAAGGTGGTAGAGGAGGGAAACGGGGGAGGGCTCTGGGTTTGCTCCTCACTCTGAGTCCCAGCCCCTCTCAACCCCTGCGGGTTCTTACCCCTTGGGCGGGGTACCTTTGGTCCTTAGACGCTGCGGGAGGGTCTCCCTTACTTCAGTTCTCTGATCTTTCAAGTCTCTCAACACACCTCCAAGCTCCAGTCCTTTCTCCTTCTCCCTGACTGCCTGAAGCAGGGGGGTTTTATTAGGTTCCTGAGAGGGCCTTAATTGACTGCAGGTGCTCTAATTGACCTGTAGCCACCCTCCCTACTCTACAGGGAACCACGCCTTAATTAGCTTTGGGGTTATATATTTCCCCTCTAGCACTCTACCACTGCTCCCTGGCCCTCCTGTATCACAACACATAGATTCATATTAATAGATTATAAGGCAAGAAGTGACCATTGTGATCATCAAGTCTGACCTCCTGCAAAACACACACCATAGGACCTCCTTGAATTAATTCCTGTTTGAACTGGAGCAGATCTTTTAGAGAAAACATCTGATCTTGATTTAAAAATGTCTGGGGAAGGAGAATCCACCATGCCCCTTGATAAATTGTTCCAGTGGTTAAATGATCTCATTGTTCAAAATGTGCACCTTATTTCCAGTCTGAAATTGTCTAGGTTCAAATTTCAGGGCTAATATAAAGAGGACTGTGATTAATTGTTTTCCATGTCCATTGAAGGTAGGACAAGAAGTAATTGGCTTAGTCTGTAGCAAGGGAGATTTAGATTAAATGTCTGGAAAAACTCTCTACCATGAGTGATTAAGTTCTGCACTAGTCTTCCGAGGGAGATTGTGGAATCCCCGTCATTGGAGGTCAAGAACAGGTTGGCCATACACCTCTTTGAGATGGTCTAAGTTTACTTGGTTCTGCCTCAGCGCATGGGGGCTGCTCTTGATGACTTCTCGAGGTCCCTTCCAGCCCTACATTTTTATGACTTTGTGGTGCCTACAACACCTTCGCCAGAATTCATATCGCAAACTGAAGAATGTTTTGCTGTAGCAATGAAGTCCATGGAGAGTCAGTGTGAGAGGCCTCAATCTTCAGGGACTGATGAGCGTAGAGAAGACACACCTGGTACAGAACATGGGTGCTCACTGAACTGGGGCTAAAGAGTTTGCTTCTCCTTCTTTGCAGGGTGACATCGGGGATCCCGGAGATATGGGGGAGCCCGGGTCCAAGGGTGAAAAGGTGGGGAGATCTCTTCTTGTATGTTTTCCCGTTGAGACCCTACATTGCCACTCGTGGCCTGCTCAGCCCGTTTCTCTCACACACCTTAGTAAAGTGTCTGTTGGTCCCCAGATGAGATGTTGGAGATGTGCCACGCAAGCTTACAGAGATGCCACAGGAGGGCTGTAGTTTTAAGGCTGAGATTTACGAATAAAACCAGGATTTTTATAATCCTCTTTCTTGTGTGTTAATGATGTAGGGCTCCATGCTTGGCATCTAAGATGAGTTTAAAACATGCATTAAGTGTTAATTTAGATGCCATTTAATTGTTGGCTCATTTAACTGCAGTTGATTTTACTCATTCAGGTCTTTGTAGTAACGCATCTGTTTCCACTAATGAACAGGGTGACGCTGGCCCTGGGGGCCCTCCTGGAATGCCTGGACCAGATGCCATTATGGGAGAAACTGGTGAAAAGGGACTTAAAGGAGAGAAGGGGCAAGAAGGTTTACTGGCAAGTACAGCGAGGACTCCTCTCTCCATGTGGGTCACTGGGACCTGGCAGGAATCCCAGGATTTCCCATGAGGGTGGGAGTTTAGGTCTATCTCTGTATACAGGAGAGTTCTTGGTCACCCAGCAGGAAACTAGGAGTTTGCCAAGGACCATGCAAAACATTCACAGGGAAATTGGAAAACCACCAGAATTGGAGAGGTTTATGTGATTTTTTTTGGTTTCACCAAATTAGTCCAATTTGGGGGTGAGGAGTTTGCACCTCCCCCCCTCCAAAAAATACATGCATTTGTGAGCAAAAATGGGCTATTTTAACACGTTTTCCTCTTTTTGACCAAATGAGATGGTGTCAGGGCTTTTCAAATTAGAAATTTCATTCCGACAAAGAGCAGTTTTCACACTGACATGTTCAAGGTGCTGACGTTATGCGCGGTTTTGTGCCAGAACTATCAGCTGGCAAAAAGTCCAGATTTTGAGCCAGAGGGTCACTTGACACACAACCAAGAGGGTTTCTCCTTTATGTACCTTTAAGTCTCAGCACTAAAATTTGAGTCTCTCTCTCTGTAGCTATTTGAGTTCGATGGTGTGTCAATATCCATGCATGTTTCTTGCTCCCAGTTTAGAATATCTTGTCCCTGAGTCTCTCTCTCTCTCCTCTATCCATGTGTGCTCTTGGGGTTGCCCATTAGGGTAATAGTTGGGTTTGCTTCTGGGCCCTGGGTTCCCTGTGAACCTACTGGAATGAGATTTCAGCCTTTCATGGGTGTTCCCTGTGGCACCGTGATCTGCGGGTTCTGTCGCAGTGACAGTTGGCTCGAATGAAGTTGCTGCTGTACAGGGCATTCTAGATTAATGCTGGATTCAGCAGCCAGTTCAAGTTCCGGTCTCAGTTTTCGGAGCTCTGTCAGGGTTCTAATAAGTAACACTTCTCTTCCTTCCACAGGGCCAGCTCGGTGTGATCGGTGTTGCAGGACCTGCTGGAGCCAGAGGACGAATTGTACGTTAACTTGTATTATTCCTCCTTCCTTTGCTGGTTGCAAGGTCTCTTGATGTAGAAATCTGGGGGTCATGCATGTTACTTGACCATCAGGAGGCAACTGGCTGCTCTGTGTAAGTTATGGCTATTTTGAATGGATGTGATCTATTTTTTCCTTCGTGACAGGGTGAAGCAGGTATCCTAGGTCCACCCGGGTTAGCTGGCCCTGAGGGAGAGAAGGTACTGAGAAGAAGCGATAAAGTCTGATATAACCTCACCCACCTCCACGCCATTGTGGTAATGAACTTTACGAGGTGGGAGAGCTGGCATTTCCGAAAGGTGTTGGAGAGCTGTGCACAGTTTGGTGACCAGCAGAGCTGCTTTTCTGGGATCTTTTCAGGGCTCGGGAAATGAGTAAAACAGAGGAAGAGGAGTTTTCCATTCTTAAATTTCATTGGCTTCTCTATGTCACAAGAGGAGTCTCTGTTTTACTCATTTCCCGAGCCCTGATTTCTAGCCCTGGGATAACAGGAAAGGCTACCAGTGAGTTGAAGTATGAAGGGAGGGTCCCCTCCTCCGACGCAGTCTGCCAGCTCAGCATTCCAGGTGGAGAGAGATTTTCAATGGCAGGCTTGTAACGCAGGCTGCCTGTGCCAGGGATCAATCCCCATCCCTTTGGGTTTGGTGATCAAAGGGGAGAGGGCGGGGGCAGCCCCACAAAGGTTTTAGTGGCCTAGGTTCCAGAGGGCAGGATAAGAACTATTCCCTTCTTTTTCCCCAGGGGGATCCAGGACCAAGTGGACTGATTGGCCCAGCTGGTGGGGCTGGATTGGAGGTAATTGTCACTGCAGAACCCCAGTGTGCTGTCTAAGGTGCGCCTCACCGTCGCCCTCTGAAATGAAAATTGGAAGAGTTCCCCCTTCCCAGCCCAGGCCAGGACTTTCAGAAGTAACTAATGATTTTTGGATGCTTCAGTTCTTGGGTGGCCAAGTTGGGCACTGGAGTTCACGAAGTGCTGAGCACCCGCCCTCTGAAAACTGGTGTCTTTCCTTTCCTTTATGGTGTCTCAAGTTGGGCAACACAAATCAGTAGGCCTTTCTGAAACTCTGTTCCCCATACTTCAGTCATGTTTGTTTCCCTAGTTGTCGTCTTACAGACACTAGCGCTGGGACACTGTATTTTACAAGAGCACTGTAATGGGCTGGCCTGACATCCCCGGAGACAGATATCTTCTCTTTATTCCCATATTTGTCCATGAGACTGATACAATAATGGATAGCAGCTGTGCACACCCTCCATCAATGTGCTTCTCTCAGGGAGCATCTGTGAGAGGGACGGGGCAATTTTCTTCTCATGGGCTATTCAGTGCTTGATCTGCAGTGAAGGTGTGGTGGCATGGACCCCAGTGAAAGACAAAAACCTGAGTATATGCCCATAGTCCCTAGTGTGCTTGTACTGGGTCACCCAGCCTGCACTGCCATATCCTCACTGACCCTAGATTAAAGCCAGTTCAGGTGTGCCCACCCTCACTGCAGTCACACCTTCATTTGGGGTGTAGACCTTGAGACTACCAGCAAGGGTACTAGTCTCCATGGCGCTATGTTTGCTAGTATCCTAATAAGAGATACTAATGAATGCATCAAACAGGTGAGAGTCAGATTCATGTTAATTCTTAAATGTTACTACAGGGAGTCCCTGGGGAAGATGGAAGAAAAGGACAGCGAGGCAAGCCAGGGCCTGCCGTGAGTACTAAATCCTGCTCCAGAGCAGAGGTTGGGGAGTGTTCAGAGATCAGGTCTGGTGTCATTCAAAGAAGCTCCCGACAAACGGCTGCTCTTTTAACCTGGCTCTTTAATACTTTATTCTCTTCCTGATTTCTTTTCTTATGCTTTAGTTTCATGGTTTGTTTGGTAGGGAAGCGGGTGCTGCTGTATGGAACCAACTCTTATCTGGACTGTCCCAGCTCTTGAGTGCAACAAACCAGTCTGGAATGTCACGGCAGCAGGCTTTGTTACATCTTGATTTCTACCTAGGCTGTAAACGGCCTTTTCACAAGCTACTTGGGGATTTTTCTTCTAGTCCTGGGTGAAATCAGAGCACCTCTGAAACTGGGGCAAGATGGAAACTAAGACTTTTTCAAACCTCAAAGGTGCTTCCAGGTTTGGGTTAGGTTTCAGGTCAGTTCTGAAGCATCCCCATGTCCCAGCCTAGGAGGCTTAGGACTGAGGTGTATAGAAGTTGTCTAGTTTCCAATGCAAAATGAAAAGTCATTGCAACATTTTGCTTGCTCTAACTGAAATAATCTGCTCCTGCTGATGCTAATTGTATTACGGGACAAGAGAAATTGGCCCAGTCTAGTATCCCTGACTTTTTGGTGCTTCAGAATCTAGATCCAAATAGGACATTATTGTCCCAGCTCGAGACAAAACGGTTGCGTTTATGGTAATGCCACAATGCAATTCCTCTGAGAAGTGGCATTGTGAAAATGTGAAAGGATGGCCAGGAAGGGATCCCTTCTGGTAAATACTTTCCAGTCAAGTCCTTATTTCCTTGATTTCCTTGATTTCTAACTATAATCAGCTAAAAACATTTTAAGTAGGGTTGCCTTTGCCAATAAGACACGTGACTAAGTGCTGCTGTAATGGTGCAATTAGTTACCAGGGTCTGTTGTAGAACACGCACAATACATTTTGTTTAATTTTTGCTGTCGTAGAACAAAGATGCTTGAATTGTTGGGGGATCTGAAAGGTCACCAGAAATACACATCACAGATAGCCCAGTGTCCAGACAGCAGTGTCGTATTCTTAAAAGCGCTCACCGTCATCTTCGGTTCAGATTAAAAAGGGCAGATAACCACCCGGCTTCCCTGCATGCACTGTATGATAAAGGCTGCAACCGATGACATTTAATGATTGCAAAGGTGCCATTTACAAAGCACTACAGATGCACTAATGATGCTGTGCAGCTTAATTGAAGAAATAAATCTTGGTCCAGGTTCTGGGTTTCCCATTGTCTAGGTTGGCAACTCATCTCTCCATGACGACAAATGGTTTTTTAGTTCAAATAAATTCTGTTTGCAAAGAGGACCTGAAATAAACTGTATCAAATAAAAGAAAGCTTAAAAGATTTCTGAGAAATGCTGCTTAGACATTTTCAACAAAAAAAACCCAGATAGGCTAGAGTTGGACATCAGTGAGCAACAAGGCAAATTTGTTGTTTCCAGAATATGTCCAGTTCACAGAGAGACCTGGCTCTGAGCTGTGAAGCTCCAATCCCGACTGAGATCCACAGCTGACCGTCCTCGTAGCTGAGTGAAGTGTGGATCGTGGTCCAGCTTGGGGGCCCATCTGGATTCACCTATTCTCTCCCCCTGTTTTGCAAGCCATTTATGGCTTTTATAAAATGGGCCAAATCGTTCTGCAGGAGCTCTCGCTTTTGACATTTCCACAACCATGCTCTGCAGGAAGAGACAGTCGCGACCAGTGGAGTCTCCTCTCCACGCTCTCATGCAGTGTCACTGTGTTGGGTCAGGTTGGTGAGGCTATGAATTAAGTCCATAAGGTGGCTGCATCTCCCTTTTCTGTGCACTCTAGGGTGCAGCAGGCTCCAGGGGTGAAAGTGGGAGCCAAGGACTCAAGGGCTTTGGCGGGCCTGAAGGACCCAAAGGAGATGCCGGGGGGAAAGGAGAGACTGGCCATCAGGTAACTTTACCCACCACCCTCCCTCCCGCCTTTGCGAGACAACTCCCCTCACTGCACCTTCTCTCCGTGCTACTGCACGTGCTCGGCTTGAGCTCCTAAAGATCCACACATTTTGCTTCGCTCCCTTCACCCCTGACCCCAGAAGGAAGGTGCATGCAACAGGCACACACCCTGGGTTGCTTTCGTGCAGGAGGGATTTGATCTCTGAGTCCTACCCTGGGCCACATGTGCAAAGTGGCCTCATCCCTTGCCTGGGCTTTGAGCACATACGATGTGAGTTGGCTGCTTACAGCCCTTCCATGTGCATCTTTGGAGGCGACATGTGCAAACCCTATTCTTTGTGGACGCCACTAGCAGTCAGGATAATGATCTGCCACGGTAGCTATCAAGACAGAAGTCCAGGCATCAAACAAATACATTAATCACTTTGTGTCACTCTGGGATTTTCCATTCCGGAGCACAAAATGATTGATATAGATGAATTAAGCTTTATAACTCCCCTTTGAGGTGGGAGGCATTATCCCCATTTTACAGATGGGTAATCTGAGGCAGAGAGAGCCTGCATGAGTTGCCCAAGCTCACTCTGAAACAGATCAGTGGCAGAACTGGGAAGAGAGCCCAGAGCTCCTGACTCCCAAGAATATTTAATCACTAGACTATCTTTCCTCTGATTCACCTGAAGCTAATGTCAGTTGTGTTTTTCTCCTCAATGAATTCAGGGTTCTCTTGGGCCACCTGGAGAAGTGGGAGCAGCAGGGCTAAGTGGCATTGAAGTAAGTGGGCCTCTTTACTGCTTTTTGAGCAAATATGGAGCTTGTGGTTTGTGGCTGCCCTCATGGTGAGCCTGTGCTCAGAAGTATGAACAGGATTTGGGCATGGTGAGGGAAGATGGCTGGGACTGTACCCAATATTTCAGAATGGTTAGGCGAATGGCCGAGTATGAACGACATTAAAGATCTGGATGATGGGATGGATTGCACCCTCAGCAAGTTTGCAGATGACACTAAACTGGGGGGAAAGGTAGATATGCTGGAGGGTAGGGATAGGGTCCAGAGTGACCTAGATAAATTGGAGGATTGGGCCAAAAGTAATCTAATGAGGTTCAACAAGGACAAGTGCAGAGTCCTGCACTTAGGATGGAAGAATCCCATGCACTGCTACAGGCTGGGGATCGACTGGCTAAGCGGCAGTTCTGCAGAAAAGGACATGGGGATTACAGTGGACGAGAAGCTGGATATGAGTCAACTGTGTGCCCTTGTTGCCAAGAAAGCTAACGGCATTTTGGGCTGCATTAGTAGGAGCATTGTCAGCAGGTCGAGGTAAGTGATTATTCCCCTCTATTCAGCACTGGTGAGGCCTCATCTGGAGTATTGTGTCCAGTTTTGGGCCCCCCACTACAGAAGGGATTTGGACAAATTGGAGAGAGTCCAGCAGAGGGCGATGAAAATGATTAGGGGGCTGGCCTGGGGCACCTGACTTACGCGGAGAGGCTGAGGGAACTGGGCTTATTTAGTCTGCAGAAGAGAAGAGTGAGGGGGGATTTGATAGCAGCCTTCAACTACCTGAAGGGGGGTTCCAAAGAGGATGGAGCTAAGCTGTTCTCAGTGGTGGAAGATGGCAGAACAAGGAGCAATGGTCTCAAGTTGCAGTGGGGGAGGTCTAGTTTGGATATTAGGAAACACTATTTCACTAGGAGGGTGGTGAAGCACTGGAATGGGTTACCTAGGGAGGTGGTGGAATCTCCATCCTTAAAGGTTTTTAAGGCCCGGCTTGACAAAGCTCTGGCTGGGATGATTTAGTTGGGGTTGGTCCTGCTTTGAGCAGGGGGTTGGACTAGATGACCTCCTGAGGTCTCTTCCAACCCTAATCTTCTATGATTCTATGATATAAGCAGATTGCACTTGACAATGTGGAATTCTGTTGTACAGCAATGTGTCCATCACACTTGTAAATAGAGGGCATACACATGCGCGCACACACCCATTAAAGAACATTGTTATGATTGCAAAGCCAAGCACTCAAAAGCTAGGAAACATCAGAATTCTGGTTGCCCGCGCAAGCTTAATTTGTGCCCCTGTCTGCATATGCATTGTGATGTGACTTTAACTGCATGGTCACAGGCTTGGTTTTTCCACAGGACTCCAGCCTCTTCAGTGCACAGGCTGGACCTGCTTGGGGATGAATCAAGGTTGTGCAGTGACAGAGACTGTCCCCTCCCCTGCCAAGGCTTCTTGTCCCAGTCTCTTTGCCCAGCCAGTCCCAATTCTCCCTCCACAGCCTGTCTGGTCATCGGATCTGTGTCCCTTCCTCTCCTTCCTTCCTCCCACCCCTTTTGGTTTTCAGTCTGTTTCCTTGCCCATCCATTCTGTCTCTCCTTGTCTCCTCAGCCAATGTCAATCTCCCCCGCACCAACTAGACCCTGTCCCCCTCCCACCTCCATGTTTCCCGCCAGGATCCCAGGGGGAGTTGCCCCTCTCTGTATTTACTTACCTGCCACTCAGGGGTGTTGTGAGGACAAAATCCATTCCTGATTGTGATGCACTCGGATAGGAGTGTGGTGAGGGCCATGAAGGGGTCTAGAAGGACCTGATATGCTCTTTAGGGAGATGTGAATGTAATGGATTGTTTATCTCTTTTTTTCCCTTAGGGCCCTCCAGGTGAGAGGGGGGAGCTGGGGGATCCAGGAGAATCAGGACGAATGGTGAGGGCAGAGAGAGGCAGGTGTGCCATGTGCCGGCTTGGAGCATGTCCGCTCCACCTCTCCCTGCAAGCATAGGTTTCATGCCTCCTTTTCTTCCCTGAAAGCATGACCCCAGCGCCTCTTTGGGAGCAGGACTTGAAGACTTACCTGGCCCCTATCAGGCTGGGTGAAAATCCCTGCTCTCTCTCATGGCCCTGCTCCACCCCTCTGGGCTTTTACAAGTCCTGCTTAGAACTGCATCCCGGTGTGTATGGGCAGGGCTGGGGACAGAACTCAAGAGGGGAGGGCATTGGACTCCCTTGTGAGGGTACTGCATTAGGGAGCATCGCTGAAGAGACCCCCATCATTGGGGAGTTTGTGGTGTTCCCGTAGAGACACTTCCTTCTCTCTTTTGACTTCAGGGGCCTCAAGGACAGCTGGGTCCGGAGGGACAGAGGGGTCGTAAAGGAGAAAAGGTAACTTCAGAAGGCCTTCTCCGCTCTTCAGACGGGGAATGACCCTTCCTCCCAATGAAGCGCTCCGGTTGTAGAATAACATGGCCTTGGCCCTACTGACGGTGTGCTCTATGTCTCCAGAGCACTAACCTTTTGGGGTTCGGTGCCAGGGACTCTTCCGTCGGAGTAACAGGTGCCATTGACACGTGGCTTCCTGCTGGCCACTCTTTCGTTTATATTGCTCCTTTCGCCCCAAAAGATCTCGGAGCACCCGCTACTGAAATGCAGCCACCTCTGGGGCACACTGCAACGATGTGCAGTACCCTAGGATGAGTGCAGTTGGCCCTGCAAGGGGAGCGCAGGTGAGCAGCCGAGTGCTGTGCAGTCTTTAGTGCCTCAGTTTTTCCTCCCACCAGAAAAGTAATGATTACAAATAGTGTCTCTCCCCCCCCACCCCAGGGGCAGCAACTCTTCCCGACAGGAGAGTGTTTATAGGGAAAGAGGGGTGATTGCAGCAGTGTCCCGATGCTCTCAGCGAGAGGGGGTTATGAGCTGCATCCCTTCTACCCCAGGGATGCTGTAGCAGGGAACGAGCGACCTTGGTTTCTCTTGGATAGGTAGGGAGGAGTCTTTGCCCCCTTTCTGGCGGTTCATCAGAACTGCTGGTGACTTGCCATGTGTGCGTTTGTCTGTTTCCTTAGGGGAACAGCGGGCGTGAAGGAGATCGGGGCCTCCCCGGCAATCCTGGCAGACGGGTAAGGTGGCATTATCCTCCCTGCCGCGGGCTCTCCATCCACTGCTGGCAGCTGCTCCATGCTGGTGGTTAACGCTAACCAGTGTGAACGGCTGAGTTAATTCCTCTCACTCCTGTGTGAGCAGCACCTGATGAGGGCAGTTTGCAAAGGGGCATCTTTGAGGGTGACGTGGGGATGGGACACCGCATCACTGGTTGTTTGGGATACTGTAGCGATGGGGAGAGGATACCATTGCTGGGGGTGATGCTGGGGTACTTTAGCAGTGAGGAGCTTTTGGGGCGACCCCCGGGGGAGGGGCTGTTGTAGTGAGGAGCAGAGCTGAGCAGGAGACATCGTTGATTTTCACATTAGTTTGTTCACAAACTCCAGTTCTCTATCGTTGCAGGGCAAGCGAGGCAAAGCCGGGCGCAAGCTCCCAAGAGGCCCCAAGGGACCCAAGGTAGGCAACCCAGCTGTTTCGCTTGTCCTTTCCCAGCTGTGCCAGGTGACAGTCCCGGTCGCACTTGGCCTTGACATGTCTAGCCTTGCCCGGGCTGCACTAGCCACTGACAGTGCTGAGCTAGCACGGACCTTAGGCTGGGTGAGTGCCCCACACGGCTGCTTTGCTAGGCAGTAGCATATGCATGGTTGTGTAGCTATCATCAGTTGGATGTGCCCAGACTCCGCTGGGCAGACAGATCCATGTGACCTACTTCTCCTTGGCCTGTCATGCCAGGGCTAAGTCTGGGTCCATTATAGGTTTCATTAAGTCACCTTGGATATCCAGGGGGCAAACTGGACAGGATTTTCCTGTCCTCCTGGCCAGGATTCCAGGCACCTAGAGGTCTCTGAATGGATTGGATTTGCTTTCTGTGAGAACCACCATGGAAAAGAGTCCACTCTTTCAACTGGTCCAGGTCACTGACGTTGGAGGGTGAGCAACACGCTGTGCCCTACAGAGCCCCTCTGGGAAAGGCTTTGTCACTGGCAACTGGGGGCTGCTTAGGGCATCAAATGAAAGGAGCTGTGGTGAGGATCCCCTTAGGTAAGCCAAAGGCAGTGCGTCCTTGTGTCTATGAAGGGTCCTTAGCATGACTGGGCCTAGAGCGCCCATCAGCGGAGCTGTCAGAGAGCCACTGGGGCTCCCCAGTCTCTTCCCACACCCCTAATCTTATCACTGCTTGCGAGGAATCTAAACACTACTTAGTGTATTACAGCACATGCGCCTCCTGATCTGATAGCCCCTTATGGTACCAAGCACGTTAGATGCTCTTGCCTTTGCATAGGCCTGTCCCAGCTGTGCTCCTGCTGGTGCAGTGTCTCTGAATTCTCGCTCTCTTTCCCCTGTGCTGAGGGTTTTCACAGCAATGAAACGGTCAGAGGCTGATTAGCATCACGGGAGATCCTGCTGAGAGCTGATCTGTCCATGTGGCAAGGGGGGAGGAGCCAGTAGAGAAACCGGAGGAGAAGGACCTTCCCTGCCTTAAGCTGCTCATGGAGCAGTATGTCCTGTTCCTCAGACTGTCCCCACACCTTGCATACGGTCGTCTGTCCCCACTCTTCCTCTGGAGAGGAATCATCTGAGGCAAATCCTTTCTCCTCCTCATACCTAAAGCATGGATCCCAGGGCCTTTTCCCATCTTTCTGGCACTTGCACCATCTCCGCAAGACTCTGTTTTCTTCCTGCACAAGAAACGCCTGTGGAATCGTTCCTACCTTGCTGTTCTATTATGACACTGAGAAGGGTTTCTCCTCCTTCTGCCTTCCAGGGCCATCCAGGTGAACCAGGGTCAGACGGACCACGTGGTCCACAAGGACCTTACGTGAGTAGTTGCCACAGAGATGACTTTCTGAGCCTGCTCTTTTGCTGACAAGTTTTAAATTAAGATCGGGGTGGGTTTTTTTTCTGAAAGATCTGCTCTAGGAATTATTTTGAGAAGTTCTCTGGCTGGTGGTACGCAGGTGATCCCACTAGTTGATCAAAATGCTCCCTTCTGGCCTTGGAATCTGTGACTCTTTCTAGACATAGAGCACATGATGCCGAAGAGCTTTCTAAGGGAGAGGAAGGGCAGTCTTGTGGGTAAGGCACTCAGGAGAGCAAAGTTCAAATCCTGGCTCTGCTACAAGGCTCTGTATGGACCGAAATCCTAAATTGTGCTCAGCACTGTACAGCAGGGGAGAGTCCAGGACTGCTTGTCACAGGGAGCTCTCCCAGCACTGTGGGGCTGATTCTTCTCTTGTTGGCTTGACACCCTTGTAATGCCACTGACTTCAGTGGAGTCACTCCTGATTCCTGCTGGCCTGAGAGCAGGATCCAGACTAGCACAACCGGGCTCCATATAGTCAGTGCATGCCCTTTGATGGTGCAGTATCATGTCTTTAGGCTGGAGCAGGGCAGCCTTCACTCTGTGTGAGCTTCTGCTTCCCAGTTGGGCAGGCAAAAGCTGCCTCTTTGACATCCAGCTGTTGCTATGGCAATCCCTGTGATCTTCATGTTTTGTTCATCTATAAATGATCAGACATAGGACTGGCAAGGACTGCCTGGGTCAAGTCAAGTCCTCTGCTGATGCAAGCACCCTATCATATAATCCTATTAATACATTTATCATGCCCAATCTTAATATTAGTTAGATTGGTTGCCCCCTGGACAGGTTCATCCTATAGAAAAAAATTCCGGAATCAGTTAAGCATAAAGGTCTAGACTTTGTAGGTATTTTGCCTATTCAATCTTACTTGCCCTTCCAGAATCTAACAGTCCTACAATACCACAGAGCTGGTCAGATAATTTCGATTAAAATAAAATCATGATGAAAAACAACATTTTGTTATAATCTGAGCAACTCCCATCCCTGAATTTTCTGACCACCCATGATGTTTGAGAAGAACATCTCAGCCTTGGGATGGATCTGTCAGGCAGGTGATGTAATCACATTCCCAGAAGAAGTGCCCTCCGTGAACACAGCACTTCCAGGGAGGGGACCAAGATGTGGCGGCTAAAGTTGGTCAAAAAAATATTTTTTTTTTTAGATGGTGTGTGAATTTTAATTCCTTTTTTTTACAAGTTTTTCCAAATGTTGAAAAACTTTTAAATGTTTTGTTGAAATTTCAATCATTTAAAAAAAAAGAAAGAAAGAAAGAAAAGTCCAGCAGTTCTAGAGCTGGTTGAAGAACTTGACAAGTTTTGATGAGAACTGTTGGAAAAAATGTATTTTCCCTGTTGAAAATCTTTGTTCATCCAAAAAAAAAAAAAAAAAAGTCATTGAAAATGGAAAATTCATAAAATTTCATGCCGCTTTAATGGCAGCCAGCAGTAGTTTTTACTGGCAAGGTTGGTCTTTGTTGGGGGAAGAGATGCTCATGAAACACGAGGCATTCAGCCCATCTAGAAGTGGTGTTGCCTTGCAGAGTTCTCAGCAGCAAGTAACTAACTCAACAGTAGTCAGAGTGTCATAGTTGAGAGAGATACATGGATGCTACATTTTTCCCCGCACAGGGGATTCCTGGACTGAAAGGGGTGAAGGGAGACCGGGGACCAAGAGGCCAGAAGGTAGGTAGGGTTCTGTTCTACTGATCACTTGGGCACTGTGTTCTAGTGGGGGCTTTGCATGTGTGGAGTATGACTCTGTTAGCTTAGCCACCCTGCTTCTTTGCACGTTGGTCTAACTCTTTCCATGAGCCTGTAGATATGCACGTGTTAGGCTCCTCCCTTTCTCCCTTGCCTGTTACCTGTCTTACCCTACCCATCATGTCACCTGGTGGTTGAAACCAAGTCCAAGGAGTATAGGATCACTTAATCCCCACATCACCTCTTCCTAACGCTTCTGATGACTTTCACATGTGGGTAGATAGTCTCTTTGTGCACTGATGAGGTGCGTGATTTGCCCATGGCTGAAGAAGCCCACGCATATCTTGATGGCCCTATCTGCCAGCTTTGATACAGGACATAAGGTGTTCCCCAGTGCCAGTCAGTTGCTCATGACCTTCAGAACTTACTGTAATAAATAAAACTTTTAAATGTAACAGAACCTAAAGCATTGTCAGTAGGGCTGATTGGGCAATTGGTTTGGTTTTGGTTTTCACCATGAAAAATTTCAGTAAACAATATATATATTTTTAATTGTCATCCAAAATTTTCTTGGAAAACTCCTTGGGTTTTCATAAAAGAGCTGAAAAAAATGGTTAAAAACCAAAAATGTTTGGATTTTTGGTTGTCAGATTTTTTTTATCACAAGAATTTCTATTTTATTGTATAGTGCCATTCCACGCCCATAAAAAAAAAAAAAAAACCAACCAACCAACCAAACAAAAAAAACCAGAAATCCCCTGAAAAACAAAAGCGCTTCTCCAGAAAATTTTCAGCCAGCTGCACTTATCAGCATCACAACACTGGTTCACCATGCTTGGAAATGTCTGGCCCTGCTTGGCTGATGTGTGTTGGACATGCCGCTGTTAACGCATCTCTTCTCTCAATGGGATGAGTGTGAGGTTCTTGGTCAGACTATCAACGTAAGAGAAAACCCCATGTAATCAGGAAAGTGGAACAAAACTAGGCCTGCTAATTTCTGCAGTTTCCCTCCTCTCGGTGTTTGAGTTTGAAGGAAGGGCATTTGTCTTTTTTTGCATTTGTGTGGATTACGCATCTAGGGAGGATTTTGAATCTCTTTAGGGTGCTCACCAATCTGATGATAACAGCTGTATAGGGAACACGATCAATATCTATCCATACTTTGTACTTAAAACATACAGCAAAACCTGTGCTGATGATCATCTGCGTTAACTCCTTTGGTCTCAGAATCTCCTGTCCTAACAGCCAGCAAAACCTCAGATCTTGGCTGCCATAATGGGATGTAGTAACTGACATTAGTAAGGTTCCCTGTATCTAACCTCCATGCCAGCTCGCCCTCCATCTCCCAGAAACTGGTTATTAAAGGGCTGCTAGAACCTTTCTTACCTTCCCACGTCTCAGCTGTAGGGCTGTTGTTTTGTTGTCTGTGCTGTTACCAATTCCCGCCCGTGATTGACTCTTCTAGGGTGAGAAAGGCAGCAAGGGATATCATGGCCCACAAGGAGACGATGGCTTTAAGGTATGTATAGTGATTTCTTTCTTTTCTTTCCCTTCCCTGTCCTGCCTCTTTCAACTACTGTGGTGCTCACTCAGTACCTTTCCCATCTCTTAGGGCAAGCAAGGACCCATAGGTGCACCTGGAAGGTCAGGATCAAAGGGAGAGCAGGTAAAGGACTTTAACTTGTCCTCTCCTTGTGTAGATTGTTCTGCAGTCATGTGCAAGCCCTGCCCCCTGCTGGCTTGCACGGCTGCTTTCAGACACCAGCTGGTAGTTCCAATATTGGGGAAAAGGAGGTACATGGGGGAAGCGATGAATTCATCCAAAGGTAAGTTCCCAGCTTGGGGTGGACAAAGGCGTGCAGGCAGAAGTGACGTTACTGGAGGGAGGGAATTGGAATTTGGCTTGGGTGGATTTTTGGCACTTTTTGGTTGCTGTTGCAAAACCTGCCTCTTCTCTGCAAAAGACCCTGGGGAAGTAGAAAAATAAGAAATGGCTTTGGTTGTGTATCACAGTGTGTGGACCCCAGCGCTGCAAAAGGATAGGGAGTCACCGACAGAGGGGTGTAGTGGTTAGAACAGGGGACTGGGAATTGGGACTCGGGTCCATTCCTGACTCTGACTTTCTGTTGACTTTGGGCAGGTCTTCTAATCCCATTGGACTCCATTTCCTCTTTATACTCCAAATAAGGTTGGGATTAACCTCATGGATGTAGTGAGGTTTAATTATTTAAAGTACAATGGGATCGTCAGCTGAATGTGGGTTTTTCCCACATTTTCCTGCAATATGTTGTCAGCTGAGCTTGTGCCATTTTTGCAGGGTAATATCGGCCCACCTGGACCACGGGGATCTTCCGGCTTCCCTGGAATGCCAGTAAGTCCTTCACTGTCCCAGAGGGATGCATGTGACGGGACCATGTGATAGATGGGCAACCAGCTGCTTCACACACTTAAATAGATGCTCTGGTTTACAGCTGCCCACCAAAGCCGGCTGAAGTAGCATGACTAGTTACATAATAATAATTATTGGGACAGTTCAGAATGACTCAGGGAGCCCTCCCCAACAGCACTCCCCTCCGTCACAGACTTTCCATTCCTTTCCATTGTTCCTTTTGAAATTACTTTGTTCCCTCTCCCAAACTGGACTTCTCCTCCATCTTCCTGTAGTATGGCAGGCTTGGTGGGGCCGTTCACACTCTCGCTCTAGACTGTGGGGGTGGATGGGGTGAGTCACATTCTGCCAGGTGAGATAGATTATGTATTTTGGGTTTTAACCTCACAAGTCGTCAGAAGCCTGGGATTCCCTGGGCTCATTGTGCTTTGCTGGTAACAAGCGATGCAGTGACTGACACTTAATGGGGCAGCTCAGGATTGGGCACCATAGAGATGTGAAAGGGATGGCAGTAGGGCCCAGTGGACAGAGCACTGGCCTAGGACTCAGGAGACTTGGGTTCTATTCCCTGGCCTGCTGGGTGTCCATGGCCGAGTCATGTCTCTGCCCCATGCCTCAGTTTCCCCACCTGTAATGATACCCCCTTTGCGTATTGCTTTGAGATCTGCTGATGAAAAGTGTTTTATTCATGTTATTCTATGTCTTTATTTATTGCTGCAGTGCTTATATTTCTTCCCAAGTCAGTGTATATCTTCCAACTCCGAGAATGTTTTTTTTTTTTTTTCCTCTCTCTCTTCCCTTCCAGGGCTTATTTGGACAAAAAGTAAGCAGGACGTAGTGTTATCTTCTGGGACCTGACTGTGTCCTAGCTCTCTCCTCTGAACATATCCCATCCCGCTTGGCTATCTCTGCCCGTCTCGCTCCACCGAGCCCAGTGCACACAGATCCAGTGTCCGATGGGGGAGAAGAGACTGTGATGCCAGATCTGCTGCCAGGAGAGAGGGCTCAGGGGAAGCTGGAGCAGCCTGCTGCTTTTTCCCCAGAAGGCCCTAACACTTGCGCTGATTTGTGCATCTCCTCAGCTCGCAATCTAGCTGGCCCTGGGCATCCTCTGCCCTTAGAGCCATGTGTGTGGAGAGATGGCAGTCAGGGACAAATTCTGGCTACTGGAGCCGCTGAGATCTAATCCTGGCTCTGGGCACCAGCTGCCCGTGTCGCCTTGGGCAAATCCCTCAGTCTGTCTGTGCCAGTCTCCCCTGGTGCAAATGGGCGTGAGTGTGCCAGGGTTAAGTAGGTGGCCTTTGAAGCTAAAAGGTCTGATCCTCAGCAATGCTGCCTTAGGGGCCGCAGGTGTTGTGACCCAGTTTCCTCAGTAATAGGTTCTGCGTTGGGCTCCCTGGGAAAGGGTGAGGCTGACTCTAGCTTTAACAAGAACCCTGAGCAAAGTGCGCTGGGCAGGCTCTTGGCTGCACTGCCACAGCCTGACAGGGTGGGAAGATGGGAAGGTTTGAGAGTCGGGTCAGGGATCTTCTGGGGAAGCTGCACTTAGGAAGGAAAGTTTTAGCAAAGCCTTTGATACGGTCTCCCACAGTATTCTTGCCTGCAAGTTAAAAAAAAGTATGGATTGGATGAATGGACTATAAGGTGGATAGAAAGCTGGCTAGATGGTCGGGCTCAACAGGTAGTGATCAATGGCTCAGTGTCTAGCTGGCAGCCGGTATCAAGGGGAGTGCCCCAAGGGTCGGTCCTGGGGCCGGTTTTGTTCAACATCTTTATCAATTATCTGGGTGATGGAATTAATTGCACCCTCAGCAAGTTCGCAGATGACACTAAACTGCAGAGAGAGATAGCTACGCTGGAGGGTAGGGATAGGGTCCAGAGGGACCTAGACAAATTGGAGGATTGGTCTAAAAAAAATCTGATGAGGTTCAACAAGGACAAGTGCAGAGTCCTGCACTTAGGACGGAAGAATCTCATGCACCGCTACAGGCTGGGGGCCGACTGGTTAAGCAGCAGTTCTGCAGAAAAGGACCTGGGGATTACAGTAGATGAGAAGCTGAATATGAGTCAGCAGTGTGCTGTCTTTGCCAAGAAGGCCAACTGCATATTGGGCTATATTAGTAGGAGCATTGCAAGCAGATGGAGGAAAGTGGTTATTCCCCTCTATTTGGCACTGGTGAGGCCACATCTGGAGTATTGCGTCCAGTTTTGGGTCCCTCACTAGAGAAAGGATGTGGACAAATTGGAGAGAGTCCAGCTGAGGGCAATGGAAATGATCAGGGGGCTGATGACTTATGAGGGGAGGCTGAGGGAACTGGGCTTGTTCAGTCTGCAGAAGAGAAGAGTGAGGGGGGATTAGATAGCCGCCTGAAGGGGGGTTCCAAAGAGGATGTTCTCAGTGGTGGCAGACCACAGAACAAGGAGCAATGGTCTCAAGTTGCAGTGGGGGAGTTCTAGGTTGGATATGAGGAAAAAATTTTTCACTAGGAGGGTGGTGAAGCACTGGAATGGGTTGCCTAGGGAGGTGGTGGAATCTCCTTCCTCAGAGGTTTTTAAGGCCCAGCTTGACAAAGCCCTGGCTGGGATGATTTAGTTGGGGATTGGTCCTGCTTTGAGCAGGGGGTTGGACTAGATGACCTCCTGAGGTCCCTTCCAACCCTCATATCCTATGATTCTAAGGAGTAACCAGCCCTCCTCTTCCTCCCCTGCATTTTGAGGGTTGGGTCTCAGAAAGTGGGGCCCTGCACCGCGTAGGGCCCTGTGCTGCTGCGCTCTCCAGGCATGCGAAGGGGGCAAACGGAGCCAAATCTGCATCCGATGAGCACGACATTACAAGCCATCCCCAGCCCTGGTGGGAAGCTGTGGCAGAGCCTGTCTCTAGCCTGCAGTGTGTGTCATGCAGGGATGGATGGGGCCTGCCCTGTGCTCGGCTTCAGCGTCGTCGTCCCATCTCTTCCGGCGATGCTGCTCTAAGAAACAGCCAGCACATTTCTAAACGCCCCCCGTGTCTCCTTCAGTCCCTGCAGCTCGTCCCACACGCCTTCACCCTGGAGAGTGTCTTGGGAGACATTTTACCCTGGACTGATCCACTAGGGGAGCAGGCCCTGACAGAGGGAAGAGCAGGGATTCCTAGTGCTTTCTCTGGGACAGGCTCCGGCTGCAGAGCATCTTGCTGACTGTTTATTGGTTTCCCCTCTCTCTTTCTCACATTAGGGACTTAAAGGTTTCCAAGGCCTTCCAGGACCCAAAGGCGAGCCAGGCCTGCCTGTAAGTTAAGCCGATATTTACATATCCCCCGTCCTTCTTTCTCAAACAAGAGAGAACTTGCACAGTGCTGCTGACAACCGATGGAGGCGGGGGAGCAGCCTGCCATGTACCTGGGCAGAGCTGGATGGCAGCAGGGCGGGAAGGGACCTCCCGGGTCCTCGCCTCCAGTCCGCTGCTGGCTCAGGCCACCGTTGCTGCTCTGTGCAGAATGCCGAGAGGGGTGCCAATGTTGTTGTCGTTGTCGTCTAGGGTGCGCCTGGCCTTGCCGGTCCCAGGGGACCCTCGCTCAACGTCTCCATGGAGGAACTGGAGGTGAGCGTCATGGGTGGGGGAACACAGCCATCAGGTCTCACACAGCATGTGATGGGGGCTGCTGCTTTGGTGGGGAGAATGTTTCCTTTCCCAAAGCTCTGGTTAGTCTTGGCCTGATGGGTGCTGTGTAACTAGGACAAAGTGGCACCTGACAATGTCTGAGTGATGTGCTGACTGTTGTTGGCTGCTTTTGCTTGGGGGTGGGGAAGGGCGGGGTGTTCACTTGCACAGGCTTGCTCAAATATAAAATATACGGTAGCTTAATCCAGCGCTAAGCTAGAAGCAGGAGAATTGAGGGCCCTGAACAACCAGTGGCCTGTCTCTCCAAGTCTTAAATCACGTCCCCCCTCTTTACACTGCTTTCCGATTTCCCGCCACAACAGAAGAGATTGTAACTTCACTCTTCTTTGGGCAGGAGAAGGCTTCCTCCAGTGAGGAGGCGTCTCAGGAAAAACCAGCTGAGCCTGTTGGTCACTCCCCAGAAAGCATAACCAGTCAGCGCTGCCGTGTTAGATCACAAAGCCCCGTGGATGTACTGCTGACTTAGTGAGGAGGCATCTACTTAATCATGCCAACTTCCTCTCCTGCCTGCCCCTCTTATTATTTGTATTCCAGTTGAGATCAGGGCCCTATTGCGTAACTAGACCAGACAGACATTGGGTGCACTTGGGCAGTTCCTGGCTGCCTGGGGACAAGTGAGGGAGATTCAGATTACTTTCTATATTTCTTCCACCCCTTTTAGCATCTGATTTATTCAACAAACAAACTGAACTACACCTGGATGTGGGCTCTTCTGGACAACTTGGGTCATGAGCTGAAGCTCCTGGTAGACCCCCCAGATGGCACTAAAGACAATCCAGCTGCCAACTGCAAGGAGCTCCTGCTGGCTCAGCCTGACCTGCCTGACGGTACCAAACAAACAGCACCGTGCCCTTACGGGAGCGGGGTCCCAGTCCGGATGAGGTCAGGGGTGGACTGGTGTCCTTCCAGTCCTCTCTGAACTCTGCTTGGTAGTTCCATTAAGGAAAGATCACCACTGGCGTGTAGAGAGAGTTCATGCAGAGAGAGTTCATACCGGGGAGGGAAGCGGCCACAGGGCCTCTGCTCTTGGTTTTAAGCAGAAGTCATTAGTCCTGCACCCTTCATGAGCACTGAGGTTCACCAGTGAGCTGTGCCCTGCCTCGTGGGAGGCGAATGGGCTGGTGGTTGCCCCATGGTTAATCTCTCAGAGGAATTTAGAGCCAGTGCACTCAGGACATCTGTGTCCAGCAGAAAAGAAGGGTTCCTCTGTGGGTGGTCTGCCGGAAATGTCAAAGCACCAGGAAAGTAAGGAGATGGTCCAGATAACCTCCTCTCTCTCTGATTCTGGATTGCGCACACACACGGCCCCTGGTCCCTCTGACCTGCTGTCTCTAGAGCCCATTGACCAACATCTCCTTCAGCCAGACCCTCGTCATGTCTTCTCGGTAGGAGAAAAGATGAGCTGCTGTCCTGTACAAGTGGGAGGGTGGGGATATCGCCTGTCACATCTGCAATATCACAGAGAAGTTTTGCCCTTGTGCTTGGCCAGGCTCATGTTTTCCTGGCACCGCACTCAGGGTGGGGCGGTGTGTTGACGTCCGCCATCTTGGCTGACACAGCGGGAACTCAACTGGGGCCCTCACAGCTGAACGGCTGAGCTGCTAAATGTCACTGGCTGGGGCTGTTACACGCTCGTATCCAGTTTGGATCAGGCACCGAGGGGGATGTTTAGCCGCTCACATGATTCCTTTGGACTTGGGGGGGGGCTGAGGGCCACAGCAGTGCAAAGGCTGGATGCGTTCCTGCGTGTCATCTTGGTTCACTCACTGGGGACTGAACTAAAAAAAGCAGAACTCGAAGCCGGAGCTGCTACAGCTTGAGCTTAAAAAATAAGTGGGTTACAGTGTGAACATGATGGCAGCGTGGAACGTCTTTCTTGCTGCGGAGTGAGTGCCTACATCCCCTGCCATCAGGCTGGTTGCTGTTTATTAGGCCGCAGGCTTTTGTAGTCCACTGTGGGGACCGGCCTGTGATGGGTTGGCTGGGGCGGGGAGTCTGGCTGCGGTGCAGGAGCGCGTGACGTGACCGGGAAGTCAGCATGATTTATAGCTAACTGAGACCTACATGGTTAAGGGGCTGCGGTGGGGAATGCAGCAGAGCACATCACAGGACTGTTTGCTCTAGTGGGGACGCCTTAGTAACAGGCACTACCCTAAGCGTGTGCTTGTAAATGAAAGCTAAAGCAGCCTCCTCTCTTCCCAAACTCGAGCGGCTCTGGGTGACCGGCTACTTGCTCTTCCCCCTTCCAGGTTATTATTACATAGACCCCAATCAAGGCAGTCCGCAGGACTCTCTGCTGGCCTTCTGCAACTTCACGGCAGGGGGAGAGACCTGTATAGCGCCAGTACGCAATCAGGTATGGCAGGGGGTTTGCAGCACTGGGGGAGTCTGGCTGCTTTTCTCAGGCAGCGGGACTTGCAGAAAATCTGCTTCTCCTGCAATGCGTCTGACCGTGGCAGAGCCATGCATGTGCGGATAAGGACCTGGGAAATGACAGGGAAGCCAGGGTAGAGGTCCAGGAATTGGGGGGTGTGGGGGGAGTGACTAATAGCACATCAGGGGCAGGACAAGAGGAGAACGAAGGGGAATTAGAGAGGAGGTAAAGAGGGACGTAGCCTGGAACCTTTGCACCAACGATCAGCCCCATGTAACTTGCTTCGGGTCTGGTTTGTGCTGACAAAGCCACAAACAGTGCAGGTGCCTTGTGATCAAGGCAGAACCTGCAGTCTTTTTCTTTAGCCCCTCTGGGGGTGCTTAGGGGCATACTGCTGCCTGGGGGTGAAGATGGTCTCTGTGTAAACCCCAAGAGTGAGCAGAGGATGGGAAGAGGTGGCTTTGTAAACCACAATTATTACTACACACATGCAGGCCCAGAGCATGGCTCTGCTGAGATGCCTCGGCGGGAGACAAACGCAGGCTGCAGTTCCTGGCCAGAGTTATTTGCTGCCAGGAAGTCCAGTTCTTTAACCTCAGACACAGAGATGCAAGTGAGACCTGAAAGTCATGACAGGCGGTCAGCTCATCAGCCGCATCCAGGGCGTCTAACTGTGGCAACGTTTTTAACCCCCAGGTGCCTATCAAAGCCTGGCTGAGAGCATACCCCTCCAAGGACACCTTTGTGTGGTTCAGCACCCTGCCTGGGGGCTTCCAGGTAAGTTCTGTTCTGCCCTGGTGCATCAGGGATGGCCCCATATTAGCTCACTGGCGTGGCATTTCTGTGAGGCCTGGCTCAGTTCCAGGAGCGATCAGAGCGCTGCACGCAGGGACGTTTTAATAGCGGACACAGAACCTGCTGTTCTCATTCTTGGCACGGTCTGTAGGATCAGGTGGGTGCTAAGGAAGCTCTTGGTAACTCTTGAATCAAGCTCTACTTGAAACAGAAATTAATCCAGGGATGTCCTGGGGCCTGTGTTGTATGTAAGGTCAGACTGGGTGAGCACACTGGTCCCTTGTGGCCTTACAGCCTATGAAAGCTGCTCACATGTTCACCGCCCCTCCCTCCCCCCCGTGCCTGTAACCATGAGGGGGAGTGGGCTGGGACAGGGGGTGAGGGCTCCAAGATGAGGCTGGGGATGAAGGGTTTGGGATGTGGGAGGGGGCTCAGGGCTGGGGTGTGGAAGGGAGTGCGGACTCTGGCTGAGGATGTGGGCTCAGGGGTGGGGATGAGAGATTTGGGGTGTAAGAGGGGGTTCCTACCTGGGGCAAGGGGTGGGTTTGGAGTATGGGGTCCAGCCAGGAGGCATTGACCTCAGACAGCTCCCACAGTGGGAGCTAAGGCAGGCTCCCTACTTGCCCTGGCTCTGTGCAGCTCCTAAAAGCTGGTGGCATGTCTCTCCCCTAGGTGCAGGGGCCAGGGGCCTCCGCCCCACGCACTGGCTCCGCAGCTCCCATTGGCTGGGAACTGTGTCCAGTGGGAGCTGCGGGGACGGTGCCTCACAGAGCCAGGGCAGGCAGGGAGCCTGCCTTAGCCCCGCTGTGCTGCCAATCAGACTTTTAACAGCCTGGTCAGCAGGGCTTTTCGAGCAGGCACTCCCGTGAAAAACTCAATACCTGACAACCCTAGATAATCTCAGAGTGGGTTAAATGTTGGCCTTGGAAGAGCTGGAATTCCTCCTGGCGCGAATGGTGACATCCTCTCCATCAGACTCGACTCGGGGGCTTTGCTGCGGGTTCAGCATTCTAGGAGCTGCAATAGGCCCGCTCCTCCTCAAGCTGAACCCCGTTAACCCTCTTGTCGCTGCAGCTGGAGTACCAGGGAGCCAGCACTGTCCAGCTCCGGTTCCTGAAGCTACACAGCAGCCTCGCCACCCAGAAGGTGTCGTACTCCTGCAGGCCTGACTCCAACGGAGGAGAGCCGCAGCTGGAGAAAGACATCAAGTTCCTAGCAGACTCCAGGGAGCAGAGCTACCTGACCACGCTGCCAGGCTGCATGGTAAGTGGAGGGGGGCGGCAGGAAGCTGTGCCAGTAGTTTGAATCGGGTGTGTTCTTAGCGGAAGCAAGTCGGTTGAGAGAAGTGGGGATTCCCGCAGGGCAAAGGCCTTTCTGGTGGAACCCCTTGTAGTTCACACCCAGCAACCACTGACAGACCTTCCTGTAAGATTAAAGCCTGTCTTCCCAGCTGCAGGGAGAGGGGCTTTGTGCTGGCCTCGAAGGTAGCCTTGGGAAGAGGTGATAGGTGCCAACTCAACGTTGGCCACAGCACTGTTACACGTTACCCATGGCTAGGTGGAGCCCATGTAGTATGGATGCTTGCCCCCTCCTGCCCCGCAAGCAATTCCAGTTTGGGAGCACACGCTACTGTATTGAGAAAATTAGGTGCCAGCTTCCCTTTCAGAGTGTCTTTGTATAGGCAAGATACCGTTCTCAATAGACTCTGATGGAGACATTTAACCCGAGAGAGGCCACATCCACCCAAATCCAAGGTCAATCGCAATCATATTTTTCAGCTTCAAGGGCCTCACGTTGGGCATTTAAATAAGTGGCTTGGTCTAGGGGAGACCCCAGCCCCCCCATTTTGGCTTCAGGTGGCACTCAACAGCTCTGCCCATCAGGCCGTTTAGCTAGAGACCCAACTCCAAGCAGTCCTGTTTGAAAATGATTAACGTAGTTAATTACAGGCATTGCAAACACCCAATGTTCACAAGCAAAGTTCGTTCCCAGTGTGATGGTGCCGAAGCAGCATCATGAAGCAATAATTTTGTCTCAGCAACAGACCCTATGAGGCTCCCCTTTGGCACCTGAGCTGCATTTTTAGTAGCACCTAGAGTCCGTGCTCGAGGCCCCATTGTGCCTGCCCCCCCGAATTGTATCTTTTCCACAGGAATGTTCTTAACTCATGGTAACTGGCAGAAGTGAAGACAAGGCAGTTTGAAGCTGATCTCAAGTTGATAACAGGTGAAAACACAAGGGCGGAAGCTAAGGTTTACCTTGGCCTGGTAACATGTATTAATACTACACCACGAGTCTTTACTAGGATTTTATCTTGTTAGTAACCACGTTCATCCAGCCCCCATGCCAATGCTAGGTGCCCTGCTGAGATCCCCAGCCCTCCATTTCTGTGATAACACAAGGTAAAACCACCTTTTTTCCTAGTTGATTTAGTTGGGGCTTGGTCCTGCTTTGAACAGGGGGTTGGACTAGATGACCTCCTGAGGTCCCTTCCCACCCTGCTAGTCTATGATTCTATGAGTGGAGACAAGGCCTGTCATCACTGACCCATGCTAATAGTGCAGGTCCCTTGTGTTACAGCTGGACAACGAGTCTTCAATCACAGACACCATATTCCAGTTTTCCACAGAGGAGCTGGCACTTCTGCCCGTGCGAGACCTGGCTGTGTTTCACAATGGAGACGTCTCACACCAGTTTGGATTCACTGTTGGACCAGTTTGCTTCAGCTGAACCCAGAAACAAAAATCCACTTTCCTTTTGAGGAATATATGACTGCAGAGGAGAAAGGAACTAAAAAAACTTTCCCGTTGCTGAACCTTTGGCTAGCTTTTGAAAGCTACCGTTCCTATTTATAAGGTAATGTTTATAGCTGCATTATGCCATGGACTACATGGCCTTCTGGAGGAGGAGACTATTGTTTACAAAAGTAATTTTTCTATAAATATATATATATAAAAGGTGCTAATTTAATAATTGATGGGAAAATTGTCATTTAACTTCATCCCTTAAGGTCTGTTTAAAAGGCGATCCAAGCTTTCAGCTGGGACCAAGTTTTCTTCACCTTGTTCAATTGCACAAGTCCCTGGCTCCCTTTCTCTGCTGCAGCCACTGGATTAGCACAGGCAAGTGCCCAGGCCAGTGTTGCTCGGGGAGATCGTGCCAATCAAACAAGCAGCTGGAGCTGGTTGGGAATTTTTCCACACGCTTTTTTCATCCAATAATGATTTCTCAAAACCAGAACTTTCTGCAGGAAAGGATCAGCTGAGATGAGATTTGACTTAAAAATGTTGGGATTTTTTTGTTTCAAAACTATGTGGTTTCTAAATTTAAGCTGTTTAACAACGGTTGAAATCAAAGGTAGCACAGTGAAACATTACTGGGTGATCTAAGCTGAATTTTTTTTTTTTGGATTGTCAAGATTTTGACTTTGTCCCAGTTCAGGGTAGGGAGGAATATTTTGACATCTCAAAAATTTCTGCAGAATGGAAGAACAGATTCCTGCCCAGCTCTAACTGCAAACTACCTCCAGGAGGTTCCATATACTGCCAAACTGCTGACCTTAAAGGGACTAACAAACAGCACTTTGTCTTTCAAAGAAAATGCACCACTAGACTATTCATGCAGCCTCTTCACTGGGTCAGCCAGCAATGTGCTAATTAGCACTGCCTCCCCATGTGTGATTGCGAAATACTGCCATCAACTCCTGAACTCTATCAAGCGTGGATCATATTTAATGGCAGTTTACATTACGATGCCCTCCTTAAATCATTACAAGAAGCAGCAACTGCTGCCAATTTTTCAGGGGTAGTTAGTGGAGAAAATTCACTGTGTAGAGAAAAGGGATGAAGTTTGTAGCAGGAGGCTCCTAGCCGTATGATAGAGATATATTGTTTCATTAAGGGAGACATGCTGACGGACAAGAAGTGTCTTACCATAATCTGCTGCACAATGAACTGGTGCATCAGGAGGTGCTGCTGAGACTCAGACTGTTTAAAACTGTTCACTCGGATGTGGGCATGTTTTCTAGCAGATGCTGCCAACCTTGAGGCAGAGCCCTATTTCTATTCGCTGTCTTGGGACAGGATCGAGGTGCTGATCTGGATCAGCAGCAGTTTTACAATTCAGCCACATTCCTGGAGTCCAATTCCAATGAAGAGTTACATGGTGAGTCAAATCTCTTCCAAACACCAGGTTTGCTTTGCTCTTAGAAGCAGAGTGAAAGATCACATTTAAAATGATGCTGGGGGTGTGGGCCAGCTTGCAGGAATTAACTAAACCTCATCCCAGTGTGTTTTTTTGTGGGCTGGTGATTGGGGGAGTGAGTGCAGCTTCACCCCCGTAAGGATTGCTGTTGAGGCTTAGGCAGCAGAACTAGAGTTAGGACTGTCCACTGGCAGGTACAAGGGGAAACTAAAGCTGTTCCAGGGAATGTGACAAAGCTGTGTACTCAGTTAAATTCTGATTCCTAGTGTGAGGTCCTTTACTGTTTAAATGTGATGCCATCCATTGCTGGCAATGGATGCACCAAACTCAGCATTGACCAGGTGCTCTGGCTGCAGGGTTCACTGCTCTCCTCTTATTTGTATAATTTGCATTTTTAGCCTGACCTCTACATGACATATGCTGGTCATTTTATGAAACTAGCACCAGTTCTGTGTATGCAATACAAAGATTTGACTTAACCCTGCTGGTCTGCTTCTTGTTCTGCAATGAGAACTTAAAAACCCTCATTTTCCCCACTCCATTATATGCCAAAGCCCAGTGGTCTGGTTTCACACAGCAGTACAAGCCCTTCCTTTGCAATGGGCAAGAGGAGCAGTAACCTGGCTGGGGCGCTGTCTGAGCTAAACGTTGTTTTAAAGAGTGCTTGACCACTGAGGCTGGGGAGTCACCAGTTTCCCACTTCACTCAACAGTGGAAATAAACAGTTTCCCTTTCTGGTTACCAGCAATCACCACAGGGCTTGTGGTACGTTTAAAACACAAGCACATTCCCATAAAGAAGGCTGTCCCATAGAAGAGTCCTAGTAAGACAGGACTTGTTTTTTGCACAAACCCTAAACCAAAAGCAGTTGGCAACACATTATATTGAAAGGGCCCACACGAGGGATGTTTAATTTGCTGAGGCCAGTTCCTTTACAACATCACTTCTCCCTTGTGCTCCTGAAAGTAAAGTGCAGATTTCAGAGGCCCAGAGTGAGAGAAGACTGCTTCTCTCAGCCACCACCTAACCAAGCAGTGCCCTGCAATAAGAGGACGTAGAAAAGTTCTCAAATAGCCTTTAAATTACAGTACAAAAATGGAATTCTCAGGCCTCCCTTCCCAGAAGGGATAGGAGGGGAGAGTTTAGTGATAAAAACTTGTATAAAGGGCACCACAGAACTTCAATGGGAGTGCACTGTTTTCTCCTTCAGGCAAAAGTTTGATGCACTCTCTTCCTTCCACCTGTTAGTCAGTACCAGCTGCTAGCTAGAAAGGCACTATAGATCAGTTGTAACAATTTGCCAAGCCTAATGATTAGGTCTTCCAGCTGGCCAAGTACCCCCTTACTTGCTTTCGTACAGTTTTGGGTTCAAGTCCTAAAAGCCTGTAAAATTTCAATTAGGCTTTTAAAAAGCCACACAGGCAATTTAATCCCTACTGTTTAGTGAGCCTCTGACACTTGAATTTAAAGGTAGGAAATCTTCAGCTAGAAAGTACCAGAGAGACTGCAGAGCATAGCCCGTGAAAGTGACACAGATAGCAAAAGTTAAAGCTGGGCTGGTCTTAGCTTCTTTGGTACAAAATCCCAAACTCTTTGTTTGCAGTAAGATCAAGGAAAGGGCTACAGCTGATACTCACCTCAGAAACTCTTTCACTTGTACATTAACAAACCAACAGTGGGCAACAGCTTTCTACTTCACATTGGCCCTTAGCATCACTGACAAGTTTGGCACAAGTGTTAAATAATATAGAGATGCTACTGTCATGACTCACTCGCACTCTGGCTAGCAGCTAAATGCCACCTTTCCCTTCCTCCAGATTACAAACATGAAAGTTCCTGAGGTTTTTGGCAATTGGGTTTCCACCCTGCAAGCTGTGACTCATGCTCTGCAGTAAACAGTAGGAGTGCAACACTTCTGCTTTTTCCATGCTGTTGGAGCAGCTTCCACAGGAGGGGTCAGGACATCTAGCTGCTAGCTGGCCACTCGCCTCCTGGACAGCAGGCGAAGCAACTTCAACTCATGCTTGGTCTGGAGCACTTGTCACCGTCCTGGTGTGGGTCTCTGTGGCTGCCTCGTGCAACTGACTTGCAGACAAGGGCTGGTCTGTTTTTTCTAGAAATTTAGAACAGTTAAAGGGTGAAGGTTTTCAAAGGACAGACAGGAGCTGTTCAGGGTGGCTCTCAGCCCTGGTGTGAACCCCTTTCCAAACACGTACAGCTCCTTGAAGGACAGAGGGGACCAGTGTGATCATTCTCTAGTCAGTCCGCCCGCCTGCATAATCTGATTCTTGGGTCAAGGCTAATAGCTTCGAAGGGTCCTGGTGCAGCTCCAGGCGCTCAGGACATTGTGATGTGGGGCTCAGGGCAGGCTCAGCCAAATGTGAGTGAATGGCATTGCACCTCCAGGCACCAGGTCACAACACCAGTGGTGCAAATCTGTCCCAGTCAGCCCCTCCCCCATTATCATGGTAGAGGGGTCGCTGGGCCAAACATGACCAGCGCTGTGACCCTGTGCAGAGCATGGCAATGCCCACAGCAGGGAGCTGAGCCCAAGCCAGCCATTGGGACCAGAGCTGCTGCTGCAGGGTGAGTGGGGGTGGACTCTACACTGCACCACCCCCATCTCCCCAGGCAGGATCTGATACCCTCCCTGCCATCAACGTATTTACTGGGTTGCTGCAGGCCATCAACAAAGGTTGAAAATCACTGCACTAGACTCTCTCTTTCAGAAAGACATTCAATCTTGACTGAAAAAAAATCCACTACAACCCTTGTTCTAAAGGTGACCTGCCCTCACCGGTAAAGTTTACATTATTTCCCCCCATGAATTTGGCTCAGTTCTACTTCCAGACATTCTATCTTGGACTTACCAGATCACTTCTGTTATAATACTGCTAATTAACAAAACCCTCTCCCCCGAATTGAGGAAGAGCCCAAATCAAAATCCAGCAAACTGTCCCTGGCTGCAGTAACTGGGGAATCAGTTGGCTCCAGAGTACTTTTGCTCTTAATTCAATCTCCTCTTCCATTTCTCAACTCCCACTACGGGTTGGTTTCTCTTACCTTCACCTAGGAACATGGGTTTAGTGGCCAGAAGCACATCCACATTACCATGTTGGGCCAGTGCATCTAAAAGGACTTGCCCCTCCTTCTGGAAGAGGAAGACAAGGGGGATGACTATGTCACTAGTGCTTCCATCTCCCACCATCTGGAACAGAACCATCTCCTCACTGCAGCTGCCTTCAGCATTGTCTACAGAAAGGGAATAAGAGAGCCCATTTCAGGGTCAGAGCTGGGAGCATTCTCCTACTTCAACATACTGTCACACTCCATGCATTGTACTGAAGTGCTGGCTGCTTATAGGGCAGATTTGGTCTGACCCACAATTTTAGGCTGGTAGGACACTTGGAGGTCACTTGTTCTTACTTGTACTGACCAGGGGGGAGCAGGGCTCAGATGCCAAAGGTAACTGCAATTCCTGCCCCCATAAGCCGCCTGCAGTATTTTTCTTTACACATGGTACCTCGGTGAGCTTTTCCCCTCTAACCTCCATCCAGCAGGCAAGGGTTTTGCAATAAACAGACACTAAAGGTGCCCAATGCTCTTCTGGTGCAAGCCCCTGTTCCCAGCCCCAAGGACAAGCTTTTGCCCCCTAGAGAAGAGCCTTTGCTCCCAGCCATCTCCATGACCGCATCAGAATACCCAATGTCTCCCAGCCCCCTCCAACTCCTGCATTAGTGCTGTATGCACTTGAGAAGACCCAAAGACGGGGTAATAACAGTGCTCGAGACTCACCGATGAAAATCACCCCCAAAGCTCCTGCTTTCTGCAAGTTCCTGGCTTTGGCAGCAAACATGCATTCGCCTCTTTGGGCCAGAGCCACTTTCCCTTGCACCGCCTCCCGGTTGGTGATCGCTGCACAGGCCTGGTAAGGTTCACTCAGCACTAAGCTTCCTTTCACCTGCAGTGACACACATACAGATAAGCTCTTACAGCCAGGCCAGTCCTTCGGCTCAGTGTTTGTAGCGCACCTAGCGCAGTGAGGGCTGTAACCAGAGCTCACAGGCAATACAAATAATCTGTAACAAGGGGCTATTTCTGTACCAGTGAGGTTGTTCCAATTTCCTAGGGATTCTGCGGCTCAGGAGTGGTGTGAGATGCACCAGTCAGCTTGCTGTGTAGGATCCCTACTTCATCCCTTTCATATAAGACAGAGGGTGCATTTACCACTGTAGAGGCAGCGAACAGCTGAATTAAGGGGCGTACATACCTTGCACAGCATAGACAAGACCCCTAGGCTAGCTTCTCTCTCTGTGCAAACCCCACTCCCCCATACCATCCTGCCAGTTCCCAAAACCATTTGCATCATGCATTGGGTTGTGGGCCTTGGCTTTTTCTTGGCACAAGTTCACAGAGACGAGCCCATGTGGGCTATTAACATGGACCCAAAGAGCAATTACAGCTGCCCAGGACGATCCCCAATCTCCGGCTGCAGGCTTCACTCCTTGGAGCAGGAATAAGAAAAGGAGTACTTGTGGCACCTTAGAGACTAACCAATTTATTTGAGCATAAGCTTTCGTGAGCTACAGCTCACTTCACGAAAGCTCATGCTCAAATAAACTGGTTAGTCTCTAAGGTGCCACAAGTACTCCTTTTCTTTTTGCGAATACAGACTAACACGGCTGTTACTTTGGAGCAGGAATGTTGCTTCATTTAAAAATAGATCAAACTTCTGGGCAGAATTTTTATTCGCCTGATTTTTATTATTATTATTATTTTTTTAATAAATCCATCCAATCCAGGAGCAGAAACAAGGCCAAGTGATTTGGTGACCAATCACATAGCACCAATAGTGAACAGGCAAAGCAAACAATTTGGAAAATTATTCAGTGAATCTACCCCACATGCGGTCACAGAAAGCCAGGCTCAGCTGGGAAGCCGAGGGGGCTTTCGGTCACTCAACTCTAAGGCCCAGCAAGGAGAAGCAGGAACGGTTAAGACACAACCTGGCCCGGCTATTAGCAGTGAAAGAGTCACCCACCCCGTGTTCCTGTTTGGTCAGGTCCATTCCAAACTGGGCTGGTCCAGCGGTGAGTACCATTCTCCCAAAAAAGGGGGGAGAAATAACTTGGACAGCCAGCGGGGAGACGCCTTGCTGCTCTCCGGCAGGTGGGTCGACCAGGTCGGTGATGAATTTCAGGCTGAAGAGCCCCAGGGGAGAAGCTTCTTGCTGCAGAGGGGGAGAGACAGCACTGTACGGGCTCTGGCAGGCTAGTCTCACAGAATAATCACGCTAGAGCCTTCAGCAGTGCCGGTGGGCGCTCCATCCACCTTACAAATTACAGCGTGGAGCCAGGGGAGGGGTGCTAGGGCAGGACTGTAGGGCAGCACAGAGAGGGGACTGTGCCACAGGCTCATTCTGACCCCGCTCCGGCTCAGCTCCCCCAGAATGGAGCAAACCCTCCTCACATATCCCCCAGGGCCGGCAAGAGGGTTAATTAGCATATCTGTTAGAGATCCTTGGAGGAAAACAACGCTACATGACAGTGATGGACAAACCATTTGGAAGCCTGACTTATGTGACCACCAAGAGAGCTGCAAAAACTTGGCCGCTTGATAGAGTTTGGGCTTTAGACATTGCAAGGAAACATGAGGAGGATCCTTTAAAGCAGTTGCTTGAAAGACAGACTCAGCTGTTGGAGGTGATCTTGGGGCAGGGTCTCATTAACTGCCCTAGCAAGGGAGAGCCTCCAGCTGTTCACATACAGCTAGCAGTTCACAGAGGAAATGGTTAGTCATGGAAGCAGCTCAGCTGCAGTTATCCCTACGAGCAAGCAATCACGCAGGCGACTGGAGCTGGGAGGAAACGTGCCAGGAATTCTCACACTGGCCTTCCAAAGTGACCAGCAGCAGGCAGAGCACGTCTGCCACGCACAGCGCACTGGGCGCTCACCTGGTGTCGGATGCCAGTCAGCTGCACGCTCCGGTCGCCCAGAGGGAGCAGGGTCAGTCCCATTCTCTTCAAGATCTCCAAGGGCTCCATCCTGGTATCATGGAGCGGGAACTCAATCCCCCTGAGGGAGACCAGGACTAGCCATCAGAGTCAAGGTGACAGCAACACAACCCGTCCCAGAACCATGCAAGCCCAGGGTCCAGCAGACAAAGATCTAACAAGATCCAACATCTGGAAGTTAAAGCTAGACAAATTCAAGCTGGAAATAGGGTGTCAATTTTTAAGGGTGAGTGGGATTAGCAAACGGACCCCATTACCAAGGGGTGTGGTGGATTCTCCATCACTGGCAATTTTTAAAACCAAGATCAGTTTTTTCTAAAAGACCTGCTCTAGTTCAAACGCAGCTATTGGACTTGAAGCAGGAATTCATAGCGGGAAGTCTTAGGTCAGACTAAATTATCACAGTGGTCCCTTCTGGCCCTGGAATTTATGACTCGACAAAAGCCCGTGGGAGTTACACAGGGGTTGCCACTCACCTGAAGAGCGCCAGGCGCTCTGCTCCTGGTTGCAGCAGCTGCTTGTGGGCATCCCGGATGGAGCGGGTGAAGGTTGGGTTATTGGGGAAGAGAGTCTGTGCGCTGGGGCAAGAACGGGTAAAAATCTCCTCCTCTCCATGGCCCCTGTGAAACATCTGCAGTGAAAGAGACAGGGATCAATTTCTTCTCTTCTCTCGTGCAGCCCCTGCGTTTGTATGAACAACGGTCCAGCACTGACTTTATCCTCTAACACTCAGCAAGGGACCGGCAGAGCCGCTCAGCCACTCCAGTGACCACATCAAGGCCCATGGCTTGTCACTTCTAGTTCTGAAAATCCATTAAAAACCCAATGTCAGATGAGCTCAGGCACGTGGAACTCACTGGTCAGTGAGTGTCGTGTGTCTCCGCATCCCACAGTGCCCCATTCACAGAGGATGTGAGTCTCTGGCAGTTTAGCTCAAGCTGTACAGATCCTCCTGGCTGTTACCTGTGGAGGGGCAGCATGGCCTAGCGTTATGACACCAGACTGGGACTAAGGAAAACCTGGGTTCTATTCCCAACCCTGCCACTCGTTTGCTAGGTAACCTTGGGCAAGTCACTTCCCATTCCCAGGCCTCAGCTTCCTCCTCTTAGAGAAGGAGAATGATACTGATCTGCTGAGGAAGAGCACTAGATATGAAGAGCTCAGTGGTATTATCCCTCTGTGGGGTGCCACACACGCATTGGCAGGGGAGGGAAGCCCTGGCTGCACAAACACCAATCCCCCCCCCCCAATGTTTCATAGCAACACCGACCACGTTTTAAAAATAAAACTAGATACAGCAGTAAGCTGCCTAAGGGATTCAGAAACCCAACTCCCATTGGAAATTCCTTCTCTCTCAGGCTGGGACCCAACACAGCTGGTTTTAAACCTTGAAAAATTACCAGCCAAGTTGACCGCCTCCTCTGAAACCAGCCATGTGCCCTGGAAGTCACAGACGCAGCCATAAGCTGCTGTGAAGCTAAATACGCCCCGGCACCCTTAAGAAGCCTACGGCTGACGTACAGTCACATTCCTGGGGCAGGGGGGCCGGGCGGTGGAGAGCGACAGGGGCAGCAGGTGGGCCTCGGTGGTGAAGATGTAATCGTCAATGTCTAGAGGCAGATCTCGCTTCTCTGTGAAAAGCAAGTAGAGGTACTTAAACATCTCGGCCAGGAAAAAGGAGTCCATCCTGCATGACAAACAGAGACAGGTGTGAGAGGCTGGGCCTGCTGAGAACGAGGCAGCAAGAATTGAAAGAGCCCGTAAAAATGTATTCACGTCCCTAAGAATCTCTGGGGAATCACGTCAATCCTCTTTGCTTTGCCCTGTCTTCCCTCTACCTTCAAGACTCACATTGCTGCTGCGGAAATGCTACCTTGTCACTTCATACAGCAACCCCCCCAGGAGATGGTATTCCTACCTCCACTGCAGACAGAGAACACATAAGGGGACTAGATTGTCTTTCAATCCAACATGGTTCAGAATTGACTGAGGACTACTTCTCTCCAGAGAGATTCGGACCCATTTGCTACCCTTGTCCCTCCCTTCTGTTGGCTTCCCTGCATCAGTCATTAGATTTAGACTGCGCAATCTTTAAGAGAAAGGGCCACATCTTTATGTCAGCGAAGCACTGCATAAGCTCACACCTCTAGAAATTTCGCTTTCATTAAACTAGGGTGCCCCATGGAATCGTATGAAGAGGAGGGTGGAGGTTATGATCTTCAGATAAGTCTGAGACAGACTCCAGAAGATTAACCTGGTTTGGGCAAATTCAGTTCAGCACAGCTGCAGGGCAAGGCAGTTCTGTTCCAGCGTTGTACTCACTGGACAAGGCTTTAAACACTTCCTTCACAGGGTAGTGACATGGTCACTGTGAGAGCACAGCGGGACTCACACACACTGCACCATCCCCACACGCACCGCTCAAGTCGGTATTAATAACTAAATGTTCCCTGACTAGCCAGGACAAGAGGGAAATCTCCTGATTTCCCACCACATCAGAGATCAGTCAGGACAATAGCTATGAGACCAATAGGTTGTCCTGTGTTGGGTGGCTTTATTGCTGGTGATGGGGTTTATTGGTAGCATTCTAACTTACTTCAGTATAACGTATGTCGCTCAGGGGCGTGAGTACTCCACACTCCTGAGCGACAGCGCTCAGTGTAGACAGCACTATGCCGGCAGAAGAGCTTTCCCCCATCTGCTTAGAGCGTCTTCACCAGACCCACTCCAGTGGCGCAGGTGTATGGGTGCAGTGCATCTGGTGTCGACTAACCCAAAGGTTGTGTCTACACAGCAGCTGGCAGGTGTAATTCCCAGTGCGGGCAGACATACATGTGTAAGCCATGCGAGAGCTTGCACCAAAAAACAGCAGCGTGGGTGGCAGCTCAGGCTAGTATGTGCCCAGGGGGTCAGGCAGGATTTGTACCCTGATCTCGCTGCAATGTCTTTCCACTGTCAAGAAAAACCACCATCATCCCTCTCTACTTCTGGGGGGAAATGAAGTGCATTAGGCTCCAGTCCTGCATCTGAACCCCTGTAGACAGCCCCCATGTCATTGGTGCGCAGGTGCAGGGACTCACCAAACAGCACTCACCCACACAGCTCCAATTAGCTGATCCCAAAGATATGGCCCATTGACCCAGGACCTCCCATACCAGACACCGGCTGCATGCCCATAATTCCCCATTGGCCCATCCCACTCCTGGTTAGCTCTACCCCATGCCCGTACAGTGCTCCCCTCTGCCCAGAAAGGAAGGGGGTTTACCTGTCCTCATGTCGGCCCGTCCGTACATCCTGCACCGCCGCAAAGCCGCAGGCCACCCGGGCATACTCGTTCAGGCTCTCTACAATGGACTTGCCCACCTGGAGGTAGTAGGGGTCTCGGGTAGCCTTGGAGAGAAAACAGTTGCAATTCAGTATGCCACCAACTTGCTCTCTTCCAAGCACAGTGAAGTCTGAGGGAAACGGTGGCTCATTCACAGATGGATATGACAAGTCACTAGCCGCAGAGTCAATCCTGGATTGCCATCCCTTAGGGGAAGGGAGTGAAGAGATCCAAATCTCCACTCCCTGTGAAGAACGCTCAGCCAGCTAAGGGATCTGACCAACTCTCACATCCCAGCCGCTTTAGAACAATGACTTCAAAAGTCAGCCTGGAATAAGAGCAAGTCACCGATCAGCCAGGAGCTGCCACCGCATGCTCTGCTCTCCTCCAGCTACAGCCTGCTCTGGGAGTGATGGCAGCCTCCGGCCTGATACTCCTTTGCTGCTTCTTTGGAGGAGTTAAACACATCCACTCTCAACTCGTTGGTGTTTTCAGCCAAACCACGGGACGGGACTAACCTTGTACAGGAAGTAAGTACTCTCGGCAAACTCCGGCCGCAGAGGATGCTGGGCCCAGTACACGGCAAAGTCGGACGTGAACGCCTTTAACGAAGGGAGAGAGCAGACTAAGATACAAGCTGCCATTTTCACAACAGAGACACTGAGGGCTTGTCGACATGGAGACTTAGTGCGTGGCAAGCCACTACATAAGTCTACAGCACACTAGCTTACCAGGCACTAAATGGCCATGTGGACCCTACTCCCACGCACAAAGAGTTCCCTAATACTGCCGCTTGAAACGGCAGTACATCAACGCGCAAGACCCTTTAGTGCATGAACAATGCATGTTCAGACGCTGCCAACTGGGGGCCCGATGCAAATCCACTGGAGTCAGCGAGAGTTTTCTATTGACTTCCACCGGCTTTGGAGCTAGTGAGGTGCAGAGATGGGAGAAGAGCGTGAAAGGCCGTAGGGCCTTTTGCTTTGGCAGCTAAGGGCATTTCAATCTAGAGGCTGGGAGGAGTGTGCTAGGGTCCAACTCAGAAGGGGCCGCGGTTACAGCATAGTTATGAAAACCATATAAAGGATTAAAGGTGCAAACGCTTGAGTCCCTGTCCCCATATTGAAAAGCCCACAGATGTCAATGGGAGTTTATCTATTGACTTCAGTAGGCATTGGATCCAGCCCCTAATCCTTGTCATGGAAGCCAGAAAGAGAACACAGGTGAAGGTTCTTAAGAGTCTGCAGCAAGGAGCATCAACTCCTGGAATCTGTCTGCCCCTGGCTGGGCATTTCTGGAGGGGTCATAATCCCGCCCCGGCACCCTCTGCTTGGTGTTGCAGTGACGGGGTCACTCAGCAGCAGAGAGGATACTGTGCCTGGTACACAGGGTGAGAACATGGGAGGCTGAAGGAGGGAGGGATTTTTCCCTCCATCACAGCTGCTGGGGGGCCGCGCCGCGCCCAGAGACCGCATCCAACGAGATAGCAGTGCAGTGACAAGGGGAAGCAGCTCGTTCACTCACCTCCGGGAGGAATTTGTGTTGCTTGGTGACCTGGTACAGCATCTCGTGCGTCTCGATGGCAGGCTTCAAATCCCCCCTCAGCACCTGGGGGCAGACAAAAACCCCTTGTTTCTCTGGGGCACAGCACGGTGATAAAAACAGCCTCAGGGCAATCACGAGGCATCAGAAACGCTCCCGGCTCATAACAGTGACAGCCTGGATCGCAGTGAGGAGGAGAAGCAAGATCCTTGCTTGGGGGTGATTTTTATACAGCACCAGCACACGCGCGTTAGTGAATTTAGTGCTAGTCAAAGATGCCGGCTGGCTGGCACTGTATGCACAGGGCAGACACAGCAAGGCAAGGGCTGTGCAAGCTGCACTCCTATTAGCCCACCAATATGACTTACCCCTTGGGGAGGGGGCAGCACTAGGGGGTGAGAGAGGATTCCAGTCTAGTCCCATTCAGTCTTTGGCCTCACTGCTGCCACCCAGAGGCCAACAAAGGGAGGAAGATACTTAGTGCCAGCTACATGGATGGTGGGGTTTGCGATGCAGAGAGACAGCCACAGAAGCTGGGCTGAGCCTCCACCAACTCATTTCACATAAAGGTTATAACTCTCCCACATCAGCCATGATACACCTGCTGCTGCCTCCTGGCCTACACCCTGGGGAAAGAGGGAAGGTATTTCAGTTTCAACCACTACCACCCTATCCCACAGCCTATGTCCTCCTGGACACATTTCCCTGATTCACCTTGGGGTGTACCTTGGGCCACCGCCGAGCCAGGCTGACTGAATCAGCCAGGGACAGAGTGTTTGACAGATGAACATTTGGAAACATTTCACCTAGCGAGATGGCTTGCAGCATATGTCTCCAGGAGCCCCAAACCTGGCCCCAGGACCAGCTTTTGCAGGAACACAAAGGTTAGGAGGGAAGGAAAAGTGATTAGGGCACAAGCCTGCCATTTGGGATACCTAGGTTCAATTCCCAGCTGTGCTACTGACTTGGGTAACCCTGGGCAAGTCATTTATCCTCGCTGTGCCTCAGTTCCCCATTTGTACAATGGGGATCCTAGCACTGCTCTGCCCCGAGGCACGGGAGGCTAAATACACTGAAGACTGTGAGGCACGTACATGCTATGGTAACAAGGCCAGATATGCACCTGAGCACAGAATGCTGGCTCATGACACATCAGCTAAAGGCCGTACAAGCGCTGAAAAGCAGAACCATCGGTTAATTTCAGGCAGTCCAATTGGGTGAAGGCGCCTACCCCGCTAAAGGACCCTGCCTAGCGCTCTCTTTTTACATCAACGCACCTTTCACAGTCCTGCACCTAAGCACAGCCCCATTCAAACCAACAGCTGGTGTTTATCTGTCAGAGCCCCACACCACACAGCACTGCCCATCCCCTTCCACCCAAGGCTGCTGCTGTACCTGGAGGCCAGGGAAGAAGGCCAAGAGGGAGTCCATCCAGCTCCGGATACTGACTGTGGGGTTGTGCATATGGACGTTGAGCAGGAGGGGAGGCTGGCTGATGTATTTCATTATGGCCACGTAATGCTAGAAAGAGATGGACACAAACTCTGTTATCCAACCAGCAGGGAAGAGCTCTCTGTAACCCAGTAAGACGGCAGGGAGCAGCAGAGTAGGGAGGGCTTAGAAAGATCTTACAATTCAATAGGAACGCTCCTCTGTGGAGAACTTGGGAATCTGGGACCATCTCTGACACACATGCCTAAATAGGTCAGTCACAGGACACTGTGGGCATGTCTTGTCCACGCTCACACAACTCAAACGGCCGAGCAGGGCTGGTTCCAGCTCGGTCTGAAGAAACATTCGCCTAGTGGCCAACAGCCAAGCACTGATCATTTCTGCCACCAAGTCCTTATGAGCAAGCAGAAGAGCATTTGCTGGCATCACCTACACTAACTGAGGAGAGGCTCCGAATGCTGCACGAGCCTCCCCATCACCTCTCTCATAAAGGACACTGAGCTCTGCATCCTGTCAATGAAACGGGGGCTCCAAAACTGGCACTTGCTGGAAAGAAAGCAGCAACGTATTTGTGGCAGCAGAGCGATGCACCTCCCCCCAGTACCGGCCACAAGTTCCTACCCAAGCGCAGATGAGCGAGGAGGTGCCAGAGTGGCCTGCCAGCTCCTGACCACCTGCTGCATGCCTGGCATGCTGCCACTGGCTGCTAAGCAGAAGCCATCAGCAGTCGCTCCTGTGAAAGGAAACGGATGCAGACAGACTGCGCAGCAGAGGGTCTTTCATTGGCAGGTCAAGCTGGCCTTGCACCTTCAAAATGGATTCTCAGATGGAAGAGGGGTTAGGGGAGCAATGGGCTATCTACCCCGTTCCTCCAGAGAGCAACAGAAAGGAGAGACCGCTACCCTGTGTACTCACAGCGTTGAACCTCTCCAGGTAGGTGTCGTCCCCCAGGAGGATATACGCCTTCATTAGGTATTCGTAGTAAGAGTCTATCCCGGCTCCAACGCCGCTGTCTAGGGAAAAATCACAGGCAGGGAAGCATGGGAGCCTTACCCAGAACAGGCATCCAAGAAGAGAAGAATGTTGCAGCCTCCCTTGCCCCGTGTGTCTTGGCACTGCCCCTCGGGGGTCTACGCTGTACTGACACCCTCACATCTCCCCACCAGCGCAGGCCAAACCGTCAGCAAGGCAGATCTCCGGCTACGTCCCGGCACTGACGTAGAAGAAGAAGAAGAGCATTCTTCCCCTTCCCAGGGCGGCGCAGGGCGAGTGGCACCCACCTTCGGCACGCTCCCAAACTCAGCTCTGCCCAGAGCCAGCTGGGACAGTGCCACAGCAGGGAGCTGCAGGCTGGCAGGGGGGCACTGGCTCTGGGACTGCCAGGGGGTTGTTCTGGTTCCCCACCATCCAAAAAAAGTGGTGGACGGCCATTCCAAAGCACTCCGGCACAACTCAAGCCCTGCCACTGCACCAAAGTACACAGGAGACTGCGGTACCAGCCAACACATCTCTGCCCCGAGGCAGCCGCGTGACACTGGGTGTCCCTTCAGGCCCCCAGCTCCGAGCCTTGGATTCACTTACCCCTCCGGACCCAGTCCCCATTATGAATGTTGATGACCGTCCCCACCAGGTCGTTCCCTTTCTGGCGCTTCTCCCAGAGAACATCCAGCGCTCTCCGAGCGGTGTCCTGAGAACAGAGAGAGGAATGAACATACACAACACAGTCTTTCACCCTCCCCTCTACCCAAGAACATGCAGGAGTTGTTCCTATGCCATTCCTTACACTTATTAAATAGACCCACCCTACAGAGCGAGGGGACAGCACTGGGGACCAGGCCCTACAATAGGGCTCAGGAGCTTTGGGCTCTGCCACTAACTGTAAGGTTTGACACCTCTGGCTTTGCCTCAGTTTCCCCACCTGTAAAATGGGGGTGATAACACTTCCCAAGCCCATGGGGATAAATCCAGCCCTGTATTCCACGCACTCAGGTTCCACTCAAAAGCAGAGACATAAAATAGAATCATCTCCCCCTTCACCCCCAGATTGTTCCCCTCCTCCCACCCCGCCCCGGTATGTTCCTACTGCTTAGCCAAAGCAACATCCATTTCGCTAAATCCTGCACGGTGCTCTGGGGTGGCACGCAGAGCGCTCACCGACGGGAGGAGCACAGCACAGACCAACTCTACGCTGGGCTGCCTGCCTGGATGTTTTACATCTCCCAGCTGCCCGCAGTACCAACCAGCGCCAGGCAAGGGACTCCATTTACAGCCATCCCTCAGATTCCAGCAGGGCAGCGGGAGGGTGAGCAGATGTCCTGATATTATCGGGACCATCCCAATATTGGGGGCTTTGTTTTATATAGGCTACCAATTACATCTTCCCCCAGGTCCCAATTTTTCACACTTGCTATGTGGTCACCTAGGTCAGGGTTATGCGGGATTGCTCACTTGCCCACCCTCCACCCCCATTTAGCCTGCAGATGAGGATGGAGCTGGGATTCTGCCGACATGTGGGTGGATGGGCAGCACAAGGTCTCCATTAGGCTGAATGCACATGGCACGGGGCCTGTGGGTTCCCAGTGGCCGTGTGAAATAGGGGCTAGCAGAGAGCAAGGGGATGGATAAGCAGCAGCTGGAGGGCTTGACAGAGCGTGTCTGGCTCCTGGCATTGAAGGGCTTTGCCCCATCTCTGTGCAAGTATAAGTGAATCAGCGCAGACCACGGAGAGGCACCGTGAAATGAAGGGCCCCCCACATTCTGGGCTAGCTAACCCAAGGGACTCCACCAGGTCTGCACAGAGGATCTCCTCAGGCAGGAACGAGTCACAGCCGTTTGCTTTTCCCTCGAGCTTCCAAACCACTTACTTCGAAAACAGTCTCTTGTGTCAGGCGACTGAGGGCAGCAAACTCCAAAATCATGGTGCCAGCGCAGGCCGTGCAGGTGTCCAGCTCGGTGCCTGTCCGGGAGTTCGGACTCAGGACCCCATACTTCAGGTTCACCTGGATGGACAGACGCTGCCTCAGTTTCACTGGGTGTTTTCCCTCACACTGGTCACATGCGGCAATGAGGTTATTCTACTTTGGTGCAGCACTCTGTCCTGCAACGCTTTACAAAGCATCTGCCAAAATGCAGCCACCTCTGGGGTGGAGGATAGCAAACAGCTGGCATGCAGCACATTGCATCACAGCAAGGAAAGGGGTATTCTGGCCAAGAAATTGGGCCACACATGCCTTATTGTCAAGGAGATCAGGAAACCTTTATCACCCACACAGGGCAGGAAGGATTATAAACAGCCATCTGGAAGTGCCCCTCTCCCCCTCATAAGCTGCATGGAATCTGTTCTACCTCCTGCAGCAGGACGCAGTGGTCCCTATAGCTGCAAGGAACTTGGGTGCCTCAGATGTGAAGCAACAGCCAGGGCAATGCAGAGCCATCTTAAGAGAGAGCTTTGAACCCCCTTCAGTCACTCACATGTGCTGGGATTATGGGGCTGCCAAGAAGGGTCAGCCCCACCCCCGCCCACGCTGCCCTCCTGGGCGTCTGAGTCAGAGAAATGGCTTGTCAGGGTGGGTAGCACTCAGCGGGAGGCTCTGGGGAAGCACACAGCCCGCTGGGACCCACATGTGGCTCCAGACCCCGCAGACCTTATTGGTGCTCTGTTGTGTCTGTCCACGCCAGTTCACACAAAGCTTCCCCTCGTCCCGGCTCAGATCTGCCATTCCCTTACCCTGGGGTACGGCAGCCCGCTGGTGGTGTTGAAAGCAGGCAAGAGACGGTACCCTAAATCTCGGGCCAGGTGCAGGAGCTCGTCCTTGTACCACTGCAGCCGCACACCTTGTGCCTTCAACATGTCAGCCATGATGTGACCCCCCAGCAGGCCCCTGCAGGACAGAGGAGGGAGGAGGGGACAATGCAGAGCCGGGTCAGGCTGCTCAGAGGGACTCTGCAAGTTGAAATCCCAGATGGCCCATTTCAGGAGCTTGGCACTCACTTTCCTCTGCTGGGATGAGGAGACGCTAGACCAGCTGGGCCCCTCTGCACCCGCCACGCAAGGCCCAGAGCCTGTGGTGCTGTCCCCACTCTCCACCCCCATTGAATCCAGTGTTCATACACAGCAAGCAGCTTTCCCCCTCTTCCCCAGAGCCACTTCTGCACCCTCACACACCACCCAGATCCACTGCACCAAAGAGCCGCGCTGCAGAGCATCCGACAGAGCCCAGGCTCACTGGGTGGGCAGCACATGCCTGGGCAGTGAGCTGAAGGGGACAGATTTGGGGGGGGGGGGCGGCACAGCCTTGGGAGTGCAAGATACTGGCTCAGTGCTCTAAAGGACTGCACAAAAGGGGCCCTGCCTGCCAGCGCCCAGGGCTCCTGCCCCAGCCTGGGGCTCACCCCAGCACACGAATGTTGGTTTCAAAGACAGAGACCACCACGTCGTTGTCCAGCCGCACGTCCAGGACCACCTTCCGCACAGCGTCCTCAAACTCATCCAGCTTGTTAAGGACCTGGGCAGCAAGAGCCATGGGAGAGAAGAGATTTGGGTCAGTGACATGGGACCCTCTCCACTGCCCTTGTGAGGTGTGTACAGCCCCTAGCACACTGCTGGGTGCTAAATAAATGACAGTCACAACAGCAATTCACTGATTGGTCACATTCCAGCTCGGCGTCACCTACTTGGACACGCCGTTTCAGGGAAAGCTGGACCTTCCCATAACCCAGCAGATCCTGGTAATTTTGTACACCGCCCCGCCCCAGGATCCACCTCCCAGACCCCTGGGAGGCATGGCAGTGCTGTTTGGGGAAATGAGACACAGAAAGGCTTGTCCAAGCTCACATAGGCAGTCTGTGGAGGACCAGAGAATTGAACCCACGTTTGCCAAGTCCCAAGCTAGCACCCTAACTACTAGGCCATCCTCCCCCTCAGATGTGCTTCTTGGCTCACTATCTCAGTGTGGGCACCTCAGGTCAACATTGCCAACGGTAGCAGGAGCAGGGCCTACACAAGCGTACGAGGGGTCCCGGGGCTGCCAACTCATGATTTCACTGTGAGTCTCCCAATATTTGCCATTTGTTATTTTGTTTTGTTTTTTTTTAAAAAAGCCTCAGATCCCAAATTCAAGTGATTACATCAGAATCTCAGCTTCTTTTAGAGAAGAGAGTTCCCAGCCGTCAGAGAGAACAGCTTCAACCCGTGGCCTGAGTGCACACTACAGGTTTAAAACCCAGAAGGCAAAGAATAAGAACCCACACTTTATACTAGAGTGCTTTTAAAAATCCCCTGATTTCATGGGACCTGACTTATGATTTTCGAATGCTCAGGGCAGGCAATACCAGTGGGTGCAAGGTGGGAGGGGCAGCATAGCCAGAAGGACACTGCGGGCTCTGGAAAAGCATGGCCAAGAAGGGAGGATGACTGCAAGCTCTTTGGGACAGAAACTGTGTTTCTTGTCTGTGTTCGTACAGCACCTAGCACAATGGGGCCCTCACCCATGACCAAGGTGACTAGGACCTACCGCAATACAAACACACACACACACACACACAAATAGGAATAGATTAAGGTAGCTAAATAAAGCCAGGATCGTAGAATAGACAACAGGATAAGGAAATACACAGGACATAATGAAGGGAAAAAGAAGCTGAAGATAGACAGAAGCAGAGAAAGGAAAGCATGCCCTGAATTGATCTCTAGTGCATCAATCAACATAGAATCTAGGCCGCAGAAAGGGGCTCTGGGAGAGAAAATTAACTGAAGATGGGAACATGTTTTGAATGAACGGGCATTAATTTTTCTGTTCATCACTAGGGGGAAGAATGCAAAGAGTAAGATGCATTAACAGAGAAGGAAAAGAGGAGGATACGAGACACTAATAAATTATGGAGACGAGCAGGGGGAAGGGAAAAATCAGGGAATCTAGGCTGTAGCACCTAGAAGTCTCAGCTGAGATCAGGTCCCCATCGTGCAAGGCATCAGACATATTAAGAGACAGTCCTTGTCCCAAAGAGCATAACGTATGTCCAGGAAGGTCATTTTTCATTTTGATTATATTCTCTTTTCTAAGCAAGAAGCAATCATGCTAAAATGTGAGATTTCCTGGCTTCAACTGCATTGCTTTCAAACACATACTGTCTGCTTTTATCTCCACGGAATCCATAAAGCACAAACACTAAACCCTGCACACAACACAACACTACTGTTTATCCCCATTGTGCAGTGGTGGAAGCTAGGGTCAAGTGACTTGTCCAAGGTTAGACAGTCAGTAGCAAAACTGGTAAGAGAACCCAGGAGTTCTGAACAGACCTGCATGAAGGTTTGCTGATCCAGTGGTTCTGGCTTTCATTACAATTCTGAAATTTGGGGCAGGTTTGGCCCCAGAGTTCCACAGCCTTTTGGCAAGCATAAGCCAAGATCTGGTCTGAGAAGAAACCCAAGCAAAGCTTGGGAGTGGGTTCAGCGGAGATTCACCTGCAATGGCTGGGTTTGTTTAGCACTCAGATGAGCTATGCCTGGGGGGTGGAGGGAGGCCGTGTGGACTGGGATAGAGAGAAAAATCAAAAGTCTGCATGAACTCCCTGAGCCAAATCTGTTTTGTGCACTAACACTTGACAATGCTCCAGCCACTAGACAATACTTCCTCCTGTGTCCTATTGAAAACAAGTCTCCCCACTCTAACCACCACTGAAGATGCCCCAAGAAACTCCTGATCCTAGGTATATTTTAATTGCACTTTGACCCCAAGCTTGCCCATCAAGAATGTGAGAGAAGCCCTACAGCTTTAAGGTCAATTCTTAGCTCACTTGAAAAGAAGCAAAAACAGCAGAGGGAAACGTACAGTCCAATACACAAGAATGAAATGGAAACCCCTCTGTGCCAGGAACTCAATCTTGCTGTTGACAGATACCAATGCCTGTAAATGCAGACACCACTGAAATCCAGCTCAACAGATCTAAACCTGCCAAATCCCCAATAAACTGGTCTGAGAAGCAGATTGCTGACTTACCACAAGCGTATCCAAAGTGTCAATTAGAGTGAGGGAAAACCTACAGATTTAAATGAAAAACAAAAACAAAAAAACCACATTTTAAATTCTGATGAAAATTAGGTCTTAGAAAGTGAATTGGACCAGTTAGCTGAAAACACATAACAAGGGGCAGATTTTCTGACCTTGACACTTGCGTGAATAATGGCACAAATTGTACAAGTGGGTTTTTTTGCAATTGCTGTAACTGTGCACACAAATGGACACAACCATCTGTGCATGCCACTTGCAAGGGCAAACGCAATCTTTGCACTTGCAAATTAGACGTATAAATATTCATCTACAAGGTCTCCTGAAAATCTGACCCATGATATTCTAGCTAGAGTAGGTCAACATTTTTACTCGACTTTTATTTTTTTCCCTTTTGATTGAAATGTTGTGGGAGTTTTTTGGTTTTTTCCCCCACCCAAAACACAAATCTCTGCAGTAAGTATATCAACAACTTTTTTCAGGTTTTCACTGAAAAACCAAAAGTGTCAGCCAAACCTGAAACATTTTTGATTGCTGAAAATGTGTATTTTTGTTATTGGTTTTTTTGATGACAAATATTGTGCAGAAAAAAATTCCTCAGAATTTTTTGCAAGAACAAAAACTGTTTCCTGACCAGTTTCATTCTGTCCCTCCTTGGTCATGAGGGGGGAAAACAATGCACTTTAGTGGTGGAGACTGACATTACAAATAGCACCTCCACTTCCCCTCTTAAGGATCCTTCCAGCAGAAGATCTGAAAGTATTTCTCAAACATTAATGAATTCAGCCTCAAAGCTCCCATGACATGGAGTAAATATCACCATCATTTTACATGTAGGGAAACTGAGGCAGTGCTGAGACGCAATCAGCTCTTGGTGACACATCACAGCAAGCTCAAGTGTCTGAGCTGGGAATAGAAGCCCAGATTCCCAGTTTGCTGTCCTAACCACTAGGCTACTTTGTAATACATATAACCAGAAAAGCCACAAAGGAATCAGAGGACACTTGCAGCCAACAGGTGCTCTGCAGGCTGTAGTGTGAGAGGAGGAGGAACCCATCTTGCACACTCACTTGCCAAGGGCGTCGTCAACATCCCCACGACTCGGCTCCATCCCGCGCACTCGGCCCCGACAACTCAAAGGCATTAGCTCATCTGCAGGATACGCGTGTTTCTGTACAAGGGGAAATACCACAAGTGCTCAGTCGCTAACTGTTGACTTGGAAACAGTCTCTAAAGACTGTAAAGTGGGCCGCTTTTGAAGTAAACTAGGCCCCTTGCCATTCCCGCTGCAGAAGAAATGCCTCTTGTATTAGGCTGCTTGTTTCTTGCTCTACGCACATGCCTTATCAACCTCTATCCAGGACGCGGGAAGCAATGCAAACAGCTGCTTAGATCTGTGCGGCACTCATCGAGATTCTACACTAGAGGAGGGCTAATACTTTGCCGATATAAAGCACCTAGCCGAGGCTGTCGAGGGCTTTGCAAACGTTCACTGAAATCTGGAGCTCCTACTCAGACAAAACTTTCAACAGGAGTAGGATTTTGCCTAAGTAAGGAGCGAAGGAAAACCAGGGGTGAGGATTTCAGTATTTAGCTCTTTAGTTATGATTAGCCCCATTTTACAGAATGCGGACTGACACACAGCTAGCTCATCAGTGGCAGAGCTAGGAATAGCATGCAGATCACCTAATTCATGCTGACTGCTACACCATGCAATCTCCATAAGAAAATGTAATATATATATCTCCAAGCAATTCTCACAGTCAAGACAGTTACCTTAAATTCTAAGACATTTAGGTGAGGGGACATTCGGAATTCTGGACAAAATTAGCCTAGCCTCGCCAGCCACAGAATCTCACATAGTGAGCAAGAGTTACCCTTTGTTCTGATGGACAGCCACCTACTATCTGCTATCCCTACTCTAAGCACAAGGGACTAAGATGAGGAAGGTTTCCCTGCTCCATTTGCAAGTCTCCTAGGGTTGGGTGGATTCCAGCCAGCACCTGAATGTTGTCCATGTAAGAATTTCTTTGGTGGAGCTTTAGACCTGGTCTACACCTAAAACATAGGTTGACCTAGTTATGCCACTCAGGGGTGTTAAAAGTCACACCCTGAGAGACATAGTTAAGCTAACCTAAGCCACAGCATAGACACTGTTAGGTTGGTCGATGGAAGAATTCTTCTATCAACCTAGCTTCTGCCTCTTGGGGGGCTGGATTTACGACAGTGACAAGAGAAACCCTGCCACTGCTGTAGCAAGTGTCTATACTACAGCGCTGCAGGTGCAGCGCTTGTAACGTAGGCATACCCTTAGCGTTCACTTAAAGAACAGAAAGGGGGGTAGGGAACTTCTCATAAAGAAGGCAGCTCTCTTTTTGCCAAGTGTGACCTTCTGAAGGTTAGAATGGAAACAGAAAAGACCAGACAGTGTGTGGCCATGGTATGGCACTTGGCGGATACAAGCAGCTTTCCAGCCTCCTTTATACCCCATACAAGAGCCCGGGGAATGGAAGACAGGGTCTGGTCCTTCCTGCCATGCATACACCACTCCAAAAGAGGAGGGAAAGGTCTTTGCCCCCCAAACTCCTCCACACCATCCTAATGGAGACACAGCCCCTCCCAACTCTACCCCGGGGTTGGGGCAGCTCAGCATCACTCCCTAGCTTGGCCATAGCCTAGCCCCAAGAGGAGAGTAAATTCAGGGTAGTTGGAGTGTGAGTGGCTGCTGCACCTGGGCTGCTTCCCCCATGTTTCTGTTTTAAAGAGGGTATTTTTGGTCATACCGCGAGACTCTTGTATTTTTTTTCTGCAGTTGTAGAGCATCCCAAGCTACCGGACACGCTGGAGGGAGGGAAGGCTTCTGGGTAAGTAGTGTTAGAAGAATAGACAGGACCTTAGACTCAGAGTTTTGTCCAAAGACACGTGAGCAAGAACGATATAAAACTACTAGTTACCATGTAGCTGCCGTACGCGTGGTCAAACATCTCCACGACCTGGTCCCTGGAAAGGCAACAGCAGAGAGACAAAGGGAAGCTCGGCTAGCACAGAACTGCTGACCACTGCCTTTGGGCAGCCCCATTGATCAAGAATTCTGTGACTTCCGTTTCAAAGCAGATGAAACGACAACAATCCAGCCGCAATCGCTGGCCTGTATCTAGAGCATTTTATTAAGTCAGTGCTCAATTACCGGTCCCCTTCCTTTTCAACTATCGTCATTAGGGTTTTTAAATTGTGTACTGAGCCGAGAAGGTGCCCACTCTCCACAGGGGAATCTAAACTGGGCAGACAATGCGTTCAACGCACAAGATGTTCCAGTGTACCCTAGAGAGATCTTTTGGTTCACATGGACATGTCCACATTTTTACCAACAGCACCCTACAAAGCTCATCCCTTACTCCTAGACAATTGGAAATGGGGGTGGGGGGGGGGTGCTGCTGGGAGCAGGGAGGGGATTAGAGTTTTTAAGTTGTTTGTCTTCCTGGTGCTGGGTTATATGAAATGGCTCTGCTCCACTCAGGCTCAGTAGGGATGTATTTTCAAGTTAGGTCAAGCGTTCCTAGAGCGCACAGCACTGGTGCAAATCGATTGCGACTCTACGCCCTTTGGGTCGGGGGCTGTCTCTCATTACGGACATACACAGCGCCTTGCACAACAGAACCCCAATCCTTGACTGGCACCTCCCTGCACTACCATGAGCTTAAGTCATCCTTCTTCAGCAGGAAACTTGTACAATAACCACCAGGACCTCCCGCCTATCCCCTGCGTCCTGGCACAATTTTCACCGGTGGGTGGTGGAAACCAAACTTCCCCCACCAGCACTTGTTCTGCTGGACGTTTGGCGTCAGGATGGGGGGTGGGATCCAGCTTTCGTGTTATTTGGGGAGGCGGGCGGGCAGAGGAGGAGAGACAAGCTGCTTCGCACAGCTACCGGCACCGGGGAGCCCCCCCGGGTGGGAGCTTTTCACACCTGCCCCCAAACCCCACCAGTTACAGCAGCCGGGGCTAAACGAACCCAACCGGACCAGCCCCGCAGCGAGCCCCGGGCAGGGGGCGGGGGGGGGGCTCTGCCTGCCCCCCGGGAGGGGGATTCCCGGGTCCTGGCTGGAGCGGGGCGGGCGGCCCTGAACCCGGGGAAGGGGGGCAGACAGACAGACCGACCGCCCCGGGGCTGCTCTCACCTGAGCTGGCTCCTCTCCGCCGCCCCCAGGGCCGCCGCCCCCGCGGCGAGGGGCGCCCACAGCAGGGCCGCCAGCAGGCCCAGGGGGGTCCCTCGCGCCCGGCCGCCGCCGCCCATGGTCGCCTCCGCCCGGGCTAGCAGGAGCCGGCGCCCCGGCGACAGCGGGCCCCGCGCCCGGCCATGCCGCGCCCCGGCCCCGGCCCGCGGGCTAGTTACCGGTGACGCCGCCCGCCCGCCCGGCCGGGCCCTGCCCCCCGCGCCGCCGGGCCCGCGGCTCCGCCATGGCGCCCGCCCCGCAGCCCGGCTCAGGCCGCGCCCGCCGCCGCCCGCCGCAAGGCATGCTGGGACACGCCGTTCCGCCCGCCCCTGCGCGGGGGGCGCTGGGAGCGGTAGTTCCGAGGCCGCGCTCCGCAGGGACTCGGGGCAGGCTCCCAGCGGGCATTGCAAGCCCCCAGCCCTGACTGTAGGCGGATTAGCGGCGGGGGCGGGGGGCGCAAACAGAGGCTCGCGCGCTGCACCGCCCCCACTCTCCGCCTCCTGGACTGGGGGCGGGCCTGGGGCTTCGGCCCAGCAGCGACGGGGGCCCGCGGCTCCGGTCCCTGAGGCAGCGTCTGCCACGCTCGGGGCTCTGGCCCTGCAGGGGCTCCGGGGCTAAAGCCCCGAAGAAAACCCTCCCTCCAGGGCCGAAGCCCCGGGCCCCAGCCCGCAGGCCCTGCGGGAGGGAAGCCCCCAGCCCTGGCGCGCCCCCTGCTCTCACGCTTCTGAAGACTGTCCTAGGCGGCTCGGGAATTTCGACCACCCCGGGCATATTATTGTTATGAGCCCTACAGGTCCTGGGTCGCCGCTGTACACTTTGGTGGCATCGCTTCAAGGTCTAGGAAAGTGGCGTCTGAACAGCAATGCATGGCCTCAGTCCTGCTCTTTGCAGTGTGAGCTTCAGGCAGGGGAGATCAGGCAAAAGGCGGTGGTTGTTTTTTTAGGGGGAAGGGGGGGTGGTTCCCAAAGAGAGAACGACATCTCCTACAATCCCAGATACTTGCACCAGACGTGGGACAGACAGGTGACCCTGCCCTCCTCTGACTTGTCAGTTTTGCCATCTGTAAAATGGGGATAGGAATAGTGAGCTCCTTGGTAAAGTGCTGCGAGATCAATAGATGAACTGTATAACAGCTAGGTATTAGGTTTCAGAGGGGTAGCTGTGTCAGTCTGTATCAGCAAAAAGAACAAGGAGTACGTGTGGCTCTAACAAATTTATAATTTGTAAGTAGATATAAAAAGAAAAGGAGTACTTGTGGCACCTTAGAGACTAACCAATTTATTTGAGCATAAGCTTTCCTGACCCACAGCTCACTTCATCGGATGCATCCGATGAAGTGAGCTGTAGCTCACGAAAGCTTATGCTCAAATAAATTGGTTAGTCTCTAAGGTGCCACATGTACTCCTTTTCTTTTTGCGAATACAGAGTAACACGGCTGCTACTCTGAAACCTGTCATTAAGTAGATATAGCTATACTTACAAATTATAAATATGTATACACACACACACACACTTACAAATGATAAATGTGTTAGTTTCTAAGGTACCACAAGTACTCCTTGTTCGTTTAGCTAGGTATTAGTTTCCCCCTTCAAAAAGAAAAAGATGTCAGTAAGTTGCAACAGCTCCAAGGGGGGATTCAAACAAAGTCTATTCAGATTAATTAGATCTGTAATTAAAATAATTTTAAACTGTTGCTATAACGCAGAAGGGGCTGAGAAAAGGGTTCTCTCCCCTGCACAAAAATCTCCCAGGACTCCTTCCTCTGTATGATGCACTACAACTCCCACAATTCTGTGCAAGCCATGTGATTTTTATTGAGCTTGCAAGTGACTATATTGAAGCATACACCGCCTCGCAACTTACCAAACTATTGAGTTTCCAGAGGAGCGGCTATCATACTTCGGGATCACTTTACACATTCGCTTCCTTTCTGGTTGTGTTGCACTGCAAAGCAGAAATAAAGAAGCCAAGATGATGCAAGTAAGTGCATTTCAGATTTGCTGTTTGATGGGGTTAGAAATCTGCCGGGATTGTAAATGACAGGTTGGAGTCAGCTGATACATGCACGCCTTGCTTTCCTTCAAATACAAACGATACATTGGTGGCATTTAATTAACTATCCTATCGCAAGTGATTGACAGTGGACAGGTTTATATTTTGCACAGAGAAGGCTCTGCTGTACTCTGGCCATTTACTCGGGGGCAAGGAAGCATGATGTGGACACAGGAACTTCATTAGGGACAGCACATTCAGTAAAAAGAAAAGGAGTACTTGTGGCACCTTAGAGACTAACAAATTTATTTGAGCATCAGCTTTCATGAGCTACAGCTCACTTCAGGGGATGCATGCAGTGGAAGATACAGTGGGGAGATACACAGAGAACATGAAACAATGGGTGTTACCATACACACTATAGCAAGAGTGATCAGGTAAGGTGAGCTATTACCAGCAGGAGAGAAAAAAAACCTTTTGTAGTGATAATCAAGGTGGGCCATTTCAAGCAGTTGACAAGAACGTCTGAGGAACAGTGGGGGTTGGGGGGTGTGCGAATAAACATGGGGAAATAGTTGTACTTTGTGTAATGACCCATCCACTCCCAGTCTTTATTCAAGCCTAAGTTAATTGTGTCCAGTTTGCACATTAATTCCAATTCAGCAGTCTCTCATTGGAGTCTGTTTTTGAAGTTTTTTTGTTGAAGAATTGCCACTTTTAGGTCTGTAATCGAGTGACCAAAGAGATTGAAGTGTTCTCCGACTGGTTTTTGAATGTTCTAATTCTTGATGTCTGATTTGTGTCCATTTATTCTTTTACGTAGAGACTGTCCAGTTTGACCAATGTACATGGCAGAGGGGCATTGCTGGCACATGATGGCATATCACATTGGTAGATGTGCAGGTGAACGAACCTCTGATAGTGTAGCTGATGTGATGTGCAATACAGCTGCAGCTATGTCACTATAGAATAATCGGACTGGAAGGGACCTCGAGAGGTCATCTAGTCCAGTCCCCTGCACTCATGGCAGGACTAAGTGTTTTCTAGACCATCCCTGACAGGTATTTTTCTAACCTGCTCTTAAAAATCTCCAATGATGGAGATTCCACAACCTCCCTAGGCAATTTATTCCAGTGCTTAACCACCCTGATTGTTAGGAAGTTTTCCCTAATGTCGAACCTAAACCTCCCTTGCTGCAATTTAAGCCCATTGCTTCTTGTCCTATCCTCAGATGTTAAGAACAATTTTTCTCCCTCCTCCTTGTAACAATCTTTTATGAACTTGAAAACTTATGTCCCCCTCTTCTCCAGACTAAACAAACCCAATTTTTTCAATCTTCCCTCATAGGTCATGTTTTCTAGACATTTAATCTTCTCTGGACTTTTGTTGCTCTTCTCTGGACTTTCTCCAATTTGTTCACATCTTTCCTGAAATGTGGCACCCAGAACTGGACACAATACTCCAGCTGAGGCCTAATCAGTGCAAGTAGAGCAGAAGAATTACTTCTCGTGTCTTGCTTACAATACCCCTGCTGATATATCCCAGAATGATGTTTGCTTCTTTTGCAACAGTGTAACACTGTTGACTCATATTTAGCTTGTGATCCACTATGACCCCCAGATCCCTTTCCGCAGTACTCCTTTCTAGGCAGTCATTTCCCATTTTGTATGTGTGAAACTGATTGTTTCTACCTAAATGGAGAACTTTGCATTTGTCCTTATTGAATTTCATCCTACTTACTTCAGCATAGCATTGATGCTACCTACAATGAGGGAAAAGTTTTTTTTCCCATCGATGTAGTTAATCCACCTCCCTGAGCAGGGGTAGCTATGTGGAGGGAAGAATTCTTCTGTTGCTGTAGCTGCATCTACTCTGGGGATTAGGTCATTTTTCACAGCCCTGAGTGACAGAGCTAAACTGATCTAAGTGCAGACCAGGCCAGGGGTGCGGTACTCCACAGGGTGTAACAGCAAACACAGTAATACTCCAAACAACAATCTCTCAAATCCTGTATATAATCACCAGCTATTTGTTTAACCCACAGGTGCAGGGTAACAAAAAGGAGTCAAGATACTGGTACATGCATGCAGATTAGCAGCTGTCACAGATACACACAGTGAATATTTCACTGGTATAGTTAATAAGTCTGCTGTTTGGAGGGCTGTTCTGAATGCTACAATTAAGTGTTCTCACTAAAAAATTTAGTGAATTAAAATTTAACTTTGGTTAATTAGATCATCAGATGTATTAGCTTCTTAAGGAGAGATTCAACTGTCAGATGAATTTAATTCATAGAATATCAGGGTTGGAGGGGACCTCAGGAGGTCATCTAGTCCAACCCCCTGCTCAAAGCAGGACCAATCCCCAACTAAATCATCCCAACCAGGGCTTTGTCAAGCCTGACCTTAAAAATATCTAAGGAAGGAGATTCCACCACCTCCCTAGGTAACGCATTCCAGTGTTTCACCATCCTCCTAGTGAAAAAGTTTTTCATAATATCTAACCTAAACCTCCCCCACTGCAACTTGAGACCATTGCTCCTTGTTCTGTCATCTGCTACCACTGAGAACAGTCTAGATCCATCCTCTTTGGAACCCCCTTTCAGGTAGTTGAAAGCAGCTATCAAATCCCGCCTCATTCTTCTCTTCCGCAGACTAAACAATCCCAGTTCCCTCAGCCTCTCCTCATAAGTCATGTGTTCCAGTCCCCTAATCATTTTTGTTGCCCTCCGCTGGACTCTTTCCAATTTTTCCACATTCTTCTTGTAGTGTGGGGCCCAAAACTGGACACAGTACTCCAGATGAGGCCTCACCAGTGTCGAATAGAGGGGAACGATCACATCCCTCGATCTGCTGGCAATGCCCCTACGTATACATCCCAAAATGCCATTGGCCTTCTTGGCAACAAGGGCACCCTGTTGACTCATATCCAGCTTCTCGTCCACTGTAACCCCCTAGGTCCTTTTCTGCAGAACTGCTGCCGAGCCATTTGGTCCCTAGTCTGTAGCGGTGCATGGGATTCTTCCGTCCTAAGTGCAGGACTCTGCACTTGTCCTTATTGAACCTCATCAGATTTCTTTTGACCCAGTCCTCTAATTTGTCTAGGGCCCTCTGTATCCTATCCCTAACCTCCATCATATCTACCTCTCCTCCCAGTTTAGTATCATCTACAAACTTGCTGAGGGTGCAATCCATACCATCCTCCAGATCATTTATGAAGATATTGAACAAAACTGGACCGAGGACCGACCCTTGGGGTACTCCGCTTGATACCGGCTACCAACTAGACATGGAGCCATTGATCACTACCCGTTGAGCCCGACAGTCTAGCCAGCTTTCTATCCACCTTATAGTCCATTCATCCAGCCCATACTTCTTTAACTTGCTGGCAAGAATACTGTGGGAGACCGTGTCAAAAGCTTTGCTAAAGTCAAGGAACAACACGTCCACTGCTTTCCCCTTATCCACAGACCCAGTTATCTCATCAATTAGAAGGCAATTAGATTAGTCAGGCATGACTTGCCCTTGGTGAATCCATGTTGACTGTTCCTGATCACTTTCCTCTCCTGTAAGTGCTTCAGAATCGATTCCTTGAGGCCCTGCTCCATGATTTTTCCAGGGACTGAAGTGAGGCTGACTGGCCTGTAGTTCCCCGGATCCTCCTCCTTCCCTTTTTTAAAGATGGGCACTACATTAGCCTTTTTCCAGTCATCCGGGACTTCCCCCGATCGCCATGAGTTTTCAAAGATAATGGCCAATGGCTCTGCAATCACATCCGCCAACTCCTTTAGCACTCTCGGATGCAGCGCATCCGGCCCCATGGACTTGTGCTGGTCCAGCTTTTTTAAATAGTCCCAAACCACTTCTTTCTCCACAGAGGGCTGGTCACCTCCTCCCCATGCTGTGCTGCTCAGTGCAGCAGTCTGGGAGCTGACCTTGTTCGTGAAGACAGAGGCAAAAAAAGCATTGAATACATTAGCTTTTTCCACATCCTCTGTCACTAGGTTGCCTCCCTCATTCTGTAAGGGGCCCACACTTTCCTTGACTTTCTTCTTGTTGCTAACATACCTGAAGAAACCTTTCTTGTTACTCTCAACATCTCTTGCTAGCTGCAACTCCAGGTGTGATTTGGCCTTCCTGATTTCACTCCTGCATGCCCGAGCAATATTTTTATACTCCACCCTGGTCATTTGTCCAATCTTCCACTTCTTGTAAACTTCTTTTTTGTGTTTAAGATCAGCAAGGATTTCACTGTTAAGCCAAGCTGGTCGCCTGCCATATTTACTATTCTTTCTACACATCGGGATGGTTTGTCCCTGTAACCTCAATAAGGATTCTTTAAAATACAGCCAGCTCTCCTGGACTCCTTTCCCCCTCATGTTATTCTCCCAGGGGATCCTGCCCATCAGTTCCCTGAGGGAGTCAAAGTCTGCTTTTCTGAAGTCCAGGGTCCGTATTCTGTTGCTCTCCTTTCTTCCCTGTGTCAGGATCCTGAACTCAACCATCTCACTGCCTCCCAGGTTCCCATCCACTTTTGCTTCCCCTACTAATTCTTCCTGGTTTGTGAGCAGCAGGTCAAGAGCAGCTCTGCCCCTAGTTGGTTCCTCCGGCACTTGCACCAGGAAATTGTCCCCTACACTTTCCACAAACTTCCTGGATTGCTGTGCACCGCTGTATTGCTCTCCCAGCAGATATCAGGGTGATTGAAGTCTCCCATGAGAACCAGGGCCTGCCATCTAGTAACTTCCGTGAGTTGCCGGAAGAAAGCCTCGTCCACCTCATCCCCCTGGTCCGGTGGTCTATAGCAGACTCCCACCACGACATCACCCTTGGTGCTCACACTTCTAAACTTAATCCAGAGACTCTCAGGTTTTTCTGCAGTTTCATACTTGAGCTCAGAGCAGTCATACTGCTCCCTTACATACAATGCAACTCCCCCACCTTTTCTGCCCTGCCTGTCCTTCCTGAACAGTTTATATCCATCCATGACAGTACTCCAGTCATGTGAGTTATCCCACCAAGTCTCTGTTATTCCAATCACATCATAATTCCTTGACTGTGCCAGGACTTCCAGTTCTCCCTGCTAGTTTCCCAGGCTTCTTGCATTTGTGTATAGGCACTTTAGAAACTCGCTGATCGTCCCGCTTTCTCAGTATGAGGCAGGAGCCCTGTCCTCTCGCGCACTCCTGCTCGTGCTTCCTCCCGGTATCCCACTTCCCCACTTACCTCAGGGCTTTGGTCTCCTTCCCCTGGTGAACCTAGTTTAAAGCCCTCCTCACTAGGTTAGCCAGCCTGCTTGCGAAGATGCTCTTCCCTCTCTTCGTTAGGTGGAGCCCGTCTCTGCCTAGCACTCCTCCTTCTTGGAACATCATCCCATGGTCAAAGAATCCAAAGCCTTCTCTCCAACACCATCTGTGTAGCCATTCGTTGACTTCCACGATTCAACAGTCTCTACCCAGGCCTTTTCCTTCCATGGGGAGAATGGACGAGAACACCACTTGCACCTCAAACTCCTTTATCCTTCTTCCCAGAGCCACGTAGTCTGCAGTGATCCGCTCAAGGTCATTCTTGGCAGTATCATTGGTGCCCACGTGGAGAAGCAGGAAGGGGTAGCGATCTGAGGGCTTGATAAGTCTCAACAGTCTCTCCGTCACATTGTGAATCCTAGTTCCTGACAAGCAGCAGACTTCTCGGTTTTCCCGGTCTGGGCGGCAGATAGATGACTCAGTCCCCCTGAGGAGAGAATTCCCAACCACCACCACCCGCCTCCTTCTCTTGGGAGCGGTGGTCGTGGAACCCCCAACCTCAGGACAGCGCATCTCATGCCTTCCAATCGGTGGAGTCTCCTTCTGTTCCCTTCCCTCAGATGTATCATCTAGTCCACTCTCCGCATTAGTACCTGTGGAGAGAACATGAAAACGGTTATTTACCTGTATCTGCATTGCTGGTACATGGACGCTCCCCTTTCTTCTTCTGGAGGTCACATGCTGCCAAATTTCTTCACCGTCCTCCTGTCCCTGTCTCACCTAAGAGTCGAGCTAATACACAATTGTGATCAGATACAGATATTTAAAAAGCAGAAATAAACTCAAGCCCCCTAAATTCAGATCCAAAATCAAGTCTGAACTTCCCCAAATGTCAATAGGTATTTGGATCCAGAATTCTGGTCTCAGGCTTCTCTCTTGTGAAATGAGATGCTTACCTACCATAGTCCAATGGGAGTTAGGCACCTAAATACCTTTGAGGAGCTGGGCCAGTATAGCTCAGTGACTCACCCTCTGTAGCGAGTGAGGCTTTTGGGCTTTAGGATTACCTCCATCTAGCTGAAATCTCATGCAGTCCTTAGCAGCAGTCTTGGGTAGCAGGTTATTAGTCTAGCCCAATACCTCTCCTCCTATTACTTCATGTTACAATAAGTTTTAATGATTGTACTTGCTCTTCTGTAGCACTTTTCATCCATACATCTCACAGTGCTTCAAAAAAGGACAGTATGGTTAGTCCCATTTTACGGATGGGGAAACCGAGGCACAGAGCAATGACATTACTTGCCCAAGATCACTCTAATGGTCAGTGGTTAAACCAGGCTTAGGACCCAGGTCTCCTGACTCCCAGTCAAGTCCCCTATCCACTGGACTGCGCTCCCTTACCACTGTTTTGAAATGGGTCCAATGAGCTAAACACAATTTTCTCCAAATCCTGTTTAACAACCTGACAGCCAGATGAACATTTTGTTTATAAATAGCATTAGAGTAGGAGAATGGCAGTCAGAACTATTCCTAGGTCTTCTGCGGACTTGGTGCTTGGCCTCTGGCAAGTCATTTAACCTCCGTTCACTTACTCAACCAAAAAAGAGGTGATAATATCTTAATCAATCATTTTACAGTTCTTTGGGATCCTCAAATGAAAGGTACCATGTAAATGCAAAGTATTATTATTTGAAAGCTACAACACATTGGCCTTAAAATCCCCTCCAATATCACATGTGGATTTTCCCTAAGAGAATTGTTCCTTTCTCACCATGTGATTTGGCTCAGGGTCTTGGTTACAATTTGTAAACAGAACTGACTTCCAGATCAGTGAGTGGAACACACCTGTGTGGGTGTGAGAAGTGGGAAAGTCAGGCAACCTAACCCTGCTATTTGGAACTTTCAGAGGTGAGTCAATCTGTTGGCACAGTGCAGCCGCTTGGTCTGGTCTAGAGTAGAAAACATGTGGAACTAGGATGACTTCTTTTTAAATCGTTTCAACTGGTTTAAACCTTTCTTAAAACAGTTTATCTTAAATTAGTGAGGCTTAAACCAATTTAAGTGTGTCTGCATTGGACTGGTGTAACTAAATTGATTTAGCTACACAGGTACAACTTTACCAAAGGCCTGGTCTACACACTACAGGCTTGTCTTCATTACAAAGTTAATCTGATTTACAGTTCAAATGTTGCCCATAATTTGAGTCCTTCCTGTCCACACATAAAAACTATTAATTCAAGTTAGCCAGTCTGTCAGGGGGTATAGGCTAAGGCTCAAGTCAGCACAACTTATCAGCTGCTAACATGATCACTCTGTAGTGCGGTCTCCACTCAATTGCCTCTGGACAGTCCTCCAATGCCTCCCCATAACTCCCCACAACGTGCCCAGAAAGGACAGACAAGTTCTGCTACAAATTGCCTGGAAAGCTGGGCTCAGCTGACTGCTAGCACAAAGAACACGAGGAAGTAGAGTACCAGTGTGGATGCAGGAACCAAGTATTGTTTTGCAACATGGCCGCTCATTTGAGTTCGGTCAACCTGAGAGGAGTAACTTGCATGTAGATACCTCAAGTTAACACTGCAGTGAAGACTGCGTGCAAACGTGTGCGTGGAGACTCTTAAAAAGATCTAAACCTGGCTTATAATGGTTTAGCTTGCACATGTAAATTCCTAGGTTCAAGCTACTCCAATATATTCAGTTTTAAAGAGATATAAGTATGCCCATGCAGGGGTTTGCACCAGTTTAAAACTGTTAACAGACTTAAGCTACTTGGGTGCAATTTGTGTGTGTGTAGAGAAGCCCTTGTATAAATTACCCTGTAGTTATGGCTTCCACAATCCAACTAACGAAGCGACTTCCTTTACATAATGCCAGGTGTCAAATACCCAGTCTATGTGCTGGATCCAGCCCCAATGACTGCTTGTTGCGTCATGCCTGATTTTACACAGTAAGATCATTGGGTCAAGGACCATGGGTTTTGTATGTCTGAAGTGCTCACTTTTGGGCCCTGCAGAGTCAATGCTCCTCGTGGTAGTCAGAACACTTTGGCTGTGTTAGCGTCACCGTTATCTGCCTGCACCGATGCACATAATGGATTAACTTCCTCTCTTGGAAGAGTCTCGCACCATCTAGCTTTTCGCATGGTGACACCTGGGCCATGTCTACACTAGGGGTGCTATAGTGGCATAGCTATGGTGCCATAACCCCCTAGTGTAGAAGCAGACTCCTATGACAGAAGGGGTTTTGCCATCGCTGTAGGAGCTCTACCTCCCTGAATGATGGTAGCTAGGTCAACGGAAGCATTTATGACAGATTTGGCAATTTCCTGCAATATCCTTGAAAAGCCTTATTGAATTAAAAGTAAGTATCTTTGGAGTCCCTGGCATTACCAGTGCATGGTTTATGTATCATTGTGGACTTGTATGTAACTTCTCGGGCAGGGAGGGGTAGGATGTGGCCAGAGCAAATCCTGGCAAGTGTTATGAGCATCCAATAACTATTGGAAACAACATGCCCGACATCGAGGAACCTCTGGGACAAATGAAGTTGAGTGTGTTTCCTAGGAAATAGTTGGGAAGAGGTGAATGCAAATTCTTACCTCCAGACCCAACCTTTTGAAGCTACACCCTAAGGAGAAACCCATTGTCTGTTGATTATCTGTTCCCAGAATCTGACGGTCAAAGCCTCGAACTGCATATGGGAGGTCCTCACAGATTCATGGGGGTGCTTGTCCTGAGCTAACAGCTGTTTTGAACATGTAACTACAGAAAAGACCCTTGCTGTGGGTTGAAGGACTTTTTACCTGCCAGGGCCCTTGTTGGAGCTGGGGGTGGGGGATGATCTCTGGTAAGATTATTGCTATGCATGTGGGTTCTTTTATTATTTTCTCTCTAATGTTTTCACCTTGACAATAAACGTGCTTGCTTAGAAGGGGTTGTGTGGTAACTTTTAACTGTGGGAAGTAACACTGTTTATAGCCTCTGAGGAGGAAGTAGAACAGGCCTGCATAGGAAGTCTCACTTGCTGGGGAATAACACAATGCACGCAGGGAACTATGCTGTCTGGAAAAACCCCAGTGAGGAGGGAGAGAATCAGAGTTCAAGGCCAGAAGGGACCACCAGATCATCTAGTCTGACCTCCTGTATATCACAGCCCCACCAACACCCACACACTAATCCCGACAACCAAAATTAGACCAAAGTATTACAGCCCAAGAAAGGTGATGGCTGAGGAGCCAGCAGCCTAGGGTGGGTGCCCTTGGAGGACCATGGAGGGGGAATACAGGTGTAGTTACTCTGAACTAGTGACAGCGTTCCTCTGTCAAACTAGCTGCGTCTACACTGGGGGTTAAGTCTGCATAGCTACAGCAAGTGCCATCGTTTTAACTGTAGCCCAGGCCTTGGATTGGCTGTGGAAGGACCCAACAAAGCCCATTGTGGGGCTGTGTAGTGAAGTACAGTAGAACCTCACCGTTAGGAACACCAGAGTTACGCATGGACCAGTCAACCACCCACCTCGTTTTGAACCGGAAGTACGCAATCAGGCAGCAGCGCAGACCAAAAAACCAAACACACACAAATACAGTACAGTGCTGTGTTAAATGTGAACTACTAAAAAAAATAAAGGGAAAGGTTAAAAAAAGATTTGACAAGTTAAGGAAACTGTTTCCGTGCTTGTTTGGTTTAAATTAAGATAGTTAAAAACAGCATTTTTCTTCTGTATAATAAAGTTTCAAAGCTGTATGAAGTCAATGTTCAGTTGTAAACTCCGCAAAGAACAACCATAGCGTTTTGTTCCGAGTTACAAACAACCTCCATGCCTGAGGTATTCATAATTCTGAAGTTCTACTGTATTGCACAGATCATCTGCTGGTGTCTGGCTCCTGGCTGGCCATCTAGGATCACTGCGCCCTGTGTGAAATGGACCTCGCTCTCGCGCTCTCTGGGGATGCGTACACTGCAACTGGCAGGTGTAATTCCCAGTGCGGATACACAGACACGCACTGGTTGTGCTTCAGCTAGCCCTTAAAAATAGCCGTGTGGCTCTGGCAGCATGGATGGTGGGGTGTTTCAGGCTAGCTGAACGAGTCAGTCCCCAGAGGGTCAGGCGGGACTGTACTCGGGTGGTTAGCCTGACCTGTCACCCACGTCACCACGGCCACACTGCTAGAGAGCAAACATGTCTCTGTGGACCCGGGCTGGGAATTACACCTCTCAGCTCTGTGTAGACAGATCTTCTGACGTAAAACTCCGGTGTGTGAATGGACTGCGGAGGGAGAACTGCTGTGTGTATTGCCTCTTAGTAAGAATCTGTAGCCCATCTTTGTATCTTAGGCCTGGTCTACATTAAGGTCTATACATCAGTATAGCTGCTTCTCCCAGGGGCATGGAAAATCCAAACCCTGGAGAGATGTAGTTATACTGACCTACTCCCCAGTGTAGACAACACTAGGTCAATAGAAGAGTTCTGCCATCCAGCTCACTATCACCGCTCAGGAAGGTGGACATGAGAAACTCTCCCCTCACCTAGGTAGTGTCTACACCAGGAACTGCCGTGGCAGAGCTCTAGTGAGTTAAGTGTAGACATTCCCTTACACTGCACCCTACAGGCAGGTTTATCCAACTCCTGGGCAGACATACAGTACTTCTGGAACCCACCCCCATTGTCTCAACGTACAGCGCCTAGCACAACAGGATCCTGGGCCATGACTGGGGCTCGCGTGCTACTGCAGTACAAATAAACAACAACAGCTCTTTAGTGACAATCCAAGGATTCCATGTTGTGACACTAAGTACTTTAATACCAGATCATCTCAAGTTGCTAGACGCTTATTAGCGAATTAAGCCTCATTATGGCCCCACTAGGGAGGGGCCCCCATTTCAGAGAGAAGCTCCCTAGGTTGCTCACGGTCACACAGGAAGTCAGAGATGTAGGATGGCTCCTGATCCTGCCCCTTAACCCCAAGCCCATCCTTCCCTGCTGATTCTTTGTGGGAGTAGCAGTGGTGCTGAGGAATAGCCGCTTTCAGCAAAGGGACGGTCTTCCCGCCGCTGACTCAGACAGTGACAGGACACAAGAAAAGCCCAATTTTGGGGTGCCCATTGGCTTCTTCACAACACCATGAAGGAACCATAAACTAGCCATAGGTGCTCCTGAGAAATATATCCAATGCCGGGGGACAGCCCAGCAGGCATATCCAGCTCTGTACCACACCTAGAGAAGCCCCAGCTTCAGGTGTATCAGGGGAAGGGGTCTTGGCAGGGCTGTTCCTAAACCCTGGCATCTGGGGACAGCTGGTACAGCCCATAGGGGTCTTCAGTAGCCTGGCTGCCAGTTATGGCATCCCTCTAACTTGGGCTGGGGGTAAGCCAGCCCCCAGCATCCTTGTGTAGCAAATGTGCCTGGCAGACTTGGCCCAGGGAGCAGAGCTCTGTCCTTACAGCGTGTAGTATTTCCTCCTGAGTTAGGGATAGCCAGTTTCTCATCTTGCCACACATGGAAAGGAAAAGGCCAACCAGAAGACAAAATGCCATCCAATCCCCAGTTTAGGATTACAGCCATAGCCTTTCAGCCAAAACCAAATGGCCCAGTAACCACCAGCAGGATTCATACATTTGAAGATGGTAAATGTAATTACTGGACCGAGCACAGGACTAAAAGTCCAGGGATCTGGGTTCAAATCCTGGCTGAGACTCCCTGGACAAGTCTCTGAATATTTCTGCGCTCACATTTTCCCATTTGCAAGGGGGAAATAATGCTACCAGCATAGTGAAGTGTTTGAGATTGATGGGTTAAGTATGCCAAGTCCTAATATAGTCTCATTTAAACACTATTATTATAAATCTGCTTCCAAAGGAAATTCAAAAGCATGAGCCAATGACAGGTGATAATATGCTCTGCACAATGCACAGACTAAGCATATAATGAGATCCTGTTTACTGGATGAATACATACATCTATTAGGCAATGTTTCTAGACCAGGCACATCCCTTCAGATGCATAATGGAGATGATGCATTCTGTACAATAATCTGCTCACATCATTAACAAACGCTGCAGTTGTACGTGGCATGTAATTAACAAAGCAAAGGCTAGGCCTTCACCGCAAAAAGAGATGCATTTTTAGCTCTCTCAGTGTAAAATGCTAATGGAGACAAGGCATAAGTGCTTTATAACCTCATTATAGCCAATGGAGGTCAACCCTGGGGGAGGAGAAGGGCTAAGGTTAACACTGACTGGGTACGTCAAGGTAAAATCTGTCCCTTGTCTTTAGAAGCATCTGATTGAACAACTCTTCCTTTTTCCTTCAGCAAAGCCAAAGCCAAAGGAACACGAATCCAAGCAGTTATGGTGCCATATACATAGGAGGTTCAGTGCACCATGTCAGATACCTGCCCATCAACTTTAATCATGGTGCAATTGCAACATGATGAAAGCCTTTTACTGCAGGAAGCAGCATCAGTTTTGTAAAACGGGCGCTCAGATGAGACTGGCTGGGTCCAGAAAGAGAACCTTGGTTTAGAAATTGGTAGCATTGCCCATAGAGGATCAGGTCTGAGTAAGATGCAGGAACATACAGCAGCCATGCATTTATCTGTAGGCAGAAGAAAGAGATCTTACCAGAGTGGCTCCTGTGCTACTGCTTCTTGGTAGGAAAGTCTTGTGCGTGGCTGGAGAAAAGTGCTCCATATTCGGAGGACGTGACTTTCTGGCTTGGACGAAGTGCTTTGCCCAAGGTCCCAGAGAGAGAGCAAGTGGCAGCTAGGAGAAAAGTCCAAGTCTTTGGCCTCCCAGTGCTGTGATCTAACCACAAGGCTATTGGGCTAATGGCCTCAGGCTGCATCTGAATGACCCCTTTTCAGGACCTTCCAAAGTCCTCGCTCAGGAGCTCCCAGCACATACTGGGTTGGAAGTCAGTCCACCGCCGCACTCTGCTGCACCTGAGGATCTGTCTAGATGAGGAAGAAAGGTGCTTTTTTCAGCAGGAAGTGACCTGCTGCAGCCTACTAAATTCAAGCCAGCTAAGGGGGTTAAACTGCATTTACCGATACCAAGTGGGGTTTTTCCATCAACTTAAACTAGCTTGATTGAACCAGTTCTATTGGGGGAAAAACCTTTTTCTCCTAATCTAAGCCTCAGCCTAGCATGTGCATGTGAGAGAGAGGGGACAGGTACTATTGAAATCCACACACTGTAGGGCATAATCTTAGAAAGCCCCTGTTTTAGTGATAGGAAGTTCACAAAATGATGCATGAACATAGAAACAGCCCCCCATTTCCCAACATTTATTGATACCTAACCCCGGGTGCTGCTCCGCTCCCTTCCCATGGTGAATGCAGCGTTACCAGCCTAATGCTCCTTTTGGAGGGATCCGGCATAACTCCTAGTCTAGTGGATTTTCCCTAGCCCTACTGGTAAGTCACATTGGCCCTCCCACAGAGAAAAGCACCCCACTGGAGAATGTCCCCTAAACTCCCAGTGCAAAGGGAAACACAGCTTAGATTGCACTTCACAATCACAAAGGCAGTTCACGACACTGGCATTGAAACCACTCTGCTCAAATGAGAAGTGAAACTGCCTTGACTCAGTCGCTGAGCTGATTGCCTGTAATCAGCTACAGCTGGCCAGCTGCCGGAGACACATGGCACCCTTCTCACTGCCTGCTATTAGCACTGACTCTCAATGGAAAAACTCAAGGTTGCTCCTTTTTGTCTGGCCAAACCAAGGGCCTCTTGCTGAGTGTGCTGCAGTCTTCATGAGCAAGGGCTCAGTTCAGGATAATGCTCTACATGCTGGTTGAGGCTGTGTTAAAAGTGAGAGAAACAAGTCAAATCATGTGGGCAAGTCATGTCACTACTCAGTGCCTCAGTTTCCCCATCTTCCCCAGTTTGGCCTGCCAACTATTTTAATCCAGCCCTTGAGCTCCCGCTGGGGAGCAGGGTCTGGGGCTTGCTATGCTCCAGCCAGGGAGCAAGGTCGGGGCCCACTCCACGTGGGTCCCAGAAGCAGCGGCATGGCCCCGCTCTGGCTCCTACGCGTAGGGGCAGCCAGTGGGCTCCGCTCTGCACACTACCCCTGCCCCTGGCCCAAGTGCTGCCCCTGCAGCTCCCATTGGCTGGGAACCATGGACAATGGGAGCTGCAGGGGCAGTGCCTGTGGATGGGCAGCATGCAGAGCTGCCTGGCCATGCCTCTGCATAGGAGCCGGAGAAGGGACATGCCACTGCTTCCAGGAGCCGCTCGAGGTAAGCGCCGCCCGGAGCCTGCACCCCTGAGCCTCTCCCCACTGCCCAACCCCCTGCCACAGCCCTCATCCCCCTCCCACTCTCCAAACCCCTCGATCCTAGCCCGGAGCACCCTCCTGCACCCCAAACCCCTCATCCCCAGCTCCACCCCGGAGCCCGCACCCCCAGCCGGAGCCCTCACCTCCCCTCGCACCCAACTCCCCCACCCCAGCCCGGAGCCCCCTCCTGCACCTTGAACTCCTAATTTCTGGCCCCAACCAGAGCCCTCACCCTCTTCTGCACCACAGCCCCAATTTTGTGAGCATTCATGGCCTGCCATACAATTTCTATTCCCAGATGTACCCCTTGGGCCAAAAAGTTTGCCCACTCCTGTTGTAAGAACTAGGTAGGAGCCAGGACTCCTGGGTTCTATTCTTGATTTGCTTTGTAACCATAAATTCTTTAACCTCTCTGTGCCTCAGTTTACTTATAAAATGCAGCCCCCTACCTGCCCCCCCCCAAGGATCCTGTGAGGCTTTATTCATGCTTGCAAACAGCGATAGTGCAAGAATACATCATGCATCACACTCACTACCTCTAACATACCAAGCAACTTGGGGCTGATTTTTGGAAGTGTTTGAGATCCACTGAAATCAGTGGGAGTGGTGAGTGCTCCACATTCCCAAACCATCAATCCCTTCCCCCCACCTGATTCTGTTCTGCCTGGGGTCGGTCTTTGTGCAAGGTGGCTTCCCCTCTCAGAGGGCGGAGCTGAAACAAACAAGTGAAGCAAACTGAATTTGCCCTTTGAAGTGAAGATCCAGTACAGTACCCAAGGGATCTGCCAAGAGGCAAATCTGCTAAGAGCCCTTCAGTTTGGCTCCGCAAGGTCATGCAGTTCCAAGAGGTTTACAGATGTAAATCAGTGATCTCTGACACTTCTATGCCCAGCGAGGCTTTGGAGAAATGAAGGCAGAGCACGAGCTCGCTTGAGTTATTCTTGGCTCAATCCTCAGAGGTTGCTTTTTGTTGTTAATGGAAACCTCTCTGCTGTGTGATCACGTGGAAGAGACTGCCAAAGCAGAGAGGCCTGCCCTAAGATAAAGAAGTGGGGAAAGGGAAGCATGAGGGGTTGGAAGGAGCAGGAGAGAGGGGGACTGGATGGCTCAGGGGTGAGGAAATGGGAATCCAGAGCCATTCACTGACTTGGCTCCAAGCAACAACAATCATCATTTGCTGGCTGGCTGAAGCCTTGTGGAGAAGGAAGTGGTGGAACAGATCAGATAAGTAGCCATCTCATAGGACTCACCATCACATGTGACTTCCTCTGTTGGCAGTCTCAGAAAGAAGCTGAGAACCACCATCACCTCCAGAAGTGGCCTCTTCAGACCAGGGCTGGGCTGCCCAGCGGGTGGCACGTGTGGAATCCTGTACCCGACTGCTTATGGTGCAGACAAGGAGGATTTGAGCCCCCAGGGCCGGCCACCCAGACTTTTACTTACTTCAAATCAAACCTCTTGCACCAGCCCCCACCAGGCTGCAGAAAATCTACCTTGAAAGTGGGCATAAAAGGCAGCAGAAGCCAATCACAAGCCCCCCCGCTGGGGACCTGGAGCTGAACAGCACACGCCAGGAAGAGGGCAGGGCCAGGCCATCAATGAGACATGCTCGTTCAATAGATCTCTCAGGAAGGATCTATAGAGCTTCAGCAGAATGCAAGGGAATACAGCTCCTGCCGTCCTGCAGCGGGGAGTTCCTCCCTTCCAGTGAAGCAGCGGATGGGGTAATTCAGTTTGCTCCTCCCTGTTTCCACAGGAGCACATCTGGCTCCTAGATATCGGCCCTTTACAATCTCTAGGGCTCAAGCTGATGCAGGAGCCTAAGCCGGCTCCAGACCAAGACGCACAATGGCAGTGATGAAGGAGGAGCTGGGTGTACCCCTCCACACCCCTCCATGCCCAGGCAGCCCTGGGAAACTGGAGGAAAGGGGGAGGATATGAAAGCCAATTAACAGTTGGGCGAAAATTGTCCAAAGCAACCTGCCTGTGAGGGATAGCAAGTTCCAAGAGATGAAATGCAACGCAACATATGCAACGCAGCAGGTCCTGGCCTGTGCTGGACCCTAGCTACTACCATGAGGAGCACAGAGTAGCTAGCCTCGATAGAGAGAACGTGCACAGAGCTGGATGGAAATGCCTTCAAAGAAATCACGTCCCACTCTTTAACACGCACGTTGGAAGCCGACGACTTGAGTTGCTGGGTTTCAGCCCGATTCAAAAGGGACAGGCGGCATCTGCATCACAAGCCACACACTTGTGGGCATCCCCGCTGCCAGGCCAAGGGCTGGATGGGCTATGGAGGCTAAGCAGTACCTCCTATCTTAAGAGGAAAGATGGCCCAGTGGTTAGGACTTCGGAGACCTAGACTCCATTCCCTGTTCTCCTATAGACTTCCTGTGTGACCTTGGTCATGTCACTTAGTCTCTGTTCCCCATCTGTAAAATGGGGATAACAGCATCTCACAGGAATAAAGATCAGGAGATGCTCAGTTGCCATGATAATGGGGGTCATATGAGTACCTAAGATATCTAGACAGAGCCTCAACAGTGGTCCCTTCTGTCATAGTCCAGGGAAACTGCACCTGTGTTCCCCCTCCATCGTCCAGCAAGGACACCCACGCTTAGGCTTCAGGTCCCAGCCCTCACCTCTTGGTCGGAGACCTGCGTCTCGCTCCCTCCTGACCAGGCTGCACAGCTCCCTGTGTTCGCTGAGAGTTCCCCAGCAAGTCAGACTGCCTAAGCAGGCCCGCTTTGCTTTCTCCTCAGTGGCTATAGACAGCGTGCTTGCCCACAGCTATAAGTTACCACATTGCCCCTTGCAAGCAAGCACAATTATTCTTCAGGTGAAAGCATTACAGAGAAAACACATTAAAAGAACTTGCACACCTGCTAATAAGCTTACCAGTGGTCCCCCCTTCCCCGCAACTCCAACGTGGGCTCTGGCAGGTGAACAGTCCTTCAGACTCCACCGGGGGCGGGGGAGAAGGGGTTCTTTGGTCACAAATTCGTAACAGCTTTTGCTCAGAACACGACCACCACCTGAAGCCGGTGGGTATGTACTCGGCCCGACTCAGCAGTGCCATGACCCATGCTGCCCATTGCAGTTACACTGCTATTCAGACTCCTGCTCGCTTGATGAGAGCGAGCGCGAGCATGTGTACGCGAGCAGGGGAATCATACCCCTAGCTCGTAGTGTAGACTTAGCCGGTGGGTTCCTTCTTTATCTTTGATCTGCAGAGACCGGGAAGAGGTAATCTGCCAGACAGCAGTTCAAAAGCTTGGATCTGGAGCTGGGAATCTGCATTCTCCTCCCTCCAGGTATTTCCTAGGAAACCCACTTTGTTCAACCTGAGAGTCCCTCCTCGCCTGGGCCCAAGGTGGAAAGTAGTCCTTTGGAGCTCATAACAGTTCCCAGGGGGGTTTACATTGGCCACGTCTGCCTCCTAGAGAAGTTATTCATAATCCTACAATAACACATCCACTTGGCGTTTGTAATACAATGGGCTCCAAAGCTATTTAAACTTAATTCAGTCAGATCTCCCAAAATATTGCCAGAACTTGCCATGTCTGTCTACCTTTACTCACTCTGTGTATTGGCCATGCACCTCCCATTCTGTGGATACGCAGAGACTCTCTGGCCTCTCCACCTGGCAACTTTTATCGACACTGAACCCACTTGAAGGAATATTTTTATCAATATATTTATGAAAAGCACTGGGGCACCACCTATGAGATGCTGTAATTATCGATCATCGGTCTCTCTCTACAGCTGGAAATCTGGCATCGGCCAGTAAGAGATGGGGCTGCTGTTTCTACATTCCACCCCAATCCAGCTCTTAACATTTGCCTTTGCTTTGCTTCTCCTCCAGATGTATTTCTACTTCTCGGACAAGGTGATACTTTTGTTTGACTTCTGGAATGTCCACACCCCTGCAGGTAAGAACAAAATCTGTGGATTATTCCCACCCCTGAGCCATATAAATTAGACCTGAGTAATTTGTACTGTAGAAATAACCACCCATAATCAGCTGCTCTCTGAGGCTATCAGCTAAATAGTTTGATAGTATTTACTCTAGCAGAGGCCATAATCTGTGCCGAGTAGGTGATAAGTAGATGAGGGAATAAGGGTTTACTCACTGTTTTCGCTGTAGCGACAGCCAGACACCAAGTCAAGGGCTGGGAGAACAGGAACTTGCACGCACAGAAAAATTCCAACAGCAAATGTGTTCTCCAGTGTTTTGTACAAACCCACTGCCTGCCCCCAGCCCCACTCCTGATCTCTGGAGGTCCCCTGTTATAGCCCCGCTCTCTCCATGTGGAATTCACCGGATACCCCAAACTGTCACTACTACATCACAAGCCACTGAAAGATCATCCACGCTATTGCTCAGTAGGGATTGACGGCACGGCACACAATTACAACAGCTGGCCATCTCTGCTCCAGAGCGGGCCACGGCTAGGACAGCGAGGGAGGAGACAACTGAGGATGTAGAGCAGTTATTTATCACATGCCTGCCTTTTCCATTATACTATGTACACAAGCATGACATTTATGCATAAAACAATGCCAATAAAAGCGGCGAAAAGGCCTAGCAGAAGACTAAGAGAGTGTTTAAACTCAGCCTTTAAGTCTCCCATAGCACAGGAAGAGTATTGGGTTGATCACAGATTGGGGTGGGATTTGGGAGAAGATGCCCAGAGAAGATACAGCAATTTGCACAGTCTCAGAAGGACTGATCAGTGAATCACACACCGGCCTGCTGCCACTCCAGCCATGCTAAGGTGCGGGGCGGGGGTGCCATTATAAAAATGCCAGAGGGCTCAAGAAGAACTTTGTACCTCGTGTCCTTCACTTGGAAGAGGTTCTGGCCCCATCTGGGATGAGCAGAGCAGAAGAGATGGGGGAGACCCGCTGGGGTGGGTAGAGACAGATGTCACTAGAAGCCCCTCTGCCCCTTTCCTACTGGATCGGCGCTTTGCAGCCTGATTGGGTGGGAATGAAGAGTGGAATAAGGGCAGGGGAAAGGCAGGTGCCAAGGCTCAGCTACTATATTTGACCAGGAAACTTCCTTAGAATGAGGCACGTCCAGCTCCTCCCTCTATAACTTACGGTTCAGAGTCCCATGGAACGCTTGCTGCTTCGTGGAAAGTTCCGTGGTGCTTCCGTTGCGGGGATGGCCCTGGCGCTCTCGCTGGTTCCAGGCCAATCTGAACGGCGTTTGCCTTGCAGGGATGGTGCTCTCGGTGCTGGTGGTTCTGCTGCTAGCGGCGTTGTACGAAGCCATCAAGATCAGCAAAACCAAACTCCTTCGCCTGATGATACTGGCCATCCCCACCACCCTGAGTCAGGAGTCACTCAGGGAGCCGGAGCCGGGGTCTGTCAACTCAAACCTGGGTCAGCAAAACACCACCTCAAAAAGGTAACCCAGTCCCAGTCTGAGGCTTTCACTGTTGCCTGCTGCACAAAGGAGGCCCAAGGGACACTAGCAAAGGGCTTTAGGCACCATTTGCTATGTGGGCCCATTAGAATGTTGCCAACCCTCCAGGATTGTCCTGGAGTCTCCAGGAATTCGAGATTACTCTTTAGTTAAAGTGTATGTCATGTGATGAAACCTCCAGGAATACATCCAACCAAAATTGGCAACCCTTGCCCATTGGAATTACCACACTAGACCCAGGGAGATGAAGATCCCAGTATCCCCAAACCCCTCTCAGTAGGTGGCTAGCGCCCAACCTCTCCCCTCCATTAAGTGCTCCTGCCCGCCCCGTACTGCCTCAGCTCCTTCTCCCTCACCCCCGTGGGCTGCTGCCCCCTTCCTCCTACACCTAACTCAGGTCTCAGCTCCCCCCGTACCACTGGTGTTTTCTTGCTCTGCCCATTGGCTTCAAGGGGGGCCCAGCTGCTCCCTCATCTTCAAAGTCAAGAGGGGTCACTGCCCCCAGTCCCACTGGGAGTGTCGGGGTTGCGGGGCAGTGACACATATGTGACAGGGAAACTGCCGATCACCCGCAAACAACCCAGGGAGCCAGCACGGCCCCAGCCAGCAGGGCTGCAGCCGGAGGAGTTCAGGCTGTATACGGATTAGGGCTGTTTGGAATTGTTCCAGAGGAAGAGATTTCCATTGGAAAATGCTGATTCAATGGAAAATTATCCAACCGTTTCTTTTCATCTTGGTTGCATTGGTATGTTTAAATTATAAAATTGGAATATAAACACGTCAAGCTGATGGAGTGAGGCCAAACGGTCATTTTGATTTTTCCTAAATGAAGTTTTGGAATTCCCAGGCCGGGGGAAATTTTGAAATTTTGTTCCAGTTCGGAACAATTTCCCCCCTAAACGTTTGGAATTTGCCGTGGACCAGGAATTCTGAGTTCTGACCAGCTCTGATTTTTATACAGGTTGTTTGCACATTTGTTAAATGGACCTTACTGGGTTTTTCTGGGTTCAAATGGTGGCAGGTCTGAGGTTTCACAGGCTCTCTGTACCCTGTAAAGCATCACAACTATCGCTGTCAAAACATAACCAATTAATCCCCCTTGATCGCGTCTTCCCTCAGGCACTGCCTGTATCGTGAGCTAAGCCATCCCAGTTACGCTGTTATTTTCTGACCAACCGCATTTCTCTAGCGGGGTTCCTTTGGCAAACAGCCTGAGGAAATACGCTGTACGGCTGCCCGCCCTGTCTTTTCAAGAGCCCTCGTCTGCGGTTCCCGTGTGATCGGGGGTAACTAGCATGAGAGGCTTAATCTCAGAGGGAGTCTCTTTCACAGGTGCAGGATTGACCCCACTGAGGCCGGGAACGAATCACTGGACATAATGGGAATGCTCAGGGCTTTCCCCCCTCAGTGTTGCAGCAGGGAATGAGGATCTGTTATGGCCACACAGGCCTATCCCACGTGATCACTTTCTGCTTTGGCAGGGGTGGGATAGTGGAACGTGGGCCTTTGACACACAAAACCCATTCAAGAAAGAAGATGGGAGGTTGCCTACAAAGGGTTAAGAGATCACCCCAAAAATACACGTACTGACTGCTGTTCTGACCCTCCTTCATTAGAAGGCCATGTCCATTAAGCACCCAATTTCTATTCTCAGTTAAGGCCGGTTTCACTATTTTCCTGCAGCTGGAAAGAGCTTTTCACGGACCCTGGAGCACTGTACCTAAAACATGATGTGCAACTATATAAAAAGAACATCTTTGGCTCACACTGGGATGAGGCGGTAACCACAGCAGGTGACAAGGTTGAGAATTCCACCAAGTTAGAACCCCATATGGGCTAAAACCTCAGTGTGCCTAAGTAATCCATGCATGGGAAGGGTTAAAAAATCAAAGGCAAGTTTTAGCCCATATGTGCAGAAACCAAAATGCAGAAGAGGCTTAGTTCAGAGCGTAACACCACCCCGTGATTTCCAAAGGAACAGAAAGCCAACCGGACACGAAATGTGGGTAACAAACAATGCAAGGGGAACTTGTGATTTGAAGAGGATGCCGCCCTGCCTTGCATTTCCTGTTCCATGTGACGCATAGTTTCATACACAAACCAGTAGGAGAGGAGGAAGCAAGCTAGAGTAGATCATGGGGACAGGGAGGGGCTGCAGAGCGGTGTCATTTTGGTATTGTAGCCCGCACAGCTTCGGCAGCGTGCTGAGATCACTGCCTATCACACTGCTGAAGATTGTCCCATTGTTTCCTTGTGCTTCCCCATCTGTCTGTGTCCACCTGTCGTCTCTTGTCTTACATGTAAGCTGTTTGTGTCAGGGACCATCCTTGTGTTTGTACAGCGCCTAGCACAATGGGGTCCTGATCCGGGAGTGGGGCTCCCCTAGGAGCTACCACGCTACAGCTCATTAATAGACACAACTCCTCCACAGCGCAGCACAGCGACGACAGACATACCCGAGCCAGCGTGAATCATGCCAGCTCCGGCCCGGAAGGGACCAGTGATGCTGCAGCAGCAGGCACGTCAGTGTGGAGCGTCCAAGCCTGCCTGGAACCCTGCGTAATCACGCCGGGGCTAGTTCATGCTGCTGTCCTAGCTGGGTAGCTTGGGTGCTGGCTGGCTCGGGTAGCACGACACGAACTGCAGTCAGCCCGGACAGACCCTTGGGCAGCACAGTGCGCTCTGCAAACAAATTAACCCCACTTAATGTTATACCCACAATGCACGACCAGGGCTCCTGGCCATAAGCTCTCATACCTCTTTGGCCCTGAGCCTTTGGCTGGTGCCACCCTCCTGGAGCATGTAGGACACACTTAGACTTCTGGGGGGATGTTGCTAACTCGCAAGGCTTGTTCGCGCCATAGTTAACTCTGCTTTTTTTTTTTTTTTTCCCCTCTTTCTTTTCTGGAAAGGTGGTTTCTTTACCACATCAGCCAGAGCCTGCTCCACGTGGTCCAGGTGGTGATCGGTTACCTGGTGATGCTGGTGGTGATGTCTTACAACACTTGGATCTTCCTGGGGGTGATCGTGGGTTCCGCCCTGGGTTACTACGTGGCTTACCTGGTGTTTACCGTGAGATAGCGGTGGCCTGCCGCACTCCAGGGCACTGCAAAGCAGAAGAGGGCAACCTCTGCAGTGAGGGAAGGACTAAGGAGGCTCCACTAGAGAAAATGCTTGTGCAAAGCTTGGCCTGTAGGTGGTGGGAGACAAATCTCCGCACAATGGGGGACTCCCCCCATTCCCCCACCCTGGGGGGATTGAGTTTCTTCCTTTTAATCCTAGCGTGGTCTCCACTTCTATACAATTACCCATTTTTAAGATCACTTTTGGACCCTTTCTGCCGGGCAGGCCCTCATCGCCCTGGCCAAGCAGGGCACGGCCCCACGAAGAGCTAAACTGGGCCACATGCTGGCTGTGAACCGGGCTGGGCGGATGTCATAAATATAAAGGGAAGGGTAACCACCTTTCTGTATACAGTGATATAAAACCCTCCTGGCCAGAGGCAAAATTCTTTCACCTGTAAAGGGTTACGAAGCTAAGAACCTCCCTGGCACCTGATCCAAAATGACCAATGAAGGGACAAGATACTTTCAAATCTGGAGCGGGGGAACAAAGGGTTCTGTCTGTGTGTGCGATGCTTTTGCCGGGAACAGATCAGGAATGCAGCCTTACAACTTCTGTTAAGTTAGTAAGTCATCTAGCTAGAACATGCGTTAGATTTCCTTTTGTTTAATGGCTGGTAAAATAAGCTGTGCTGGTGGGAATGTATATTCCTGTTTTTGTGTCTTTTTGTAACTTAAGGTTTTGCCTAGAGGGATTCTCTGTGTTTTGAATCTGATTACCCTGTAAGGTATTTACCATCCTGATTTTACAGAGGGGATTCTTTTACCTTTTCTTTAATTAACATTCTTCTTTTAAGAACCTGATTGATTTTTCATTGTTCTTAAGATCCAAGGTCTGTGTTCACCTGTACAAATTGGTGAGGATTCTTATCAAGCCTTCCCCAGGAAAGGGGGTATAGGGCTTGGGGGCATATTTTGGGGGAAGACATTTCCAAGTGGGCTCTTTCCCTGTTCTTTGTTTAAAACGCTTGGTGGTGGCAGCACAGGGTTCAAGGACAAGGCAAAGTTTGGGGAAGTTTTTAACCTAAGCTGGTAAGAATAAGCTTAGGGGGTCTTTCATGCAGGTCCCCCCATCTGTACCCTAGAGTTCAGTGGGGAAGGAACCTTGACAGCAGACAAGCAGCTCAGCCTTACAGCTGCTGTCTCCAATGACTTTCAGCCCACCCTCAGTTCTCACTCAGGAATCCCAGGAGCCTTTCCCTGCTGACTGAAGGAGCAAAGGGACTTGGGCACTGCCACCCTCGCCCGGGGACGGACAGAGCAGGCGGACATGTTACAGGCTATGTCCATCAGCAGATGCTGCAGGGATGGGAATGCCGGGGGATGGATTGGGGGTTATTTTACCCTCCCTCCCAGATTGTTCATGTTCCTGGCTGGCTCCGTGACGGCTCTGTTCACCGCTCCCTGTTGCTTGTGGGCAGGAGGAAAATAACCCTCAATGGGCTCATGCTGGTCTCTGACCCCAAGGGGACGCTCCCCTCACACTGTGCCTTCTGTGTTCCCAACAGAACAAAGCTGTATGTCAGCTCCCCGTCTCAGCACCCTCTGGATAGTGCAGGGGGTGAGCACAGCTTGACGACCCCCCACCCTCCTGCTGCTGGAGGATAAGGGAGTAAATTGGTTGGTTTAACAGTCTTGCGTGTGCAGTGGCTTGGTTGCTTTGGAAGCCAAGATGCCCCAGGGGCTGGTGGGTCTCGCAGGATCCTGCTGTATTTCATGCCAAGAGAAGGGAAAGTTTTAATAAAGCTATCCTAATTGCTTGGCTACTTGTGTGCGCGCACCTGATCGTGGTACTGAGGCTGGAAGAAGCGGCTGGCCTCTTTCATAAGGCTGAAAGATAATGTGGAAATAGAAGGCACTGATCAAAAATTAGGCTCCCCAACGGCCAGCCATTCCCCAATGGCAAGGGACTGCTCAGAAAGCTGCAAGGAATGCAATCAAGAGCAAACTCAGTTAAAGCAATTGCTTACCTGTTACCAATAATGCTTTAGATCTGATTCAGCTGCGACAACTGTAGCACGTAGGAGCCGCATTCCTAGACCAGCAACTCATTGTGCTAGGGGCTGTACAAACACAGAACAAAAAGATGGTCCCTGGCTCGAGCTAAAAGACCAGGACTTGTACTGGGGCTTATTTCCAGCTCTGCTACGGGCTAGCTGCATGGACTTGGACAAATCCGTTAACTGTTTTGTGCTGAGCTGTAATAAATGGGGCTACTACCCTGCTTTGGAAGGTGCTCGGAGATCCCCAACTGGAAGATGCTGAGTGCAAAGTATCAACTTGTTAGAGATAGCTGGGAAACATTTTCCCAGTCTGTGGGAGGGTGAGTGTGAGAGTGGGTGGGTGTAAAAACCCCAAAACCCTCCGAATGGGTCAATCGATAGAAATGCTCTGTTTTGATTTCAACATATTTAGTATAAATTAGCTCACATTTCTAAAAGAACAGTCATTCATTTTGAAAATGTTCAAAGGGAGTTTTTGACAGCTCCTCAGCTCTCTGCACATCAAGCACATCCCAGAGTTGTACATGCACAAAATATAAATTATTCTGTTGAAGGTTTAGGAGTTAGAAACTTGAGTCCTTAATCCACCAGCCTTGTCCTTCCAATGCGGGGACTACATGCAGATGAGGAGACATTATGAACAAGAAAACAATACTGTACCATGTAGCCCTTATATAGCACTTTTTCTCAACCGATCTTAAAGTGCTGTACCAAGGAGGTCAGTATCACTGTGCCCATTCTACAGATAGAGAAACTGAGGCACAGCGCAGGGACAGTCGACCAGCAGGCTGGTAACTGAGTCCGGACTAGAACCCAAGTCTCTTGATTCCCAGTGTAGTGCACTAAGTGATACCCCAGCTGAACACACACCATGTTAAGAAGCCATTCACTGACCTTAGTCAGCCACGTAGCACTGCCAGTGAGGTCACCCTGGCCAGTTGACCCTCATTACAATCAAGTCCTAGGCTCCCACCATCACGTGGAATGTCCCACAGCTCACCGTTTTCAAGGTCTAGTTAAGCCACGGGATGGGAACTCAGGAGATGTGGCTTCAGTTCCTCGTTCCGCCACTGTTTTTTTGTATACCCCTGGTCTTTCTGTGCCTCACTTCCCTATCTGTAAAGTGGGTCCACTGCCACCTCCTATCTCCCGCCCTTTGTCTTATGCATTTACATTGTACGCACTTTGGGGCAGGGACTGTCCTACTGAGTGTGTGTGTACAGCGCCTTGCACAGCAGGACTCGAAACTGCAACTGGACTACACATCCACTTAGAGCTAGGCCCTAACCCAGGACCCCAGAGCCCAAGTTCTCTGGGGCCGTGATGCTCTCTGCCGTGCAGCACCACCTAGCCTAGCCCCAGTCTACTTTTGAATGTGCCCATGTACACACACTTACCAACGGCCTGGCGGGCCCCAGACTTGACATCAAATCCAAGCCCTCCTTCTGAACTGGAGAGGAACTCCGCCCCACCCCGCCCCCAAACATTCTAGCTCCGCCCACCCCGCCCCCAACACGCCATGTGGAACGTCTCCCGTTCGTTGGTGTGTCTGGAGTGATGTCACCGCTCAGCCAGGAATGAGACCGTGTCGCTAGCTTTAAATAAAGCTGGGTTTTATTTATTCTTAGAAGCATATTTTAAACATTTGTATAACATTCTCAATAAAATATCTTGGAAGAGATGGGTTTTGATCCCAAGGCAAGGCACTTTGGGAGGTCCCAAGTGGTTTAGACTGGGCACCACCCATTTAAAAATAGAAAACAATGGCATCTAAAATACACATGGAGGTTGGAATGTATCTGTAGCAGAGGGCAGGATTGGAAGGCCGGGCTCCTGCTCCGTGTTCTGCATTGAAGATCTAAGCAGCTCATTCAGGAGACTTTACACCAGGTGTTTCAACTGTATCTCATGTTTTAAACATCACATTACCTGCATGCAGCTTGTGTGTCTGCCGAGTCCATTCCCCAGCTAGCTACAGGTCCCCAGTTCCCCTTAGCGTTAATGGAAGTCTGAGACACAGGTCACCCACGAGAGGCATGGTTGTCCCAGTGCGTATTGGGTTATATACCACCCCTAGTGTTCAGCTGAGCACCTGGCTGGGGGTCCGACTCAATGCACTTGTACAGAGATGCCTGAGAGAGATCTGGAGAAACCCACTTCAGCAGCATCTGCCATCCCCTGCGTTTGGCCAGGGAACATTTCTGCTCTCCCCACACCCCAAGCTCCACAAAGAGCAGAAGTCTGGAGAGTTGGGTTGTGCCCACACCGAGGAGTCATTTGACCGTCTCCACTGAAAGACGCTGGCTAACTCCGTCGGAGCTAACTTAGCGCCTTTCTCGGAGTTTGGCCAGAGCAGGGCTGGAGCTGGATTCCTGTGCACGCTTCCACCGGTCTTGCCTTTGACAGAAAAACTACAGGGCTCCCCTCTCCTTCGCTCTTGGTGCAAGGACAATAGGATCCACGTAACAGTCTGAGGGGGTGGCATTCCACATCTAAGCTTTTGCTTTAAGGTTACTTAATTCCGGAAGTTTAACTTGTTTGCACCAACCCCAAAGCCCAGTGGGAGCAGACAGAGCCAGTGAACCTCCTCTCTCTCTCTCCTCTCCCCCCACCATGACAGGAGTTTCCAGGAGAACTTAACCCTTGCAGTGCAACACAAGCTAAGCCCACGAGGCATTGGCTTCACACTGGGCACCACTAAGAGACCCCGTTGTCACGTGAAGTCTTAGCTACCCCAGCAAAGTCAAATACCCCCAGGGGGCCAGGGTGGACTTAGTTGGCATGCTGGGGTAGCACAGTCTCAAAGGAATGGGGAGATTTATTCCCAGCACACAGATCATGCTGGGAAGAGCATGTAATCTCAGCAGAGCTTTTCCAGAAGAGTTGGATGGGGTGGGGGGGGGGGGAGGGGGAGAAGAGAAGAGACATAACTAGGGACCCAGTGGGAAAATGAAACTGAGACCCCCCACGCTCCCCCATATTTAGAAGTTTTCCTGACTGGCTGGGGGGAAAAAAGGCATGCAGACAAGATGCATCCATTCCCTCCACAGGAGTACCTCTCTCTCTGCTCCCTAAGCCATACCTCCACTCTCCTGGGACAGGAAAAGTATCTTAGGCCAGTCCACCCTCAGTGCAATGAAATTCACCATTGGGTTGATGATTGCCAAGAGCTGGGCATGGTTGTATCAAGACCCCTTTCCCCACTAAGGCACTTGTTTCTCTCACTACTGTTAGGAGATTCTCAACAACAACAACAACAAATAGCCCAGCTCACCCCAAGCCACCTCCTACCCAGGAGCTACCCAGCATTCCCCAGAAGCAAGCCCAATGAAAATAAGAGCCCTAAACACACCATCACATGCAGGAGGGAAACGCCGATTAGCAACCAGCCAGAGTCCTACAACTTCAGACGCTTAAGCCTCCTTCCTGCCAGCCCCTCTGGTGCAATGGGAGCTTCCATTGTGCAGTTATGTCAAGACTTGCCCTTACTCATCTCTCCCTCTGAACCACGCACTTAGATTTCTGGCCTTCTCCAAGACCTTTAATTCTCTCCCTCCAAAGCCAACTTCCTCTCCATTCCCACCTGAAAAGCTTCCGAACACTCTCTTTCACCTACCCTGGTCTTCCAAGGAGGTTTCCGCTCTCTCCCCTTACCCCCTCCACATTTTAAGGAAAGAGAAGGAGACAGTCTATCGACAACATTCATGTGGCCATTAAAACCATTTGTAAACAAACCAGCTAAGCTTGTTGGGCACCATCTTTGGTAGGTTCAAGGCTGCAGGGGGCTTGCAAGGAAAGGGATGAGTGGTGGGGCCACCACTCACTGGGGCTTTGGAGAAACCACAGACCAGAAGCGAGGGGAGGGAAGAAAAATAAGTGGCTGGTTCTAAAACTTCAGAGCTGTATCTCAGTTCTCGTTTTTAACTGAACAAGGGAATCAAGCATCCACTAAAGGCTCCCAGTGGACAGTGTCAGTCACTTACACCTCAATCTACGCACGACCAACCATCGTCGTCGTCTCGTTCCATGGACACCAGTTCTCTCCCGCAAGCCCAGGGGTGAACCCTCAAGTTTACGTCACAGTCCTAACCTGTGTGTATAACAGGGGAGGAGGGATGTGGAGGAGATGGGGATAGTTGAGAGGTATTTGTGGCTCCTTCCATCCCTACAAGTGGACAGTCTTTGGAGCCATTGGCAGAACCCACAGTCAGACCAGCGCGTGCAAGGAAGGCCAGGAGCAACGGAGTTCAGGTACTGCCCTGTATTACCCACACCAGCTAGTTCTATTTATTCTTCAGCGATGCACTAATGTGGCCAGAACTATGCAAGCAACAGCCCCATCCTCCGCCGCTGACTCTCCTTCTTTAGGGGCCAGTGAGAAAAGATGGATTCCAGTTCGTCTGTGACTCATTTCACCCTCCCTCTGCCAGAGCGTGCAGCAAGACACGTTAAAGTCATGGCGCTGGCTTGAACGGTGCTTAGTGGCAAACAAGGGGCACCCCCATTGGCCCTTTGGCTCGGGGAAGAGGGCGTCTTTCCCGGGGGAGCAGCGTTCAGCATTCGCAAGGGCAGAGGGCGGGGAGTGCACATTCTATCTCAGCCAGGATCCTGGATGCAGGCTCGTTAGGAGGAGAAATGATCAATACCGGTAGGCGGCCTCTGACTGCAGCCGCCGTGCTTGACAAAGAAGTGTGACATGCAGCATTGACCTCTTTGGTTGGACTGAAGTATGAGACGAAGGGAAGGGCTGGATTGTTGGAAGGAGAATGGGAATCCCTACAAAACCCACCCCCTGGGGCATCGGGTGCCCACTGGCATATGCTGTGCAGATGTCCTCGGGAGCTCCTGCCTAGGGGAAAACCCCAGGCATTCCCACAGTCACACTCTTGTTAGTTGAGTAATGCAATAAAGTGTCTCTTCAGTAAAGGGAAAACAACAAAATAAGACGGAGCAAAGTGTGCATGTGTGGAAGGGGTGGGTATCCTATGCTGAGCTAGAGTCCTGGGAGGAGGGGCAATGGCTTGGCCCAGCGTGGTGGCTTGGTTCTGGCCAAACACAGCTCTCCTCTAAGTGGGTGTGCAGTTTAGGAGATCTTCCATCTCGGTGGCTCCCCCCACCCCCTTCCCTGGGACGCTGGTGTCCAAAGCCGAGCCTGCTTCAGAAACTGGGAATGTAACAGGTACCAATGCCAGCGACTGGCCCAGCCTACGAGCCCCCCCACCCTCCTGGTGTCACTGACTCCAGTCCACCTTCGGCACACAGTGTACATGGCCAGCATGGATCTCAACCGGGGGTGGGGTGTGGGGGGGTGACCTAGAACTGAGTCTGCACCTCCGCGCTGTTCTCTGTGGCCCCCGCGCTGTTCTCTGTGGCCCCCGCGCTGTTCTCTGTGGCCGGCTGGGCAGGCTCCACCTTCTCCGCATGGGCCTGGGTGGACACCTCTTCCCCTGTCTCCTTGTCGCTGGGTTCGTGGCGGTTCACTTCAACTCCCCCCTCAGCAAGCAACGAGGCAGCTGTCAGGGCAGGCGGCTTGGCTGGAGAGGTGGGCACGGCTGGCTTGGCTTCCTGCTCCTCCACCCCCGGGTTCACTGGGCACGGGGAGCCAGCGTCATGCGGGGCAGAGTGTTCCAAGGAACCAGGGCCTTCCTCGGCCTTCTGGGCAGCTCGCTCCACCCCGCGCTCCTCAGAGCTGCCGCTCTGCTGGACTATTGTACCATTCGTCAGTGGTTCCTTTGCCTCCTCTCTTGCCGGGACCGGGGTCTCCACACAGAACTCCTTCACCAGCATCCCCCGTATCCCCTGCGTGCTGTCAGGAGAACCCGGTGCAGCAAGGGCAGGGCAGGCCTCCAGCTCCTCCGACCCGAGCTCTTCCTGGGAGACCTGGTGCATCAGCACCTCCGCACCGGCCTCATAGGGCAGGGCTCCCTCGTCGTCGTGGATGACCGACACCACCTGCCTGGCTCTGTGGCGCTTCTCGGCGGATGGGTCCGAGTCCGGCTGGCTGCCGAACTCCTCTCCCCAGTCGATGGGCATGCCCTCGCCCAGCAGGTGCAGGTTGGGGTCGCTGTTGTGCATGACCATGCTGTCCCGGTACAGGTTGTGCTTCCTCTGCACCGCTGCCTCCTTCACAGCTGGAAAGGCAAAGACCGGGAGGTCAGGGCAGGGCAGGGCAGGGCAGGAGTCTATTTACGTGTCAGTAGCAAGCACAGGCCTCATTCGAGATTGAGACCTCACCATGCTCTGTGTTGTGCACACGTAGAGCAAAACCTGATCCCCGCCAGCCTTCCTAGGATTCAGAGCAAAGCACATGCAACGAGCCGGTAGGGAGAGAACCTTGCAGTCCAATCTATACCCTGTTACCATTCTCATGCCCACACAGTCACCATCCACGCCTCAGCCAGGCCCTCCTTGATCAGCTAAATTCCTACTTCTGCCCTGGCGGGAGGGTCCTGGAGAAGGAATTTGGCGAAGGTGGGAATGGCAGACAGGGGTGGGGGGGCACTCCATGCCAAAGGGACAGCGTGGAAGGGTTCAGGGCAGGGTTTGCAGCTGATGGATGGACCAAGCTGGCTCAGCGGATGGAGCGGAGCACGATGCAGTACGAGGATAACAGGAGAGAGCAGAATCGCGAAGGGCCTGGGTGGGGAGGACAGAAAGCCTGAATTTGATGCGGTGGAGAAGCGGGGGCAGGTGGAGGGACTCCAAGAGGAGGTGACACAGGCAGAGCGATAGGAGCGGAAGATGATCTTAGTCAATGCTTTTCGCCTGGACGGGAAGGGCTGTGAGGTGAGTGTTGGGGACGCTGGGGAGCAGGCGTTTACGGTAATCAAGACAGCAGATGATGCAGGAGGTGTGAGAGGCTGGGCTGTCTGGATAGAGGGGAAAAGGACAGATCCTAGAGAAGTTACGAAGGAAGAAGCGGTGAGATTTGGACCCAGCTTAGACGGGTGGCACAAGCGGGCAGAATCAAAGGGGGCCGCTGGGCTACGGAACTGAGACATGGAGGAAAGCGTTTCGGTGACAGTGCAGAGTGCACAGACACCCTCTCCACCGTCACCTAGACTCTGGATCCGGAGCAGAGCGGCAAAGTGCTGTAGGAGGAGATGCTCCAGGGGTTGGCTTGAGATGGCTCCCATCGCTGTAATGCTCAGAGCCTCCCCATGGTAAGTGGATGGGCATGCGTGTCCAGTCCTTGCCAGCTAGCCCTGTTAGCAACAGTGTCCCTCAGTGAGCAGAAGGGGAGTAGCAGGATTCACTCGTGTCTACTGCCCGTTGCTGCAGCCGAGACACTGCAGCCCTTAGGATTTTCCAAGCTGGCTAACTGGGGGGGGTTAGCCAGGCTTGCATAGGCCCCTTCCCAGCATGGTGAAGGACTGAGACTGCATCCTGCCCTCCCACCCAAACGCGGGCAGCCCTCTCACCCTGCATGATGTCCTTCATGACCGACTGCAGCACGACCTCCTCGTACGTGTTCTCCACCAGGATGAAGTTGTCGAAGTCCTCGAAGATCAGTTCCTGGAACTTTGGTAACTCCTGCCCAAAGGAGAAGGCAGATTTCACCGCGCTGGCAGAGATAACCCAAGACCACCTAGCTGCCCTGTGGCTTTCCAAAGACGACGTGCCTTTGAGAGGCAGAGAGCTACCCTTCCCACAAAACCATGGGCACCACTGTTGACCCAGGGATGCCACCAGTTATGGGCCATCTAGCCATAGGAGTTAAACACCAGGTTGAGATTAAACAGACCCAAAGGGGTGAGGAATTTCAAGATCAGGATGTTACAAAGAGAGATTATGTCTTTGTACATGCACTGGGCCCAATTTTTCATATGCACAGAGGCCTTTTTACACCACTGGCAATGTCAAGCAACATATATTGAGTTGGCTCCCTAACACCTCCAGAGTGGTGTAAAGGGGCCTTTGTGTCAATGAGAATCGGACCCATATTCTACGGTTGTGGGCAAGGAGCGGGGGGGAGGGGGGGGGGTAAATTGTCTCATTCATGGCAACATATACAGAGTTTGATGACTCAGCAGGGTTTTTGAAATGTGCCACCAACCCATGCCCACGGGGCTGCTTGGTCTCTTACCCCCTTGCAGGTTGGTGCCAGCTTCTTCAGCAGGAAGGGGATGGTGATCTGGAGCAGGGCTTCCCTGAAGAACTTCTTGCGCACGGTGCTGCTGTCATAGTCATATTTCTGCGGGACAAGGGGCGCACCGGGGGAAGAGGGAAACAAGGCTGGTTAACAAACCTTTGGCATCTCGCAGGAGAGGAGATTACAGAGGAATGGGCCATTCAGAGGAAGAGGAGAACGTGCAGCTTTCCTACCATTTTATTGAACAATCCTTTCCACAGGAAGCGATTTACACGAGGGGATTTACAGAAGTGTTTTCAGTATCCAACACCAGCCCATTCCCTGGGCTCAGGAGGCAGCGTGGTCTAGGGGATAGGTCACTGGACAGATTCTGATGGCCTGGGCTCTGATCTGCTGTGGGGCAAGTCACTTCACCTCCCTGTGCCCGATCTCCACTGGGGTCTAGGAACAACTGTGATACTCGGTCCATTTAAAGTTACAAATGCCGAGTATCGTTCTACACAATGCACTCTCTCCTGCCCTTACCTGCCCCGTGGCAGGCACACGGCATGCCTGGGCTTCGCACAGAAGCTGCAGGCGCTTTCTTTGTGGCAGAGGTTTCTCTCCTGTCTAGCATCCCGAGGCCTGGTTGGTGCAGCACGGGCGAGTTAAAATGCCGACCACCTTCACGTTCCAGAGACGGCAGACCTGGCAGGAGCATGCCGCTGCTTTGCGGGCTGCCTTACCTTGAGCACCCGTTCGAGGATCCGCTGGATTGACTTGCACAGCTCCTCCTTGCCCAGCATCTTCGCCAGCTCCTGGTGCAGGAGTGTCCCGAACGTGTGAACGGCATCGTCCATTTGCTACAATGAGAAGCATCATCAGACGGTCTCCCAAAAGGAGGCCAAGAAACCACGGCAACTTAGCCTGGCTCACGTTGGACATCCAGCAAAGCAGTGACGCCAAGGGATGAGCAGAGCAGGCCTGGCAACGCACCACCACACGGAGACGGGTCACAGGGGCACCTCCTCTATTCCTGAACCTGCACCCGGTCCCCATCTGCTACCCCATCCCACTCACGATTTTGAAAGCACCAAGTTAACCTGCATAAAGGTGTTTTCTTTCCCACCACTAGAGGGCACTAGCAGCACATTTCCCAGAATACGGAGCTGCGCTGGTGCATGGGATATCGGTACACAAACGCCTCCTCCCCCTTATGTAGATCTGCAAGTGGATTCTTGTCCACACTGGCCCCTGGATACTCCTCCAGGAGCTGTAGAACAACCAGTCTCCTAAATCAGCTGTGCCAGGCTGAATGGGATGTGAGTGATGGAGGTGGGAGCATTCCAGTTCTAGAACGTCTCCCGGTTCTCCACAGGTGCCAGAAAACCTGGTGGAAAGTTACACTCGCTCCTACACAGCTAACTGAGGCTGGCTTCCTTGACCCCACATTTAGACTATTGCCGGTGGGAGACTCCTCCATGTAAAGGGGAAGAAGAGCAGAGTCTGCGTAGCCCAGGCCTGCCACCCACCCGGCCACCAGCACGACAGCGGTGGACGTATACGAGGCGTCCCCATGAGGTTGTTCATACACAGACGTTCCCTCCCAGTGGGACACTGCATCGTTCACAGGCACCAGGGCAGAGTCGCGACACGCAGGGTCAATCGTTTGTCCCAAAGAACACAGGTGGCCGTTGGGTCATACGTGCGCCGGGCCATGGGCAGCGCAGTGCTGGGGAGCAAAGCGAAGGGGTTGGGCCGGTGATGGTTCTGCTCCTGGGGCGTTGCCATATTCGGAGGAGAAAAATGAAGCCGCTGAAATAAGCTGGTCTCCGTAGCAGTGCTGTGCCCCCGGCCCGGCTGTTAATTTTAACAAGGTGACTCTTTCAAAAGAAGGCTCCCGGAGCAGGGGAGGGTGGTACAGCCAGACTGAAGCCCAGAGCACACTCCAGCGGGGGGTGCCCATGCAGTAGGACATTGATGACCAGCCCAACACCCAGGGCAGGGCACTGGGAGAACCAGAATTCATAGCCACAGCGACCCACCTTAACTCTGACCCTGGCGGCTAGGGCCGAAGACAGCTCCCCATGGGGCAGTGAGCATAAGGGCTGGTCACCCCTTGAGTTTGGCTATTAACACCCTACCTGTCTCATGAGGATCTGGGCCCTCTGCTTGAACACGGAGGCACTGGATACGTCAAATCTCTGTTGAAGCCCCTCCAGTTTCAGCTGGTCCATCTTCTCATAGCAGGACTGCATCTTGACAGGGTGGAAGGCCAGCTGAGAGAGCTTCTCCATGTACTGAAGGACAAGGAGTCACACACACAACTCACTGGCTGTACGGAGAGAGCGCCCTACCTCCCGCCCACTCCCCAGGCCTGCTGAGACTTGGCATCAGACCAGACACCAAGCTTCCAGGGAGCAGAGGAAAACAAAGCCCAGAAATCGGAATTCTTCCTCAACGGCTCCCATTTAATCTGGGTCACAAAGACAAGAGCATTTCCAAGTGTCTCTGTGTCCCCACACCGCCAGGCTGCACACAGACATGGGTGAGCCTGGTGCAGGAAGATCACCGGCTGAACATCACAGGATCAAACCATGGGTCTGTACTGTTAGTACAGGGTGGGAGGTAGGCGTGTGACCACCTGGGGCTGCTCTGGTTGGACACAGAGGGACCCAGCTGGATACAGAGTGATCCCAGGTTACCAGGCGCAGGTGAAATTGGATGCCCTGGATTTTGTTAGACTGACCCGTCGCCCAGAGCTTGGGAGGAGAGCTGGGAATTCAGTTCCCACCTTAAGTGGTATGACTGCTCAGAGCTCAAGTTGAAACTGCAGAAAAACCTGAGAGTCTCTGGATTAAGTTTAGAAGTGTGAGCAACAAGGGTGATGTCGTGATGGGAGTCTGCTATAGACCACCGGACCAGGGGGATGAGGTGGACGAGGCTTTCTTCCGGCAACTCACGGAAGTTACTAGATGGCAGGCCCTGGTTCTCATGGGAGACTTCAATCACCCTGATATCTGCTGGGAGAGCAATACAGCGGTGCACAGCAATCCAGGAAGTTTTTGGAAAGTGTAGGGGACAATTTCCTGGTGCAAGTGCTGGAGGAACCAACTAGGGGCAGAGCTCTTCTTGACCTGCTGCTCACAAACTGGGAAGAATTAGTAGGGGAAGCAAAAGTGGATGAGAACCTGGGAGGCAGTGACCATGAGATGGTCGAGTTCAGGATCCTGACACAAGGAAGAAAGGAGAGCAGCAGAATACGGACCCTGGACTTCAGAAAAGCAGACTTTGACTCCCTCAGGAAACTGATGGGCAGGATCCCCTGGGAGAATAACACGAGGGGGAAAGGAGTCCAGGAGAGCTGGCTGTATTTTAAAGAATCCTTACTGAGGTTACAGGGACAAACCATCCCGATGTGTAGAAAGAATAGAAAATATGGCAGGCGACCAGCTTGGCTTAACAGTGAAATCCTTGCTGATCTTAAACATAAAAAAGAAGTTTATAAGAAGTGGAAGACTGGACAAATGACCAGGGAAGAGTATAAAAATATTGCTCGGGCATGCAGGAGTGAAATCAGGAAGGCCAAATCACACCTGGAGTTGCAGCTAGCAAGAGATGTTAAGAGTAACAAGAAGGGTTTCTTCAGGTATGTTAGCAACAAGAAGAAAGTCAAGGAAAGTGTGGGCCCCTTACTGAATAAGGGAGGCAACCTAGTGACAGAGGATGTGGAAAAAGCTAATGTACTCAATGCTTTTTTTGTCTCTGTCTTCACGAACAAGGTCATCTCCCAGACTGCTGCACTGGGCAGCACAGCATGGGGAGGAGGTGACCAGCCCTCTGTGGAGAAAGAAGTGGTTTGGGACTATTTAGAAAAGCTGGACGAGCACAGGTCCATGGGGCCGGATGCGCTGCATCCGAGAGTGCTAAAGGAGCTGGCGGATGTGATTGCAGAGCCATTGGCCATTATCTTTGAAAACTCATGGCGATCGGGGGAAGTCTCGGACAACTGGAAAAAGATTAATGCAGTGCCCATCTTTAAACAAGGGAAGAAGGAGGATCCTGGGAACTACAGGCCAGTCAGCCTCACCTCAGTCCCTGGAAAAATCATGGAGCACGTCCTCAAGGAATCAATTCTGAAGCACTTAGAGAAGAGGAAAGTGATCAGGAACAGTCAGCATGGATTCACCAAGGGCAAGTCATGCCTGACTAATCTAATTGCCTTCTATGACGAGATAAATGGGTCTGTGGATGAGGGGAAAGCGGTGGACGTGTTGTTCCTTGACTTTAGCAAAGCTTTTGACATGGTCTCCCACAGTATTCTTGCCAGCAAGTTAAAGAAGTATGAGCTGGATGAATGGACTATAGGGTGGATAGAAAGCTGGCTAGATTGTCGGGCTCAACGGGTAGTGATCAATGGCTCCATGTCAGTTGGCAGCCGGTATCAAGCGGAGTACCCCAAGGGTCGGTCCTCGGGCCGGTTTTGTTCAATATTTTCATAAATGATCTGGAGGATGGTGTGGATTGCACCCTCAGCAAGTTTGCAGATGACACGAAACTGGGAGGAGAGGTAGATACGCTGGAGGGTAGGGATAGGATACAGAGGACCCTAGACAAATTGGAGGACTGGGCCAAAAGAAATCTGATGAGGTTCAACAAGGACAAGTGCAGAGTCCTGCACTTAGGACGGAAGAATCCCATGCACCGCTACAGACTAGGGACCGAATGGCTAGGCAGCAGGTCGGCAGAAAAGGACCTAGGGGTTACAGTGGACGAGAAGCTGGATATGAGTCAACAGTGTGCCCTTGTTGCCAAGAAGGCCAATGGCATTTTGGGATGTATAAGTAGGGGCATTGCCAGCAGATCGAGGGACATGATCGTTCTCCTCTATTTGACATCGGTGAGGCCTCATCTGGAGTACTGTGTCCAGTTTTGGGCCCCACACTACAAGAAGGATGTGGAAAAATTGGAAAACATCCAGCGGAGGGCAACAAAAATGATTAGAGGACTGGAACAGATGACTAATGAGGAGAACTAGGATTGTTTAGTCTGCGGAAGGGAAGAGTGAGGGGGGATTTGATAGCTGCTTTCAACTACCTGAAAGGGGGTTCCAAAGAGGATGGATCTAGACTGTTGTCAGTGGTAGCAGATGACAGAACAAGGAGTAATGGTCTCAAGTTGCAGTGGGGGAGGTTTAGGTTGGATAGTAGGAAAACTTTTTCACTAGGAGGGTGGTGAAACACTGGAATGGGTTACCTAGGGAGGTGATGGAATCTCCTTCCTTAGAAGTTTTTAAGGTCAGGCTTGACAAAGCCCTGGCTGGGATGATTTAGTTGGGGATTGGTCCCGCTTTGAGCAGGGGGTTGGACTAGATGACCTCCTGAGGTCCCTTCCAACCCTGATATTCTATGATTCTATGATTAAGTGGATCGTTCTAACTTCTGCCAGAACACCAAAGGAACCTATGGATCTAGCGGGACCAGGATTGGTGCTCCCCAAGGAAGCCCTGGGCCCCCTACGGTCTGTGGCTTCCAGCTCAGAGGGGAGCATAGGCCTGCCAGCTCCGATGTGAGCAGACTAGGGGCAGGGCCACAGGTTTATTCTCACCATTCAGCTCCAGCCTTACTCAGGACAACTGGGGATGGAAGCTGAGCTCCCTCCTTGGCCAGGCTTTCCCTGGGCACCCGCGCAAGGCTTCCAGCCCATCCTGCTAGGCCAGCAACGGGAATCTATGCAACCTTCTCCAGGGGCCTTACCTCTCCCAGCTTCTCCATCCCGCTCTCGTTGATTACGTTCATGTTCATGTCAGTGACCTCCTTGAAGAACACTTCCCGGACCTCGGCAAAACCCTGGCTTGTGGGAATCATCAGCGCCTCCAGGATGGAAGGGATATAGGGCTGCACATGGTTTCGGACACAGATCTCTGCTTTGGGCAGCACAAAGGCTGGATGAGGAAGAGACAGGCAAACAGACAATTAGCATGGGATGGCTCCTGCTCTGGCTACCTTCCTTGCTGAGCTTTGGAGCCACCAGGAAGCCAAGCATGGTGCTCCAGCTCCTAGACTACACCCTAGAAAAGGACAGGAGTTGCTCTGCTCCACCCCTTCCAGGTGGTGGCCAAAAGGCTAGAGATGCAGCTGGATAAATTTATAAATGGGATGACAGAGTTGCCCGCCGCAGCAAGGGACTAGACTTGAAGACCTACAAGGTCCCTTCCCGTCTTACGTCCGATCAGCCTGCAACCAGAGATGTGCTGCCAGAGATGTTGGCTTCTGTATGAGCTGCTGATACCACAGGGCTTCCTACAAACAGGAGCACTCACCTCAAAGCCCTGGTCAAATTCTAGTCTGAGTAGCTAAGTTCCATTGCTGTCAGCCCTGCCCCTGCCCAGCCCCGGCCGTGTGGTATGCTTCCCCGCCTGCCCAGCACCGTGGTACGTTAGCAGAAGCCACGTTCCGCCCCAGAAGCGGCCAGAGGGTAACACTGCAGACCTAATTTGTAATACTTGGGATCTTTCAGGATATAAGGAGCTATGCAGGGTGACCTCCTCTGTTGGAGGGAAATAAGGGAAAACCACTTGAAGAACAAGGGACGCCGCTTTATTTGAAGGGACATTGTAGGGAAACACCGTTTCCCTTGGCACATCATGTATTTTTTCCTCCTGTGCACATTTCTACTGCCCTCCCGTACACGATGCAATTAGCATAAGTTTCAATTTCATGTTTAAAATGGCACTTATCAGTTTTAATACATTTCAATCTCTCTTCAAATAAGGGATGGGCGATCATCTTAGGGACAAATCAAACAAATAAGGGACGGTGCCTTAAAATAAGGGCTGCTGGAGCTAGGAGAACTAGAGGACTGCTCCAGCCCTTGGCCTCTTAGCCCCCGGGTCAGGTTTCTGGCTCCCAGTCCTAGGAAAGCACTGCGGTTTTGAACGTCAGGATTTTGACTAACCCAGTACAATGGGCTATTGCTGGGGGTAGTCGTTCGGGCTCAAGCTCGGAAACCCAGACCCCTCCTTAGGTATCAGATCCCGAGCCTGAACGTCTACACAGCTAATTTTTAGTGCCGTAGGTGAGCCCAAGTCTGCAGATCCGGGTTCTGAGACTTGGTGCCGTGGGTGAATTTTTTTTTTTTTTTTGCCATGTAGACATACCCAAAGGGGCAACACATTTCCTACCTCGGATTTTGCTGGCTAAGTGTTCCTTTGATGTGATGATCTGATCCATGTCTGTGCGAATGGTGCTCTCCATTCTGGGACGCTCCAGCTCACATTTGGTCACCACTGCATCATAGTGCGCCTTTATCTGGTCATAGACGAGCCTGTAGACAGCATCCGAGATCTAGAGGGGGAAGAGGAAGAGCATCGTCAGCATCCTAATCCCACGGGACGTCTGAGCCTGTGCTGCCATCTGACCTTGGTGAGCCCAGGACCCTTCCTGACCTCTGTCTGCAAGGCAGCCTGCCATCTCTTTGCACCCCATGTGACTGCGTGCTCCCCAACCATAGATATGCAGGGACGTCTGGCAATAAGCTTTCTACAGCATGCACGGGAATTATGTCTGCAGCTGCCACTAGATCCCCTAACAAGAAAAGGCCTGGCTATTTGAGATCTGCCTAACAAGTCTTGTCATAACGCAGCCGCTGGTCAGTACATTTCAGGATTCGCTGCTTCCTGATGTCAGCAAGAGGACGGACTCCATCCAGCTCCGAGTTTTGTTCACTCCCACCCACCCATTTCTCTTTTTAAAAACCGCTGACTTGAAATATTTTTTCCTTTTCTACTGTAGCTTGTGGTGATTGACACTGGAATCCGTGCAGACATCTGCTATGCACCACTGCGTTCAAACGGCAGGACTCCACCGGGATCCATGCTAGCACATCTCAGTGCAGGAGCAAAGTCTAGGACTGTAGTTCCCGAGGTTCATGAGCCTATTTTTGTTATGACTGCACAGTGCTACTGTATGAACAAGTTATTTATTGTGACGTTTGGAGGAGGCGTCTTCTGCCTGGAATTATGTCATGCTATTATTTAGCACCTCTGGGCTAGAATCATGGAAACGATAGGCTGGAGGAGAACTTGAGAGATCATCAAGTCCCAGCCCCTGCACTGAGGCAGGACCAAGTAAACTAAGACCATCCGTGACAGGTGTGTTTGTCCAGACCTCCAATGACAGGAATTCCACCACCTCTCTTGGAAGCCTCGTCCAGAGCTTAACTATTCTTATAGGTAGAAATTTTTCCCTTACATCTAACCTGAAATCTCCCTTGCTACAGACTAAGCCCGTTATTTCTTGTCCTGCCTTCTGTGGCGATGGAGAACAAATGATCCCCGTCCTCTTTATAACAGCCCTTAACACATTTGAAGGCCTCTCTGGTCCAGACTAAACATGCCTGGTCTTTTTTTAAACCTTTCCTTATCGGTCAGGTTTTCTAAAGCTCTGATGATTTTTGCTGCCCTCCTCTGGACTCTCTCCAGTTTGTCCACAGCTTTCCTAAAGTGCGGCACCCAGAACAGGACACACCTGAGGCCTCACCTGCGTCGAGCGGGCCAAGTACGTCCCCATCAGGAGGAAATACTCAGCACTTCCTGAAAGCCAGGTCCCTTTAAAATGTCGAGTTGGGCACCCAAAATCAGTCACCTGAGGAAAAGTCGCTTAGGCCAAAGTTTACACAAGGTGTTTGTGGCAGAGGCAGGAATTGAACCCTGATCTCTTCAGTACCATTCCAACGCCTTAATGGACAAGGTCACCCTTCCTCCCTAGGGCCAGTCTCATCCTCCTGCTTCTTTCACAGGAACAGCACAAGCCCTTCCCCACCTTGGATTATTACAATGAAATAAGAATCCAATGTGATCATCAGGATTTATGCTGGAAATCTGCAATCTTCACCTTGGGCTCTGGAGGACAGAACTCTTCCCCTTTCTCATGCATTAGCAGAGGGCTGCCGCGTCTGGGTGGTTAAGGCTAAGGGGCACTGTTTGTTTAAAGGAGGTTTCAGTGGAATTTTACAGAGAGCGTCTCATGGAAACATTTCTATTGGTCTTAAAGGTTTTATAACAAGCCTGTTTGTATAAACCCATAGGGTCAGGCCAGATTTAGCCTGGGTTGGTCTAAAAATGGTTTGCTAAATATAGCTGGGCTGAGCCACACTGCTGGCTTAGCTATGGATGGATGTTTGCTAGGGTGTACTTCCCTCCCCGGGGGGATGGCAAGCAACACAGAAGCCGCATGTTCTGGACGTGCATGCAACCAACAGAAGGTAAGTGGGAGGTTGAGAAATAGCTGTTTACACCTATGACAGGGAGCTTGATAAAACCAGGAGTGAGGCAGACAGACAGCTCGTTTCCCTGCGCCCTTGGGGAGAAGGGGGTGAATCGGGGAAGTGACTCTGAGTCACACAAGCCAGCAGGAAACAGAGTCAAGGCACCACACCCAAGGCAAGGGGACCCATTCCAAAAGCTGTCAGAGTCCAGTCCTGGATTTCCCAGCAGCCAGCCCCAATTTCTGGCGTGTGTCATCCATACAGGAACATTTCAGCCAGTTGGGCATTATTGCACCAGCCTCATGCTGCAGCATTCACAGCCCCACGCTGCCCTCGCAGGGCCCTGGCCTCTTACCACCGCTTCCCCCCCCCCGCCCCCCCCCCAACCACCACCACCACCACACACTAACCTGTATCCAGAGTCTCTGCCTCTCCTGGGCCTTGCCCTTCAGCTTGGGGCCGATCATGTTTTTCAGTTCTGGGACCAGTTCCTCCATCACCAGATTGCTCAAGACCTATAGGAGCAGAATGAGGAGGCCGTTAGTGACTAGATCTCACACGGCTGTTAGCTGTCCTTCCACTGCTGGGCACTCTGCTCTCCCTGCCTCCCAACCCGTCCCCTCTTCGTCCTCGCAGGCTGCCCGGTCCTCTGAAGATCCATTTCATTTCCTCCTTCCCCACTCCTGTGATATGCTGCTACAGACTCTTACGTGACACCTTTCCCTGTGCATCCAACGCTGTGTTACGTGGCTCTGGTACTTCCGTCTAGATCAAGGGCTCTTGGCATGAAACAATCTCTCCATAACACATGCTAACGGCCTCCCTCCAGCCGTTCTGAAGCACTGAGGATACTTGGGGAAGCTAGTGCTCCCCACACTTTGTTTTCTAGCAAAGAGAGCCCTTTGCGCCACAAATCCTCTTCCGATGCCTTAGCTGAGAGAGCATTGGGAACAGGGTCTGTACGGGGAGCTGCTCCCTCGTCCCGTGCGAGGGTCTTTCATGGCCCTGGAGGGACACACTGTGCCGCTCAAGTCTGAGCAGAGCGCAAGACTGCGCTCCGATTGCTAGCTAGGGCGACCCCACCAACCCGGGAAGGCGCACGGTCTCCTGAGCAGGCCCCGCTGGAGACATCCGCTGGTGGATCCATCCTGCACAGCTGCAAGGACCAAAGCCAGGTTCCTATGGAAGGGGCTGGCTGGGCATGGTTGCGTGCCCATGGAGGACGTGTGCGTGAGAAGCTAACGAAGATGTTCTCCTGCCGCCAGACACGGGGGGCATCGAGATTAGAGCTCCGGCTCAGAGCGGCTGCTCAGGGTGCGAGCTAACCCGGCAACCACCGGACGCACTTCCCTTTGCGCCTCATCCTCGTTCCCACTGCCGTATGTCCCAGAGGGTTGGCGCCCCACTGCTCTAGGGGGTAGGTGCTGACAGAATCAGTGAGTCTCTGCTTGGCTTAGGTCCCTCCCCTCCTAGCAGTTTGGCTTGACGCCCCCTCTGCCCATTTCCTCCACATTCAGCCTCCTGCCCACCTTCCGCTCGGCTGGGTTCCTGAACCCAGGGGTCGACCCGCCCCTCCCCACCACCTTCCTAGTCCCAGCTGCAGCCTCAGAACTGTTCACATGTGGGATTTTGGCGCTCCGCCCACTGGCCGCCTCCGATCTGCCAAGGAGATCCTATTAAAATGCATCACACGAGTCCGTAAAGCAACATCCTTGACATCTGAGCTGCAGTATTGCACAGCCTGCCAGCACCACTCCCCCCTGGGGATTCCAGCGCCCCCCTGCCGAGGATTCCTTCCCCCCCATCACCAGAAGATTCCACTAGACACTGGCGGGGAGCGGAGAGAGGATATTTCCCCCCCTCACATTAACGCTGGCCCTCCACAGTGGGAACTGTGGTATTTGCAGAGGCCCAGCAAGCTCCCTGAGCTGTAACCAGCCGCGGCTGGAATTCCTGCCCGGCCGGAGCAGCCCGACTCCTGTGGAACGCGCTGGGAGGGGTGCATGTCAGAAATGACTTTTTAACAAGGCACCTTCCTCTTTCTCAAGGGCGGCCAGAAGCGGTGAAGCAAGGGGGTGTCAAGGGAGAGAGGAGGGGCACAGGAGCATTTGGGGTACCAATCCCTGCTTTAAGCTTGCCGGCAAGCATGCAATCTTTCTTCCCCCAAGCTTGCCCTCCATGCCAACCCACCCAAGGAGATGGTTTAAAGCCAGGTCTGCATGGAGAGCCAGATGCAGCATCTGAGCAGAGTTACTTTTGGAAGGGCATAGGCAGTAAACTCCGCCATCAAGACACCAGCTTGGGTACAAGCTTCTCTTCCCAAGTTAAGCGTCACTCTTGATGTCTGGGTAAGGTTGGGAGTGGGGGTGTCACTTTTTAAAAGGTGGCTAAAGCCGTTCTTCCTAAAGAGGTTTCCTCCCTTTAAGGGGTCACTAGGACCCCAAAATGCAGCCCTGTCTGTGGAAAGGTTGGGCAGGGCCCGTGAAGGCATTCAGGGTCCCCCAGGACCTCCCCAGCCAGCAGACGCCTTGCCACGGCAGCTCGGTGGTGAGATCCATTCATCCCTCCCTCCAATACAACTCCCACCAGCAGAAAGAGAAGTCTCTACAAGAGGGAAGACGCAGTTGCAAGCTGGGCTGGAGATAAAGGGGGAACAGGCTGCATACGACAGCACCAGGCAGAGGTGGAGGAAGGACCAGCAGCTGCCAGTGACCTCTAACCTAGCATAACATCCACTCAGCAGTGACACAGGGCTGACATGTAAGCAGCATGCCCGTCCCAGGCTTCCCCCCCAGCCCTCCCTGGAACAGCGCCGTTTTCCCCGGCCTGGAGGGTTGAATGACTAAGCCAGCTCTCCCCAACAGACCAGCTGCCAGAGCAAAGGCACAACGGTTTATCCCTTCGGGGGGGATGTCGGATGGGCCACGCCCTGCAATGCGGCCACACCTCAAGGCTTTGGAGCGTCTAACCCAGCAGGGGTGCCAGCTCCACTCCCTCCGCAGCTGCTTCGTCCCCCAACCATGGGTAATCTCAGTACTTTCAGGAGGCCGATTTGGAGGCGCCAAACCATCCCGCTTCTGGCTGGGGTCAGGTTATTGCAGGAGAAGCCGCTCTGGGCTGGGGGACCCCTCTCACCTGGACCTCGTTGCCACAGAGCATGTCCCAGGTGCCGTACTGCTCCTTTGACTGCCGGTACATGCGGACGGCATCTGTAAAGGCTGGGGCCTCCACCTTGGAGTCCTCTGGGATCCCTGAAGGAGAGAGGGGGGCGGGGGGGAGGTTATTTAGGCTGGGGGAGGGGTGGAAGAGAGGAAACCACAGCAGATTTTCTTGTGATGCACTCATAGCTTCTGTTACATTTTTGTCCTTCACGTTAGTTCCAGGTTTCAGAGCAGCAGCCGTGTTAGTCTGTATCCATAAAAGGAACAGGAGGACTTGTGGCACCTTAGAGACTAACAAATTTATTAGAGCATAAGCTTTCGTGAGCTACAGCTCACTTCATCAGATGCATTCACTGGAAAATACAGTGGGGAGATTTTATATACACAGAGAACATGAAACAATGGGTGTTACCATACACACTGTAACGAGAGTGATCAGGTAAGGTGAGCTATTACCAGCAGGAGAGCAGGGGGGGTGGGGGGGGGGGGAGCACCTTTTGTATTGATAATCAAGGTGGGCCATTTCCAGCAGTTGACAAGAACGTCTGAGGAACAGTAGGGGGGAATAAACATGGGGAAATAGTTTTACTTTGTGTAATGACCCATCCACTCCCAGTCTTTATTCAAGCCTAAGTTAATTGTGTCCAGTTTGCAAATTAATTCTAATTCAGCAGTCTCTCGCTGGAGTCTGTTTTTGAAGTTTTGTTGCTGAAGATTTGTCACTTTTAGGTCTGTAATCGAGTGACCAAAGAGACTGAAGTGTTCTCCGACTGGTTTTTGAATGTTATCATTCTTGACGTCTGATTCGTGTCCATTTATTCTTTTATGTAAAGACTGTCCAGTTTGGCCAATGGACATGGCAGAGGGGCATCGCCGGCACATATCACAGTGGTAGATGTGCAGGTGAAGGAGCCTCTGATTGTGTGGCTGATGTGATTAGGCCCTATGATGGTGTCCCCTGAATAGATATGTGGACACAGTTGGCAACGGGCTTTGTTGCAAGGATAGGTTCCTGGGTTAGTATTTTTGTTGTGTGGTTGCTGGTGAGTATTTGCTTCAGGTTGGGGGGCATCCGTAACTTCTTTTTATGTTAGTTCCACATTCCCTTCCCCTGCCGTGACTCACGCTGACAGGGACGGCAGCCCTTGCGGGGAGCTCACAGCCAGCAATCTGACACAATTCCCTGGGACTGGAGTAGCGAGAGCCCCTCGCTCCAGCCAAAGCTCCAAAGCACCTTCAGAGACGAAAAGTGCCATGTAAGGCTAATTGAGATGGGCCTGGACCAAAACCCCAGATCCAAATACCCCCAAAAGCCCTGGGCACATTTCAGATCTGGAGCTAAAATGTGGCTGCCTTATATTGTTCCCCGTACTGCCTCCGAGCAGCAAGAGAATGGATATAGGGCACCATACACCACCACCACCACCACCGTCATTTGACAAGGGGGATCCCACAGCACATAAACGGGGGAGGAGGGGACAAAGAAGGTGCACGGGCATCGCCAGAAAGATTTCCTACTGGCATCAAGTAACTAAACACCCAGCTAGACCCAGCCCACCCCATGAGAGCTCTCCCGAGGCCCAGGGTTAGACAGACACCTGGAGCACTGGGCAGCGCAAGCCACAGGAAGGGAGGTCGAAAGAAAATTAATGACCAATCGTGGGGAGGGAAAGGAGAGAGTGGGTTTAAAAAAAAGAAAAGTATGAGGCAGTGGATGAGTCATGGGCAGCATGAGGTTCCCAGCCAAACCCAGTGCGGGGAGGTGGGGACACCAATTGCATTGCAGCCTGCTCCACTCCCACTGAGATTTCGTCTCCATGATTCACAGCAGCAGACACCACAGGGCAGACCATGGGACAAGAAGAGGACTAGTTGATGGGGGGTGGGGTGGCAGGGAGTCCATCTTTTTCCATGACCTCCCCCCATCCCTGGAAACCAGAAGCCACATCTGTAGACGGTTGTTCATGCAGGGAAGGGACTAGGGTGGTTAACTTGGGGGGGGGGGGTTAGCAGGGGTTAGCTGGAGTTTGAGAGGTACCAGGCTGGGGGCAGAGTGTTCTGGGAACTGGTTTGCATAACCCATTGCAACACCGAGATACCCAAGGAAAGGATGTGCTGGCGCGAATCTTTCCAGAGCTACTGACCGATGCTCCAAGCAGCTGAACCAGCCCCGGAGCTGTGGAAGGCGAGAGAAGTGAGGGTGCTGGGGGCACAAATTGGCTGGTTACCAAGCGTTCCATGCCAAGTACAGGGGTGCCATTAATCCTGCCCTGCCTCTCTGCAGTCTGCACTGGGAGCTGCAAGTCTGGAACTCATATGCTGGGAAGTGGGGCGGGGACTTCACCTCTGGGTAGCAAAGCCTTTGGATGCCTGATGCATTAGACTGCATGTGTACTTCCCTTCTGGCTGCCTTGGCCAGCAGTAGAAGGAATGCAGGATATGACTGGGACTCCGCACAAAGTCTGGGTCTCTGCAGTCTCCTGCCAGGCAGAGCTGAGCCTCCAAGTGCTTGCTGCAAGCCGGCTCTGCCTGTGTGAAATCCTGAAAAGCAGCCTCTCTCCTACTTTGCCCCGCTGCATCGTGTGCCAGTTACAGATGCCAGAGCACGGAATCCAGGCACTCACAAATGCAGCAGAGGGATTCTTAGGGCAGCTGACCTGGGGAAAGGACCAGAGGCCACAGCTAGGGAAACGGAGGAGAAGAGGATAAAAACTCCTGTGTAGATAGAAGGAAGCAGACACACACACACACACACACACACAAAATGCAGATCAGTAATTCCCACCTGACAATACACGGAACAGCAGCAGCTTTCAGAGTGCTAAAGCAGAGGCTAGGACCTTGGCCAAGAAGAGGAGCCAGATAATATTGAGCTGACCCTACGCTAATGTTCGTGCGTCGCGCCAGCGTGTTCCCGGCACTTTTCACAGAGACTAGAGCAGCAGGGTAGAATCCTGGCCCCACTGAAGTCAGCGGGACCTTTGCCATTGTGTGAGAAATCCTAGCTGTGCTAAAGTCAGCCTCTGCCCCAAGAAGCATACACTGAGTACCCAATAAAGCCTTTAATCAGGGGCAGAAGGAGACACTTGCCCTGGTAAGACACGGGGGACAACTCAGACTTTAAGGCCAAAAGGGACCATCACGAACATCTAGTCTGACCTCCTGCACATTGCAGGCCACAGAACCTCACACACCCACTCCTGTAATAGACCCCCAACCTCTGCCTGAGTTACTGAAGTCCTTAAATATTGATTTAAAGACTTCAAGTTATATTTACTTGTGTTCAAACCAGCAAGTGACCCGTGCCCCACACTGCAGGGGAAGTCGAAACCTGCCCAGGGTCTCTGCCAATCTGATCTGGGGGGAAATTCCTTCCTAACCCCAAATATGGCCATCAGTTAAGAGGAATCAGCCTCCTTAGGGATACAGATCTGAGCATCTGATGGAGCTCCATGGCCCAACAGATGTGGATTCAGATTCTAGGACAGATTCAAAGTGCATTAGTGTCCTATGTGGTTTCTAAAGTACTCTCAGACCAGAAACTCCAAGTCACCAGCCTTGCTGTGATTCCCACAGACACAGGTTTCCAACATGTTACTGCTTCACATAACACCCCTCCCTTCAGGGCTCTGTGGGTCCAGCTTTGCTCCTGAAGCCACCAGTAGCCCTTAGATGGAATTAGAACCCCATAGGTTTCGATCTAGATTGGGAGGCAGCGTTCCTAGGGCTAGAGCACCAGACTGGGTTTATTCCTGGCACAGACACTGGCCTGTTAGGTGACTTTGGGCAAGTCAATTCACTTCCCTGCCTCAGTTTACCCACCTGTAAAATGGGGATATCGATACGGACCTCCTTCATAAAGTGCTTTGAGATCTACTGATGAAGAAAGCCATATAAGAGCTGAGAATTACTATTTCCACAAAGCCAGGTCATCATTGTTAGGGCCCTACCAACTTCACGTCAGGGACCATGAAATAAGCCCTTCCCCAGGAAATCTGATCTCCACCATGCTGCTGGGAGCAACCCAGCTGAGGGCTCCTAGCTGCGAGTCCTGGCCAGGCTGGGGAAGGACAGGACTTGTCCTTCCCCTGTATGGATGCTCTCGGGGGTGGGGCGTTGGGCAGCAGCCCCAGAGGTTCCTGCAGCCGCAGGAGGCTAGTGGAGGTGGGTCTGATCTCCCACTGAGAGCGCAGGGACTAGCAGCTAGGAGCCCTTGGCTGGGGCGCTCCCAGCAGCACGGGTGAGATCAGACCCATCTCCACGAATCTCCTACGGCTGCAGGAAGCTCAGCAGCTGCTGCCTTCAGATCCCAGCTCTGAAGGCAACACAGAAGTGAGGGTGGCAATCCCATGACCCCCGTATAACAGGTTTGTGAAACGGACACACACACACACCCCACGGTGGCCCCCTTTTGGGTTGGGACCCCCGCAGTTACAACAGCCTGAAATTAATATTTAAACATCAGAAAACATGACATTTACCAAATTTTCCAATTCTATGGCCGTGAAATTGACCCGAACAGACCGTGACTTAGGTAGGGCCCTAGACATGGTGATATCTGGGTGCTGCTCTTATTACAAGCAACCAAGAAACGCTCAGGCCAAGATTAGTCCCTTGGGTGGTCACAGACACGGCTGTCTACAACAGCAACAGTGTCTTATGCAAGCATACAGCCAGGGACCTGTTCCACTGTTACTACTCAGCGGGAGAGCTAAATCCACTGAAACAGTTCCGAGCAAACAAAAGCGAATTCCTTTAGAAGTGTTTTGAAGCAACAACTGTCGTAAACGGAGGCACGCAAAAGGGGGTCGGTTTTATATTAATTTAGTAGCAAAAAAAAAAAAAAATCCTAAAAATCTTTGAAGTTAGACTCCACTGGTCCTTGTCATTTCTAAAACTTGACTTTAATTTTAAGTCCCTACGTAAAAATGGCAAGTACTCAAAGTATCCTGCTCCTCGGGTGTCAGACCTACCTGCAAAAACCAGTTTATTTACTTTCCATTCCAGTTAGCCCTGCAGAGCCAGCCGGATGCTCCTGTGACTCATGCATCAACACCAAAATTGCTAATTTAGCAGCTACTGCAGAATCTCTGTTCCGATCTGTAAGCCAGGGAGAACCTAGCTGTATATTCACACCCCAGGAAGCGTATGATGGGTTGGCAGTTGTGGGGGGGAGTGCGGGGGAGAAATCACAAGGTATTTTTGCTTGTGTGCTGAGCATTTATCTGGAGCATGAGCAGCATAAACATGGGAAACCACAATGCCGTTTTTTAATCAAGGGAATTTCAAGATAATCTTATTGAAACGCAGCTAAAAGATTTAAGACCATAAGGGACCATAATAATCATGTCGTCTGATCTCCTGCAGAGGACTGACCGGAGACCCGCCCCGGAGGGTCCTGGGCTATCGCCTTTAGAAATTCATTCTGTTACTGGAATCTTTGGTTTTATCTGTAATAAAGCCAGGTCACCAGTGCAGCTGTGGCCTGTTTAAATGTGTGCCCCTTTAATGCACTAACTAGCCTCTCCCTTCCAGTGACTGAGGTTCACAAGACAATATAGATCAGCAGCAAAGCAAGCTGGACGGGCAGCTGCCTACTCCCTCACGTGGGTCTTTGGCCAGACTTACTGCCCCGGTAAGTGCCCATGGCAATCTGACCAGGAACGGAGTAGCCAGGGACGCTGTGCATCAGAAAGCTGGACGAGGCGGAGGAAGCATGTGCCACACCTGTTCAGAAATGGATGTGTTCTAAGCAGCAGCCGCCTTCCAGGTAGAATTTGCTAATTCACCCCAAAGAATGCTGGGTAAAAGTGATCCCCTTCCATTGTGTAGCTCCCACCTCCAGGCAGATCTTACTCCTGCTGTGGCCAGGGCCACACAAAGGCCTCTGGGGGCCTGGGGCAGAATCTGAAATGGAGACCACTGCCCCCTGCACTGTCAAAAACATTACTATGGATGGGATACCCGGAGGGGAGTTGCAGAGAAAGACCGACGAGCGTGCATCCTACACTGGTGGCTCCTGTCCCGCGGGGCTAGCCCTAGTGTCCCGCTCAGCCATCTGGGGTGTGGTGTCACAGTGCCACTCAGGTTTGGCTCGGCCCCCAAACCCACGTGGCCCCGTGCACCAGGCCGCAATGCCACACATTCAAATTTGGCCCAGCGGCTCTTCATCATGACAGGACAAAGGGACGGCCCGGCCAAACCTGCATGGTGCTGCAATCCAAGCACCAGGTCGCAATGCTACTTGGTTTGGGGACTCTCTCAAACGGAGGTCGGGGAGAGGGAGTGGAGGGGGGGGGGGAACTGCCCCTTTTGTCTCCCACCCAACCCTGGCTGCAGCTAAGTAAATGTGGAGTAAGACAGACCCTTTCCTCCAGCTCGACGTCTGTAAGTAACCCTCCTGCACTGGTAAGTGCCAGAAACAGGTTTAGCTGAGCAGAGCTGGGTGGGGTTTGTCCCCATCTCACAAAAATTTGAGATTTTGAAAATTTCTCTGCCACGGATCAGGATAAAAGTAAAAAAATATCAAAAACTTTTCAAATGAAAAAATTCAAAAAAGTTCAGCTGGGGTTAATCAGAAGGTTTCTTTTCGACCCTTTCTACAAACCCCCCCGGGTTTTTCCCTTTCACATTCAGAATTTTTGTTTTGCTGTAAATTAGCTTCAATTTCTTAACGAAAAGCAGTTTGGAACTGGAAACCTGGATTTTTTTTTCAAAAGCATCAAAACAAGAGAGGATTTCCCAACTTTTTCAACTCGAGAAAGTTAACCAGAACAGACCCTTTCCTGCAAGAAGGTTCACTCTTCACAAATGCGCATTTTTGGATGAAAAATGCTTCAGCAAAAAAACCAGCTGTGTAGACAAGTTTGCCAGCAGCCCCTTTCCACAGCTCAGCCAGGTTCTTACTGCTGGCTGATTCGCAGCAGACGGTCGGTTTTGTTTCTCCTGTTAAGATTGCCCAGGCCAGGGTGGAATAAATGATTAAAGAAAAAAAATCCCCTCATTGTTACTAATGGGGAACAGTTCCTCTTTCGTTAGCAGCTGCTAATGATGGATCTTGGTCTCTCTCCAGTTATGCTTTTGTGTCTGGTCGGCAATTTTCCCTAAATCAAGGGAAAGTGGGAAAAGCCCAGGATAATGTGGGGGCGTGCACATGTATGCGGAACAGGGGAACGAACGCCAGGGCTAAGTGCCTGGAGTGCAGCTCATGTAGCTGGATGGTCTTGCGGGTTAAATCAGAGCAGGCCCGTGGCCTTGCAGTCTGAGCCCAGATCTAAAGCCTGCAGCTCCAGAGCTAGTAAAGCAAGTTTACTAGCTCTGGTTGTCGGAGATCTCCCAGCACTATGAGGAACCCTAAGGCCCTCACCTTTGAAGTAGGCCAGGCTGATTGGACCTAGGACAACGCTGCCTGCTGTCCGCCTCCGCCATCCCCCCCAGTTAAGTATCCACCAGCAATGGAAACTCTTCACTGTGGGGCTGGACTTGGGAGGCGGTACCAAGCTGTCACAGCATAGCAGTTAATGAGCATTGATTACAAAGACAGCAATGCACCCGCCTGGCCAGCCAGCTCCCCAATGTTCCCTTCTTGCCCTTCCACTTCCCCCTTGGCTTAGGGCTCAGAGAGACCATGGAACAGAGGGCCTTTGTCAGTGGGGCAGAGCACGAAGAACAGCACTAGGTGGGAAAGGAATTCCAGAGTGGGGTGTGTGTGATAAGGGCTGCCAACTTTCTAATCACACAAAATTGAACACACTAGCCCCACCCCTGCCCTGAGGCCCGGCCTCCTGCTCACTACATTTCCCCTCCCTCGGTGGCTTGCTCTCCCCCACCCTCACTCACTTTCACTGGGCTGGGGCAGGGGCTTGGGGTGTGGGCTCGGGGGTGCAGGCTGGGTATGAGGGCTTTGGGGTGCAGAAGGGGGCTCCAGGCTGGGGCTGAGGGATTCGGAGTATGGGAGGGGGCTCCAGGTTGAGGCAGGGGGTTGGGGGGCAGGAGGAGGTGAGGCTCTGGGCTGGGGCCAGGGATGAGGGGTCTGAGGTGCAGGATGGGGCTCCAGGTTTGGGGAGGGGCCTCAAGGTTGGGGCAGGGGGTTGGGATGCGGACTTACCTCGGGCGGCTCCTAGTCAGTGGGGCTAAGGCAGGCTGCCTGCCTGTCCTGACACTGCGTTGCGCATGCCCCGGAAGCAGCCAGCAGGTCCGGCGCTAGTAGGCTGGGGGGCCAGGAGGCTCCACGTGCCGATCTCACCCACAGGAACCACCCGCCCCCCAGCTCCCATTGGCCTGGAACCAGCCAGTGAGAGTGTGGAGACGGTGCTCAGGGTGGGGGCAGCGCGCAGAGCTCCATGGCACCCCCGCCTAGGAGCCGGACCTGCTGGCCGCTTCCAGGGCGCAGTGTGGTGCCAGGACTGGTAGGGACTAGCCTGCCTTTGTGCCGCAGCACCACCGACTGGACCTTTAACGGCCCGGTCGGCAGTGCTGACCAGAGCCACCAGGGTCCCTTTTCGACCGGGTGTTCCAGTCGAAAACCGGACACCTGGTCACCCTAGGTGCGACTGATAGCTCTGCAGGGGAAAGGCTGCTTAATGAGCAGCAAATTCCGGCCTGGCCCCAGGAGGAAACGCCAGAAGAGAGGGTGAGTGCGGAAAGGGTGTGGAGAGATGCATATAAACGCCATAGTGTGTCTGTGCCAGCAGGGCCTCACCCCACACACAGCCCGGCCAGCTCTCCAATCCCAACCTGCAGAGGCCTGTGACGGAGCTAAGCTCTGCCTTGCAGGGACCTGTCGGAGCATGAACTGGGAGAGCTGGGATGGAAAATTTAAAAAGCAGCTAATATCTGCTGAGTCAAGAGGGGGGGAGGAGGAGGAGCTCTGAGCACCTCTATCCCTGGGAGATTACCACAGGCAAGTGCAAGGAGACACCAGTGAGGATTAGAAGCGCTGAACTCTGACCCACAATGTCTTAAAGGGAAAGGGACCCGTTTGTTCAGCTAAGACTGGAAAGCTGACGACGATGTTCTTCTGAATGGGGATGTCTGGCAGCTGTGCGTAAGAGACGGCCCTTACACCAGCGGACAATCTAAGCAGACAAAGGGTGCGAGGGGAAAACCCAGAGCCACAGGCAGGGGAAGTGACTTGCCCAGAATTGCACAGCAGGTCACTGGCAGAGCTGGGAGCAGAGCCCACATCACCTGCCTCCTGGTGCAGTTCCATATCGGCTAGGCCATACTGCCCCTCCCGGACCACCATCTTCTGCAAGAGGAACAAGTGTCTGAATCCCCAGCCTGCCCATGAGCTCTGCTGAGAGGAGTTTTCTGTTGATGGAAACAGCTGTGGAACGCTTCACAGAGTGAAATCAAATTAACGATTTAGTGCCTAGGTAGCAGTTCTACTAGCGACGGGGAATTTCAGGACTCCTGGAGGCGGGTGCGAATCTCGCTCCAAGTACGGGGATGTTATTTGCAGCTCTCTGGCAGCCAGACCTCCGATGGGGTGGGCAATTGTTTGAAACAATGGGAACGCTCCTGCAGTTTAGACTGGAAGCTCTTTGGCTCAGGGACCATACCAGGCTCATTTCTCTGACCTGGCATTCTCCAACAAACACATTGCGATGGGTGTATTTAACACCCAAGAACCCTCTACCAAAACAAGACACTCCACGACACACACTTCTGCCTTTGTGGAGAAGACAAGAGAACACACACACACACGACAGAAGCGTAGTCACGGAACTTACTGCACTGCTAGTAGGCGCTCAGATACCACGGTGGTGGGCACGGTATAAAAACCTTTATAGAATAAAACAGGGACAGCACCTGACTGGCTGATGGCTCTAGAGAGAGTTTTATATGGACTACCATGAGGCTAACGGATGCAGTACTGCTGAAGGTAGCTACTTGTGTGTGAGGCAAGAAACAGAGGCCCTGACCACCAGAGGTCATTAAGGATTGAGCGAGGCTTACGAGTAGGGGGCATTGGTCCTGGCTGGACTATTTATAGCAGAGGTCCCCCAAACTGTGGGGAGTGGAGGAATGTGGGGTGGGGGGGCACGGCAGAGCCACAGTCTCCACCAGTGGCAGGAAGGGAGCCCCTCCCAGCCCGACAGCACTCCCAGCTCTGCTCCGGCCCTGGTCCCAGCCCTGACTGTGGTCTGCTTGCGGCTGTGCACCTGGTCCCGACCCCAGACCTGCCCCGAGCTGCGGCCCCGCTCCTGACCCTGGGAGCCACAGCCCTGGCTCCAGGGGGCCATAACCCTGAAAAGTTCAGGGACCAGTGATCTACAGCAAAGCAGGGTTACGTTCTGCCTCCCTGGCTGGCGAAAGCACGGTGTTCTTTGCTCACTGGCTGGCAGCCCCTGCTGGTATCGATGTAACACCCACGATGCAGGGGACGTTCATCCCAGTTTGTGCATAAATTGCAGGGCTGTAAAACGCTTCAAGGCTCAGGAAAGGCGCATGAGCTGCTCCTAAAGCAGCTAATTCGATTACACAGTAGCACTGATTCTCAGCTCGTCTTTCCAGCAACCACCAGCCCACCCAGCTCCCCCTCCCCTGAGACCAAGTGCCACAACACCCTGCCAGAGCATGGAGACAGCTGGGGGGGGGGGGGGGGGAAGAGGGGTGAGTGACAGGAAAGTGGCTCTTTAAGACTGAGCTTTGATCCGTTTAATTACCCTTTGGGGTAGAAAATAATAATTAAATCTTGACGAGCGGCTTGCCTTTAACAAGCGCTTTCCTAGCTGGTTCACATATTGTTGACGATTGAAACACTTTGTAACCTAGTGTTTAAACTCCCTCCCTCACAGGGAGCCCTGGCTCCCCTTGGTCAGTTCCTGTGCCGGGGTGATGGGGCCTCGGCACGGGCTCAAGGGCCACATGCCGGCGGGGGGAGGGGAAGGGGGTGTCCAGGAAAGAGCATAGAGCCAGCTGAGCTTCTAAGACAGCTCTCTCCTGGACTGCAGCCCAAGGACTTCAGTCAACCTGCCCCACCCAGTCCCCCCCCACCCCCGGGTGCAAGCCAGTCTCTCTCCTCCTGCACTTTAACCCTTCTGGGATCTGAACTCCATATATCACAGGCCTCACTCCAGAGTTGGTGCTGAAGAGCAGAGGTACCTATGGGCCCCAAACCTAGAGGTCCTAGGCCCTTACCAGCTGGTCACGTTCTGGGGAGAAGGAAGGAATCTCTTCCCCTTGCACCAAGTCACCCACCAGATTCCTCATCCTGACGCTTAACAGCGCCATTCAGTATCTGGACCTCACAGGGGTTTATCGTCTCCTCTCAGCCTGGAGTCCAGACAATGGCAGGCCAACTAGTCCTGCTTTCTCCTCTGACTCTCACCCCCCTCCACAGCTCCTGAGGTCACCTTTCAAGGGAAAGGTGGTTGGTCTGGACAATGAAGTGCAGAACTCCTTGTGGTTCAGCTCCTGTCTGAGCACAGGATGCTAGTTCTGGCATCACCTAGGGCAGCGGCAGCTGGCTTAAAGGAAAAGCTGGTCTAGTTGGCAGATGCCTTAAGATGTGCTCAGTACACCCTGAAAAGGCTGCCAATGTCCTGGTGCTTGTGGGGCTGTGGCCATAGGCGCCGACTCCGTGGGTGCTCCGGGATTGAAGCACCCTCGGGGAAAAACCGGTGGGTGCTCTGCACCCACCGGCAGCCAAGCTCCCCCCCCGCCTTGCCTCAGCTCACCTCACCTCTGCCGACTCCCCTGAGTGCACTGCGTCCCTGCTTCTCCTCCCAGTGCTTGCTGCCGCGAAACAGCTGTTTCGTGGCATAACAGCTGTTTCGCGGCGTAACAAGCTGTGGGAGGGAGAGGGAAGGAGCAGGAATCCGGCATGCTCAGGGGAGGAGGTGAGGAAGGGGCGGGACCGGGGCGGGGATTTGGGGAAGGAGTCCAATAAGGGCAGGGAGGGGGCGGAGACCTTGGGGAAGGGGTTGGAATGGAGGCGGGGCAGGGGTGAAGTCGGGGCAGGGTGGGGGGGTCAAGCACCCACTGGCGCCAGGAGAAGTTGGCGCCTATGGTTGTGGCATCAATGGGGTAGACTCCTCATGTGTGCCCTGGCCTTTCATCCCTACCCTCTGGATCTCACCCGTTGCCACCCAGATTTTGGACCTTTCACTGTGTCCAACTTCAGATCAAAAGTGCTGAGTGAAAAGGTGCGTGTCTCAACTGCCATGCCTGCAAACTCAGTCTGGGATCCAAAGGCCAAGCTGGGTCCTTTCTGGCATGAAAAGTACGTGAGATTCTACCATCTGAAGTTAGTCAGCCATTCAGGCTCTACATGAATCCAGCTTGCTGTGTTAACTCTGCAGAGCAGACAGGAATGAAAGTAGTAACATCCCACCCACCTTACTGTACCCAATCGAGTCAGCAGAGGTGGCTTTTAATACACAGTGGTAGATCAGAGGAGTAAGACGAGGCCCCCAATCAGTGTCACGGTTTACACCAGGCTCTCACGTTAAGTGTCTTTCCATTAATGAGGCTGTCAGAGATCCTGCTAAATCCTGAGCCACGAGAGCCACCCCCCCCTCCAACTCTGTCTCAAGTGAGAAAACGGCCATTTCAAGCTGCTGTCACAGGGCAACTAGAAGAACCCAGAAATGTGCCGGCCAGTCTCTGACAGTTCTGGAAGGAGCTCATTCCCTTTCGAAACAGTTTTGCTTACAAAGGTGTTTTCTCAATGTCATTGGGGACATTTGCATGAAGATGCTTGGTTTAACTTGTGTCAGATCTGCCGACTTACCCAACCTCTCCCCCACGCCCTTTTTCATCTTCTGTTAACACTGCAGACCCAGTGCAGCTACGGGGGAGAGTGATCGATTCCATCTGGACTCATGGATCAACCCCCTTCTGTCCAACAGCCAAAAACATCCCACCACCCTACCTCAAGCAAAGTTTTACCCCAGAAGAGAGGAACCAGAGACTCCACAGAGCCCCCTAGGGACTTGGTCACTGCTCTTGATTTTACATGGAGGATGCTCAGATACTGCAGGGACGGGCAGCCATATGGAATGACCCAGTAAGTTCCAGTTGCAGGGTTAAAATTCTTACACCACTGGGGCTGCAAGCATACACCCACAGACTGAACACCGACATGGCCAGCAGGGTCTGTGTTAGCATGAGGAAGGAAGCCCCAGGGCTTGACTCAGCTCCCAGGATTTCTTATTTAGATTGCAATATCACCCAGGAGGGCCAGACGTGGCCCAGAACCTCATTGCGCTGAGCGCTGAATGCACACACAAGGATACACGCGCAGGATGGCCATTTAGCAAACACAAAGTGTTTTACTTTTAAGCAGAGCCCGTTTGACACAGAAACAGCAGAGACACAAAGAAACCGCTCTCCTGCTGGTAATAGCTCACCTTAAGTGATCACTCTCCTTACAGTGTGTATGGTGACACCCATTGTTTCATGTTCTCTGCGTATATAAATCTCCCCACTGTATTTTCCACTGAACGCATCCGATGAAGTGAGCTGTAGCTCACGAAAGCTTATTCTCAAATAAATTTGTTAGTCTCTAAGGTGCCACAAGTACTCCTTTTCTTTTTAAAGAAACCTGGAACCCCTCGATGGCATGTCCTAAGAGGATCGCTTCTCAGGGCCAGACTGCACTTGGGGAAGGAACAATTCTGATCTTGCATGTATTGCTCGTAACACCACAACATTCACACCAGGCGATGGGGAAGGAGGAGACCAAGACGCACAACGTCCAATCTCTTGGTAGGAGACCGCAAGCCCTGCACTTACCATTGTTGCAGTGTCGCACGCAGTCCTGGAACACCGCTCGCCACTTGTCCTGCTCCTTGCCGGTCATCACACAGAAGTAGTAGTGACGGGAGTACGGGTGCCAAAGGATGAGAGGAAACTGGGTGGGGCACTTGAGGATCGGGGCATTGCTGGATTTGGGGGTTGTCCCTGATGAAAGAAGAAAGAAAGAGAGACCTCGAGTCATGGGCATGTGCTAGAAACATGGCTTGAAACTGGTCAGGCAGGAGGCCCACTTTCTGGATCCAAATGCACATCATGGGTGAAAGGTGTTAGACTGCGTGCCATGGAGATCGACGGCCTCAACAGCCCGGCCACAGAATGGCTTCCTGCACTGCCCTGCTAAGGGGGCTCAACCCAGACCCATCATATGGGATGTGAGGGGAAGCCAGTCTCCAGGGGCCACTCAGGGGCCAGTTAGCACTAAGTGGGTGCTGCTACTGGACCAGATTCTCTCTCAGTCTCACAAAGCCCTGCCCATACCAGACTGCATTTTAATCCAAGAGGGAATATTTCCTCGTCTCATTACTTCCAGCCTCCACTTTCACCGTTTGGTTGCATCCCCATTTTGGGTCTTTGTGTCGCATCAGCCAGCATGAAACACTGGAATGCGTTACCTAGGGAGGTGGTAGAATCTCCTTCCTTAGAGGTTTTTAAGGTCAGGCTTGACAAAGCCCTGGCTGGGATGATTTAACTGGGACTTGGTCCTGCTTTGAGCAGGGGGTTGGACTAGATGACCTTCTGGGGTCCCTTCCAACCCTGATATTCTATGATTCTATGATTAGCCCCAGCCCAAGGGGCTGGCACCAGCCATCAATGGGAAAGTTTGTGTTCCCAGGGCTGGCGCGGGAGCCACACCTAGTCATGGGCCTGGCAACAAGGCCCCCATCTACATCTGCCTGCGGAACCGCTCCACTGGAGCTTTGACGAATCAGGGTCAGTGGCATTCCTCAATCGGCTGCCCCAAACTAAGATATGTACTTGCCCCAGTCTCCATGAGCTCCAGAACTAGCTCTGGAGACATCCCGAACCATCCCCCACCACTCTTTTGCCTGAAGTCGAGGTGGTGATCCAGGCTACCCTTCCTGTTCTCAAGGAGCATCCCATCAACATGGTCACCCACTGGAAAAGCAGCAGGGAGTGACAGGCCAAAACAGAGGGGGCAGCTCCACTGCAAAGCATGAGTGGAGTGGCCCCGGGGAGCTTGGAGGAGCAGCTGAAGGGCCCTTGGCGTGTGCCACTGGATGGAGGATCACACGAAGACTTGTTTTAGCTGTGGCGGAGGGATGGGCCCGCCGCGCTCCCACCTGGAATCACCAGATTTTGTTAAGGACGAGAGTCCTGGAGGAGAAGGAAGCAGCAGGGGAAGCAGAAAGAAAGCCAGCAAACTAGAAGCAGACTTCCTGCTGTGGCGTTTACGAGGCCCTTCGACAAGGTCAAACCCAACGGGGTCGTGCTTGCCTGACCGCGCACGGAGGACGGGAGGGTCTCAGCTGTGGGCTGGGAGCACATCTGCACTGTCTCTGTAACGCAGCATTTAGATGGAACACCTTTTCACAGCAAGGGCAATTCAGCTCAGGGTCCTGGCCCCATAACCACCTGCTCCTCAACCTGTTTTAGGGACATAGGTTCTATCCCCATGAGGTTGACCACTGGCCCGAATCCAGTGCCCACAACTCCGCCAGCAACCAAACCCTGATACCCCTTTAGGAGGGGAGCAGAACCCTGCCATAGCGCACTGCACTCTGGGGTGAGGAGAAACTGCTGAGCCTTGCAATTTGGCAGGCTGCTCAAGGAGTTTTATGCCTTATCCAACGGTACCCTCCAGACGGCTGCGTCTGTCCCGCCCTCTGTACCAACCACTGCCCACTCAGGAGGGCTCCTCCACTGTCCTGGCTCACGCGACTCGGACAGAGTCTAGGAAGAGGCCCTGTTATCCCACTGGGAACGAGCTATTCCTGGCCAGCTTCCTTCAGCCCGATGCCTTTTGAGCCACCCCTGCTCCTGCTGGAATCTTCTCACCCTCCTCCCAGCCCCACCCCCGGTGCTATTTTACACACTGGCAGCAGGACACTTGAATCAGACTCTGTGTATTTACACACTGTTGTGCTGAGGCATTTTTCCACAAGACGCAGCTCAGTCTAGAGCCTGCGGCAGCAGCTCTGCTCTGAAGAGGGGTGTTCCCCCCAGCACCCCTTAGGAAAGAGTCCCTGGAGCGGGAAGGTAACGTGTTCTCGCCAAGGCATGGGGAGGGTTTCTACAGGTGGGTACCAACTCCCAACCCCACAAGCCTGCTCCTTAAAAACTAGGTCATTCCACGGGATTTTAGAAATCACCAAAGATTCACCTGGTTTTAAAAATCTGAAGAAAAAAAAAAATTCCATGCACATAACCAGAACCAGGACTGCCCAGCGATGCTGCAAGGGGGTGGCTAGCAGGAGGGCCCACCTGAGCCTACGGAAGCCAGCTCATTTCGAGATCACAGGGGGATGAGCTTGCAGTGATCAGGTTTTCAGCGTTGCTCAGCTCCCAACCTGCACTAAGCATTTTTGAAAACCTGGCACTGAGCCCTTGAAAACGAGCCTTCTTTCCACCTCCCCCCTCACCTTGTCTCCTCCACCCCAGCCCTCTCACCACTCTCCAAACAAGGGGGTGGGAGGAGGAGACTTGGCCAGAGAGGTTTCTCATTTGCTAAGTGAAACGGTTTCAGAGATATCAAGTGGCCGGCTCTGGAGAGCAGAGGCTAGAAGTGACAGGCTCCCTTCCTGGAAGGGAGCAGAGACAGCAGGGAAATAATCCCAACTGCATTCTCAAGGAACGGAGCCAGGGAGGGCGAGAAGGCACTTGTGTGGGAGGGAGCCCATGCCATGCAAAGGAGTGTTCATGTCTTCATGGCACAGCAAGGGACACCAGATGTTTGCACTCCTCCCTACCTACACTTTGTCTCCCCCCTACTTACTTGGGAGCCACCTCTCTGGCTCCTCTGTTCCTTCCAGTGAAGGACACTGAAGCCAGGAGAGTTCGACAGGGACAAAAGGGGACCAAGATCACATGTATCCACGTCCGCCTCCAGCTCCTGTCCTACAGATGTTGGAAAGTATTTGGGGATAGCAGACGAAGGGAAAAAAACACACATGTAAGCCAGCTTGGTATAACAGAGGGGCCGACGTACATCACCTGTTCTAGTCCTCCGTTATCCCACCCTCCCCCTTTGCACCTGAACGTGCAGAGCACCTGGGAGAGGAGGTCATCAACAGGGTGGACTTACCTGGTAAACTGCTATTGACAAGGTCAAGATACTGGTCCAGTGAGGTGAGGATTTTGTAGCCAGCGCTGTTGAGGACTATTCGAGGCTGAATCCCTTTGTCATAGGCCTAGAGAGGAAGGAGAGTCAGTCTGTGGGAGTGGTTCCCAAAGCTGCTCAAACCAGGATCCATAACAAGCCCATGTCTCTGAAACCCTGTTAAGCAGGACCTGTGCCTTGCTCCTCACCCTTGTTTTTGGCAGGGGTTAATACACTAAGGCTTGTCCATACAGAACTTCTAGCGTCTGATTCTTGTGAAGTGGGTGCGTGTGCATGGGGAACCTGCTGTGGATGTGGGATACTCACTGGTGTGAAAGGTAACCAGGTAATCAGGTGCCTGCAGCCTTGCTGGAGGATTGTGATGGGGGAGAGGAAGCGGTTGTCTTTTGATACGTTTCCCACAGAAGTGCAATATGAGAGACTGCTCCCCGCAGGAGATGTCCCATGCGGGAGGTCAGTGGGCTCCACGGAATTCTACTGCATCAGGGGGACACCACGTCTCAAGCTCAGCCTTCCCCATTGGCGAAGGAGCGCCCCAGAGCTCAGGACGGCCCTTCAACTGGTGCAGCAGCCAAAGGAAGCCAAGAAGTTGTGCAAAGCTTCCCTTTAGTTCCCCAGCTCTGTGACTCCAGCCTGGCTACTTAAGTCCATTTCTCAACTGGAGGCACCGGACGTGCTCATGGAGGCCTTGCTTTGAAGCATTAAGTGCAGTGAGCACAGTGGCTTAGTGTCACTCACGTGCAAGAGCTGTTTGAGCAGCTGTTGCTGAAGACTCCTTGACAGGAGGAGAGCTCCTTTAAGGGGTACATTCCCTGGCAGGCACCACCTGTGCTGAACACGCCTCCTAGACACCACCACCCACCATGAAGGGGAGAGGGGTGGAGAAGCAGCAAGGGCCTCACCAGTTTGTTCTCGTACAGGACCAGGCCGTAGTTGTGCGGCACGACACTGAAGCGGTTTCGCCACTTCTTGTTTTCCTCCACGTACTGGAAGAGGTTCCCTGAGATGATGACGCGGTCGTCCAGGGGGACCTGCACAGAGCAGGAGACAGAGCACAGTGAGCAGAGGAGGAAGGAGAATTGATGGTACGTTAGACAAACCAAATTCAGGGGAGCCAAACCTCATATGCCAGCTGGGGATCTGGCCTCTGGCCCCATGCCAAAAAAATGCTTAGCTCTTCTCTGCATGGCGTTTTCTAGTTAGCTCCAGAGCTAGGTAAGCATGATTTTCATTTTTGAGAGACAGGGAAGTGGAGGCAGAGAGGCAAAGCAACTTGCCCAAGGTTAAACAGCAGGTCAATGGCAAAGCTAGGATTAGAACCCAGGTCTCTTGATTCTCAGTCTGCAGAAATACTCCAAAGCCAAGAGCTAGAAGAGTCCAGTAGGTGCGAACTAACACATCAGACATCACACTTGCCTTCAGAAGCCTCACACTCATTACATTCCCCCTCCTGCTCCAGCAAAGCGCATTCAACTTATTGATCTGTATCACACTAGTGCCTAGACTCCAATACAGAACACGTATTATGGTGCCAAGCACTGCACATAGCAAGAAACTCTTCTCATGTGACCCACGAACCCCTTAATGCCAACTGGCAAGGACATTACAAGAAAATGCTGGTTCAGGTCCATACATTTTGGTTCACCAAAGAATGTCATGTGAGTTTTTCAATGAAAGCCAGGGTCACACTGGTCATTGATTCTGTTGTGAAATGTAGAGAGAGACACTATAGGAGGAGTTATGTGTATATACTGAAAAGACGTTCTTAGATTCTTATCACAGCAGAAGTGGAGAAACCCGTTTTCTGAGGTTTATTCACTTGTCTCTCTCAGATGTAAATTAAACATTGTAAATGAGGACAGTGGAGTCCCATTTATATAAAGTTATTGAAGTCAACAAGGAAGCAGCACAGAGGCAAAACAAGCCCCGGGATGTTCTCCTGTCTTCGAGCACAGACTGTGAGCTTTGGGGATATGAGTAGATGACAGAGATGACACCCCTCATCCTACACCTAGGAAGTAAATGGGGCAGTGCATTTTCATTCATGAAAACAGGCTCTCAGACAGCTTGGTTGAAGATGCTGCAGCGAGCACAGGGGGAGATAAGCTTCTTTAGACAAGAGAAAACCTTTTGTAGTGGTAAACACCCATTTTTTCATGGTTTGTGTGTAAAAAGAGATCTTCTGTACTTTCCACAGTATGCATCCGATGAAGTGAGCTGTAGCTCACGAAAGCTTATGCTCAAATAAATTGGTTAGTCTCTAAGGTGCCACAAGTACTCCTTTTCTTTTTGTGAATACAGACTAACACGGCTGTTACTCTGAAACCTGTCTTTAGACAAGAGAGTAACTTGTTAAGTTTAGTCTCTAGAAAGCACGTTATGATTTTGTTTTATAAGTAACCCTTTGTTTCCAACTCATTATTTCCTGACGCTTTAGTCTTAGTGAAAACCACAGGGTTATTGTCAATCAATATATCGCAATGCTGGGATATCAACCAAGGTGATGACCTGGAGATAAATCACACAAGCTAGGGGGACCACAGACCTGGCATGGATAAGGGGCTGAACACCGCAGGGGAACGCTTCAAAGGGTCTCGGGGACCGGGATGCACCTATTGCTAAGCTGTAAGGCAAAGTGAGGGCTGGCAGAGCCCAGACAAGTGTGCTTGCATGGCTAATAGGCTAGTGGTATCAGGGAGCTGACGCCCAGCAAAGCACAAGCAAGATGCCCTTTCGCTGGAGGTAGGGCGGTAACAAGGGGACTCTCAATCCTGGGTACCCTGAAACAGTCACACCCTACACAGAAGGATTTATAATCTAAATGCATAAGGCATACATAGCATTGGAGGTGAACAGATTAGGTTAGTGGCCTACGGTCACACAGCAGGTCAGTGGTGGGAATAGGAGTCAGGTCATCCTTGTCCTAGTCCAGTGGTTTAACAACCTGTGAACCCTTTTCACTAAAATGTCAAGTCTCATGAACCCCTGCCTAAAAATGAATATTTCCAAGGATTTTCTCCGTTACCGGAGTATAAATTATAAAAGCAGTGATCTTGGAAATATAAAAATTTGTTTTTATGACATGCTCATTACACACTATTATTAACTATTTACCATTACAGTATTTTTATTACATTATGAAAATGGCAACACTCTTCCAAGATCTCACTTTCGTAGCTTGTATCACCTTGAATAAGCCTGTTCTAAGACAAGGCTCTTCGGTTTCATTAAGGAGTATCAGATGTGAAACAGCATGAAGGGATTTAAGAAGCCAGCTTAAAGAGTTCCTCGTACACAAGCGTTTAGGTCTTGAGCAGTCCAGGCAAACAATGCACATTACAAAAAAACAAAAAAACCCAAAAAACCCTTAAATTTGTTCATCATAATTTTAAAAACAATACCAGCTGCCTATTTAATTTTTAAAACAGCAAAAAATATCCACCTCCCTTTCCATTTCTTATAAGGAGTCTTGGTGTTTAAATCTCTTCAGTATGATAGATATGCTTGCTTTGACCTGCTTAACTCTTGGAAGTCCAGGAGCTCTGGGCTGCTGGCCCCATGCTGCCTGGAGTCCCTGGGGACAGCTCTACCCACCATTAGGGAATTCCCTCCCCCCCACCCAAGAACCCCTGTAACATTTTGCGAAACCCAGTTTGGGAACCACTGTCCTAGTCTGTACAAAGACCCATCCACTGGACTACGCGGCCTTCAACTTTCTAAGCTAAGCTCCTGTGTGTTAGAACTTGTTCTGTGATCCCAAACACAGGCTTGCCTAATGGTCTGAGAGAATTCACGTCTCAAGGGAATTTTTATGACCCACGGAATATAAACAAGAGCAAAAAGCACTTCTTGCAGAAAGTCTCTCTCTCTCTCAGTCTTGTAGCCAAGTTCTCAGCAATGAAAGTCAGCAAAAAGGATCAGTATTTATGAGATATTAGACAGGCATAAGTGATCAAAATCCACAGACTCGGCCTTCCCCCTGCAATATTTCAGATGGGAAGCGGAGGCACAAAGACTAAGGATATGTTTTCATTGCAGCGTTAACTCAGGCTCCTGCCACACACAAAAAACCTCTCATCTGAGTTTAGTGGTGCTTTTAAGCAGGCTAGCTGGCCTGGCCGGGGGTGTGGGCTAGAGCTCAGGTTCCACTTTCACTCTGGCTGGCAGCGACGCACGCATTTTGCGGCGAGGACTCAGGCTAAGCCATTTGAATGCTGATAATCCACCAATGCCTTCCCACAATGCCCCCCCTTGCGTCCAGAAGGACAAACAAGTCCTCCCACAATTCACTAGGAAAGAATCATACAGCAGCCCATCTGACTGCAGCACAAAGCACCATGGGATATACCTCCAGCAGTCCTAGTGACACATGGGGAAGCATAGCACCGGTGAGGATGCAGTAACTGACACGGCTTTGCAGTGGGGTTGCTCACACCTAAACTAGGCTAACTCGGTTTCTGATCACCCAAGTTAACCCTACAGTGAGGGATCACTGTTAGGGTACGTCTACACTGCAACGTAAGCCCAGAGGTAGAACTCAAGTTAGCAGATCATGGGTTTGTTAACCTAGGGCTTGAGCATCTACGCTCATTTGTAACCCCAGTTAGGAAGCGTTGAACCCTGGGTCCCAACCTGGGGCTCCAGCATCTACATTGCATTACACAGGCCCAAGTCCAGTCACCCTTATCCCAGACTTCCTAGCGTCCTCCAAAAAATCTGGCAGCTCTAGCCCTTAGTTCGCGGTGCAACATGAGAAAACTTGACTGTCCAGAGGACAAAAAGTTGGTCCATGGGATGGTGGGATACTTTTGGCAGACTCCCAGAGCATGAGTCCAGTGGGGCTGTATTTACACTGCAAAGCAATAGGGTTTGACTCCTGGGTCCCAGCTTGACTAAGGCTTGGACCCCGAGTTAGAGGAATGTTTGTGTAGCCAGAAAGGGGGGTGGGGGGGCAGCGTTACACTTGAGCCTCAGTTCAAACCCTGAGCTTACACTGCCGTGTAGACATAACCTCAGTGACTTGTCTAAAGTCTGTGGCAGAGGAGGGATATGAACCAGGGTCTCCAGCTAGCACCCAAACCACTGGACCACCATTCAGATGCATAACACACACCACCAACTTGGATCCTACTGCTGCTAACAATCTTTTTCTCTCCCCAGCCTTTGAATATATTCACTAAGTATCACATCTGCCCCCATTTTTTTTTTTTTTTAAACGCAACTTTCTTGTAGGTGTGTCTCATGCCAGTGGGAACAAACAGGGCAAACTGAGTGGAAAAATATACAGGGCAAAAGCAGATCAGCATCCACCAAGACAGACAGGAGTTTTCTTCCACTCTTTCAGTTCTCAGAGTAGCAGCCGTGTTAGTCTTGTATTCGCAAAAAGAAAAGGAGGACTTGTGGCACCTTAGAGACTAACCAATTTATTTGAGCATTGGATGAAGTGAGCTGTAGCTCACGAAAGCTTATGCTCAAATAAATTGGTTAGTCTTTAAGGTGCCACAAGTCCTCCTTTTCTTTCAGTTTTAGTAACCTGGGTGTTGCCTGTATCAATACTAGGTATAAATTTTCAGATAAAAGTGTAATTGTTAGCTTGACAGTGTCCCTTAGAGAGACTTGCCTGTGGTCACACAGCTAGACCAAGGCAGAGCCATAAAAAGAACCCAGGAGTCCGGTTTCCCCCTCCCCTGCTCTATCCATGAGATTGCTTTAGTAATCAACATTCCCTCTAGGGTCATTATCCAGCGTTTTATAGCAACAGTAAATAGACTGGCTAATTCAATTAAAAAAAATGCATCACGCAGTTCTACTTTTCCAAGGTACTTGGAAAAAAAGTGCAAGTAGAAAATACAGTTGAGGAGGTGACGAATTCGAGGGGGCGGGTAGTGAGAACCATTAAACGTTAAGTCAAGTTAATGGTAAGCTAATCATCAGGCAAACAAGTGGGGTTTTAGACAGTAACAAGGATTAAAAGCCCAAGGGTGGAGAGAAGCACACGGAAACCCAAGGCCTGCTACATAGACTATGCAATAGGATATTCAGCGAGAACACCCCACTGACCGCATACACCCTCCGAACAAGATCCCTCACACCCCCATGCAGGTATTGGGACGAGCAGCTATTAGGTGGGGCCTCAGTAGTCAGGAGTGAGCAGGTTTCTCCAGCAGGATGGTTGTCACAGTCTGTGCTCAGAGCACAGCCCCGTAGCAAGAGCTGCAAAGCCCCTCTGAGGTCAGCCTTGCGCTCACGGGGTGTGGCGTCAATGAGATGTGCATGGGTGATGGCTCTTTAAAACCCAAGTGTTTATTCACAGCAGATGTCCCGTGCAGCCTGAGGCCAGATCCAGCTGGACACAACGTTCAGACAAGCCCATTGGTGCTGAGGTTGATGTACCAGATCCCCTGTAGAACGGCGCTGGGTTTCAGTGCTAGCCACCTAGAGTTTACCTTGAAGCCAGCACGTCAAACTCCAAGCAATGGAAATCAAGGCAGCCCCTGGGGAGGAGAGGCTGTCCCAAGGATCTGAGAGCTATGTTTTGTTTCTTCCAAAGATTAATCACAGCTAGAAGCACTTTCTGGCTGACATTTGAGAGACTCACATTCCACCAGATGTGGCCAGCCCTGCCCTTCCCTCCCCGTAGTGCGATCCAATACCCACCACCATCAAGAGATGCACCGGGAGATGCGGGGGGGGGGGGGGAGGGGGGGTCTCATCGGGACCAAGCAGAAGCCAAGGGGTGGGGAAGAGGTGGTCATGGGCAATGGCTTCTATTGCAACCCCATAATTCTGGACACCCGCTTTTAAAGTAGTCACAGCCTATTTAACATCACTGGTCCTCCTGGGATTATAGTAGGAGACCACTGACAGCAGCCCCTGCAATCAGCACAAACTGACCCCTGCCCCAGGACGTGAGTCACAGTTATAGCCAGTCAGTGTCCATAGACCCCAGTGGCTACTAGTCACAGGGACACAGATCCCGGTCCACTATGCCCGAGCACGAGACAGCACCTCATTTCAGGCAAAAAAACAAATCCACCACCTCCTGTGGTGGCCTCCAAGTCATGAAAAGCCAGAGGTGTGACCTGTGATAGAAGATAACCAAGGGCTTGTCTATACAGGGACGCTGGACCAGAATAGCTAATGTGGAGTGGATTACTCCATAATAGCGACTCCAGTCTCCCTAAACGTGTTGTGAGCCACAGCAGCCACCCCACATCACAGCAAGCTCGCTCTCCTGGTAGCCTGGAGTGGGGCCAGCAACAGGGGGTTGGAATGCCCAGATTTCCTGGGACCCCAAGTTCAACTGTCTCTTCTTTTCTAAAGGAGAATCAGCACAGTTCACATGGTGCAGACATTCTTCAGAGGACATCTTAAAACCAGCATCCCTGCCTGCCGAGCACGCACATGAATGATCTCACAGCATCATCTGTAACAGTAGAGGTTTGCCCTGGGGTCCTTGGCCAACAGTCCCCCTGCCCATGCCAAGCGCCAGTTTGCCGCCACTTCCCCCCTGCCCCAACTGACCCAGCCAAGCACACACATAATTCAAGTGCTCTGAGATCCTGAGGGATCAAAGGCCCTTGATAAGTGCAAGTTATTCCATGGAGTGTCTGGCTGGCTGGGCATTTGTCCCTGGGCAGTAAGACAGCACCGCAATTGTGTGCTTTGATAGTTTACATTCAGGAGAGCAGGGGATCAGCTGGAACACCAAGCTTATTTGATAAAAAACAAACCAACAAACAATGGGCTGCTGCAAACAGCTGAAGGATAATTGATCTGCCTTCCTGCAGCTGCCAGTTACCATAATTACTCAAGAGGGGCTGCAGCCCGTTAACAGAACCCTTCACATACTTTTTACATACTTCTGATTAAGTGAGCTGTAGCTCACGAAAGCTTATGATCAAATAAATCTGTTAGTCTCTAAGGTGCCACAAGTCCTCCTGTTCTTTTTGCGGATACAGACTAACACGGCTGCTACTCTGAAACCTGTCATACTTTTGTGGTATTTCACACGTGATGCAGGTGACTCCAGGGGCCTGACATTCCTCTACCCCTCGCCCCCGGCCAGAATGAGCACATTATCTTGCAGGAGGTAGTCCATGGACTGTCATAATGGACAGAGTTACGCACACCAGGAACAGGGGAGGGAAAGAGGCAGAGGTGACATCAGCCATGTAAGCAGGCTGGTGGAGGGTGTGGTTGAGTAATGGGGGCAGATCACGTTTAAGGATTTAGGGTGGGGGAGGTCCAAACACACCCACTCCCCAGTATCATCGAATCCAGGTCCCTTCACTGGCTTTACAGGGATACTCATTTCTCTGCTTTGTCAGGAAGAACAAAGAATTTGATATTTTAATGATTAAAAAATGCCCCCAAAACATTGAGGCCTCCGAGGGTCTCCAAGCACTTTGCGAACACGGAGCCAGGCAGCATTTTCAGTGTGAGCCAGGTTTGAAGATGGGGACACTGAGGCAGAGAGAGCCTGCTTAAGAGACTTGCCCAAAGTCACCGAGTTAGACATAGAACACGCAGCTCCCGACGTCCACTCCTGGGTTCTAACCACCACGTCTTGCTTCCTCTCATGGAGAGAGCGTGTGGCAGACCGGAGACCTTGCTGAATCTCCGCCTAAGCAGGAAGTGCCAGAGGGGCCAGGATCTAAACATGCCCAGTGTGCGCCTGTGCTTTCCAGTTTGCACCACTCTGCCAAGGGCTGGAAACGGGCACCGCATGACAACATGCCATGCCCTCTGGCGAGCGCTTACAGCTCATCGGCAGGATTTCAGTGGAGGGCTCACCTGCCTTACGGGCCAAACTGCCGACTGGGCCCTCTGACCCTGAGTCAGGACATCTCCACACAGTCAAAGCAGGAACACAGGCCAGGCAGGCAATTTCCAGAGGCAAACAGGACATGAACTTCCCTTTGGACTACTTGGCTACTGCCTTCCTAGGTCTGTTTTCAGTATATTGCAGGGGGACTAGACCCCGCATGATCAAGAGCTTCCTCATTCTCTTAACTCCTACGACCCATAATCCTAAAATCCAACCACCGTTAACGAGTTTCTCCCCATCCCAGTATGAGCCAGAAGGGGAAGCCAGGTTGTGAAGTAAAAAAAAAAAGACACATTGGCTTGTCAAGGGCGTTCTGGAGAGAGAGGTCAGAGATTCAGAAAGGGAATTTCCCCAGGGCAGAGGGGATAAGAGCAGCCAGGTGATATCGCCTTTAGAGACAGATTGCAAGCAAGGAGGCGGAAAAGGGACAGCAAGAGAAGCGGTATTTATTCATTTGTTAGTGAGCACAGTCGGTCTGGCACCCACAGCACACAAGCACTCGCATGCACACAGCATCTGGGCACACGTTGCTTCTGCTCAGTTTCCCATCATCCATTACAATACAAGCAGGTTTCAGAGTAACAGCCGTGTTAGTCTGTATTCGCAAAAAGAAAAGGAGTACTTGTGGCACCTTAGAGACTAACCAATTTATTTGAGCATGAGCTTTCGTGAGCTACAGCTCACTTCATCGGATGCATACTGTGGAAACTGCAGAAGACATTATATACACAGAGACCATAAATAATACCTCCTCCCACCCCACTCTCCTGCTGGTAATAGCTTATCTAAAGTGATCATCAAGTTGGGCCATTTCCAGCACAAATCCAGGTTTTCTCACCCTCCGCCCCCCCACACACAAACTCACTCTCCTGCTGGTAATAGCCCATCCAAAGTGACCACTCTCTTCACAATGTGTATGATAATCAAGGTGGGCCATTTCCTGCACAAATCCAGGTTCTCTCACCCCCTCACCCCCCTCCAAAAACCACACACACAAACTCACTCTCCTGCTGGTAATAGCCTATCCAAAGTGACCACTCCCCTTACAACGTGCATGAAAATCAAGGTGGACCATTTCCAGCACAAATCCAGGTTTTCTCATCCCCCCCTCACCCCCCCCCCCAAACTCACTCTCCTGCTGGCAATAGCTCATCCAAACTGACCACTCTCCCCACAATGTGCATGACAATCAAGGTGGGCCATTTCCAGCATAAATCCAAGTTTAACCAGATCATCTGGGGGGGGGGGGGGGTAGGAAAAAACAAGGGGAAATAGGCTACCTTGCATAATGACTTAGCCACTCCCAGTCTCTATTTAAGCCTAAATTAATAGTATCCAATTTGCAAATGAATTCCAATTCAGCAGTTTCTCACTGGAGTCTGGATTTGAAGTTTTTTTGTTGTAAGATAGCGACCTTCATGTCTGTGATTGCGTGACCAGAGAGATTGAAGTGTTCTCCAACTGGTTTATTTGTGCTGGAAATGGCCCAACTTGATGATCACTTTAGATAAGCTATTACCAGCAGGAGAGTGGGGTGAGAGGAGGTATTGTTTCATGGTCTCTGTGTATATAATGTCTTCTGCAGTTTCCACAGTATGCAGCCGATGAAGTGAGCTGTAACTCACGAAAGCTCATGCTCAAATAAATTGGTTAGTCTCTAAGGTGCCACAAATACAAGCAGGGCGAGGCTGGCTTGCCCATATTTGTAAAGCGTCTCTAAGATCTACATACAAGGGAGTAACTCCTGGATTACTAGGGAGGCCTGAGCGGCGTTCATCAGATCTGCAGCGTGGCGCAGGGTTTCGTAGCATCTCATGTTGCCAACAGCTGAGCTTGTCCAGCTCCCAGGTTGGCTACTTTCTCTGCACCCGCTTGCCCACAAGTTGCCATCACTGGTCCCAAATCCTCAGACACATGGAGTCAAGCACTCTAGGCAAACAGCCAACAGCAGCAATGACTACAGCTGTGCACTGGGGCTCTGCAGGGACCCCAACAAGTCCAGCTCTCTGTAGTGCAGTTGATTTTTAGGGGCTTGTGTGATAAAGGGAGACAATTACGGCACATCCCCAGTTAGGAACTGAAATGCCACGAGACAACGTCTTTAATACAGAACAGTGGCCCACGAACATTATAAGGCACAGTGTACGGCGTTCCAACTGTGACCGGGGTGAAATGCCTATTGAATCAAGACTGATCATTGCAGGCTGGAACCTGTAGTATCCATAGGCTGCACCTCTGTATTAAAAGATGAAGCCAGCTGCAATCTGTTCTGTTTTATGAACATTATGTGCAGCATTCTGGGTGGGCAGGGCACAGTAGCCATGGCTTTAGCCCGTCTCTAAAGGAAACCAGGTCAGAGCCCTGAGAAGTCCTGCTCTCAAACTGCAATCCCCCTACCCATCTACTTTTACATGGCACGTTCAGCACGTCTTGCATCGTTTTCCACTTGGGGCGGATACCTTTTCCCACCTGCTCTGCAAATACAGGACGGAATACGCAGAGTCCAAACTCACTCCCTTGCTGGGGATTGGCTTCATAAATTTTATCTCTGCGTATTCGGCTCAAACCTCCTGCCCCGACTGCTCCTAGGGTTCCTCCCTTAGGACTGCTCAGCTCATACCCTAGATCCTCACTCCCTTATTATCCAGATGAGGTAATAAACCACCTGCCCTGATAAGTCAGCAAAAGCCACTTCACACCCCGCCTTCCTGGAAAAGGGTTTCAGGCAAACACTGCCTGCCAGTTATGCTCCTCTCCCCCCCCCCCCCCGCCCCCCCCCCCTCCGACACACACACAATCAGAGATACTGAGCAGAGATCTCAGAGTTAATCTGAATTTAAAAGGCAAGTTACAAGCTCACAATATGACTGCTCAGCTTCACTCCCCTCTCCACCCCTTTCCTTGCAATTTCCATTTAGCGAGGCCTTGGTGTCAACGAGAGACACATTAATCCACAGGGCCTCATTAAGCAGGGACACCGTCATTCTGGCAGGCTGCCCAGCCATGGATATCAAAAGCAGGCTGAGAGACGGACAGCACTGAGAAACTCTAATTGCTCCTATGGGTGCCTGGCAGGAAGAACGGAGGGTTTGTTCGTGAACCAAAGCCTCTTGCTTCCTGGAGGGGTCCCATCCTTGCGGCGCTCCTTCAGAATAGAACCAGGTGACTAACGAAGCCAAGTCACAGCCGCAAGCCAGCCTTTCCCGAAGCAAGCAAGTGGTTCAAACATGTGGGGGCCAGAGTTCCAAGGGCTCAGCACCTCCAGTCAGGGCCAGATTGGAGGGAGTGCTCAGCACCCAGTGTGCCAACGAACCTGGCCCCGACTGTGGGTGCTGAGCCCTGACGATTCTGCCCCCAGCATAGGAAGAGCTGATCGCATACCCTGCTCCAAGTACCGGGGGTTGATCTTCCTGCAGCTGGAGTCAATGAGAGTGATGGCTACTCAGCACCATTCAGGATCAGGCCAAAGACTTGGCTCTGCAAGCCAACAATCAACTCTGGAACCTGGTATGGCTGGGTGGAAGGAGGTTTCGCAGCGACCAGGAGAAGCTAAACTGATTTCCCCGCAGCAGCTCTGCAGGGGAATGTCCTATTTATATAATCATCTGGTTTTAAAGTTACACCATGTCCCTGACCTCTGCGACTCGCTTCCAGTTCTCAGACATTCCACAGTCGCTAACTGGGATTTATGACACAGGCAACTTTTAAGCGGCACTCACTGGGAGGGTTGGATGTATCCGCGTCTTGGTGATGCACCCAGCACTCGTTGTGAATTCCAGGGCCCCATTCCTCACAGGGATCTCATTCATCCCCCATTTATTTTGCTTAACACATCCACTGCATGGACTGTAACTTGCACCTGCACCACCCTCTATTGTGACATCCATACTGCTATGGGACAGGCTAACACCCAGAGCTGGATGCATACCACACAGGTTACGCGAGTGTCTCATCTGCTCTACACCCAACATAGAAGATGCCATAACATTTTCCATAAGAGTAGGGGTGTGCCTGAGTTACCTGGGCTAGATGTTCCCTTTCCCCATGAGATGATGTACAGTGTGCCATTAGGTGGTTGCCCTCCACCCCAGAGGTGGCTGCATTACAGCACTGGACATTCAGCACTATGTGCTTATTTGGGGTTCAGTTCTGATCTCCCTCACTGGTGTAACTCCATAGACTTTGGTGGAGACTTTACACCAACATAAACCTGATCAAAATTGGACTCAGCGCTTGTGAAGAACTTTGGGATCCTACAAAAAACAAAACAAAAACACACCAACTCCTCCTTCACCATGATCCAAACCCAACCTCAGCTCTCTTCACCCCATATCAGAATCAGTGAAAGGCTGGTGAATTCTACTAATATCCTAGTTGCTTGGTCGGTCTCTCGCGCTCAAGGGTGGAGCATACAGTTGTCTTGCCCATCCTAGACTTTCCCCACCATCACAACTCCAGCGGTGAGCATGATAGAGGAACAAGGCTCCAAAAGCAGCAGGCATTTAGCGATCATCATGCCATCTATTATTGAGCCTTTGCTACGGTAGCACCTAGCGGCCCCTAATTGAAGTCAGGCCCCATTGTGCTAGGTGCCGTACACACTCAGTGACCGTCTCAGCCTCAAAGAGCTTACAAAACCGGCTCTCAGGAAAGCCGGAGGACTTGCTGGGTAAAAGGCCTTGCCTATGGTAGAGTTCCCATCGGCAGGGCAGCACTGGTAACAGCAGCGGCTGGAAATCTTAGGGAAAAGAGGCTACTGTAGACCCAGTCAGGGAAGTTATCTTGTAACAAGAAAGCGGGGTGCCTTTGGTTCCCTGAGCCCAGCATCCATGACTGGGCTCCCTGTCTGCACCCCATTTGCTCTCACCTCCCACGGCTGCACTTTGCCAGTTAACCAGCATTGGGAGCTCTCCCCAGAGACCCCAGCATTCCCCCTTTCCTGCCACGTGGACAAGCATGCGCAAGAGGGTGTAGGCGTTCAGAGAAGTTACTTAACCCACTTGGGGCCCACCTCTAGATCCGAATCCAGCTCCTGTGGAGATACGTGCTGGAACAGGACTCAGGAACATAAGGCCTGTTCATTGGGACAGCAGCTGTGTGCATGATCCTCTGGGCATGCCTTGGAGTTACCGTTACCTAGCAAGGCTGCACAGCCACATCCCTGTTCTCACCTGCACCACTGCATGCGCTGATGGGTACAAGGCCCCCCCATGCGGATGCCAATGGCCAGACTAGCCCCACCAGCCTCCCCTTCCCTTATGAGAGCTCCCCAATATTGACAGAGAGTTTCTGATCATTCCCATCAAGAACGCTGTGCCTCCAAGCGCTATACAGAGCCATCGCAAATACCCGACTGCCAGCCAGGCGATGAGAACAGAGGGAGGGGTAAACGAAGAGGCACAGGCCAGGGAGAAGAGAGGTTTCCAGCAGCGATGTGAAGTTACAATAGATGTATCGGGTCACTCTTCTGACTCTCCGAGGCGACTGTTCTGGACCGGAAGGCGGTCTGGCTGCAGAGAAGGAGGCTCTTGCGTGAACAGCGCTGTTACAACAAGACGACGAAGGTGGCTGGCACTAACTGAATGGCGAAAGAAGAAAGAAGCAGCCCTCAGGATCTCCTGCAGTGCCATGGAGAGCAGGTGTCAGCACGTGGGCTGGGCTGGCAGCCGAGGTGGCCGAACAAGTGTCCCAGAGCCGGAGCACTGAGCTGACAGGGCTACAAAGGTTATCAAGCCACGTGCTTCATTTTGTTCTGGAACATCCTCCTTTCGCGGCTGCAGAGTGGCTGTGGTGGGCTCAGGAAGGACCTGTCCTGGAGTGAAGGAAGAGTCCCAGAGCACCTCCCCAGAAGGAAGCTCGGGATAAATAAAATACACAAAACACACATCAAAGTGTTTACAGCAGAGGCTGCGACTCGTGCCAGACTTAATGGTCTCTAAACAGGCTCTCACGTGGACCACTGCTGTGGAAGGGGAACTCAGCCCCAGCGGAGCCCTTTCCCATTGAGCGTTCACTTGAGCGAACTACCATTACAAAAGAAACTTTCAAGACAGTAACCAGAAAGTTCAAAGCTGCTGCAGTCTGCCACAACGGTAACTCGCTTTCAAGGCCCAGAGCACAAGCCATGCTTAACGCATACTCCGCCCTTTCATGACTAGTTGTGAAGGGCTTGGAGGTCCTTGCAGGGAAGGTACCATGTAAATAGGCCTCGAACGCCCCCATGAGGCTGTTCTCCCCCACTTTACCACATGGCGAAAGTGGCACAGAGCGGGAGAGAGATTTGCCGAAGGTCACACAGCAAGTCTGTGGCAGAGAAAAAGGAAAGATCCCCAGATCCTCCGACCCACAGTCCTGTGCTTTGAGCATCTTCTCCCTGGCAGTCCCAACTTAGGTAGAGTGGCACAATTGACCCCAGAGTCCAGACCATCACACCCTAATCTCATTTCAGGCTAGAACTCAGAAGCTGCTGGCCAAGCTCTCTTGGGGTCCCCACAAAGTCCATGGCTCTCCCATGTGTTTGTACAGCACCATCCTGAGCAGCGGCATCTATGTACTGGCAGAGGGACAGTGCTTACTCATGTGAGCAATGGGCAGAAGTTTCTAACAGAAACAGCTTAACCCACCTGGGGCCAGAGCTAGAGCGGAGCCAGACGATTCTTGCAACACAGAGCCATTCTTGTTAGAGTGATCTTATCCTGAGTAGAAATTCCCCCCTCCTCCCTCATACCCATTCTTCCCCGCCACCCTCCCATGTTTGTTACAGTCATTCTTGGAAGTATTCGAATCTAAATGGGTGACAGGTAAGTGAAATTTACCGAGGGGACGTTAAAGATAGACAAGCGGTGCCCATGCTTGCTGATAATTAAATCTACCAAGCGAGCACGACCTAAATGCTCTCCTCAAATAGCATTATCCAGTGCAATTCGGCTTCTGAAACTCCACTTCCAAACATCATATCTGAGGGTCTGGTTTGTTTCCTGCTAGTAAAAGAGTCAGACAGACTAATATGGATACTCATTTCTAAGTATCAGTTGAAATCAAAACTAATCCTTCCCAGCCTAATTATAGGCCCAGGAGTGATTTCCCTTCCCTCTTCTAACCAAAGGCTTCCAACCTCGCACAGCCTGGTATTTCCTGTCTCTGGCTCGTTGTTTATGGTTGAAGTTCACATTCAGTGGGAACAGGTCTGAGCTGCAGACAGGATGAGTGGCTCCACTGAACTGGTGAAGAATTGAAACCCAAATGCTCCTCCCCACCCTGGAAAAATATCAGCCAGAGTGGAAACAATGCAAACTCAGCTTGAATCTTAAAGGTCTCCAAGATTCGGTCTCAGGCAGCAGCCCAAAGAGGAGGATGTGACCCTACCCACTATACCCATCAGCAACAAACATCACAAGGGTGTCTATACTCCGGAAGTTTCTGAAACCTTCCTGTTGTTAACTTAGCACGAGAGATGGAACTCATGATGCTTGAGATTAAACCATCTGGTCAGTTTGCCCAGTCTCTGCAGGGTCTAGGCTTCATCTGCTTGGACTGCAAGTGCTTTGGAACAGGGATGTTTTTTATTTTGTTTGTACAGCACCTAGCACAATGGGCCCATGACTGACGACTCTCAGTGCTACCGCAGTACAAACCAATTCATGCATCAGTAGTTGTGTGTTGATCAGAAGTGCCTCTGAGCAAGGCCCAGACTCCAGTCAGACTACTACCAATTGCAATAATGCATTCATTTTAGACTGTACCTAGGTCCTCCTAGCCTATTGCACACCGCACATTAGCTATGCTAATTAACTTTGTGCTCTAGTACATGCCTGGGTTAACTCTTTAGCTGTTGGCTCATTTCAGTGTGACCTCTAGAATAATAAGCTAGTAAGTACAGGCAGGGGCAAGGTGTTCAATGCTTCTTGCTTCAATCTCCAGCGCTTTGACTAGCTACATTTGCATCTGGAAACTGGAAAAGCAGGAGCACGGTTTTACATGAGGGGGATGGGAGGCCGGAAGGAACTTATGGCAGGCTATGCTCTGAATATAGGAATTTGCATACTTAGTCAGACCCAATGTCCGTCTGGTCCAGCACCTGTCTGACGCTGGCCAGTAGCACATGCCTCAGAAGGTTTACTGCCTACTTCGGGGTCAAATGGGAGAATCTGTCTCCCCAGCATTAGGTCTCCTAATCCCCAAGTTCGGGAGATTGACTTGTGCCCTGAAACAGGATATTTAATATCCCTTCCCAAATTTGTTAGCAGCAGCTGTAACGTCCCTTTCTCGTTATCCATGTAAGGATCCAATCTCTGAAGCGCTCGGCCCTAGCCCCGTGTTGCAGGGAGCACACTTCTGGATGCAAAACCGCCGGCATGTATGCAGATGGAAATTCTCTCGCAGATATACCTGTCCTCCCAGAGCTCACTCCCTCGAATGCCTGTGGCACCTCAGGCAAGGTGTCTGTGCTGCTCCATATTGGCAGCGTGGAGCTACAATGGGCATTAGGAGTTAGACACACAAGGGAGTCCAGTGAAAGGCAAGGTGGGGCTGCAGTGCACGGCACCTCCTGCCTTTCTCCAGGGAGCCCATTCACTCCCTCTGCGGTCAGGGGAAATGACTCACATTGCACAAAGCCGCATTTAAGTCACTTGACTCACTTGGGAAGGAAAAGCCAACGCTGGAGCTTGGGCAAGAGCCAAGCTGCGGGGTGAAGGGCCTGTACCAGCTCCTGGCCTGGAGCAGGAGTCCCAGAAGTTCTAAAGTTAGAAGGTTCTGCTCCCCCAGAGCTTCAACCACCTCCAGTGGGATTGCCTGCTTGCCGTGCCCCCCTTTAACACGCCTCCCGTAAGCACAAAGGTTCAACTCCACAGCCCCTGTTTGGCTTGAATTGCTGGAAGAACTTGGCCTTTCCCCACTACAGAGGTGGAATTTTCCCCTCCAGCTTTCTCCCGGATCTCACACTGGATCCCCACCAGGAAGGCCTGTTCTCACAGCACTGCACAAATGCATCATCGCTGACACTCCGGGCAGCAGACTGGCCCAAGGCATCTGCCTCCCATCCCCGTGAGCCCACCTTTCAAGTACATCTGGGCACGCACCCAAGAGCTAAATCTCCTTCAACACCGAATCTGGATCCGCTTTGTGGCCCATCCCCATTTCTGCATTCAGGTCTGGGCACAAAGATGTCGCAGGGAGTATTTAATACTGCAGAGCAGCAACCCAAGCCGGCATCTGGAGCAGAGCTGAGCCCGAGATCCCAGGACAGGGCAATCCTCAGAGGCGCCTCTCCCTTACCTTGCGGTGGAGCAGCTGGGACTGCGGCCCTCCGTTGCCCTCAATTTCGTACCGGATGCTGTTGAAGAGTGCGACTCCATACTGTTCCTCATAAAACTGGCAGAATTCCCCCAGCACCTTCCCAGTCTTCTCTGAAAGTCAAAATGAAGAGAGGTTTAACACAGATCACCTGACTTCAAAACACACCAAAAACCCCACAGACACACATGCTACAAAACCCCTCCCCCATCTGCTGGAGGGGCTCAAGTCAGTTTGCACTTTCACATGAAAGCCTGGGACCCAGATTATTAGCAAGGAAGTGTCTCACTTCCTGCAGCTGTGGGGGAATATCTCCCAGCTAAAAGCATCCCTATCATGATGGTTAGCATATCACTGGCCATCCGTTTGCATGCTTGGGGGCAAGGGGAGGTTAGTGGAATCATCTTACTCTGATGAGCAGCGGGTGGGTTACTGACTAATCCATACACACTCCATTGCATTAGCAGGACTTGTGCTCATTTCTCCTCCTACTCTAGATACCTGCCAGATTTAAAACAACCTCCTCTCCCGTTAAGTTCAACTTTTGTTTTGATCACGATACTCCTAGAAGAGCTATGCCGAAGAACCCACTTACACCTAGGCTAGGACCATGTAGTCTCCCAGTTTGCAATAAACTGCTCTTTACGGTGTCTGCCTGTATTTCTACTGCACACGTCACTGTGCCAGATACACAAGCAGGAGTCGTTTCCTTCTGCCCTGACCAGCCAGCCCTTTCTTGCATTAGTGGTTACGCCAAGTGGGGTCACTTTGGCATATTCATTCCTCATGCCCACATGCCCCACTCTGTAGCTCTTAGAGGGATGGACAGGAAGAGGCATGAGAGAAAAATGGGGCTTTTGCTACTTTTTGGGTGCAACATGACAGGCTCATGCTGGGCACTGATCACTGGGGAATTTCAAAATAACCAGAACACGCAGCATGGCAAAAATGTCTTAAAAACAGTCTTCCGAGTGGCCAGGGTAACCTCAAATTTCACCACCTGTCGTCTCACTTCAGTGCTGCCTGTTTCCTCCCCCTCCCGCTCCAAATGTGCCAGAAGCCAGCCAACCGGAGGCCATGGGGGAAGTTTCCAGCACACCTCACAGTCCAGCCTGGTCATGGAAGGAATCCCACCAAGTGCCCATGGGAGCTGCTTCAGTGCACGTCACCAGTGCATCTGCCAGCAGCCTATCACTCACGCGCTGCCCAGGAGGTCTTCCCTGCCCGACGGGGAGGTTCCATCCTCTTATCGGGGCATGGCAGAGATCCAGAACACTTTTCACCTGCAAGTTCCCAGTCTGGACCCCAACCCAGCTCCCTCACTGGTGAAAGGAGGGCAGCTTCTGCCACATGCGACCTGCCCCGGGTGGAGGCGCTCAGCACGTCCTACTGAATCAAACAGCCCTGGGCCGGGTGAGTCACATTTCCAGCAGTGTCCGATCTGCAAACAAACCCGAATCGTGCAACTCAGAATGGAGTGGTGAATAAGGGCATGTGGGCAGACTGTGCCACTCAAAATAATTCTCCCCATTCCTAGTGCCAGCAATACCAGTGACCTTTGCCAGGAAGCAGAGCTGGCCAGCACCCAGAGTCATGCACCTGTCTTTGGAAGCAGAGGCCAAGATGCAGAGGAGAGGGATGCAGGAAAGACTCCTACAGAGACTCCAGAAACCCTGATTTGGTCATATAGCATCAGGTGAGAACTCAACAACAGTATTGTTTCCTACGAGAACAGTCACTGGTGGACTAGGGGCAAGAGATAGTGGAAATCACAGGGGGAATTTTAGTATAACATACCCCTGGGAGCAGGTGACAATATAGTCAAAACTCAGGCCTGCTCTACAGTTAAACTTGTTATTGGCATAGCTGTGTTGGTTAGGGCTGTGATTTTCATGCTGGTATAAACCCTGATATTATATGGGCATAAGAATGCTTTTGCCAGCATAGCTTTGGTCTCAGGGCACTGGCGAGTTCCCACATCTCAGGGAATCACTATGCTGGGAGAAACTCCTTTACGCTGGTATAAGCGGTTTGTGCACTAGGAAGGTTTGCCAGCATAGCTATGCCAGCAAAATTTTTCTAGTGTGGGCAAGGCCCCAAGCGTCCCTCCTGCCCTGCTACCAGTCTAAGACACAAGCTGTTCCATACCAAAAGGAGAACTTTCTAACCGGGTGGCAAATACTCGGTAACGTATATTGGCACGAACCAGTCAGCCTCTATCACCGACGCTCCCCCACCACCCAGCCAGGATTTCTCCACCGTATCACAGGCCAGATACCGATCGCAATTCAAGATTCTTCCTGGGCTCAGTTTGCTGTTAGGGCCCCACGATCCACATTCTATCCCTGCTGTAGCCATGACATTTCAAAATAACCAGAACACGCAGCATGGCAATAGCTGGCAAGTACTAGGTACATTTGTTACAACAGGTATTTGATCAGGGAAGTCCCTTCCCAGCTCTTTGGGATTCTGCAAAGAACTCCCTTAACTGCTCTGGAGCATACCAAGTAGTCCATGCTGGCCACCAACTTGGCTGACACCAGAGACCTCCAGAGCTAAAAAGCATGAACCTCTGCAGCCAGGTTTGGGAGCTGGGACTGGTACAGAGCCAACCTCGCATCCAGTGTGGCTCCAGCAGAGACAGAACACATTGAGCAGCAGGTTATACTAGCAAGGTCCCTAACAGCAGGACAATACCTGTGAGTCAGACATACGTGCACCAATTCTCAACTGCACGAAGGCTTCTTCTAGGAGAAAACTCTTCTTGCATCAAGGCTTGTTTGTGTTGCAACCTAAGATCACCCCTCAGACTCCCACCTGCTCCCTCTCCTAGTGTGGGGAGCACTTGCAGCTCTGAGACTCCCCATGGGGCAGTTGCCCGCCTTGCCATGGCTGCACATGGCATCAATTCACACCACTATAAGTCTTCCGGGCCCCGCCCCTCTTGCCCTCTGCGATAAGAGCTTCTGATAGAGAGACAAACGCAGACACTGTGATTATGGCTTTGATAATGAAACTGAAGGATGGAGCTTGGCTGTGTTTACACACAGACCCAGTAATTAGCAGGGATAAAGGCTGCCCTCCCTACCCCACCTCCAGGGCAGCACTCAGCCACTGTATTTAACTGGGGCCTAAAAAGGAAAACCGACAGCTGAGACAGGCTCTGAAATTACTAGTCACAGCCCCCAGCTGAGGGGTGTTGTATAATCCTCTGCCGGCTCCAAACTCAGCAGTTCAGTTCAGCAGCCACCACGGATCCCTGCTCCCCTGGCACCTACTCCTGCTCCCGAACATTTCAAAACATGCCTGCTCCTGAGATCCCCAGGGAAGATGCAAAGCGAAACGTACACAAGCTGCTCTCCATGTAAAGCAAGTCTGGCTCTTCCAGAGACTCTGCATGCCCCATCAATACCGCCATCTGGGCCAGTCACTGCTTTCCAGCCGGGCATTTCAGAGGGACCTGAAGGAAGTTCAGTGGGATTCAGCTGCTTAATTCCCTTTTGGTTCCTTTAAAAGTCCCAGCCGCCATTCAGTTTAGGCCCCAGTCATGCTGCCACTGAAATCACGAGGACTTTGGCTATTATCAGTTTTCCCAAAGCGCTCACACATATGCTAAAGCACCTATCTAGGAAAGACAGTCCCTGCCCCGAACAGCTCCCGGTCCACATTCCACAAGGCAACAAGGAGCGATATCAGAACAGGCTGCCATGGGATGACACTCAAGGTGCAGCGGCAGTCAAAAGAGCGAACAGGATGTTGGGATAGATAAGACAGAAACTATCGTACTGCCTCCATAGAAATCCATGGTACGCCCACACCTTGAATATCGCATGCAGTCGCCCCATCTCAAAAAACTATATTAATTCGGGAAAAGGTTCAGCAAAGGGCAACAAAAACGACGAGGGGTATGGAATGGCTGCCATATAAGGAGAGATTAATAAGGCTGGGACTTTTCAGCTTGGAAAAAAGATGACTACGGGGGATATGATAGAGGTCTATAAAACCATGACTGGTGTGGAGAAAGTGAATAAGGAAGTGTTATTTGCTCCTTCTCATAACACAAGAACTAGGGGTCACCAAATGAAATTTATAGGCAGCAGGTTTAAAACAAACAAAAGGAAGTATTTTTTCCACTCAACTTGTGGAACGGCTTACCAGAGGATGATGTGAAGGCCAAGACTATAACAGGGTTTAAAAAGGACCTAGATAAGTTCATGGAGGATAGGTCCATCGGTGGCTATTAGCCAGGATGGGCAGGGATGGCGTCCCTAGCCTCTGGCTGCCAGATGCTGGGAACGAGCGAAAAGGGATGGACCACTCGATGATTACCTGTTCTGTTCATTCCCTCTGGGGCACCTGGCATTAGCAACTATCAGAAGACAGGATACTGGGCTAGATGGGCTACCTTTGGTCTGACCCAGTATGGCCGTTCTTGGGAACAATAAGATCACATGGTTACTCACAAAGACACACATGCGTTTTAGGCATACAAAGACGTTGCAGTGGGAGCAGGCTTGGGCTGCTCGGTTGTAAGCTCCTTGGGGCAGGGACCTTGCCTGATAGGTCTGTACATTTCTGTGCACACCTACCAGAGAGGGGGATTTATAACACTAAGAATGGCTTTAGCATTTTTTTTTGGGGGGGGGGGGGACCACCCCATCCCAGCTCCACCACTGGGAAGGTCCTGAAATCCCCGTCTATCTACCCCCTCTACCCCCAATCTTATTTTTCCTTTTTGTTAGAATCTGAAGTTCCCGCCCTATCACCCCCAACGCTGCCTTCCATCTCGTCACTGACACACAGCTGGCCCTTTGCCCCATGATCGCCATCCGCCCCTTAATGTGCAACTGACAGCAAGGGAGAGTTGGGGAGGGTGGCACCAGTCAGGATGGGGATGGGGCCAGGCTGTTTCTCATGGGGAGGGCAGAGTCCCCCAGATTTAACCCCTCAGGATGGACGATGCTGCATGCACACACACACACACACACACACACACACACACACACACACACACTCTAGCAGGGCGTACAAAGAGAGCTGAGAGCACACATGAGGGCATGGTCTCTCCTGCAGCCTGTTCTGCTTCACCCATCCACCAGCCAGGCCGTCAGAAGGTTCAGGATGGATGAGCAGAGCCGCATCTCTGGAGCGTGACTTTCCCCTCCATACTGCATCCAAGACGGAGCCCTTGAACACACGTCCCCGTCACATGGGAGAAGGCTGATCTACCGAGGGACGCTACTGAGTGCGGTCAGCAAGCCTGCCCGTACCACTCCCATGCCAGAGACGGGACAATACAGACTCTGCCAGCGGGCGTGGCTGCTTGTTCCCAGTGATTATGTCTGCACAGCCTGGGAAGCAGGGTCCCTCTATGCACATTGCAGAACGGCAGAGAAGGTCCCCTTTGGACTCTTGCTTGAATGCCGAGACATGAAGGGACCATTGTCCATTGAACAGAGACCACCTGAGAACTATTCTATTCCTGGCTCTGACACTGCCTCTTTGTGCAACCTTGGGCAAGTGACTTTCCTCCTTCGGTGCCTCAGTTTCCCTCCCATCTCCACAACACTTGGACATAGCCGCCTCTGAGTTGCCATGGACTTCAGTGGGAGCAGAGTTAGGCCAATGCCCAGCACTACTAAAATCCCACCCTCCATGCAGTATACAACACCCTACACGGGGGCTAATTGTAGGTTACACACTTATTAACGTTAAATGCCAAAAAAAAAAAAAAAAGACCAAAAATGCCTCAGATCCCAGAGGCAGGAAATTCCAGACGTTAAGATTGTTCCGACAATACTTGCATGCCCGTATTGCACATCCTGTAGGGTGAGTGAGTGTAATACAGAACTGTGGTTATGGAGGAAGAATGGTGGTGGCATGGTATCCACAGAGTTCTGCAGACACTCTTCACCCCTCAAGTGAGGAAAGACCTAACAGTATAGCTGGGGAGATGTCACAGAGTTAGTCTTGTAGGGTTTCATCCCTCCTCCCCCCAAATCAACTTCCTAAGTTTAAGTGAAGAAAGAAACATGGAGGAAAATGGCTTGCATGCCTTGCCAGCTCGGTGGGCTTTGAGCAGGGCTCACAGATACTTTTAACCACTTGCAGAAGCAGCCCTGCGCACGTGCTTAGCGGTACACTGAAGGAACTTTCCCATGGAGCATGCAGTCTGAACTCAGACCTTCTGCGGTTGGCACCAAGAATGGGACTAGCCTCCATGGAGGGTAGGGAAGAGACAGGCTGCAGAAGAGCAGGGAAGGTGTGTGGGATAACAGAGCCTGCTCTTCCACTGCAGCCATCGATGCCTCACCAAACGGCCAAGAGCTCCCGCTGGAGCATTGCGCCACCGCCCTGTTCCAGCAGGGCTCTTGCTTTTCCAGCCACAACCCAGGCTTTCGAGAGAATGCACCCCCCTCCCACCCCAATCAACTGGGTTAACCAGAACAGAAAGCAATTAGCAGCCGAAACGCCAAGCAATGGAAGACAAGGCCTGTTCCTTCCCACCGCCCTGCAGCAAGCGGTCAGGACATGAATGGCAAGGAAGACTGGTGCAACCTCTCTGCACTGCCATCTGAGATAATTCCACAACCCTTCAAGCCAGCTGGAAGCTCTCTGGGCTGCAGAGGCTGCGAAACAGCCAGGAAACATTCCATCAGATCTCCCTTGGTCCCAGCATCTCATCTCTCCCACACACGCCAAGTGCGAGCAATTACAGGCAAAGGTCCCTTCGCTTTCTCAGCACCACAACGGGAATGCCTGATCAGCACTTGAGCAGGTGGACACTTGGCCAGTGTTCAGGAAGGACATGCATGTCACAGCCACGCACTAAATGAAGCGGATCACACAGGGAGGGTCCTCTAGGGAGGATCATTGCATGCACTTTCAAAACAGACACCATGGGGAGGCTGGCACAGAGGTGGGGCAGCAAGCAAGAAGTACCAGCAAGCTTAGGCCAGAGAGCTGCAGACAGGTCTGTCAGTTGGATCTGGAGAGATTTTAGGTTCTTTGGGTAGCCAGGCTCCCAGGGTCAGTCCTAGGCAGCTGCAGGCTCCCTGCCCTTGAGAGGAAGCAAGGCTCTACATGGGTGCCTCTTCACAGCACTGTCCACAGATGTCCCTTGGACATATGCAATCCCACTCACCTGTCCACATAAATCCAGTGAGCTCGGTACATGGCTCTTCCCCAAAGGGGCTTGCTGTTGCGGGACAGGGCCCAAGGAGAGGAAGTGTTCAGCGGAGAACAGCGTTGCCATCTCAGGGCTCTCCAACGAACCCAGACAATTGGATTTGAGATTAGAGTCGCTGCAGCATCTCATCTCTCCAGGGGTGCTGCGTATAAGAGGCATGGGGAGGCTAAGCCTCCCCACAAGAGGCTGGCCCTGCAGCGGGGAAATGCGGGTCACCTCTCCAGAGGCATACTGGCCCACCGCCACATTTGGAGCACCACAGAAAAGTGCCATAGAAGTGGGGCCCCCCCCCACTAGTGCCCGAACTGTGGCCCCGCCCCATCTTTTCCCCTAGGGCCTCCCCCCGCCGGCCACTCGCTCCTCTCGATGGCCCCCTGCCCCACCCTGTACCAGGAAGGCGGCAGAGCAAGCAGTGGGTGCGGGGTAGGACCTCAGTGGAAGAGGCCAAGCAGGGGCAGGGCCATGGTCCAGGCACCAGTGGGCCCCCCCCCACACACTCCTAGGGAGCTTTCAACGCTCGCATGGGAGCCTCCCCAAAACCAGAAGACTCACACGTCACCTCTGCATGTCTCCTCACTGAACGAAGGGGAGGACAGGGAGATCAACATCTCTGGGGCTCTTTATGAATTAAAGAGTCTGATAAGGACACCCTACTCCTCTAAAGAGGAGGTCAAGAGTGTTCTGGGACCTCCCACGCTGCGTTTCCCTCCCCATCAAAATAACTACCCTGAAAAAAATATATATTTAAGCGTCGACGCACATCACCCAGAATCTAGTTCATGGGTAAACTTGCCATGAGAACTACAGTGGTGCAACTCCCAGGCTTCAGAACTGACTCCCTGTCAAAACACACGGCTAGAGGGATTGAGGCAGCGTCTGCTTTGTGTTTCAGACTCCCCACGTCTCCTGAGCGCTTCACACAGCCCCCTCTTGCACTGAAAAGCCAGAGTCTACGTGGCATTAGTCAATATAAGTGACTTTAGCGGGGAGTCTGACCCTTCCCTTGCTTCTTAGCCAGCTGCTGTGGTTTTAAAAAAAAATCCAGTTGAAAGAAATAGATAATTCCCTCCTGTTGTGTGAGGGACCCACACAAACAGGGAGACTGACCTACTATAAAGAGGGGAGGAATAAAGGGCAGGGGGGAGGGGAGCCACACAAAAAAAAAAAAAAAAAAAAGAAGAAGAAGAATCAGTGCAACAAACTACACCAAGTGTTGTCAAGTGTGTCCAGACAGACACCCCCTTTCACCGGTCCCTTGCTGAGGGAGGCCACTGGTTTTATAACCTCAAAGTTACTGACACTCCATAGTTTCGCTGTTCCCTTGGTTTGAGAGCTGTTTAAAATCAGAAATGCAGAATCACAAAGTCTATATCCATTGGAGGAAGGAAACCCACCCCCATCTCAGCCTGCCGGCATAAGTAACATTGGTCACACAGCATCCCACATTTGAGGCGCGGCTGGTGGAGGGGTCTGGTCCTGTGTAGAAGTCGACAGAATGGAAAGACGAGTAACTCTAACCTCACTTGTACTTCTAGCAGGTAAAGCAGGGTGATTTAAAGGCCATAGGGTCCCTTTAAGAATCACTTCCGCAGCATTTTGCAGGGGCCCAACAGGTACGGTAGGGTCAACCAGGGCTCTGGGGCAGCTAGGAGCCACCTACTGCACCATATGCTAGGCTTGCCATGGTCACCATTAAAGCCCAGCTATCAAGTTACAGGCTAGTGAGTTTTGAGACTCAAAGGGCAGCCCTGATGCTAGAGAGCGGGAGGGTCCGTTGAGCACAAGCACACACTACACAAGTTACACCCTTCCCCACCCCGAATCCCCAGCTCTACTCAGTTCCCACTGGTTGAAGCCCTTGCTAGCAGAGCCCGGCACCGTTCCCAGTCGCATGCCTGACCAGGTGGGAAGACGGTCATCCACATGACTAGAGAGATCAAGAGTTTCCCTTATTTAGGATGAGAATGCATGCCTCGTTCTCCAGCAGTCACTGCACTAAGCCTTTTAATGTGATCCCTATACCCACGCTGAAGAAAAGCCAGAACACTTCTACTTCATTCTCCTTTGGGCTGATTTCAAAGTTAAAAGCTTGGGCTCCTTTGAGGCATCGTTGGCATGGGGTCGGGGTAAACAAGTGCTCTGCATTCCAGCTCCTCTCTCTGATCTGCTCCACCTGGATCAGAAAAACTCCTTTGACTTGCTCCACATGGAGCAGGCCGAGCACAGGTGGCTGTCAACTCTGTGCCCCTTGCTTCCCTCCTAGCGGAGTGAAGCAAAAGATGGTGGTAGTAGCAGGTTCTCTTCTCTAGAGGGAAGACAGCAGGCAAGATGGACTGGACCAGAACATCAGGAAGCAGGAGGAGGTGCCCTAGAATGCCTGCAAACCCAGGAGTATGGATTAAAAACCAATCACTCGAGTAATCCTCCTCCTCCTGGAATGTAAGGAGCGGGTTAAACAAAGTTGCTTCCAACACTACAACTACTCAAAGATTTTCCAGAGACCCCTTAGTTCATAGGAAATTAACATTTTTCAAAGTTTCCTGCAAAAATCAGTTTATATTTTCCAGCCAGCTCTACTCAGTGAGTTTCTCAAACTGCCGGCTTTAGACTCACAATTGGAGCCTTCATAGGCCACAAGTTAGCATTAAATAAGCCAACTGATGGGGTCACAGGCAGCTCCCCTCTTTATTTTCTAGTCTAACAGTTAGAGAAGAGTGTGTGGTCAAGAAACAGATTTAGCAGAGCTTCAGAACAGGTCACTTCTCTCCCAGTGACAGTCTCTGTCAGTTTTGCACACCCTAGATGTTGCCAGATGTCATTCTTCACGTGGACACAAGACTCCAGTTGGATGGCATGATGGATGGGCTCTCTTTGCGTAGCCTGCTCAATTCACATGGAGGGGGAATAAAGTTGTGGGGGAGAAAAATAGCATTGGTGCAGCGTTGGGTACTTGGATTTGGAGTGCTAGCTTTAGGTTCAGAGAATGGCTGGGATAAGAAGCGAGATCAGAATTGAATTTAAAACTGCACGAGCAAGTTGAGGAGCAACGTTCCGACCTATTTCAGAATGCCACCCACATGACATGGCATGGAATACTGAGTTCCACCAATAAGATACACCCTCACATCAAAACAACTCACTGGCTGATGATTCCCTGGAGGCCAGGACAGTAATTGCTAGATACTGAGAGCTTAGTTAACCTATCGGTGGTTGGAAAGGCATGAGATAGCTTGACACTTCCTTTACTGTACACCCGTGCAGATTAAATGCAAGTCGAATATGGTTCTAACCGATTTATAAGTTGGCAGGACAGGACTGCAAAATGTTGAAAAGGCTAATTCATGGCATCTTTTAGAAAGAGTTTTCACACTTTGAAACCTCCATCAACATACTGCAGGGTCCATCTTGTACAAAGGATCATTCCTGGACAGTTATGTAGCCTATGGACAGTGAATGATTTCATGGCATCGGAATTCTGAAGAACCAGAAGGAAGTCTCATTGCTTGAGCAATTTAATTCTAGTCTCGTCTCTAGATAAAGCACTTGAGACTCTGTGGTAGGAAACAGCCCAGCACTGCCCATGTGCATGTGGAGTGAACAGGCCTTTTCCATCTAATTGCAGCGAGCCTGGAATTCTGCATCCAGCAGTGGATGTTTTCCATGAGTTCAGAACTACACAGTTCACTTCGCTCCATACTCAGAGATTGCCCACCGATCAGTCCTGCCCCAGCTATAGAAACTGATGCTGGAGTGCCAGCGGATTCCAGAGCTTCTGGTGCTAGCAGGGACTTCCACCAAGGGGAAGGTTTTCCAGCGTGATTTGCTGCAGTTTTGTTTGGCAGGTGGGACCTTTGTTTTGAATTCCTCTCCTTCAACTTTGCCCTGGAGAGAGGGAGACTTAACAGTGGCCTCCAACAATTTCAGAAACTATTTGATCTATCCCAGAGATTTGCAGATAGCAGGAGGAAAAGAATGCAGCATCCTATCTTCAAGGAAACGAGCAATGTCCGGAGAGTGCTAAACCAGACCACACACACGAACACACTGCAGAGCATGCTGCTTAAAAAGGTGGCCAAAGGCTCTTCCACTTCAGCTCCGGTTACAGCTCTTCCAGAGTGACCTTCATGCAAACAGCTGCCAATTGAGCTAGCAAGATAAGGATTGGGGAATAGGACCAACCTCATCTTGGTTGCAAACTCCTTGTTTACACCCATGAGGAGCATTGCCAATAGTACAGAGGAAATGAAGATGAACCTTGATCCTAAAGGATGGAAGGGGATAATCAAGTCTGCAGAGATCACGACTACCCAGTGCAGCATCTATCTAGGTGCAAGGGGCCGTGCGGAGGTTCCTCACTCTGCTGATGTTTTGCCAGAGTCCTTTCTTTCGTCATGGACACAGGACAGCCAGTGTGGGGCTTCAGGGCTGCTCCCCAGAGGCTTGTGTCAGGCTAGCCTAGGTCAGTCTCAGACGGACTTCTTCTCTCCAAAGTGTTTGACAAACTTCTGCGGCAAGGATAGGAAGATGTTAAGAACCCACGCCACATGAGTGGCTTCTCTCCTTGGGGACATGCTCTCGTTCCTCATTATGAATGGGACAGGGAAGTACTACTGGTGCTGGATCAGGCTGGGTTCACAGTTTGGGGATAGACTCAGAGAGTTTAAGGCCAGAAGGGACCATTAGGATTGTCTATAGTCTGACCCCCTGAACAATGCAGGCCACAAAATCTGACCCACCCACTCCTGTAACCAATCCCTGACTTACGTCTGAGCTACTGAACACCTCAAAACACAGGCTCTGAAGTCTCTCGTGAGTGACTCCAGCAAGAGTTTTGGCCCAGTGCTGCAGGAAGGTTGGCAAGATGAGATGCTCTTCTGGCAGCATTCCAACTGGAGCGGGAAGCTACATGGGGAGGTTCGGCTCCACGCATTCACAGCCAAGCCACTCCCCAAGATGGGACATGCTGGGGAATAGAGAATCTACTTCTGGACCCAGCTCCTCCTCAGAGTTAGGCCCTTTGGCTCCACTATGATGCCAGTACGCCACTAGGTTATGCACTTACCCCTCAGGAGAGAAAAGCTGGAAACAATTCAGACAAGGAAGGGATGGCCTGGAGGGGTTCTGGAGAGGGGTGGGTGGTTTCAGGTTTGGAACACACAGTGAGAATTGCATGTTTTTGCAAGGTGGTCGGGGGGTGGAAACCGCTATTAGGAACAATAAACCTCTCAAAATGACATCCCCTATTTTGGCCTCTTCTATCGGGGAAAACCCCCAAAGAACAGATATCCAACTGGTTATTTGCAGCTAGAGATTCTGTTGCAAATCAGGGCATGTAAAAAAAAAAAAAAAAAAATCCATTATTTGGGTTAAAAAAAAGTTTGAGAAATGTTGATGACAGAAAGACTAAGATTTAAGAGGGTATTTTGAAGTCTCATTTCCTTCAAGTTCCTGGGAGAGAGAGATAGTCTCGCTCTCCAGCAGTCACTCATTCTTTACTAATTAACGACAGACCACTCATTAGGGCTTCGGTGAATGGAAATAAGACCATTCCTTGAATTGATATTAAAAGGAGTTTCTTGATCAGATCAAAACTGAGTATTCCCAGCTCCTGGATCTGAAGTGGTTTCACTACCCAGGAAACCCAACTTATTCCTTTGGAAATTTGTCAGAGATCATTGCCCAAGTGCCTTTATTTCTTCATTTCAAGCTCCTGTCACAACCCATAAAAGATGAGCAGTGAATGCCCTTTGTTTTCCTACTAGTGCTAAGGTTAAAAAGGGCTTCCATCCTACCCCTATGCCCTGGGATTTAAACAAAAACAGTGTGGTTAACTCTGGTAATTTTATCACCACGAGTCTCATGATATCTGGTGTCGTTCTTAAAGCCCCAGATCTTGGAGTCAAGCAATGGCACAAAAAGCGGTTTTCATTTAAAAAGTAGTTTGTAGCTTTCATGGTTGCTGAGAAAAGCTGCAAATAAGACCCGCACGCCCCAAGGACTCAAATCAGAAGGCCAGAGAGGACCTTTTTAAAACCTCATGATTTTTGAATGTGCAGGGTTGGCAACCCTGCACAAGCCGCATCTGTTCTGATACACGCACTGGTGCAAACTAGTCCCATGACCCTCCCCTCCCCCGGGGGCCCACATTATTTGACCACCATAGATCTTAAAGTGGTGCGCTCTTCTTAATCCAGAGAGAAAATCCTTACTAATCAGAGAAGGGGGCAACCATCTAGCCAGCATATGGGGCACCCACCTGCTGACCACTTGCTTTCGGGGACCGACAACACCTCCTGCAGAATTTGTTCTTCCTTTGAGGTTGGTGGCAATTTAAAAAGTTTGCCTAGACACTCATAGCACTGCACCTGATCAGCTGCTGTCTGAGGTGGAAGAGAGTCAGACTGAAGAGTCGCATCCAGGCCATTCTCTAGTGTGTGCATGGAGAATTCAGCGCTAGCTGTGAGGGTCTTGTCTCCGGGTGCTTGTAGGCAAAGCTTTGCACCGGTACTTTCTGTAGCAAGCCCCAATGCTTCAGAAGCAGCCGTGCTCTCCTGTCGGGCAGCAGATTGCAGCTGAGAGAGTCCAGGCACTCTCTTCATGTTGTTTCTTTATCCATTTCTCATGCCATCCCCCCGATGAGGCTAATGTTTAAATATCCTCGCAGTGAATGCCCCTTTGGTGAAGAACCAGTTGGGCAAGGCAGTTTGGCCAACCATTCAGAAGTTGGGATGCTGACCCCAAACTTCCTTGCCTCGGGAGACTAAGCTGCTTTTCACATACAACGGGGTGGCAGACGTTATGGAGACCAGAATCAAGTTCTGGGCAGGGGTGGGAAACGGGGGTATTTGGGAGGCATGGCATCCTGATTAAGGCATTTTCATAAGTCGGTATCTCAGCTAGCCACAGATTTTACCCAATTTCTGGTCCCTCTCGTAAGCTGAAGCAAGACACAAGCGTATCATCCTGCCAGAATACGGATGACTAGAGAGCTCAGATACCTGCCCCCGACACCCCACCCATTACATCACCAGGACCACCCACCAGCTGTTTGACAGCTCCTGACAAGCGCATCCTTGCTGCTCTGCAGACAGTCTCTGGTGGTGCATTTCGCCAAGAACAGGACTTTTGGTAGCCGGGCGGGTGCATGGCAGCGTGGGAAGTTTACTTTGGAGCCCAGGCGGGAGCCTCTCAGAGATACGGGCGGCTAGTACAGGGCAGAGAGCCCACGCACCACGCCTCAAGCCAATGGGAGTCCGGTATCAGTGACAGAGTCTGACAATGACAAAATCCAGCTCTTAGTTTGCCATAGTGGGAGCGGTCACATAGGCAAACACAGGCTCTCTGAACTGCAGTGCCGTCCACACATTCTTATGCAGCGAGTGTTTCCTAGCCTAGACAAGGAATGTGCACACCAGCCACGGCTGGGCAACAGAAACAGTTCCCGCCCTTACGAGTAATAATCCACCCGTTCTTGGTGTCAGCGTCAGATACCCAGATGGCAAATGAACAGAGGTGAAGCAAGCCAGAATCCAGGCTGCATTGGGTGGATGTAATTTCACAGGATGGTGTAACTATGAGCCCTTTCCGGGTTTCCGCATGCTTCTTTTGTTTCCCATTTCTCCCCTAATCCAAACCCAGTGTGTGACTGAGGCCGGAAAAGCGAATGGGCCAGGGTGTTTTTATGCCGAGAGCGTTGCACCAAGTCAGAGTGGAATGAAGCTCCTTTCAGGCACAGGAATGGGAGTTTCCTGGCAGCGTATGCAGCATACTAAGGAGGGAACAGTAAGACATGCTTATTTGAAGGGCTGCTTCTACGTAGGTCAGTCCCGACACACCGCACCCCTCTATTCCAACCCCAGGCCTCTGCCTAGCAACTGGCACCACCCAGGTGCTTTTGCAGTTGGACCATTAGGGAACAAGGGCAAAGTTTTGAACCAAAGTCTTCAGCCGTAAGTGATTAGTGTGTTTCACCACTGGGCCGGCTCTGTGCACTTCGAACTGGCATTATTCCATGGGTGGCCTAATCAAAATCTGATCTGCAAATCCACTCCCCACTCACACCCTGGGCTTCTCTTCCCCAGCGCAGAAGTATCCAGTGCTAGCCAGATGTGAAACGGGAGGGGAAGAAGAAGAGCTCCACGTTGGTTTTAGAAATGCTGGGCTAGGCATTAGAAAAGAGGGAGGGACATTTCCAGCCACAGCCACAAGTGGAGTTTTCCAAAAGGCCACCCTTGGCCATCCCTCAGCTTTCGCCCTTGGGCCTCGCCCAGCAGGGCCTCACCCCCCATGAAGGAGCCACCAAGTCAGTCCCGCAGTTAGCTCAGTCCCAAGCTGCTTTACGCTGCTCCCTCCATGCGCTTCGGCCTTCAGTGGCACATCACCGCCTCCTCCAGGAATCTATTCCAGATCTCGCCCCCATGCAGTCTGAGGTACTTACCTGCCTCCCCTCACTGTAGTATCTTTAATGCATTGATACTCACAGCACCTGTTAAGTAGGTTGGTATCCCACGCTGCACAGGGGGAAACTGAGGCACAGAGAGGCTAAGTGACTTGCTCAAGTTCTGTGGTAGAGCAGGGAATTGAACCCCCATCTCCCAAGTCTTGGACAAGTGTCTAACCACTGGACTGTCCTCCCTCTCCTGCTGTGGGGGTGGGTAACGCTGCCTCAAACTCACTCTGATGCCAAGGTAAACAGTTCACTAGAGCTATTCAGAAAATGATCAGCATTCACATTCCAGACTAGATGCACTGTGCCCTTCCCATTGCTCTTCTGGGTCATCCTCAGGAGGGGATGTTTTTGTTACTGCAGAGGACGATGAATCATAAGCAAAGACTGCAAACCACACTGGGTACACAGAGGGCTCCAGGAGACAGACAGGCCACCAGTCCTCGTTACACAAGAGCAGCATAACAGAGGAGTACAGAGAGACACTAGAAACCAGTCACAGATGTAGTTGACACCCATTGGACTGCTGAGAGGGGAACCAAACCCAGAACTCCTGTGTGCTTTAAGCCTCTGGAAATCTGAACGCAGGTCCAGGCACTCTCAGGGCTCAGATCTGGTGTCTAGCACCTCCTCAGAGAGCTCTCAGAGTAACAGCCGTGTTAGTCTGTATTCGCAAAAAGAAAAGGAGGACTTGTGGCACCTTCGAGACTAACCAATTTATTTGAGCATAAGCTTTCGTGAGCTACAGCTCACTTCATCGGATGCATGCTGTGGAAAGTTTAGAAGATCTTATTATATACACACAAAGCATGAAAAAATACCTCCTCCCACCCCACTCTCCTGCTGGTAATAGCTTATCTAAAGTGACCACTCTCCTTACAATGTGTATGATAATCAAGGTGGGAGAGCTCTGTAGTCCAACTGCCTTGTCTCTGGGGCCAGCGCTGACCTCCTCAGTATCACACAATTACCGTACTATGGGATGCTACACCACCTTTAATGTATTCATCTTCACTCCCCAGTGAGGCAGGCTTCACTCCCCAGAACGCAGACCCTAGCCAAGCTCTAGTCACCATCTACCAGACAGGGACCAGAGGACCGAACGCTAGCAAACTGCTGATGCAAACTTCTCTGAGCTTTGCAGCTCAGGCCCAGCTCGAGGCTGGAGACAGCCTCATCACCAGGCGTAACACGGGTAGATACACAGAGCACGGCCGAGTCCAAGCTCCTAGGGAAATTGGTTAGCAGGAGTATTTGGTAATATGAGCATGGGAAAAAAGGGCGGGGGGGGGGGGGGGGAGGTTGGAAGCAGTTTTAAGGCCTCCACATGCAGGGGAAGGTTTCCTTTTGAAGAGGATCCCACTCGCTCTTAATCACCACCCCTTATGGGTGTTCAGCTCTCCGTGCAGTGCTTCTGGGAGGGGTCACAGCCATGGAGCTCCTTGGCTTTGCAGAGCCGGTGACTTCGGCCAGTACTCATATCAGAGAGAGGGCAAGCTGTCCCGGCTGCCTTCAGACCCACAATCCAACGCTCTCTCTCCATGCACCCTGCTCCCCAGAGCACGGCTACGGCTGCCCCACCTCCTAGGAAGCCATGACACCAAGGCACCATCTTCCAGGTCACAGCAGGACCTGGCTCATGGGGACCTTCCCCTATTTCACTGGGCTCCTCACCTCACACCTGCTCCCTCTTCAGCCCTGCCACTGGTCTCACTACCACTGGCAAGAGACCCCTCTCCCGGACAGTATCCCCGCCGCAGACTCCCCCATCTCTTCACTTTGCCCATGGTTATGCCTCAACTTCCTCCTCTCCCTCCAATATCCTATCAGCACCATCATTAAACCAGACCTGTCCTATCTAGACAGGATCTTGGACCCAGGCGGAACACTACAGACTATCCTCCATGTTCGTTCATTCCCTGCCCCTCCCATGCACACCTTGCCCCAGCACGCATAGCCAGCCACCTACAGGAGGTCCAAGGGGCCAGAGCCTGCTCTCACTGACACGGGTGTGAATTCAGCGCAGCCACACTGGGCCTCCACACTCCTCCCGCTTGTGCCATTTGACACAGCTGCGACGCCACTGAGTCACGGCAAGTTACCACTGGAGTAACTGCAAATTTTGGCCCCAGAGAGCTTCTCGGCCAGGTCCAGCGTCGGGGACGCTCTGGTTTTGCCCAGACATGCCTCCCTCTGGGTGTGACTGTCCCAGCAGCCAGACGATCAGGTTGGAGAGTGCCATTGTCCGTGAGATAAAGGACAGTCCAAGTGAGCGAACAAAGCCTGTTTTCTTCCAATTACCCTTGAAATCATGTGAAAACGAGAGATGCTTTAAATAGCCCAGGCTGCAGCTGTCAGAGTCAGCTGACTTGGCAGCGGGGAGATCCGAGCCTGCAACCAGTCACTGCACTGCAAGTGGCAGCATGCTGCGATCTGTGGGGCTGGAGCATTTAGAGCAGAGACTATGAACGGAGCTATTTGGTGGGACAGCAGGTTGGTTTCCTTCTGCTCTCTGAAGTTAGGACCTGACCCCTACACCAAGCCTGATCATCAAGTTTCTATCCCGGCAGCTGCTAAACAAAATCTGCATCCTCCCAGCAGGGGAAATCTGACTTAACAGCCATATACCACAGGACAGACGCTCCCAGCTACACCTCCTCATGTCTTTGTAACATGAGGCATCTAAACCCTTCCGCAGACAGAGCGGACAAGGCAGTATGGTGGAGAATGAGATAGACCTGCTTGGGCTTCCGTTTAATCAGGTTCTCTAGAGAGCTCTGCTCCCACTTAGGAACCTAAAGGAAGGTGGCCCAGTTTGCCAAGCACCGAAGAGCATGATGGAGCACTGTCAAAAGCCTGCCCCCCAATTGTGGGCCGTGAGCCTTTCTGAAAATTCCAGGCTTTACAGAGCTGAGAAAGCGTGGCCCCAATGACTGCCGGAGAGAGCGATTGCTCCTTTCCGAGGGCATGTGTTTGGAGAGCAAAGGCCACGTACACCGTTTCTCCATACACTGAGTCACATTGATGTACGTGGCTCTGATACACACGCACTGAGCACTTCCCTCTACACGCTGGAGCCTCTCCACAGGCAACAGCCAGTCTAGGCCTGTTCCCATTCACATGGATCCGACTCCTCTGCACTGCACACTGAGAGGTGGGATGAGCCTGGGTGTGGCCGAGTTGGCGCTGTTGTTACCATAGCACGATGCCTCCTGCCTCACCGGGGGCTTTTGTTTCCCATCCTACCTGTATCGCATATTGTTTCCGGCCTCCCTCTCCACCCCAGAAGCCCTCAGGTAGCCAGGGAGAGCTTTAGAACCAAGAGAAAGGCAAGATACACTGTATGCCACACTTCCACCACACCCGTCTTCATGGGCCACCTCATTCCAGAAACCTCCACCCGCACTGGGCATCTGGCCCTCCAGGCTCCTTGTATCATCCTGTAACTGGGACTTCTGCCATATGCTGCCTCCCCCAACCTGCCCAGGCCGTGTACTTCAGTATCAAAGCTGTTTTTTGAGATCTTCAAACCGATCAGATCACACAGACCTAGCAGTTTGATTGGCTGGCCAAATGTTTGCCCTCAGACAAGAGGGGATAAAGCATCAGCAGTCCATAAATTCTGACTTCTGCGTCAAGTGGCCCAATCAGCTCTTCCTCTATCCTCCTGACAGCTCATTCCTCCCTCCTGGCCTCAGACCTTGTCCCAGCGTGAAGTGAATTTTTAAAACACTCGTGAATTCTTCCTAGAACCTGGGAGGTTCACAGCAGACGCGCTGGCAGAACCACAGCCCTGACTAGACCATCAGGAGTGCTGGAGTGGCTGTATCCATTTCCCCCCCTCATTTGGAAGCTGCCCCAAGTCACCCACCCCACACACTAACAAAGTGACCTGGCTTTGGTAGAATATTAGCCAGTGATCACAGAGAGAGAAAGGTCTTCTGGAATCTTTGTGGAAGTGTCTCAGGTTTCCGTGCTGCCCACTGAAGTCAGTAGGCCAGGGTTACGTGATCTCTGGAGAATGAAAGGCAGGTGCATACGCAGGGAGATGCGAGGATAGAAAGGGGGCCTTTGACAGCTGAAGTGGCAATGGAGGAAGACAGGCCAGGGTGTAGATGGATCCATAACTGATGCACAGCGTGAATGCACAGCATGCAGGAATGCAGCCATCAGTCCCCGGTGTGTCAACCCCACATCAGTGGTGAAAGCACAGCAGGGGGAGCAGTTGGCTCCAAGCCATCTCAAGTCCCGTCTACACCACAGGTGCTATACTACAGTGGCGCAGCTTCGGTGCTGTAGCTAAGCTGCCGTGGCCCTGTGGTGTAGACGCAGACCACAGCAGTGGGAAAGGGTTTTCCCACCAGTGTAGGAACTCCACTTTCCCGAGAGACAGCAGCTAGATCCATGAAAGCGTTCCTCCATCAACCAAGCTGTGTCTACAGTGCGGGTAGGTCAGCAAAGCTAGAGCGTGCGGGGATGGGGATTTTTCCACACCCCAAGTGCTGTAGCTATGTTGATCTAAGTGCAGACCAGGCCTCAGACATCTGAAAGGTCACCTTGCAGGGACTATTCCAGCCTGGGATTTAGATTGAAGATGTATAGGAATTAGGGTAATGACCGGCTCCTTCAGGATGGCAAGGGATCAAATGCCTGAGTAGAGAGTCACCTGCACCACATCTCCTCTCTGGCACACTGCTCAGAGCAGGGCAGGAGATCCAGTTCCTCTTCCCTCACCGGTCTGTGCCTGGGCCCTTTTGAGCCCTCTGAGGGCTCCATCCTCTCTCACCAACGAGCACATCTGTACTAGGAGTGACACAGCGTTCAAACACCCAGTGCGAGCTCTGCTGTCCCAGCCTTCCCTTTGCCACCGACGCCTCCTCCATCACTCCAGGAGAGCGTGAGTGCTCCCTTGTCCTCGCAACAGATGGAGGAAGAGTCCAACGAACGCTGCTCCATTCCTATTTGAGACAGGGTCAGTGAGATCGACCCTGGCCCTGCGCAGAGCTGGGCAGGCACAACTCAAAGTGCCTCTACCCCGGCTCCAGCCAGAACGGTCAAGGTGGCACTGCTCCTATCAGACAGCAACACGTTTACACCATGCACATCGGGGCGAGGGGAGGGCCTGTTCATGGCTCCGGGATAGCCGGCGTCCCACCACAGACGTATGGCCAATACGTGACACCAACCAGGCCTATTTAGCAGAACATTCAGCACTTTCCACCCAGAGGGATCCCCCATAGACCCCAACGGAGAGAGGAAATTTTAGTTCTCCTCTATTTGTAGCTTTCCAGCATGGACGGGCACAACACTGCCAGGGATCCGAGTAGGGGTCCTTCCCCGGTCATGTTGTTTCCAGCGGTAGCTTTGTACAAGACTGGCCAAGTTCTTAAGCAACACCAGCTGCAGAGGGCAGGCCCCAGGCCCTGGGAGGTTGAACATGGCTTCTGTTCAGATGAAAAGGCAGGTTGTGGCTGTAAATTACAGCCCTTAAAAGCAAGTTAGCTCGAGACACAAAACCTCAGCGTATTCTTGCAACAAAGAGCCAGAGTAAGATATAATTACACCCCAAACCAAGATCTTCGGTTTGTTTGGGCTAGGCATTAGCAAACAAATAAAGCAGAGAGTCCATATCCCGGCAATAAAAAAAAATCACAAGTCCGGGGATAGCTGGTGATTTCCCTAAAGCCCCAGCTACTGGAGGACGGAGATTTTTTTAAAAGCGAAAACAGATTTGTCACAAGTTGAAGTTTTGATCCCTCATAGATGGAGAAAAGCTTGAAAAATGTGACTCCAGAGGGCCCCTAAAGGCTCAGAAAACCCCAAACAAAACCAAAAAGACACAGAAAGGAAGTAAACAGAAACCCAATTTGTTCTTTTAGTCTCCTGATCTTTTAAGCTAAGTTTGTGTTTTGCTTTCTGGGGGGTGGGAGGTGACTCAAGGTTGTGAGCCCTTGGGGTGGGGAATACTGCAATTGTTGCTGTCAGCTCTGGCGAGGACTTGCAACCGGAAAGGAGAGATGCATGAGCGGGGCTTAGGGGCAGGGATGAAAGAGTAAGGGGGAGGGGAGGAGAGATTGCATAGCACCTGTCTGCACCTCCAGTTCAGCTACCAACTCGCCATACCCATTCCAAAGCAATTGCTGCCACATTCAGACTACTGCTTCAGGGAAAGTAAAGCCAGTTCCTCCTTCCTGAGACGTGTGGCTATTTTGGAGCGTGCCCAAGAGGGACAACCTGTTGATAGATAGCATTTCAGTAGGCAGCCAAGAAACAGTCAGGTCCAGAGCATGAGCATTAGCTTTTAGCCAGTATTTTGGACTTCCAGGCCTACCGAGTGTAAAAGCACTGTGGGTTAGACTCTGGGTTCCTATCCAGCAAGGCCAGGGAGCGAGCCGCCGTCCTGCATTCCTTGCACTCGCCAACCTTCCCCCTTTCGCCCAAAACTTCAACGGGTGAAGGATCAGGCCCCTACTGTCCACTCAAAGTGTTATCCAAAGAGGCAGGTGCCTCTTATCTAGAGCTAGTCAAACCCCAAACTCTTCCCCCCTTCCCACCAATGGAGAAAAAATTGGAACAAAATGTCTGATGTTTTGTCAAACATTAGAAACAAGAGCTTCCATTTCAAATTATAACTGGGTTTTGGCTTTCAGAAACCAAAAATCTTGGAGTCCTCCTCAAACCCTGCACCTCCTTGATTTCCTTGTAGGAAAAGTTTTAGTTAAAGCAAGGGGGGAGGGGAATAAAAATATCAAAGTTCAAGTTTTGGAGGCTCCACCTCCCCCCCCCTTGCAATTTGAATAGAAGAAATAGATTTGTTTCCAATACCCCCCAGCTCCACAAAAGTCTGTTTCCATAAAACATTTCAACAAAACTGGGGGGGGGTTTAGAAAAAAAATGATAAAAAAGCCCCCCAGTTCTACTCATGTCCCCTGCAATGGCGATATGATGCTGCTAGATAAGATTTAGGGCTTGTCTACACTTACCGGATCGACACACGGTGATTGATGCATCAGCGGTCGATTTAGTGGGTCTAGTGAAGACCTGCTAAATCGACTGCAGATCGCTCTCCCCTCAACATCACGTAGTGTGGACCCCACACTAAGTAGATCTAAGCTACGTTGACTTGAGTTACGCTATTCACGTAACTCAAACTGTGTAGCTTAGATTGACTTTTCCCCTTAGTGTAGGGCAAGGCCTTAGTTTAATAGGATTTTGCTAATAGACTCTGCCCCAGGAGGAAAGCTTGAGTCACTAGAAACCAGAGGAAAACCAGTTATACAACAGATACAATTTGGGTATTTAAAGTTACTTGTGTGAGAAGGGGAAATCAGATACCATTGTACACATCAACAATTCCCAGCCCTTGTTTTCCTGTCAGGCCACATTGCTTTCAGAGCCACGGGGGCACGGACAGGAAGGAGAAGGGAGCACCACTGAGTGGAAGCCCTTGGAGGAGTTCCACCTGCGTCCTGGAGCAGCAAGGAGGTGGTCTCCAGAGTGTTGCCTGCTGCTACACCTGAACAGAGAGAATGGCCGTGGCAAGGCCTCTACTATCCTGCCCCCCTCCAAGCTCTGGCCAGCACAGACCAGGGCTTTGGAGCGGAGCCCGGAGCTGGAGCGCGGAGCAGCTCCAGAGCAGCGGAGCTGCAGGTTTTTGCCTGGAGCTGGAGCGGAGCTCCAAAGCCCCGCGGACAACACTGGGCGAGCTAGCAGGAGGCTGAGGCAGAGATGAGCTCTCAGCTAGTAAAAGAGGCTTTCTGTACCTTCACCCACTTCTAGGTGCCCAACATGCAGAAGCCACAATTAGCACCAAGGTCCTAGTGTATCTAACCTGTGACTCTACACAGAGGTTCCAGGAGAGCCAGCCCCAGCGGCTCCGCTTCCCATGACACAGAGGGGAGCTGCAGTGACCCCTCCATTGGTTTACTAGAGCAAATGCACTGCGGGACCCTGCTGCAGGTGGTTAGCTGGAAGCCACTGTCATGGCAGTTGGATGCAGGGAGCGCAGTACCCACTGGAGAGCATGAAGAGCCAAGGGACTTCCGAAATCCCATTTGGTCAACCACATCTCCCAGTTTAGCAGTATCCTACTATCTTGCTTTGCTAAATTTCAGTGCGTGCGACTTTGAGAGGGGGAATCCAATGTTAGCATTGCATCCCAGGTATATAACTGACCCAGCCAACGTCAAACAAGATTGGAACTCAGGATCCACAGCACAAAAATGTCTGTCTAGCTAACTGAACTACTCTTAGCATGACAGCTGTAGTAGGCCGTTATCCCCATGGGGCAGGGTGGGGGAAAGACAAAACCCTACGCTGATTGAGGTTATATTGACCAAAGCCCTCAACAGAGGGGAACTTGCCTCACAATAACTGTCTATGTCCTTTTGCATTCAACGGGGAGCAGCAATTCCTGGGTCATCCTCTACATTGGACAGCACCTCAGGGGGAGAATTAACAGTAAAACATCTCAGGCAAAATTCCACCAGCATGATTCACAGATCTGGAGATACTGGCACAGCGGCCAGTCTTACAAGAGCGGCTTTGGGAGTTAATCTGTAGTTTTATGTGGTAAATGTTTAACTAGTTGATCACTTTGGGGAGATTCTGGGGGAAGTAGTTGAGAAACGAAGGGAAGATGTACGAGCTTGAGCAAGCTGAACTGGCAGCACTGATAAGACGTGTCCTAATGGCCTGCTACGTTCAGCCTGTCAGTTTACACCTCGGAGACCTTACGAATGGACGGAAGCCTATTTCGAGCTCAATACAAACAGAGCAAAATAAAAGGGCCCTCCTCCAGAGGCCACATGGCTTCCGTTGGTAAACATCAGAGCTGCCAGCGTAATCTGAGCCAGACTCCACGGTCCCCACCCTCCCAGACAGAATACTGCTAGGCAGGAAGAGAGACGTGCCAACAGAAACCTCAAGGACAACTAGACACCAATGGCTTTGCTGTTAGAGCCAGTACAACCAAGGCCCAATGACAGCTTACCTGACATCCATCCTTCACTCACTGACTCCTAGGAGCTTATGTAACCCACAGGTCACTAGATGTCACGCATCCCCCTCTGTGCCCGATCCAGAGCATGAGAATCCGTTACCATCGCCAGATAGGAGTGCCTGGCTCTTTGGCTCATGCTGTGAAGACTCGTGTTAAGCTCAGGAGGTCCCTGGGGTTGGGCAAGGTAGTGGCCATCTCACTTAGTTTTCTAGTTCATGTTTCTCCTGCTGTGGCTGTCTGCCGTCTCTCTGGCCTCCCTACCCCTGGCCTCGCACTCCTACGCTCAATCCAAACGAGCCTCTCTCTTGCACGGCTGCTCTGACCACTAGGGACTCCACTGGCTCTTCATCAAATTCAGAGTCCTCAGCCTCAAGGCTCCGCCTAACACGTCCCCCCACTGCCCTGCTCAGGCAGTGAGTCCTCTTCACCTTCTACTCAGTCCCCTTTGTATCCTCCTCATTCTCCCCCATGCCCCTTTCATATGCATCCTCCAGGACCCTGTTCTAGAGATTAGCAGGCCACGTACGGAGTTTCTCAGAGTGCCAGCCAAACGCACACCCATCCCCCTCTGCAGCACACACCACTCTTAGTGCAATATAGCTGTCCACTCCGACAGCTGCTTCAGAGGGATTCCTGTATCTCGGATTTGCAGCATGCTTCTTGGCTCAAGGTACTGTAGAAGACAGACAGTGGAATTGCCTTTTATTAGGCCCACAAGCGATGGCTGTAACTGATAAGGGAATTGCTAAACTGAGTAGGTCGGAGGGAGGGAGAGGCAGAAAGAAGTTGCCCATTGTTCATTAAGGCCAATCCAAGCTGGAAACCAAAAATCACATGATCATGCTGGAAAGATCAGCCAGCCGCATTCGCAGGGCTTGCCTACATGGAAAAGTTCCTGCCCTTGAACTAAAAGGTGATAAGTGTTTATGCAACCTCTTAAATCTGTTTATTTCCGTTTTAAAATCAGTTTGCTCAAGTTAACTGAACAGGTTTAAGCCAGGTCGAAGCCTCAACAGCCACTACGTAAGAGCTACTGCTCAGCTAGAAGCAGCCACCACAGATGGGTTTGTGCCCTTAAACTGTTCTTATTAATATAAAGAAACAAAAGTAACCCACTGTAAAGGTTAAACTGGTGCAACTCCTGCATTTAGACAAGGCCAAGGGCAGCGTCTATGCTGCAGTCTTTCTGAAATCATCCCACCACTGGAGCTTCACCAGAAGCAGCTCTACATAGGCCTGCCCAGGCATTGAAGGGTACGTCTACACTGTGCCAGCTCAGGTCAATTGACTTGGGCTGCAGGGCTATAAAACTGCAGTGTTTTTGGTCGGGCTCAGTGTAGACATTCCCTGTGTCAGTGGTTCTCAACCAGGGATTCACATACCCTTGGGGGTACAAAGAGGTCTTCTAGAGGGTACCTCAACTCATCTAAATATTTGCCTAGTTTTACAACAGGCTACATAAAAAGCAATAACGAAGTCAGGGCAAACTAACATTTCATACAGACACTGACTTGTTTATATTGCTCTATATCCTATACACTGGACTGTAAGTATAATATTTATATTCCAATTGATTTTATAATTATATAGTGACCACTGTTCCCTCTAAGCTGTGCATGTGTGCACACGCCCACAGATCCAAAACCCCGCGCACACGGCAAAACACCACGTGCACAATAATTTGCACAGAAGAAATTTTTTGCACACACGGCCTGTCAAAAATTAGAGGGAACATTGATGGTGACACTTTTGTATTTCTGAATCTGATTTTGTAAGCAAGTGTTTTTTTAAGTGAGGTGAAACTTGGGGTACGCAAGACAAATCAGACTCCTGAAAGGGATACAGTAGTCAGGAAAGGTTGAGAACCACTGCCCTAAGTCACTCAGCTAATCCTATTGAGCCGGTCAACAGAGGACACAAAGATCTACACTTCAGCTTCCAGTGGTGCTATCACCAACAGACTCTACCGGTTAGCTAGGGTTGCCATCTTTGAGTTCCAAGAGACCATGACATCCAGGGTGATCCTGAGCCCAGGAAACCTGACAGCTAGCAGCAGGTATTGAGAACCCTTACAGGACAGCTGCCTCAAAATGGGATGATCCTGGGAAAACCTGGACAGGTGGCAACCCTACCGCTAGGAGTCACCGAGCTGACACACCCTAGTGTAGATGAGCACACCTGAGACCAGATTTTAGAACACAACTATGAGGCTTAGGGCCTGATTCAGCCTTGGTCTAAAAGGACCTGCACTTGTTTACTCTGGGGCTGAATTTAGCACCTCCATAGACAAGATCTAATGCTTTTTAGTGCCTCATTCGCTCCAATAATGTAAATTTGATTAGCCCAGCATGTTAGAAGTCAGTCAAGTGCTGATAAGGTGCCAGGAATCCTACCACAGCAGTGTCACCTAAATGCAGGTAACACCCCCTAGGAGCTTAGGCCAGCATGTGCAGGGCCGGCATGCCTTACATCTCAGCAGCCAGGAATAATTCAGGTGCAGACAGAGTTCGTTTTTGGCCCCATCTACACTAGGACTGTCAGTTTTATTTCATTATGGTCAAAGAGCTCTCACCCCACCATCCCCAAACTGGAGTTGAACTCTGCTGGCCCTGTCCACACCGGGAGAATAACTGAGTTCCTGGTCCTATCTAACAAAGCCTGATCAATCCGTAGGGTTTTCAGCTGTAGTTAGCCCTACTGCAGATGGAGCCTTTGGCTGCATCTTCATTAGCCTCTGAGTTCCCTCTCTTGCTCTCATGGATGCTGCCCCACCAGCAGGTAGCGCTATCAGACCATCACATAACCTAGCTGCTCAGAGCAGACAACAGTGTCAAAGCACCATTGGCGGCTATGTTGGAGGTCCCACCATTGCTACCCTAGCTGGAGCTGCAGCAACAGGGGAAAATTCGTAGCTAGAATGGAGACTGGGACCTGTTATGTTATCACTGTGCAAAACATAGTAAGAGACAGCCCCTGCTCAGAGACATGTACAGTATAAGTAGCTAAGAGAGGGTGGGAAGAGAAACAGGCAAATCACTTCTCTTTGCTTCTAAGATCTCACAGCAGGCCCGTGGCAGAACCAGCAACAGAATCCAGCTCTGACTCCCAGTCCAGTTGCCTAACCACTGGACCACGCTGCCTCTTGCTAGCTTAAGCACGGACCTGGCTGAGAGGGTGGTTAAGCTATAAAATTACATGGTAGCCTGATCATTCCTTTAAATATCCTCCCCATGCCTGAAGTACCCAGAGGGTCACACCTTCAGCCTACAGATGGACTTGCCAGAACGGAATCTTTATTCCATTAATTTCCACCTAGAATACACAAACTCCTTCACCTGGACCAGATTTAGCTCACACCAGGAGCATTTCCCCACCAGAGGTATGTTCGCGGCCCCTGCCATCCCCTGCCCCCAAAACACAGAACACTTTAAAGTTGATACACACAAGTGGGACTTTAGCTTTCAAGTTGGTGCCTTTCCTTCTTAGTCAGTAAACGAGTAAAGTAGGGCTGGCACCTGAAACGTGTCCCCTGTCAAGTTTGCTGCTTTATATTTCTCGCCGCCCTGTTGCTTTGTCAAAGGCTCATGTGATCAAGGGAACTGACTTTATACAGATTGTCAAACATACAAAGGCTTTGTCTCCATGCAGATTTGCATCAGTGTAAGTTGTTATTTAGACACTCCCATAGGAGTGGCTTATTTCAATTTAGCTTCCTCCTAATGGACAAATGAAACCCAAACCAGTCCTGTTTAAACTCAAGTAGTGCCCACACTGCCTTTTGCACCTGTTGATCTAAATTGCTTTTAGAAAGCGGACATGGTAAGTGAAACCAGTGCAACTCTCCATGTAGACAAGTCTGAAAGAAGCCAACCAGCAAGATGAAGATAGGGATTCCCCCTCATCTTCCTCTCTGCTTTTAAATTTAACGTTAACAGCTGGAGGTACAAATATTGTCAGACTGAGGAGTGTCTTTTTAAGTTGCTGCCCCTTAAAAAAAAAAAGCCACTTTACTGGCTGAGAGTGGGTGGCTGCACTTTGTGACTGGATTGTTCAAACCGCCACCAAGTGCTAGTTTGCAGAGCACAGAGCACTCCAGGGCACAGCACCACAACAGGCCACGTTAGAGACGGATCTACGTGAACCTGTGGCCAGACTAACTCTGGGGTGTGGGGGGGTGAGGGACGGGGACAACACAGAGCAGACGAGGGTAAGAAACCCAGACAGGCAGAGGCCCATCGGGTTCATCTTCTATTGCACTGGTGATGCTCCAAATACCTGCAGCTCCACCCCTCCCGCGAGCAACCCGTTGCACAATCTGGCTTCTCTAACACTTTTCTCAAAGCTTCCCGAAGGAACTTCTGTAGACAGGTCATAAGCACTGGCCCTCACTGGGAGGACCCGAGCCATGACGGGGCTGAAAAAACCAAAACCGGAGAAGCCCTGGAGTCGATCACAGGACCTCAGTGGGTATGAACTGGCGTATCTCTATTGGTTCCAGTGGTGTCATGCCGTTTTACACCAGCTGGGGATCCGGTCCCAAGAGTTTCACATGGGTTTAAACACTCTTGAAAGCAGGCAGCCAATAGCTATCACTGCTATTGATACCCACACAAGCTAGATCAAACTAGCCGTACACATGCCGTTACACCCGATTGGAGTGTAGACATTCCCAGAAAGCTCACAACCTACACAAGGCTGTAACTATAATTTTCACAATGCTGTGACCCCTACCGACTGAAAGCCAGCACCCGATCCCAAGCAGAGTTTGGCCCAAGCAGGGAGAAGTGCTAGAAACTCCCTTAAGTCCACTGAGCACAGCTACACTGATGGGCAACAGTATGGGGTCCTCAGACAGGATTTTCAACCCAACCTAGAGTGCCTTGCTGAAAACATTTCAGATTCAGCAAAAGCAAACGTGTATTCTTGGCGGTGGTGGTCACTCGCATGGAAGATCTCAGACGCTGAAAGATTAACCCACTTCCGCCCCAAGACACAAACATGCATCAGTCCCAGGAGCTTTGACCCTGGGAACTAGCTCTGCTCTTGCTATTTAGGATGCCCCCGTGAACTGCAGAAGGGCTTGCTGCATGATTGCTGGTGTTTTGTGCAGTGTTCGGTCTCCTGCAGCTGTGTCACAGCCCCCTGCTAGGAATGTGCAAAATGGATTTTACAGGAACAGCATTCAGGGCTTTCCTTCAACTGGGGAGTTCTAGCAGTGTGTGAACTGGAAAGTCTGATGTGGAATTCCTCAGATAGCGTCCGAGGATTCCACCAACGGTTTCTTTGAAAAACCCCTCACGTTATGAGCTGGTGTTTCTACTGTAAAGAGATCCCACTGTACGGATTAGTGCTCCTGCCGCGGGAGGAGGAAAATATCCCCGTCCTCCTCAAATAGCTTCCCCATCCCATCCCTTCATATTGGGCACAGGAACCTCCGCAGTTTCAGCATCACAACCGTTTGCTAGAGTCCCAGGGTACCGCTGCTGTAATGAGACGGAGAGCTCAGGCCAGAGACATACAAGTTTCCCACCTGTAAGTGTGGGGAATACCTCTCTTCCTTCTTTACCTGTGTTGTCTGCTCGGGACAGGAACTGCCTCACTGTCCCTTAGACCTGGGAAGAGAAAGTCAGTTCCATGTCATGGAGGATTTCAACGTTTGGTTTTGTTCGGAGAATGATTCCTAAATTCTTTATGAAAAAGGGATCGGCGGCCTAGCCCTGGGACTGTCAACCTGGTGGGCTCTCCAGGAGCCATGGATCTTGGAAGCTCTGGGGTAGTCTGCATAGCAGGCTGCCCCAGAGTTCATAAGCCCAGGCTCCCAAGCCACCTGGGCTGCACAGAGACCAGGCAGCTCAGAGGCCTGGCAGCTTTCTTGGCTTCCCCTAGAACTTCGGCAAAATTGAACCATCTCTGCCAAACAGTTGGATTTCATGGAATCAGAAAATCTCGACAAAGGGGTCAGGATTTTTTCAGAGAGTTCTATGGTTCTTGCAGCACCTAGGTCAACAGGGCTCTTCTCTCGCTTGGAGCTTTAGGTGCTACTGCAATAGATGTAAAAGTAGGGAGATGAACCAAGGCAGGCCTGGGACAGGTTTTCTGTACCCTCTAGGCTTCAGAGTTGAGAGGCCACATGGACTCCATGCCTTGATAGGTCAGTACGGGACAGAGATGAAGATCTAAACAAGGGTAAAGCCTGGCACAACAGAATCCCTCTGTTAGTCAGATCCACACCAAGACAGGTTCCATTGTGTGATTCACTTGCTTGTGGCCAGATGTTTCTTTAACCTGATTTTTGCTCATTATGCTCCCTGGGGGCAGAATAGCTAGGATAAGTTTGTGTCTACACTGTGCTTTTAAAAGGAGTGGGTTGCAGGGAGAGAAAAATGGGATAGTCACTTTTGTAACATGCTACATATTGAAGCTATGGGCTGTGCAATTTTCAGGCTGCTTGTGATAGAACAGGTCTATGAGAATTCAGGGAGAAACAAGAACTCTGTAGAACAACTCAAAGGTGGGGAGACACAAAGGACTTCTCCCTTGGAAGCAGGTGTGATGGCCTCCCTCCTCATTCCCTGCTGCTATAGTAAAGGCTAGAAAGAACTCCGCTATGCAGCAGCTACCAAACCAGAACAGCTGCCATTTTGGGGAGTTCACATCATCAGTTCGATAGCAGCAGCTTCTTCATCTAGCCGCTTGGTCTGGGTCATTGGCTACCTCAGATCCTCCTAATTCATCTATTCCAAAGCTGAGTGCCAGGGCTAGTTAGGACTAGGGGTACCACAGTGAAGTACACCCATCTAGTGTCTATTTTGCTGTATCTTTCGGGGAGCGTGGCTAGAAGCAGTGTAACCTCAACCCGCCACACAGAAGTGGAATGTGATGGAAGATGACGGGGCCTGCACTGGGGTTGGGGGAGAGGGAGGCAGGTCATTGCCATGCTGCCTAGATACCATGGCAACCAATATTTGCAAATCTAAAAAAACATTCCCTTGTGAGTAAGGTGATACACATTTCAGTCGTGTGGCTTCCGGTATGTTCACCTTGAACTCAGCAGGAATCCGCACCAACACAAATACGCTAGCAACTCTCTGCCTTCCCAGCTTTCCAAGGGTTTTTCAGCCCTCCAATCGCTATGAAGTCTGGTCACCCACTCAGTTTGATTTTCTACCCAAGAGCCACTCTGAGCAAAGCTTGGAGCCTCACTTCCCGGGCAGCAGTGGCCCATCCAGGTAGGTTAACAGCCTCCACTAAAACCCTGAACAAGAACGTTCCAGGCTCACGTGTTCCCTCCCGGTCAGTCCTGGGTACGGCTGTTTCTGCTTCGAATTGCAGCCCCTGCTGCTACACGTTATATAATTTCAGCAGGCGTTTTACGTCAACGCTGCTACAGATAATGCCATACGGTGGAGTATCATCTTATTACCACGTTTCATGTAAGCTTCTCTCGGCCTGCACGGGACAGGCCCAGAGGCCATTTTGTGCTTGTGAAATTTGTCAAGGAGATAATTCTCTATGATACAAGGGGCGGGGGGGAGGGAGGGAGAAATGGATCACATGGGCCCATGAAATTCAGTACAGCAGGCTACCTGTAGGAGTGCATTATGGGTAGCAGGTTTGCCAAGTTCCCTGGGTAGTTCTGCAGGTTTTTTCCCAGTTTCAGTCTGTCCCCCCTCCTGCTTCATTCCTCTTTCAAATTCTTACAAGTTCCAACAGTTCTCCAGCTGCGTGCGCCAAAGACACATTGAGGTAAGCGCTGGCAAAGGATCCAAGCCAGAGGTTAAGTCCTTTATTTTTAGAGTCTTGGCAATACCTTCTACAAAAGCGAGAGCTGTATCAGAGCTCTGATCGGCCATTGCATAAGTTTCTCTTTCTTCTCAAGGGAGGAAAGGATCTAGCCTTTTGCAATCTCTCTCTCTCTCTCTCTCACACACACAGAGTCCAAGGGAGAGGAAAATATAAAACTTGATATAAAAGTTTGGTCTGCAGAGCTGGTTTGTGCCAGCAGGAAACCCAACTCCAACATTCCAGAGCCGGGGGGGGAAAAAAAAAAACCCACAAAGACTTTTATGTATGTAAAAAACAAAGTTTATTCAGACAACCAAACAGCCCCAAGTCTGTTTTCAGCTGTTAGCAGGCCCTGGTGCTTACGAGTCTCTGACACATACTTTTCTATCCACAGTCCTCAGGTTCAAGCACCTCACTGTAGTGGAGTCTAATATAGATTTCTCTTTCCTGCCTGGAGCCTTCTGCCCACACCTTGGATCTAATGCGCTAGCTGAAGGCCACATCCAGGGCATACTGGATGCATACACCGCCTTTTAGTCTTTCCTCTAAGCACTCGCTAAAATCCATGCCCACAGACAGCGAGGGGAGCTAGCTGGCCTCAGAATTTGACCCATCGGAACTTTTTGCCAATTGATCACCACTGGGGCAGAGTACAAGAGAGCCTAGGGAGGGGCTGCGGGAAGCTGTTCTCCCCTAGACATGCCTGTTTACCAGGCGGCCAAACAACAAGAGGGCGTGAAGGGGAGAGACTCCAGCGCTCAGGGAACAAGGTGTCGGAGACGGATCCTCGCAGGCTGGAGGAGACGCTAGCCCCAGCCAATCCAAAGGCAGGGCACCCCCTTCGTTAGTACACGGGGAGCCTCCGGCACTCCAAGGGCGTGTGCAGAGGTAGCTCACAGAATTCCCATGCAAAGGGTAAAGTGGCTGAGAGCTTCCAAACCTGGGCATCTCCATTCGCTCAGGAGGGGCTCGAACACTGGAGGCCTTGTCTGCACTAGCCCTCTCCCTGCCGCTGATCCACCGCTATGGCTGCGCCAGCGTCGGTATACAATGGGAGCAGGTGCTCACGACGCCACATTGTCTAACCTCCATGCAGGGTCAGACGACACCCAAGCCCCGTCTGCACTACTGCTCCCACCCCTGCTCGGGCCGCGGTGCCCAGAGGGCTGAAGAAAGACTCGCCGCGACACATGCCCGCAAAGGGCACGGGGTGCCCCTGGGGGAGGGGAGAAGAGAGACATGGTGCAGAAACAGGCACCGCTTCCCTACCACACAGCGTGCCAGGTCCCGGCACGTCCAACACATCCCCCCACGGAGCAGCTCAAAGGGCTCCAGCCGCGTCAAACTGATCAACATCTACAGAGCCTGGCAAGGAGTCAACATCCCAGCACAGAGGGCCGCTGAGCCAGATCACGTCAAACAAGCTTCTAGTCCCTCCAGTCTTGGCTGACGGACACACAAGCCGGAGGGTAACTGGGGTCCCAGCAGCCTAGCACCCTGCAGAGTAACTGGTCTGCTGTAGAGGCCGGGAAACTCATTCCCTACCCTGGGAAGGGCAGCGGGTGGCACAGGGGAGAAGGCAGTTTCCACCTCACAAGCAAGGAGGCAAGTTTCAGGAGTCAAGGGGCCCCTTCCCAAGCAAGATGGAGGTAGAGCTGCCCAGCTGTATGCTGGGAGGCCCCCCAGGATCACCACAGTGGGGGAAGGAGAAGTCAGATGACGATAACAGATAATGATCTTCGGACATGACCCCAGCCTTTCTGCCAGCTGAACCTGGAGCATCTCTGGGACCCAAAGTACCCAGCGGTGTCCAGGAGCACACCTAGGCTTGACTGGTGCAAGGTCTAGACTCCAGCAGCTGGGTGCTGGGAAATGGCTGGCAGGAGGCAGCGAGACAGGAAAAGCAAACACTGCTATATTTCCCGCTCTGCAGGCAAGAAACCCCTCCAAGCCCTCCCCGTCTCGCACCCAGGTGGTAGGAAGCTTAGAGCTCCAATGTATTCCCGTAAGCACAGAAACAGGCAACCAGGGAGAGGGAGTCCTCTATTCCCCTGCCCTCACACACACTGCTCCAGCTGGTGCCAGAAGCACCACACTACCACAAGGAAAGGCAGATTGCGGGATTTCCAGCCCGGACAGGAGCCCTTGGCCACCCCAGTTTGGCAGACCCGGGCAGTACATAAAGTCTATAGTACTGCTTCTATAGGACTTTCCTCCCAGGATCTCAGGCTGTTTTAAAGATGTGTGAGCATGTATCATCCCTTACTTAATCCATGCCCCCACATGGTGAAACTGAGGCATGGAGGAGCAAAGTGACATGCCCAAGGCCACAGCCAGTCAGTGGCAGAATTGGGAATAAAATGAGCCCTGTGCATCATCCACAAGACCATGCTGCCACCCTATGTATTCCACACACAAGCTTTCAGTTCCTTACCTAAAGCAACCCTCCTCCGATTTGTCCATCAGTATCATATCACCCATCCTTTTAAAGAACATGGACCTTAAGGAGCACAGGCTGGGTTCTTATGAGAGACTCAGCTCAGTAGCTAGAAGGCACGTGCCCAGAGGATTTCTCCTCCAACTTTGTGAATTGGAGGAATCACCATCTTTCAATCCTCTTCACTAATCTATGTGGCTTGGACACAGAAGCCTCAGGCAGCTGGTGCAGTTTGGCGATGGTGGTATTTGAATGCAGTGGAGGAAGAGGGCTTTCACCTGAACCATGCACCTGCATCCACCATGCAGTGCTCTGAACCCCCCTGCACAATGCCCACCAGTGACCCACCCAATTTCTCCAAAGCAGGTGCAAGAGGGATTGGAAGCTCCCAATGAAAGATTGCGTGGCTACCTAGGATCAGCATGGGGCTAAGGAGAGAATTGGGAGCAGAGCAAGCAGACACATGAAGTCTTGTATCTCCTGGTCTACACTAGAAACAGGCAAAGCGGTCTTGCAGCAACGGTGTTACACAGGAGCCGCAGCTGTGAGCGCTAGTGTAGACAGGGCTTCAGCTACCACATCCGCTGACCCTGATCAGAACCGTCGAGTCAGAGGTTAAAACCCCCACTGGTTGGGCTGTGGGAGCGCTAGGGCAACCTCTTGCCTTGACTCTAAGCATCGCAGGTAGATAAAGCCCAAGAGACAAGCTGTGTGCTAGTGAGACGGGGGCAGGAGGGCTCCAGTACAGGCCTGCCCCACATGACATGTCCCTCTGTGCCTAACCCCACTGGGCACGGTTTATTAGGACTCATACAAGGGCCTGGTTCTCGAGCTCCAGAGGTTTGTGCCATCAGCACTGGAAGTCCCCAGTTCAATCCCCAGCCTTAGCCAAGTTGGCATCATACACACCCCACCTGCAACAGACTCCCCCCCGAAGTTTAACGGACTCCCCGCACCCATATACCAGCCGTTCAGAACCGTAGCCACTGTGCGAAGCAGAAAACTGATGAGCTCTTTGCAACAGAAGCTATGGTTTACAGCAGTGGTTCTCAACCTGTTTACCATCGTGGGCCACACATGCAACTCTGTATTTCGTGGGCTGCATCCACAGAATATCTATACTACCTGTATGGCCCTGAGCACGTCACGTGGGCCGCAGCTGTGCGCTGATGGGGCCGCTGGCAGCTCCCGGGTTGAGAAGCACTTAGAGTGGGTAATCTCCCCTGCTAGAGCTTTAAACAAACCCAGCCCCAACCATCGTGGAGGGCGGCTCCGTGTGGGGAGGGTTCCTGCAGGGAGACAGCTTCCCTGCTTTGTTTCGGCTGCAGATGGCAGGGCCAGTGCCAAGAGGGGATTGTAAAAAGCTGGAGGAGGAAATGCAGCAGTACTGAACTCGTGGGGAGGGGGAGGAGGGAAAAGTTACATTTTTTGACCATTTTTAGAAGTTTCCCAACTTCTGCCTAGTCCGGACAGACCAGAGAGGTGTGAGAAGCAGGAACTCCAAGAGTCCGCTTTAAAACGGACAGGGAGGAAGGTGCTGGGATACAAGCGAGGAAGTGAAATCGGGTGAGAAGGAGGCGCCTTGGGGCCAAAGAGAGAGAGCGCGCGCCCTTATTACAGCTTAGGAGAGAGCGCGCGCCCTTATTACAGCTTAGGAGAGAGCGCGCGCCCTTATTACAGCTTAGGAGAGAGAGAGAGAGAGAGAGCGCGCGCGCGCAGGTGTGTGTCACAGTCACGAATGCCTAGGAGAAGCCAGCAGCCACATTGCTCCCCGGCTGTCACCAAACTCTTTGCTCCTATCGTGCAGGTCTGAGCTCTCCAAGCACCTTGCTAACAGTTAATGCCTCCAAACCAGCCGTAAGGAAGGGGCTGGGTTACCCCCATTTTATAGGTGGAGAAAGTGAGGCACAGAGAGGGGCAAGGACTTGCCCAGCTCCATTCCTCTCGGCTCCATCCCCAAGGACCCTGCCCTGGAGTCCCAGCTGACACTCCGGTGACTTGACGGGCTCTCTTAGCTGTCACTATCTCAGCCCTGCTGCTCCATCCTCCCTTTACCAACACTCCCGCCCCCCCGCCCCAGCCGTTATTCCTGATCTCACAGGGGACCCTCGACCACCAATTAGTGGAGTGGGAGGTTCATCGTCTTAGCAGTCAACACGGCCGTAAACCTGTAGCAACATGCACCTTCTATCCAGAAGAGACACCGGACCAGCCCCACCGGACACCAGGGTGGGGTGAGGGCCGCTCTCCCTCACCCCAGCCTGCCATGGACAAGAGAGCACCTCCAGCAATTCCCCCCATGCTGCCCACATGTGGCAGCCTGGGGAGAAGGGAGACCCTCCTTCTGCAGGGCGTGGGAGGGGAGACAACTCAGCACCCCTGCTGAGCTGGTCTCAACAGGCCCCTCTCTCACTGCGATGCGGGCGGGGAGCGGGGAGGAAGAGGTCGTTGCACTGAACAAGCCCGTTTACGTGCAGTCCCGCCACACACCCCTTATCAGCCCCTTACCACTCGCTTCAGTGCTCTTCCGCCACAGCTCGTGTCGTCCCTGGCACCATAATCTACTGGAGGGGGAAGACCTGGGTTCTGACGCTGCCTCCCTGCAGGAGAGTGACCAAATTACCCACCCTCTGGGCCTGAGTTTCCCCACCTCTGAGACAAGGAGGATAACTCTACCCCACTTCAGGAAGTGCCCAGAGGTCTAGGGAGCAAGAGCACCCAAGAGCATTAACCAGCTCTGCCCACAACCTCCTGTGTTCAGGTGTAAATGCCCAGTGTGGACGTGCGATGGCATGGGTGCACCAAATCGCCAGTGTACACCGATGCACTGGGGGTTCGGTGCCTGTAACCCAGGAACAGGGAGGCCACGTTTTCCAAATGAAAACTTAGGACAGTTGCAGTTGGCATCCGTGAAGTGCAGACACAGGAAGGTCTGAGCAGCTGGGAAGGAGAGATTTGAAGTGCCCACTTCCCCTGCTCCCCACTTCTACTGGCAGGCTTCTATCACTGATCCCTTCCCCAGAAGCCAGCTGTCCCTCGTGTCCTGACACAAGCCAGTGCTCACGTCAGGTATGGGCACTGGGCTGGGGTAGTACGAGCCACCTGTCTGCAGCCACCGATCTGCCCATTGACTCGCCTCTTGTAGCGCTGCTCAGGCTGACTCCTTGCACACAGCAGGGACCGGTGCTGCGTGGCTCACTCGGGAGGCCCAGGTGGCAGACACGGACACCCAGCCAGCCTGCAGGTAGCCTCACTCGTTCAGCTGACTGGCTGCTCCTACAGCTGGCCAGTCTGCAAGGGTTTGGGGGGCGGGGGGAACTGAAAGAAAGAGACCCCAGGACAGATCCTGCAGCAGGGCCATTCTTAGGTTCCAGGGAAACACGCTCACGGACCCAGCAGCACAGGTGCACTGTTACCAGGCTGGGCTCAAGCAGCTGGCGCAAGGTCTCCCAGACTGTGGACTCAACCCCAGATCTCTGGGTGTTGACCCAAAAGTCATAGAAAGGTTGCATACATTTAACAGTCAGATCCTCACTCTCAGTCCCCTGCCCCCTTCCGCAAGCATATATTAGCGGTTCACCCCAGGCAGCGTTACCAGGGTGAAATGGCTTTCCCCTGACCGCTGCAGGATCCCAGCCCACAGTCTGGGTCCACCGCTGTGGCTCACCTTTACTGAATGCTCTAGCCCAGTGTTTCTCAAACTGCGGGTCCCAACCCAAAAGGGGGTCACGAGAGTAGCGGCTGCTGGCCAGGCACCCAGCTCGGATGGCAGCGCCCCACCAGCAGCAGCGCAGAAGGAAGGGCGGCCCTGATGGGGTGGAGTCGTCACTTTGGGGGCAGGTCATCGCAGCCTGAAATGTTCTGAAAGGGGGTTCCAGCAAAAAAAAGTTTGAGAACGCCTGCTGTGGCCCCTGCTCTGCGGAGCTCGCCCTCGCAGCTGGGAGTCCCGGTCCTTGGAGCGCAATTGCTGGAATAGGTCTTGGTCTCCGATTAAGGGGGTGGAACCTTTGGAGGTAGCTGGGGCCAGGCCCACACGTTTGAAGCGGAGCTGGTGTTTGCTGGCAGGCCCATGGCGTTCCTATCGCACGAGTGGGATACTTGCTGGGGACTGCGCTGTTCAAGCAGGCCTGGCACGGTGTTTGGCATCAGCTGGCACCCTCCCAGACCATCTCTGAAGCACCACCAAGACCTTTGAGCTGCTTTGGGATGATGCAGATCAGGAAATTCAGGGCAAAGCACCAGCGAGCCAGGGTCCAGTCCCACTTCAGAATCGTACTGGGACTCTCCAGAGAGACTGGCAGCTTCGAAGCTGCCGATGCCCGATGAGGGCGGCTCCTCGGCTGCCTTGCTCAGGCTTCATGAGCTGCCCCAGCAAGCAGCCATCCAGTGGACTCCCACCCCAGCTAGGGCTCAGCTCCCGTTTGGGACACGGGCCGTGTGTTCAGCCTGTTTGAAAATCCCAGTCTTGGGCACTATGACCCACTCCAAACTCCTGCTCGGAAACCTCCCCAGAGATGCCACAAAACAAGGATTTAAAAACAGAGACAGGCTTTAAAGTCTGCATTGACAGACTGGGCATTGTTACGCCAATGCCCCTTTAATAGGCTGGTGACTTTCCTTTGTCTACAGAGAAACCCCTCTCCCGCCTTCCAGCTCTCAACCAAGTGCAACTGGGCGTTTGTAGTACAGCTGGCATCGGGTCTGCTGCCCCACTGAAAGCCCTGCCCCCTGGAAGCTGGCAAGCCAGGAAAGGCCAAAGCAGAACCACTAACTGCAAACAGGCTTCCTCCTGGGACTTTCACAGAATGAGAAGAGAAAAGAGAAGCTTCACTTTTTTCCCTTTAACTCTAGAGAGAATGAGCAGTTGTGTGCAGGGCTGGTCTCTGCCATAGGGCACAGCAGAGCCTGGGACAGGGGAGAAGTGTGCTGCAGAATGACAGGGGAGGGGTTTTCCCCATGGAGGAAGGAGAGAGAGAGAGGCACCTCCAGCCAATATTCTCCCTCTCTCCACCCTCCCAACTATGCCAGGAAGATTTTGCCCTCCAATCAGTTGTGTTTATCCCCTCGGCCGTTGCTAAGGGACTCAAATCCCCTCCGGTGCAGGAGGTTTGGCCTCAGTGTGCTCAGAGGGACTCCGTCAGGGCTTGTTTTACACAACCAGAGAGTCTCCAGTGCTGTGGCATGTGAAAGGAACAGCAGCCCCGGGAGAGAGTGGGACCCGCTGTCTGTAAGGAGAACAGTGGACGATTTTACGGGCCTTGAACCGAGCACTAGCACAGCCAGCTAAGGGGGACAGGGTCGGACCCCGAACTCAGGGTCTGCTGCAGGCAGGCTGGGTTAGTGAAGCAGTATGGTCTGAGCACAGGGCTGGGAGCCAGACCCTCCCGGGCAGGAGGGGAACTTTAGAAGCACAGGCTGGCAGTGCCTGCTATACAATAGGCTCAGCCAGTCAGGGACCGGAGCTGATGACCGGCCGCACCCATCAAGCAGCTGGTACTTGCAGGAAACAGTTTGCAATCCATGGAAGACAAAGATATTCCCCATGGCACAGCAGAGGACACTCCGGTTGGTTGATTTTCATGGCAGGAGCAGAAAGAGGCCAAGATTAGTCAAGCAAGTTAGTGGTAGCTAATTATTCACTCAGCTCCAAGGCGAGCCAGGGACCTTTGGGAAATGATGAAGTGTATTAATTAAATTTTTACTGTTTGGACCAGCTGAAACCTCACCCAGGGTGTCTCCTGATTAGGCGGATTTCAGTGTTTGTCAGACGTGGTGTGGGCTCCCCCTCCAAACTTTGGGGAATTCAGCTCTCAGAATGTTGCCTTGTATCGAGACCACCACGAAGGCCTGGTCTACTCTAGGATTCATCCACAACTGCAGCTGCACCGTTGCAAAGTGTTTGTGTGGATGTGACTGGCACCACCGACACTAATCCGGTTAACTGGGCTCCAGTGCACTGGTGCAAGCCGTGTCTGCACTGGGAGATGCAGTGTAGACGAAGCCTCCGGTGTCTCCTTGTCACTCCCTTCCCCCTCTACATAGGTGTGTACGCCCACACCCACCATTCGAGGGACAGCAGAGGGAGAGCAAAGGCTCTGGGCTGGGCTTGCTCAGGCACGAAGGACGCTCCAGCAGGAATGAGCTCCAAATGAAAAACAAATAGTGAGGCTGTGCAACATGGCATCCCAGCACCAGGCTGCGCCTCCCTGAGCTCGGGGGAGGCACTTGTCTCACAGCTGCAATAACTACGGCCTTTTATGCCAGGTGCCTCCTGGAAACTAACCCCCAAACCTCCCTGAAAATAGCACGGCTGTTTTATTTAGGAAGGGCGGGAGGCGTGGCGGCAGGGAATGGGTGACTCCGCTAGAAAAGGTTCCCAGAGCAACCCATGAGCTCACGGGCTTGCCACAGGGAACGTCCTTGTGCCGTCCAGGATGTCGCGGAGCAGATGGGGAGAAGCTTCGTCATGCATGTGGTGCCATCTCTTCTTGATGGTAGGGACAGGCCCTTATTCCGAACCAGCCGAGTGAACTAGACGCAGCGTAGCGAGCCCACGCTAGCCGTCCCAGCTAGCGCAAACCTATTCCACGTGACTTGCTCCCTCCAGCCATTGCCGGATCAGTGCACAATGGGTCCCTAACCAGGGGACCTGTCACCCCCTCCAGACCCTGTTCTGCCCCCCACACCCCAACTTTTCATAGGTCTGTATGCTCCATGAGGCCTTCCATTTTTCTCCTCACCCGCCCGCCCCAGACTTTGGAGACCGACATGAGGAAAGCAAACTTCTCCCTACCCACAGAATTTTTCTGAAATGACACCCGTCCCTAACCCTGCAGATCCCAGCACAGGTCTCCTAAGGCGGCCGGGGGGGGGTGCGGGGGGGGGGTGCAGGGGGGAAGAGCGTCATGGGTGTAGCAAAGGTGCTTTAATAGTGTGTGTGTTGGAACTGTAAAATGTCTAGAAGGGTGCACAAGCCTTAGGGAGCACCTGCTATTCTGAACAGCATGGCCACTGCATGAAACGTTGCTTGCCTCTTTATAATAAAATAAAAAGAGCTCTTGATTGCATCCAGGAGCACAGGGATCAGGTGCACAGAGCAGTACTCAGACTAGGACCTGCTCGAGCAAGTCACTTCACTTCTCTGTGCCTCTCACGGTCTGTCCCAGCCATTTAAAAGCTCTGAGGCAGGGAGCGTGTTGTGTTTCTACAGTGCCTAGCACAGTGGGGCGGCTAGGTGCTACCGTGCCTTAGGGGGCCAGGCATGGCTGAGCTTGTGCGGCCCTATGCGCCACCCGAGGGAGTCCATCTAAAGCAACAGATTTTGTACATCGCGTCTGATCAGTGCCCAGGTTTCAGGGACCGTGCTCGGTGTCAATAGACATAATTGGAAAAACCCGGGAAGCGGGAAATGGAGAGCATTCGGGGGCCCTGCCATCTGTCTAGCAGAGTCACAGCTTCAAGCACCTGTCTGTAGATCAGAGAACGAGTTAATGGCACCCATTAACTGCGTCCAGCCTAACAAGGGCCCCCGTCCCATTTCCGCCCATCCTCACAACGTTGATAGGTCAGGGCATCTCCCAGGCAGACAGAGAAAGAATGGTGGCGGATGGGGGGCACCCGGAGCCCCTGGAAGCATTGAGGCACGAATGCAGGACCCTGGTATGAGGGGGCAAGGGGGGGGACTGAGGGCACTAAGAACCCAAGGGGGGAGATTGAGGGACCCCAGCATGAGGGAAGGGCTGGGGGTTGCAGGGAGTCCCTGAAACAGAGGGAGATGGAAGGGTGGCATGCAGGGAGATCATCCAACAGTAGCAACACAGAGTTACCCCTTGTTCAGGGAACAGAAGACCCCAGGCATGAAGTTACAGGTAAGGAGGGCTAGGAGAGCATGTTGGGATTGAGGGGAAGGGCCACCTGAATCAGCCACACCTTCAGTTAGCTCTGGTGCCGCTGCAGTGGCCTGCGTGAGGTTGGGGCCCCGCTGGGCTAGGCACTGCCCAAGCAGGCCGTGACACTCCCTGCCCTGGGGGGCTGACGCAGTCTAGGAGACTCCAAAGCGCACCAGGGTGGGAGAGAAGAACCCGGCTAACATCAGCCAAGAGGGGCCAGCTTCACCAGGCACACTGAAGTGCTGCTCCCCCTCCTCCACCCCGCAGACAGAAACACGGCGACTATTCTGGCAGCTTCCAGGGCATTCCCTCTGTTACGCCAGCATCACTGCACCTGCACCGGCAGGAGCCCTAGCTCAGCCGAGTCCCCGGCATAAACACCACCACGACGTTCCCAAGCGCTACCTGGAGCAAGCTGGAGAAGCAAAGCAGGGGTAGCTTGTACTGATCACTGGGAAGTTAGTTTCCACTAGATCCCTGGAGCTTGTGCTCCTCTAGTCATGCCAAAGAGCAGAGGGCAGGAATCTCTTAGCTGGCCTTGGCACTACATTTGATGAGCCGTTTAGATCTTGTGTCTACACTGGGGAGAGCTTGGAAATGGCTTATCCTGCACTGGGGCATCTCTACCAGTCTTGTAAATGAGGGGTGTGCTGGTCCAGGAGGGGCTGAGGCATTTTAACCACTGCAATGAGTTGCAAGACAGCAGAAGATTGTGGCCCACGAACACTTCTGAGGAGCTCATTAATAGAGCATTAAGAAGTAATTATGGCAGCAATTACTATAGGCTAGGAAGTTTGGGACCTTCAGGTCAAAGCAGTGATCCAATTATCCACCCTCCCCAAACAAATATTTCTGTAGTCATTGTTGCTAGCAACCCCCAAGATTACCCAAGAGATAGGAGGAAACTCCCCCCCTCCGTCACTTTGCTCATCCGACAGCAAGTTGTGCCTTCTCTGTGTCATTATAGGCAGTCATCCCCCCACACCACTCCCCAATTTGTGTCGGTCTTTAACACAATAGGGGAAGGTCCAGATTTTAAAGATAAGGAAAAACATGTTTTAAGGCTGTTTGCTCAATGCTAGGTAGTACAATGGAGCCTTGATCCTCTAGGCACTACTTAATACAGGTAGTGCCTTAAGTTAGCAAGAGGACACAGCAGTAGGTTTAGGAGCTAAAACTCCTAAACCTACTGTCCATTTAAAAAAAGAAAAGGGTGGGGGAAGCCAGATAATCTCCTTTCCTGCAAAGAGACCAGGCTAATAAAATAAACCTTACTCACTCCTTGGTTTTAACAATCTAAAGTGTCATTTGTACTACAGGACATTTTAGAAGCGTTCGTTTTAAACCCGACAGCGTCCCTTTAAATGGTGTTTGGTCTACATGAAATTCCATGATTCATGGAGCTGAATAGGAAACTTTACCATCCATTACAGTAAGTGACAAGTCATAATTCCTTTGGCATTCAGCAATGCAACAACATTAGTCATGTTGCAAACCCCTGATATTAAGGCAGCTGCAATACGCTGTTCCTCTGGCATTTTAATTGTAGCTTTGTGTGAAGTGCCCACTTCATTGGAGATTGGGGGGGGCAGAGCCATAGTTTGCTCCAGGGAGCGAGGAAACTAATTCACCTCTGAAGGTCTAAAGTTTCCAAGGCATCTTGCAAAAAGAACAGGAGGACTTGTGGCACCTTAGAGACTAACCAATTTATTTTAGCATAAGCTTTTGTGAGCTACAGCTCACTTCATCGGATCTTCCTGGTTCTCCAGCGTAAGAAGTTGGTTAGGTCTCATGCCATCAAAGCCACATCTCCTACTGCAACCTGATTTGTGAAGTCTGGGGGTCCCAAGCAAGGCTGATGTTCAGAGTAGTAGCTAAGTGCTTAATAGCTCCTTCAAAGAGCCTCTGAAGTAATTGTAATTGAAGCCTATGTAAGGAAGGGACAGAGGTCAAGTCCCGCAACTCAGAGGCCCTTGGAAGCTCAGATGCCTGCGTCATAAATTATGAGATGTCCCAAGCAACGAGGGCGAAACAGAGGCCAAGTCACAGTGCTCAGTGGCAGAGTGACCCCACTTATAAGGGTCAATCAAGTAACTGCAGGCACCAATTAGCCCCCCAACCTTCCCCATCCTCAGTGCAGTCAGATGCCATCTCCTTGGACAAAAAAGCGACTGTCTGGAAGCCACAGTCCCATGCTTAGAAAAGCTATTCCAAGCAGGACTAATCAGCCATCCCGATCCCCAAGTCCAAGAGGAATCTTTAGGCCAAACACGTCAGACTGAGAGACCCACAACATCAAGAGTAAATACAGGGCCATGCAATCAATAGCTCCATTGTCACCTCTCTAGACTCCAACGCCCTACATTTCAGTGGCAGGATGGCCTGGAGCCCTGTCTGCGTTAAAAGGCAAACCCATTGCTGGCACTAATCCAGATCCGGGACCCTATCCCCACAGGCAGAGCCCTGTGCCCCCCCCGCAGGACCAGGGCCCAATGGGTCCCCCTCGAACCACTGCTGAACATGGTTTAACAGCTCATGTGGACGGGACAAAACTTCTACTCGTCATCCTTAGAGAGAGATCTGTTCCCCTTCCCTCCCCCTGCCCACAGGCCCAGCAGAAGCCCCGGCCATAGGAGAGCTCTCCTGCAGCAAATCGCCTCGTCCTGCGGCCAACACAAACATCCACCACACAAGACAAGCCTTTCAGGGGGAGGCAGACAGGCGGACACCTTATTTCCCCATTCCCCGCCCTCCTTAGGGGAGAGGCTGCTCCCAGCTCCGCAAAGGAGGAGAGAGAGACCCAGAGTTGCAACGTGGAACTTAAAAAAAAAAAAAAAAAAAGAAAGCGTTAAGGCATTAAAATACGATCCCCTTGTCGGGAGGGAAACGAAATCCAGATTGAGAGGATCCCCCCCCCCCGGGGGGGGGCTGTTTAGGAGAAGGGGGGGTTCCTCCCACCCCCTTCGCACCATGATTTAGTAAAGGAGTGGGACAGAGAAAAGCTTGGGAACTCAGATACTGTCCCCATCACGCTAGTTACACGGGGGGGGGGAGAAGCAAACAACGAAGAAACTTTTCCTCCAGCGAGAATCGGCTCCGTTTTACACACCCCTCCGGAGAGCGAGGGGGAAAGACGCTGATTCCCCCCCCCCCCCCGAAGCGGACTATGGCTCCTGGACACTGACCGGCCCCAGCCGGGGGGGGGGGGGCAACCCCCTTACCTGAGATATAGTGGCGCCGGCTCTCATCCAGGTGAGTGGAGATAACATCGCCCATGACGGCCCGGGGCGCGATTACAATCCAGGGGCTGGATGGCGGGGACCCGGCGGGGGGGCGCGGGGAAAGCTCACCCCCCAGGGAGGTTTGCGATTCAAAAGCGGGGTCGCCTTCCTCCGGGCCGGGCCGCAGCGGCGGGTCTGCTCCCAGTCCTCGGGCAGGAAACCAGCCTCTCTCCTCCCAGCCGAGGGAAGCCCTGGGCGGGTCGGAGAGGGAGAAGGAGACACTCCTGCCTACGTACAGCCCGCCCCGGGCCACACCCTGGGAGCCGCGGCCGCGATTTCCCTCTTCCCACGCCGGGGGCAGTTCAGACCTCTCCCCCGCGGTCTGGGGGTGGGGTTAACACCCCCGCCGGGGGGTTGCGTTGCTTTTCCGGGGCCTTCTCCGGCAAGAACGTGGGAACCCCAACCAAAAAAAGTCCCCCCCTTGATTAATTATTGCCCCGGCCTGTGCTAACCACCAGCCCCCCTGCACCCAGCCCACACGTGGCCGCTAGGCACTTTCCGTCTCCAGAGCTGGACCCCACGATCAGGCCCCTGCAGCTAAACAAAGGGCTTTTCTCTCACACCTAGTGCAGGGGGGGGCTGTTCTTTCTTGCCCCCGGATCAGAGCTCCCCCGCCCCAGGCCACCCCCCATCAGAGCTCCTTGAGGTGCCTTCCTGCTGCAGGGACAAGCTTTAACTATCAGGCAGTGAAACCAGCTGCTTGTTGGCACCTGGCTCAGTTTCTGACATTGCTTCACAGGGGATTGCAACATTCACCCAGCCCTTTATACCCCTCTGATGCTTCCCAAGTCATCATAAACCGCAGCCTTGATCCTTCTCTGGAGCCAAGGTGTGTCTCACCCGTGAGTGGGGAGGACAGGACCCAGGGCCTGAACATACCAGTCGGAAGTGGCTTTTCTTTGCCCCCTTTCCCCACTGTCTCTAGCCTGTCTGATCCTCTGCTGCTTGTCACAGTACAGCAAATTTGGGACGTTCAGCAAGGTTCAGTGCAAACTGTGCAAAATAAAACCTCTCTTCTGACTTATCATAGAATCACAGAATATCACGGTTGGAAGGGACCTCAGGGTGCCATCTAGTCCAACCCCCTGCTCAAAGCAGGACCAATCCCCAACTAAATCATCCCAGCCAGGGCTTTGTCAAGCCTGACCTTAAAAATATCGAAGGAAAGAGATTCCACCACCTCCCTAGGTAACGCATTCCAGTGTTTTACCACCCTCCTAGTGAAAAAGTTTTTCCTAATATCCAACCTAAACCTCCCCCACTGCAACTTGAGACCATTACTCCTTGTTCTGTCATCTGGTACCGCTGAGAACAGTCTAGAGCCATCCTCTTTGGAACCCCCTTTCAGGTAGTTGAAAGCAGCTATCAAATCCCCCCTCACTCTTCCCTTCCGCAGACTAAACAACTTCCCTCAGCCTCTCCTCATAAGTCATGTGTTCCAGTTCCCTAATCATTTTTGTTGCCCTCCGCTGGACTCTTTCCAATTTTTCCACATCCTTCTTATAGTGTGGGGCCCAAAACTGGACACAGTACTCCAGATGAGGCCTCACCAATGTCGAATAGAGGGGAACGATCACGTCCCTCCATCTGCTGGCAATGCCCCTACGTATACATCCCAAAATGCCATTGGCCTTCTTGGCAACAAGGGCACCCTGTTGACTCATATCCAGCTTCTCGTCCACTGTAACCCCTAGGTCCTTTTCTGCCGACCTGCTGCCTAGCCATTCGGTCCCTAGTCTGTAGCGGTGCATGGGATTCTTCCGTCCTAAGTGCAGGACTCTGCACTTGTCCTTGTTGAACCTCATCAGATTTCTTTTGGCCCAATCCTCTAATTTGTCTAGGGCTCTCTGTATCCTATCCCTACCTTCCAGCGTATCTACCTCTCCTCCCAGTTTAGTGTCATCTGCAAACTTGCTGAGGGTGCAATCCACACCATCCTCCAGATCATTTATGAAGATATTGAACAAAACTGGCCCCAGGACCGACCCTTGGGGCACTCCACTCGATACCGGCTGCCAACTAGACATGGAGCCATTGATCACTACCCGTTGAGCCCGACAATCTAGCCAACTTTCTATCCACCCTATAGTCCATTCATCCAGCCCAGACTTCTTTAACTTGTTGACAACAATACTGTGGGAGACCATGTCAAAAGCTTTGCTAAAGTCAAGGAACAACACGTCCACCACTTTCCCCTCATCCACAGACCCAGTTATTTCGTCATAAAAGGCAATTAGATTAGTCAGGCATGACTTGCCCTTGGTGAATCCATGCTGACTATTCCTGATCACTTTCCTCTCCTATAAGTGCTTCAGAATTGACTCCTTGAGGACCTGCTCCATGATTTTTCCAGGGACTGAGGTGAGGCTGACTGGCCTGTAGTTCCCAGGATCCTCCTTCTTCCCTTTTTTAAAGATGAGCACTACATTAGCCTTTTTCCAGTCATCCAGGACCTCCCCCGATCGCCATGAGTTTTCAAAGATAATGGCCAATGGCTCTGCAATCACATCTGCCAACTCCTTTTTGCATTCTCAGATGCAGCGCATCCGGCCCCATGGACTTGTGCACGTCCAGCTTTTCTAAATAGTCCCGAACCACTTCTTTCTCCACAAAGGGCTGGTCACCTCCTCCCCATGCTGTGCTGCCCAGTGCAGCAGTCTGGGAGCTGACCTTGTTCGTGAAGACAGAGGCAAAAAAAAGCATTGAGTACATTAGCTTTTTCCACATCCTCTGTCACTAGGTTGCCTCCCTCATTCAGTAAGGGGCCCACGCTTTCCTTGACTTTCTTCTTATTGCTAACATACCTGAAGAAATCCTTCTTGTTACTCTTAACATCTCTTGCTAGCTGCAACTCCAGGTGTGGTTTGGCCTTCCTGATTTCACTCCTGCATGCCCGAGCAATATTTTTATACTCCACCCTGGTCATTTGTCCAATCTTCCACTTCTTGTAAGCTTCTTTTTTGTGTTTAGGATCAGCAAGGATTTCACTGTTAAGCCAAGCTGGTCGCCTGCCATATTTACTATTCTTTCTACACATCGGGATGGTTTGTCCCTGTAACCTCAATAAGGATTCTTTAAAATACAGCCAGCTCTCCTGGACTCCTATCCCCCTCATGTTATTCTCCCAGGGGATCCTGCCCATCAGTTCCCTGAGGGAGTCAAAGTCTGCTTTTCTGAAGTTCAGGGTCCATATTCTGCTGCTCTCCTTTCTTCCCTGTGCCAGGATCCTGAACTCGACCATCTCATGGTCACTGCCTCCCAGGTTCCCATCCACTTTTGCTTCCCCTACTAATTCTTCCTGGTTTGTGAGCAGCAGGTCAGCAGGTCAAGAAGAGCTCTTGGATGCTCAGAACAGGAAGCAGCTTAAAAGCTCTGGCGGAGGGGGGTCCCCGCAGCCACAAAGCAGACACAGCCTGGGCAGTGATAGCGTGGGCTTGATCGCCTGCACCCAACACATGCAGCTGCACTTGGATCGAGAGGCAGCGTCTGTAGGGGCCCGAGGGTTGGTCTGGACTCCGGAAATTGGTGTCATTACACCCGTGCAAGCCAATCAATGCAGACACGCTGCACTGGGCTAGCCCCTCTGCACTGGGGAGTCACACTGGGCTTATTTCATTGGGGCACCCCCCCGCCTTCTGCGGCTATATGCAGGGCCTCAGTTACAGGCCATGGCCGCTGTGATCAGGCTGCCTAACAGGGCTGTCAGGTGGGGTGGGGGCTGAGGTGCTCTCAAGGGCGCTGGGTGCCCAGGGCCTTCCCACGGATGGCAGTGGGGCTGGACAGAAAAGCTCCTCCTCCCTCTGCCAGACCTGAAGTGGAGAGGCCCCAGATTTTGCCCTCGGCTGCAGTCCCATTCAGCTGCTGTGGTGCCGTACTACCAGCGTGGAAACAGCCCTCACTGTTTCCCCCTTTTGCAGGAAGATGGAGCTGACACAATGGCCCTTGGCACAGAGAGCAGCAGGGGCCATGCACCGGGGAGGAGGGAGAGGTGTGGCCAGGGAGCTCTGTGCCTTGGCTGCTGGAAAGTCCTGTGGGGAGCCTTGCTTGGTGGCAGCCATAAGGCAGAGTAACCCATGAGGCTGCTCTAGCTAGTTCAGGGAACTGCTCTGCTCCTCCAGACTGCAGGACGCATCACACACAGGTCTTTGCCTCCCTGGGCTGGGCTCAGCTTGACCGATGCCCAGACTTCGGGCCTGGGGCTCGGATCCTCACAGGTATTCACATACCCACGTCCCGTTTAAATTAATGGGTGTTAGGATTTGGGCCAGGGTGTCTTAGTGTATATGAGAAAGAGTGAGTCTGAATGGCTCAAGGACAGTGCTGTGAGGCCTGAATCTTTTCCTGGGGGTACTGCTTGCCTCCCAAGGCAAGGAGGTGGGGGGTGTCCTGTGGCCTGCATCATGACTGCTCTGTGTACAAAGCATCCTGTTTATCCCATCTGAAATAGTTTTTCTTGGCATACGGAGCTCAGAAAAATTCCTCAGGAGTCTGCCAGCCTCAGGGCGGGGGCAGCTCCTTGCTTGCCCCCACCTCTCTGCTCTGGGAACAGAGCTGCCCAAACACACGTGTCCTCACCGCCTGGGTGTGGGTAAACAGCACCCGCCCAAAACACGCATGCGCGCGCACACACACACGTTATGCAAGGCAGGGCTGCAGGCCTGCTCATCCCATGCTAAAACACGCCACACTAGGCGGGGAGGGCAAACCCCTGCAAGAGGGCAGAACCGGGCAGTCTGCTGCTTCTGGGAGACCTGCTGGTTTGCTCTGGGAGATCTGTGGCCTCCGTTGGCTTCAGAACCCTCAGCCTGACATAGGGCCGAGCGCTTTCGGCACGGGAATTCAGTCTGGACCCTATACCCTGCCCCCACCCCTTCGGAGCCATTGTCTCTGTTTGAAATAACATAGCTGAGTATACAGAAGAGGAGGGCCCCCCTTGCTAAAGATTTACCATCCCTCCAGAGAACTGGTAATAGAGGTGTGACGCCACACCCGTCTGTGCGAGGGTCACTGCCAGAGGGGACCCAACCTCCAGATCTTAATGCATGATCTCAGTGACAGAGGGGCAGTAGATGCGGGGGCACTGACCACTTTCAACCGCACCTGCCACCCTGGCATGGCAGCACTAATCCTGCTCGGTTCAGAGGGGAGATTCGGGTGGGGTGGGGGGGGAAGGTGGAGAGCGAGCCCAGCTGCCCACCCCACACTCACGCAGCAGTGGCAGCCCCTGTCCCAAGGGGCTTGTCATGGGGTCACAGTGCTACTCAGGTGTGGCCCTGGAGGTAGTGAGTGAGTGGCATGGAGCAGGGAGGCAGGCCCAGACCTGCGGGACAGAGGCATCACACATACACCTAAAGGTCACTGCAGGGAGCAGTTCTCTGCCCTCCCCTGTCCCTTATTAGGTCCACCGCTGTACAAGCCTCTATGGATTGAGCAAAAAGACTCACCGCGGCTGGCCAAAGCTGTTGCAAGCTCATCGACCTCTCTGCAGCCCAGCCACCACTAGAGGGGGACAGGGAGCCGGCACGAGTGGGCGTGGCTTACAGATGCAAAAGATTCCACCCGCCAAGTCGTCAAGTCAAATTGGAGCATGTTCAGCGATGCCCCGCAGCTGTAGCGGTCTGGCAGCTGGTTGCTGGCCCATCTGAAAGGGGTTAGTGGCCAAGGGACCTCAAAATCCAGCCTCGCACTCGCCACTAACTGCCTGTCTTCATTGCCAGGCTCAGCAGAGAGGCCAGTGGGCGAATGGGCCACAGAAACGGAGCCTCGTTCTCACGCGAGAGCGTGTCTCTGGGTGGGGTGGATGGAGTTAGCAGTGCCACACTGGTGTGGGACTTCAGACTCCACCACCACCCAGCCCACGCTTTCCACCCGCCGTAGCATGTCGTCACAGCCCCAGAGCATTGGCTGACATGTTGCTCGCATTGGCCAAGCAGACTCAGCTTGATCCCCACCAGCGTTTAGCAGCGCTTCTTTATTCCTCATGTAATGGATGCGCCTGGGCAGGTCAGCTGTGGGGACTGAACTCAGGATCTCAAAGCAGGAGCCAGGGCTACTTGAGCTAAAGACCCTGGCTCACTACCAGATGTATTAATCTCTATAGGTGGTCTAGACACTAGAGCAGAGGTTCTCAAACTGGGGGTCGGGACCCCTCCGGGGGTCCCGAGGCTATTACATGGGGGGGTCGCGAGCTGTCAGCCTCCACTGCAAACCCCGCTTTGCCTCTAGCATTTATAATGGTGTTAAATATATAAAAAAGTTTTTAATTTATTGGGTGGCAGGGGTCGTACTCAGAGGCCTGCTATGTGAAAGGGGTCACCAGTACAAAAGTTTGAGAACCACCGCACTAGAGGGTGACACAGAGCCATTCCATGTTAGCTTCATCTTTCTGGCCCTTCTGTAATGAAGGTTGTTAGATGCCAGCTCCCCCAAGGCTGCTGCCTACTGTGATGAGGCTGCATGTCCAGGCCATGTTTCCAAATCGAGCAGATTCTCTCTGCAGCACATGGTCACTGACTCAGCTGGCACTCACTTGCGGATGATGACTCAGGATCACGTTGGAGTGCAGTGCCCCCCTGCCATTCCCCAGCCATGCTCCTCCTGACACAAGGTTGCAAAGAACAGAATTTCCAGCTGAGCTTATTTGAAAGTCTGGTTCTGATTGTGATGGATGCTCAGCAGAGCAGCGGGGGGAGCCAGACTTTTGATTTGGGGGGAAATCTTATGATTGCAAAATTTGTTTGGGCTCAATCTGAATGCAACCAAAAGATTTAGAAATTTCCTACTAAACAAAATTTCCCCAAAGCCCTTAATTTTGGGTCAAGCAAAAGGTGTTATATATATTATATAAAATCAAAACATGTTGTTTCAATTTTTATATTTTAAAAGTTTTCAAAATAGAAAAGAATTTGCAAAAATGAAAAGTCATCCCACACAACCGACCAAAATCAAAACGCTCTGTTCCACAAAATGTCCAAGCGGAACATTTCATCCTTGGCAAAATGCTTGTTTGCCATTTTTTTCTCCCAAAACAATTTTTTTAAAAAAAATCAGCACGTTCTCGTGGGATGTTTCAGTTTTGAGGAAACAGTGTTTTCTGATGGCAAAATGTCCATCAGAACATTTTCATCCAGCTGCTGTCTCACACTCAGTCCCTGGAAATCTGACCAGGAGTTCTTCGGAAAAGCTCATCACAAATGACTAAGAATTTGCTTACAACTGTGTATGGAGCAATCACAATTCATGTCTGGGTCACAAAGGTCACGGCATTAGAGTTAAGCTTTTGGACAACCCGTGGGTGAGAAAGGGCTCTGCCTGTCACTGATCAATCAAGATTAGGGGTGTCGATTAATCACAGTTAACTCACGCGATTAACTCCGAAAAATGAACTGCGATTTAAAAAATTAATCTCAATTAATCGCACTGTTAATGGAATACCAATTGAAATTTATTAAATATTTTTGGATTTTTTTTCTATATTTTCAAATATATTGATTTTTATTACAGCACAGAATACAAAGTGTACAGTGCTCACTTTATATTATTTTTATCACAAATACTTGCACGGTAAAAATGATAAAAAAAAATAGTATTTTTCAATTCACCTTATACAAGTACTGTAGTGCAATCTCTTTATCGTGAAAGTGTAACTTACAAATGTAGTTCTTTTTTGTTACATAACTGCTCTCAAAAACAAAAAAAATGCAAAACTTTAGAGCCTACAAGTCCACTCAGTCCTACTTGTTATTCAGCCAATTGCTCAGACAAACAAGTTTGTTTATATTTACAGGAGATAATGCCGCCTGCTTATTATTTACAATGTCACATGAAAGTGAGAACAGGCGTTTGCATGGCACTTTTGTAGCCGGCGTGGCAAGGTATTTACGTGCCAGATATGCTAAACATTCATATGCCCCTTCATGCTTCGGCCACCATTCCAGAGGACATGCTTCCATGCTGATGATGCTCGTTAAAAAAATAATGCGTTAATTAAATTTCTGACTGAACTCCTTGGGGGAGAATTGTACGTCAGCTGCTCTGTTTCACTCGCATTCTGTCGTATATTTCGTGTTACAGCAGTCTTGGATGATGGCCCAGCACATGTTCGTTTTAAGAACACGTTCACAGCAGACTTGACAAAACGCAAAGAAGGCACCAAATGTGAGATTTCTAAGGATCGCTACAGCACTTGACCCAAGGTTTAAAAATCTGAAATGCCTTCCAAAATCTGAGAGGGACGAAGTGTGGAGAATGCTTTCAGATGTCTTAAAAGAGCAACACTCCGATGCGGAAACTACAGAACCTGAACCAGCAAAAAAGAAAATCAACCTTCTGCTGGTGGCATCTGACTCAGATGATGAAAAGGAACCTGCGTCGGTCCGCTCTGCTTTGGATCATTATCGAGCAGAGCCCGTCATCAGCATGGAATGGTGGCTGAAGCATGAAGGGACATATGAATCTTTAGCGCATCTGGCATGTAAATATCTTGCGATGCCAGCTACAACACTGCCATGTGAACACCTGTTCTGACTTTCAGGTAACTTTGTAAAATAGACGTGGGCAGCATTATCTTGGTTAAATTTTAACCAAACTTGGTTGTCTGAGCGATTGGCTGAAGTAGGACTGAGTGGACTTGTAGGTTCTAAAGTTTTCCATTGTTTTATTTTTGAAGGCAGTTATTTTTTGTACATAATTCTACATTTGTAAGTTCAACTTTCACGATAAAGAGATTACACTACAGTACTTGTATTCGGGGAATTGAAATATACTATTTCTTTTGTTTTTTACAATGCAAATATTTGTAATCAAAAATAAATATAAAGTGAGCACTGTACACATTGTATTCTGTGTTGTAATTGAAATTAATAGATTTGAAAATGTAGAAAATATCCAAAACTATTTCAATAAATGGTATTCTATTATTGTTTAACAGTGCGATTAATCTCGATTAATTTTTTTAATTGCCCAATTAATTGCGATTATTTTTTTAATCACTTGACAGCCCTAATCAAGATGCACAGATGCTGAACCCGAATAGCTTGTTCTTCCTAGTTCCAGCCCCCATCCCCATTTCTTTCTGTTTCCCCCACTCATTCTAAAATTAATAAAGCTTGTTGAAAATTAATTGTTTTTTTTCTGCTGGAATTTAAAAAAAAATCCATTTGTTTTATTAAAAACATTGATGTTCAGGTTCCCCCCCCCTTTTTCTCTCCCAATTTTCTCCCTTCCTCCTTTAAAAATGAAGAGGGAAAAGAGAAAAAAAAAAGGGGGGTGGGGGGGACACTTTGACCAAAACAAAACTTTTCATTTGGAATAAAAATGTCCTTTTCCATCCAAAACTATTGAGTAGCTCTATAAAGTAGATGGTTACTCGAGGAATGTGGGGGTTTTTATTTGGCCTGCGCAAAGAACAATAATCGTAACAGTTACTAATATAATCTCTCTCTCCCTTGTGTGTACTGCACAAATACCTGTAACAACCTTAGTTGCATGCTTGACATTAAAAGAGAGAATCACAGTTCTGCAGTGAAGAGCAGCCTGATCTGTCTCCCCTTGACTCCAGCGGGCTTTGGGCCGGGCTCTGTATGCATAATATACAAGGCAGATGGGGAGCGCGTTTGTACAGCACCTAGCCCGGGGGGGTCCCTGTATTGCTAGGCACTGCTGCAATACAAATCAGAATAATTATTCAACAGAAGCCTCATGGTTAGAGAGTTTGTAGCCAGATTTGGGCAGGTAGGCTCTGCTCCAGCAAAGCCCTGAAGCATGTGCTTAACGTTAAGCATGCGAGTTGTCCCATTGAGTTGAGTGGGCCTACTCATGTGCTTTGGGCTAAGCATGCCCTTCAGTGCTTTGCTGGCGTGGGGTCTCTCGGGCAATGCAGATTGTTCCCTATTGTCAGGGCTGGAAAAAGTGACCTCCCACTTGCTAGCCTGAGGACCAAACGCAAACCCAGGTGGAAAGAAAGCCAGCGCAACTGTAACCCACCCTCCTCCTGGGGGTGGTGCTCTGTCCCAGCCAGCCACTTAGAGAGAGTTCAATGAGTCTGCTCTACAGCCTTAGCTAAGAGCCATCTGGCTTTTAGCTCATGTATTTAACTCTAGAGGTCCCAGGTTCGATCCCACCCGCCGACAACCGGGGTCCGTTGGTGTTACAAGTGGGGGCTCGTCTGGGATTTGAACTGGGAAGTCTCTGAAGCGCCGAAGGCGATTCCTCAGCTAGGGGAAGTATGTAACCCCCACACCTCCTGGTACTATCAAGTGGCACCAAGACCACGTAGAGAGAGTTAAATGAGTTTGCTCTACAGCCTTAGCTAAGGGCCCTATGGCTTTTAGCTCATGCAGTAGAGGCTCATGCATTTAGCTCCAGAGGTCCCAGGTTCGATCCCACCCGCTGACGACTGGGGTCTGTCGGTGTTACACAACCTCCAAGACCACGCCCCTTACAGTGTAAAGGCATAAAGCAGCTAACGGTGGACCAAGTCAGTGGAAAGATAGGTATCAGGTTGGGCCCAGACATAGTTGCTGTATTTGATTGTGACATGCTGTCATTCAACAGCAACAGTGAAAACTCCCAAGGCCCTGGTTAGTTTTCTCTGCTGCAGCCAGCTTGGCATAGGCATGAGTAGTGCGACAACCTGTCTGCAGGCTCAGGAGGACATCACCCAGTTTAAACATTGCTGACCTTTTCAGGGTTCTCATTACTCCCGGAAGGGGCTGGAAAGGAAGGACACCCGGGGATGTTTTTGATTGGCTCTGCAAAGACTTACCCCCATGGGTAACTTTACTCATGTGACCCAAACGACTCTGGTGACCTAACTTACTCCTGGGTGTCTTTTCAGAAGGGACACTGACATCCCTGCACTATAACAGAGAACGGAGAACGTTAAGGGGGGTTATTCAATCCTTGTATGGTTTGGCTGGGCCCCAGTCCTGGACTATGTGCTTTTGGGACATGAACCAAGTGAGTTGTAGACAGTTCATTGTCTTTTCACTGACCTCAGTGGGCTTTGGATCAGGCCCTCAGTTTCCAGTTTATTTAAAGACAATGAAGATAAGGATTTTAAAAATTACACTGCAATAAAGAGTCTAATCATCACAGCTAATTACACATAGGCGCAAATCACTAAATAAATGTAAGTATCTCTTATCTGTTAGAGCTGATTGAATTATCTGTTGTGTAAATTTTATCCTATGAATTTGGGCATTTTCCCTTTGGCTAATTGATTTGCAGATAAATGATTTCATGAGTTCAGCCAGCTGCCAAGGGCCTTGGATATCATGGGGAGGAATGTACTAGAGTCCACAATTCAGCAACGCACTCTAAGCACATGCTTAATTTGAGGCATTTGCTGAAATCCATTCCGATTCAGCAAAACACTTAACTTTGACACATGCTTCAGTCCCATTGAAGTCAATTACATGCTTCAGAGCTTTCCTGAATCGGGGCCTAAATACCTATGGTAGGTTAGACAGATGCTCAAAAGAGAGTCAGCAAATAATGCGTGACACGTTTTTCATTGTCACTTGTCAAATGCAATAATAAATGTGGTCACAAAGGGAGCAGCTCAGCTCTCCATCTTAAGTGTTTCAACTGGGTTGACCTTGAAGGTAGGTACCGCCTGCCCCTTACATCTGCTAGTCACAGATGTACGAACGCTCCTTTTCCGGAATGAAGACTTGGCCTACCTTTTTGAAGAGCATCTAGAACATTGAGCCCTCCCGTTGCAGCTGGGGTCTCTGGGGGTATATCTTCACAGCAGTCAGAGGTGTGATCGGGGCACGGATAGACAGACCTGCACCAGCACAGCTAAAAATAACAGCGAGGACCCGGCTGTGTGCGTATCAGCACTGGCTAGCAACAGGAGTACAAACCAAGGGTCCCCAGTGAGCTTACACAGCCCACACTGAAGCCGGTGGGGCTGCATATTCACTGCTATTTTTAGCTTTGCTCACATGGTTAAAGCTAGGGCAGGTAGGGCTCCTGCTGCTGCAATCACACCTTGATTAGACAGACCCTGGGAGCTACTGGAGTAAAAATAATCGTCATCCTACCCCTGAGAGTTTGCGGGATCAGGATTTTCTTTAGTAAATATTTATTTCCCTCCCTCTGACATTCTAACAAATCCACAGCATTTTCCTCTAATTCTAATTGACCTCAGGCGGTAATGATCTGTTTTCACAGCGACCAAGATCAACAAAGAAATCTTATCAATTAGACTGAAGAATGTACAGAGAATTCAAAGAAGGGGACTGGCCGTCTGGTATGCTTTGGGCCCCCTCCATGGGAGCGCAAGGCCCTGCCCACGCAAGGCTTTGTAGCTGCCTCGAAAACAGTTGTCAAATGCCCTGACAGCCAAACCTGGCTGAATGCGGCCGTGCTCCGCCCAGCCACAAATGATGGGACTGCCACCTGCAGAAATGGGGCTGGATGCTCCAGGAAGGGGGGGCTCAGGGCTGGCTCCCCAGCAAGGGTTCTACCAGCACAGAGGTTGTAAAGAAAACCAAGCCTTGCCCACAGAGCACGTGGAACCCGTGCCAGTGACAGGTGCATTAGGAAACAGTTCCCAAGCAAAGTGCTGCCCAGGTGCAGACAAAAGAGGAAGGATGGTCCAATGGTTAGAGTGCTAGCCCAAGACAGGGGAGACTCTGGTTTTCCAGCTCTGTCATAAGGTTTCCTGCACAGCTTGGGACTTGTCTGCACAGGGAACGTTAGCAGCAGAATGATACTGCTGTCGTTATAGCAGCAACGGTACAGAGGTGTCATTACACGGGTCAACGTCCCCGTACAGATAAGTCCTAAGAGAGTGAAACTATTCAGGTGTGCAGTGGTACTCAGCAATTGTTTCAGAGCCTGGTTCTGCTCCTACGCCATGACATAGACGGAAGTCAACGGGACCAAAGCATGTGCTCAAAGGTAAGCATGTGCGTAAGGGTTTTGCTGAATCCAGAAGCTTTGAGCAGGTGCTTTGCTGAATCAGGGGCTTAGTGTGGACAGGGCTGAAGGGCAGAGAGTAGAGTCCTTACCCATTCAACACCGAAAGCAAGTGGAGGGGGGACTCCTAAAATCTGATGTCCCTCTTTATTGTTTATGTTTGAGCCAGGGCAGGATGGGAAGAAGACAAGGTCCCTGTCCCTACGAGCGCATGCCCTGGGGGTCTGGATTCTGCAAAACAGGTGTAGGCCCATGGGAGCAAACAAGTTCAGTGCCTCATGGGAGTCAGCATATGGAGACCCAAGCCTTAAGTGGGTGACACACAGATGAAGGAGGGGATGCAAAGGGGCGAAGGGAGCAAGGCTGAAAACCCATCTAGTTAGGGCCAAGGTATTTTCTTGTTTAATTATTTAGCTCTCCCCCCGGCTGCGACCTTTGGGAAGGGCTAACCCCCAGCCATGGGTTGTCTCCAGCCTCCCCCGCCCTGGCGCATGGAGAATCTGATGCAGGGAACATGGACAGCACCTGGCGCTGGAGGTCCCTGAGCCTGACTGCAGCTGCGGGCGCTACCTCCTGCAGTGAGATTGCTAATGATTTGCAAGCAGCACCATGGCCCTGAAATGGGTGCAACAGGCGAGGCCAAGACGCGGCCCCCAAACCGCAATGGACCTTCCCTCCAGGAGCTGGAGCAGGACACCTCTGCTGACTGCCCAGGCTGCCTGCCCTCCACAATCCCATCCCCTGTCTCAAGCCTACTGCAAGGAGAGGGGGGCTCCTGTGGAACACTGTTGCCCCCTGATGGTCATGAGTGAAATGACCGGTAGCTGAGAGAAGGACAAAGCGGCAGGAGGGGATTGTCTTTAATTGGAAAGCAATTTCCCCCCTTTTAAATCCTGATGATTTAAAGCACCTGCTGCACTCAGGATTCTGGGCTGCTTTGAGGGCCAGTGCAATCCCTAGCAGCCCCAGCGTCGGCTGTACTTTGCAGTTCAGAGCAGCTCAGAATCCCCTTGCCACACCCTGAGCTGTGCACTGGGGCAAGGGCCTGGCTGCGTATGGCAACCCAAGACGGTGCCTGCACAAAGGGATTTCTCTCCTGGTTGTTTGCAGATTGTTTACAGTCCCTGCGTGGCTGGAGCTGTGGCAGTGAGCAAAATCCTTCCCGAAGTTCCCTGATTTCCAGTCCCCTCCGCCCGCCTGTCCTTTAACCGTGGCCCATTTTGCCCTCGTTCCCAATGGACCAGAGACGGGAGGCTGCTGAAGGAACTCTGGCTTTTGTGCAGTTGTGCTAGGAGGAGATGCAGCAAAACAACCGTAACAGTCCTTTGAAACCCCTGGGAGCCAGTGGGGCATGGAAGGGCTGCCAGGTTTTGACCCCCTGCCCCAGCTCTGCCCCCTGCTGTAGAGAACAGTTGGGAAGAGAAGTGGTCACAAAGAGCTCTTTGCTGCTTGGGGGAATCTCTCTGCCTCCCGGTTCAATAGGGTCTGGGCCCGTGCGTATCGCCCCCTCTGCGCCTCACTGAATGAGGAGCTGTCTCTGATCCCAGCGCGAGGGGCTCACCTGGAGAGCTGGTTATTTAGGGGTCTGTTTTACAAGAGGAGTCACAAGCAGGGAAGAGTTCGAGCTAGCGCATGGAACCAGTTCAGCGGGGCCGTGGCACTGCAGGTGCAACACCTGGTCTCTGCTCTGGCTCCTCTGGGGACTGGCCCACGCAGGGTACAGAGGTTTATGGGTCTGCGACAGGCTGGGAGTCCAGGCTGTTGCTATGATTCATGTTTTCGGCCTCCAACGTCCTGCCTTCATCCTTTGCTGGTGACACATGCTTCTCTCCCCCTACGCATGGCAGCCCCAAGGGGGCTCAGTCCTGATCAGCAGGGGCAGCTTCCCCTCACCCTCCGATTTGTAGCTCGTCACTGGTCAGAGCAGAACATCAGTGGTTAGGATGATTATTCCTGCTCTTTATTTACATTGCACTAGAGCGGAGGGGCTCCAGTCTCAGACCAGGGCCATGCTCTGCTCTGGCCCCATTGTGCCAGGCTCTGGCCAAACATACAGGGAGAGACAGTCTGGGGAGCTTCTAAGCTAAATAGGCACCGTGGAAAGGAAACAGAGAGGTGAAGTGACTTGCCCAAGATCACACAGCAGGGCAGTGGCAGAGAGAGGAATAGAACTCAGATTCCCAGTCCAGTGTCTTCTCCATTCGATCCCAGTGGCTGAAAAAGCAATTAAACCCAGAGAGAGTTTTTCTCTCAGCTCTCGAGCTGACTCCATTCTGAGGCTCAGAGGAGCCCCGCATTTGCTGAGGACCCCATCTGAGCTACACCCTTTCGATGCTTCTCGGTGGGGGGGGGGGGGGGGGGGGGGGGGGGGGAGGGTATTTGTAACTAACGTGTGGCACTGGAGGATGCAGTTACTTGTTTGCCTGGAACTGATTCATGCAGGATAACATTAAAATCCTCCCTTCTCCCCCTGCCCCAGCCTCTTAATATGAGCTTCCAGCACTTCAATCTGAGCAAAACGTTCTTCTAGGGAAGGTCACACGTGGCAGTGCGGATGGGGACCTCCCAGCGCAGAGGAGATCAGTGATGCCCACAGAAAAAACTGCCAGCACTCCGCATGTAAAGAAATAGCCATTTGCAAATACAGATGGGGGCTCAGGAAAGCCAGGGCCATTCCACCTCCCCTCGCCCCCCTTAAAGCAGCAACCCTTCATTTCTAACATCGCGGAAGGTGGGTTATACTACACTGTCTGACACTCTCCACACAGGCTGCACCAAAGTGCACCCAGTGGCCCTCGTCAGCTTTAGGACTTTGGGCTCTTCAGTCATGTTTAGGTCCCCCCCCCGCGGTTATGCTTTTATCCCTCCAAGCCCATCTCTCTCCCCCTCGCCCTTAGAACTTGCCCATCCGTTCATCCTAAAAGAGGCTCTGATAACAGAACACCCATCAAGTCACACCGAGCGAAACGCACTCCTGAGCAGAAGGCCTCTGTCCACCTCTTAAGACTCACCTACGTGTTAGGGATTAAATGGGACTTCACTGGTGCCGTCCCTCTGACAGCTGGTCAACCTTTTCTGATGGAGCCTTTTTTGTTTGGAAAATGCTGACTCCACAAGATTGGACTGGCTTGCGAGAACTTATTGATTTTGTTGACGTTTTCAGTGGGAAATTACCAGAATCATTTAGTTCATTTTCACTTACTATTATATCTGCTGAGATTGACAAAAGTTGAAATCAAAGACAAAGTGAAATGTCTCAGTAAGGTCATTTTGATGTTTCCCAAGATGAAAGAGTTCAGAGTTTTTATTGCGCAGTAAATTTCAACTTTTTGTGCTGATTTGGGACACTGGAATTCTCCAAGGGCTGGTATTTCCCATGGAACAGCCATTCCATTTCCCAGCCAGCTCCAGCCACTCTGCACAGGGGTAAATGTCACCTCTGGTGGCACCAATTCCCAGCACCAAAGCATGTAAGAGTAGAAACCTCAATCCCTTGTTTCAGGGGCTCCCCTCAGCTGTAATTTCCACAAGCTCCAAAAGCCGATGTGGATGAAGATACCCCTGTTACCAGTCAAGTGAACGGAGATATTGAGGGCCAGACCCTCAGCTAGTGTTAGTCAGTGGAGCTAGGCTGTTCTACCCCAGCTGAAGATCTGGTCCCATGTTGTCCCTATGTTGCCCTAGTTACTCTGTGACTCTTTGCTCCCTCCTCACTGCAAGCTAGCTCAGCATAGATTGTTTCTGGCAAGGGAGGTATCAAATATTTTGAACCAAATCTCATCTGGCTGAATCCACAGTGTGAGATTGAACAGAGGGGTCCGATTTCATTTGAGAAGCTGGCTTGTGAACAAAACCAGCTAGCACACACGCAAGTCACCAGGCTGCCCTAGCATTCATTCACCGCTGGGTAACACTTTGGTTGAGGTCCCCTATTAAGGCATGTGGGGAAACTTGGGGCCAGATTCTGCCGTCTTTATTCTAGCAAAACTCCCATTGAAATCGATAGGGGTTTTTGCCTGAGTGCTGGGTCCTGGTCTTTAATCTTGACCCTAATGGACATTCGTTCAGATGCCAGAGTTGTCAGTCATGTAGCCCAGGTGAGTGGTTCTCATCTCTTCTGTACTGTGACCACATTGCAAGAGTAAAAACAGGGTCAGGACCCTAAGAAAGGAAAGGGAGTTCGCAACATCGCCAAACCCCATTACGTTGTCACAAGTTTCACAATAGTTGGTCTTTTTCTTAAAGCCCCAGCTCCTGGAGTCCGGTGATTAGGTGAGACTCCAGCATTTTTAAAAGTTTCTAGCCCTCCTGATTGGCCCAGACCAAAGGGCCCATGAAAAGAATCCAATTTATTTTTTGTTATTTTATGATTTAAACTAATCTCATCATTTTTTGAGCCTGACTCATGATTTTTGAATGCTTATGGTTAGCAATGCAGTGGTTGTTGCAAACCCACGGTCCAGGAAGTGAGGCCCCAGTTTGAAGGAGCTGGGTGAGTTTCCCATTGGAACTGGATTGTATCGATATACTGGGGGGGAAGCTTACTCAGTGTCACCTCTCTGTAGGGCTGGCTTAATGTTCTTGAGCTTCCATTAAAGCTAAACTTTGCTCAATTCACTTGCATTTCCTACCTCCGACAATTATACCCAGCCTTGGCTCCAAAAGCTTCTGCAGGTTGAGTTACAAAACAGAGGCCAGGCTTTTCAAAAGTGACCAGTAATTTCAGGGGTCCAACCTGAGACCCCTGAAAGAGGTTGGCTTTCCAGAGGGTGGGAGCTCAGCACTGTAAAGCGTATACAGGGTAAACTCATAAGTTGTCCGCCCTCTATAACAGTGGTAGAGAGATATGCACAGCTGTTTGCTCCCCCATGTATTAATCACTTACTCTGGGTTAATTAATAAACAAAAGTGATTTTATTAAGTATAAAAAGTAGGATTTAAATGGTTCCAAGTAATAACAGATGTAACAAAGTTACCAAGCAAAATAAAACAAAACACGCAAGTCTAAGCCTAATACATTGAGAAACTGAATACAGGTAAATCTCACCCTCAGAGATGGTCCAATAAGCTTCTTTCACAGACTAGACTCCTTCCTAGTCTGGGCCCAATCCTTTTCCCTGGTACAGCCCTTGTTAGTTCCAGCTCAGGTGGTAACTTGGGGATTTCTCATGACTGGCAGCCCCCTTTGTTCTGTTCCACCCCCTTCTATATCTTTGGCACAAGGCAGGAATCCTTAGTCCCTCTGGGTCCCCCACCCCTTCTAAATGGAAAATCACCAGGTTTAAGATGGATTCCAGTATCATGTGTGTAAAGGAGCAGACTCACCCTTGTGGCGCCTCCTGCTGGTCATTGGGAATTAGCTCTTTTCCAGCCTGGAGCACCCTCTTCAGGCTAGTGATCTGCACAGCTCTGGCCCCTGTGTACCTCACAGACCCCAGTGCCCCTTTCTCTGGGGTTCTGCCCCCTGGCAGTACCCCCACACTCTGCCTCTGGGTCTTCCCTTCCTGGGGAACCCCCAACCCACTATCCCCACCTTGCCTCAGTCTGGGCTACTGCCAGTCATCACCAAGCTCCCGCTCCCTGGGGAAGACTGCAGTGTAAAGGCCACTCATCATAGGCAAGGGGGTTCGGACCTTTTGCCTTCCTCTGCCTCCCAGTACCTCTATGGGCCTTGGACCAGGCCCTACAGCCTGGGAGTTGCCAGCCTGGAGCACCCCTGCTCAGCCTGCTCCTTCCCCAGCACTGCACCACCCTCAGTACCCTGTCAGGCAGGCTCTGCTCTCTCCCAGCCTGGAGAGAGACTCCTTGGGCCTCTGGCTCACAGCCTTCTTATACAGGCCAGCTGGGGCCTGACTGGGGCATGGCCCAGCTGCGGCTGCTTCCCCAGTCAGCCACCCCCAGCCACAGCTCTCTCCCGGGCTGCTTTTAACCCCTTCTATTTTAGAAGCAGGGTAGCCACCCTGCTACAATGTGACATGTTCACATGTACTGTGAGGGTTCATTACCCACTTGCTGGCACACAGGGATACAGGAAAGCTTACAAGTAAACAGAGCCATCTACAACCAATTGTTCTAGTCAATGGGAGCCATCAAGATTCTAAACCACCATTAATGGCCCACACTTTGCAGAATTACAATAGGACCTCAGAGTTATGCTACATATTCCTAGTTTCAGATACAAGAATGATACATTCATACAAATAGGATGACCACACTCAGTAGATTATAAGCTGTGTAAGGATACCTTACAAGATACCTTTTGCATAAAGCATATTCCAGTTACATTATATTTACATTCATTAACATATGTCCATAAAACATATGGAGTGCAATATCACACTCCTAAGAACATAAGAATGGCCATGCTGGGTCAAACCAAAAGTCTATCCAGCCCAGTATCCCATCTACTGACAGTGGCCAATGCCAGGTGCCCCAGAGGGAGTGAACCTAACAGGTAATGATCTAGTGATCTCTCTTCTGCCATCCATCTCCACCCTCTGACAAACAGAGGCTAGGGACACCATTCCTTACCCATCCGGGCTAATAGTCATTAATTAACTTAACCTCTATGAATTTATTCATTTCTCTTTTAAACCCCGTTATAGTCCTAGCCTTCACAACCTCCTCAGGCAAGGAGTTCCACAGGTTGACTGTGCGCTGTGTGAAGAAGAACTTCCTTTTATTTGTTTTAAACCTGCTACCCATTAATTTCATTTGGTGGCCCCTAGTTCTTATATTATGGGAACAAGTAAACAACTTTTCCTTATTCCCTTTCTCCACACCACTCATGATTTTATATACCTCTATCATATCCTCCCTTAGTCTCCTCTTTTCCAAGCTGAAAAGTCCTAGCCTCTTTAATCTCTCCTCATCTGGGACCCGTTCCAAACCCCTAATCATTTTAGTTGCCCTTTTCTAATGCCAGTATATCTTTTTTGAGATGAGGGGACCACATCTGTACGCAGTATTCAAGATGTGGGAGTACTATGGATTTATATAAGGGCAATAAGATATTCTCTGTCTTATTCTCTATCCCTTTTTTAATGATTCCTAACATCCTGTTTGCTTTTTTGACTGCCACTGCACACTGCGTGGATGTCTTCAGAGAACTATCCACGATGACTCCAAGATCTTTCTCCTGATTAGTTGTAGCTAAATTAGCCCCCATCATATTGTATGTATAGTTGGGGTTATTTTTTCCAATGTGCATTACTTTACATTTATCCACATTAAATTTCATTTGCCATTTTGTTGCCCAATCACTTAGTTTTGTGAGATCTTTTTGAAGTTCTTCACAGTCTGCTTTGGTCTTGACTATCTTGAGCATCGTCTGCAAACTTTTCCATCTCACTGTTTACCCCTTTCTCCAGATCATTTATGAATAAGTTGAATAGGATTGGTCCTAGGACTGACCCTTGGAGAACACCACTAGTTACCCCTCTCCATTCTGAAAATTTACCATTTATTCCTACCCTTTGTTCCCTGTCTTTTGACCAGTTCTCAATCCACGAAAGGATCTTCCTTCTTATCCCATGACAACTTAATTTACGTAAGAGCTTTGGTGAGGGACCTTGTCAAAGGTTTTCTGGAAATCTAAGTACACTATGTCCAATGGATCCCTCTTGGCCACGTTTGTTGACCCCCTCAAAGAACTCTAATAGATTAGTAAGACACGATCTCCCTTTACAGAAACCTTGTTGATTTTTGCGCAACAATTTATGTTCTTCTGTGCGTCTGACAATTTTATTCTTTACTATTGTCTTAACTAATTTGCCCGGTACCGGCGTTAGACTTACCGGTCTGTAATTGCCAGGATCATCTCTAGAGCCCTTCTTAAATATTGGCGTTACATTAGCTATCTTCCAGTCACTGGGTACAGTAGCTGATTTAAAGGACAGGTTATAAACCATAGTTAATAGTTCTGCAATTTCACACTCCTGATTTAGGACCAAATCCTGAGCCCACTGGAGTCAACAGAAAGGCTTCTATAGACTTCAGTGGGCTTTGGCTCAGGCCCTTCTACACGTGTAATATGGGATCTGGAGATTCCATTGAAGCAAAATTCCTAGGTCCTCATCCAGCACCTACTTCACTTTGAAGTTAAGGGACCTTCTCCCATAATTAACATTTAGCATGTGCCTAAGGGCTCTGCCGGCTAAGCATGGAGTTCAACAGGAACAGGATAGGGCCCCTAATCACAAAGGACAACGCCAAAGAGCCAATTCCCGTAGCATGACCTCGGCTCCATTGCACGTAAGCAGCATCTACCATCCCTTGTTTTCTGGCAAAATACGCAGCTCAGTATATTACTCTTCATACCGCATTGCCCTCTGGCTGTGTTAACTTGGCTCTTGGAACCATCACATTCACATGCCCTGGCTTTTGGTGATCTTAACTGGCCATAAGCAGCATTGCATTCCTTTGTTTGGTTTTCATTTGGTGTAAATCAAATCTTCCTCCACCGCTGTATCCAAATTACAGCTGGCAGAATTCTACTGTTAATTAGAGTGAGGCACTCATTAACTATGGGGGATGGGCATGTTATAAGAACACAGATAAATAATACCTGGCTCTTACATAGTGCATTACATCAGCAGATCACAAAGCACTTCACAAAGGAGGTCGGTATCATTGTACCCATTTTACAGATGGGGAAACTGAGGCACAGAGTGGGGAAGTGACTTGCTCAAGATTACCCAGCAGGCAACTGAACCCAGGTTATCCTGACTCCCAGTTCAATGCTCTCTCCACTATCCAAAGTGAAGTTAATGGAAGTCATAAGGGGGCTCAGCTTGCAGGCTGGGCATCTTGTCCGGTAGGCTTCTTGGGCAGGAGTTACTTTTTTTGTTGTGTTCATGCCACGCCCAGCACAATGGGGACCTGACCCTGGGCAACGCGGGAGATCAAAGAAGAACAAAGGGACATACAGCCCTTAAATGTACATTCTTTTGTAAAAAGAAAAGGAGTACTTGTGGCACCTTAGAGACTAACCAGTTTATTTGAGCATGAGCTTTCGTGAGCTACAGCTCACTTCATCGGATGCATAGCATATCGTGGAAACTGTCTTCTGCAGTTTCCACGATATGCTATGCATCCGATGAAGTGAGCTGTAGCTCACGAAAGCTCATGCTCAAATAAACTGGTTAGTCTCTAAGGTGCCACAAGTACTCCTTTTCTTTTTACGAATACAGACTAACACGGCTGTTACTCTGAAACCATTCTTTTGTAAAAAGAAAAGGAGTACTTGTGGCACCTTAGAGACTAACCAATTTATCTGAGCATAAGCTTTCGTGAGCTACAGCTCACTTCATCGGATGTAGTTCACGAAAGCTTATGCTTAAATAAATTGGTTAGTCTCTAAGGTGCCACAAGTACTCCTTTTCTTTTTGCGAATACAGACTAACACGGCTGTTACTCTGAAACCATTCTTTTGTAAATAAGAGCTAGCAAGGAAAGGGTCTCTGTGTTGGGTTTGTACAGAACCTAGCACAACAGGGCCCTGACTGGGGCTCCTCGACAGTACCACCATCCAAATGATAAATAATGTCACAGTTCCAGGCCTAGCCGCTCTGCTGTCCTCTTGCCGAGTGTGTCCCCTCAGGTGTCAGGCCTCAGGCCTTTACCTCTCCTGAGGTGAAATGCTACAGTTCTCCAACTCAGAGACCCAGCCCTGGGCAACAGCCCCCTGTGGGTCAGCCGACATGTCTGTCCAGGTTCAGCCCATGCAATTCCTCCCTTCAGGAATCGGGGACCAGCCATGAACACAGTGACCAGATGGCCTTCTTAAACCACAGCATTGTTTATGTTAACAAAAGAAAATCAGAGAAAAAGGATTTGGAAGCAATGGTCTACACCTCTCACCATCCCTTGCCAGTAACCTAGGCAGACCAAGGTCACAGTCTGGCTCATCAAAACACCCCCTTCCCCCTTGAGAACATGTTCGCTTTTAAACCTGCCAGATTGCTGCGTTCGTCAGCCTTTCCCTGTCTTGGCCTGATCTCTCACCAGCTCTGAAGTGTTCACGGAGAAGTGGCTTATCTTGAGCCATTCTTTCCCCTCCTGCTTGTTTTTCCCCCAACAGCCCCCTATTAAACTAAATTCATATATTCTTCGAGTAGCACCCCAATAGAATCACCACATAACCAGCTTACCAATACCCAACTCAACATGCAGTATGCATGAGTTATTGCAGAGCAAGTCCAAATCTGTCACAAATAACAATAAAACCACGGCACAGCGCATGGGGCATAGATACATGTGCAGTTTAGGAATCCTAGAACGCATCCAGATTTGGGAAGAGTTCCATCTTTGTGCTAAACTCTGTTTGATTGTGAAGCCATCGTCCCTACTCCCTCCTTCCCACTGGTTCTCTGTCTTGTCCACCTGTTGCATGCCGTCTGACACTTTGGCCCCCATCCTGCAATGGACTGAGCATGGGTTCACCACCTTTACTTGAACGGTGCCCCAGTTGGGGTCTGCATGAGCACAGGGGACCACCCACATGCAGTGCTGGACTCTAAGCTCCCCTTCTTTGCTAGTGGTATGTACAGGATCACAAAATAAAATAAGAACCACCAAAACAGCAGCAGGACCTAGAGGCCCCAGATAAATCCAGGGCCCCATTGTGCTGGGTGCTGTACAAACACCCAGTGAAATCCAGTTCCTGCCCCCAAGGAGCTTACGATCATCATAGACCAGACAAAGGGGAGGGAAACAGATATAAAACACTGAAGTGACTTACCCAAGATTACACAGCAGGTCCACTGCAGCACTGGGAGTAGAACCCAGGTCCCCTGACTCCCTGCCCGGTGCTTTATTTGCTAACCAATTTATGTGTTTAAATCCAGGACCAGGCATTTTGGGGAAAAGTTATTGGAATGGCTCCACAGTGTAGATCGTCTCCAGGTCAGCTCACTTACAACCCTCCTGTCCCTGTTATGTATGGGTGAGGGAGATCTTACTCTAGATGCCTTTGGTCTGGGGACCGTTTCTGGAGGGCCTTGTCCCTGCAGTCTAGGAGGAAGCCCTGCCTCCCTGAGCTAGATTCTCCTCTGTCTCGCTGGATTTCTTCCTCTGGTCCCTTTTGTTTTCTCAGAGAGAAAAACAAATTGCAGCTCCAGGATGCCATGAGGGGCAAAGTCCAGTGCTGCCTTTCGCCACTAACTGCTCTGCCTATAGATCTAAAAATCATCCCCATGAGTAGGTTTATATGCAGCCTGGGAATAAATACAGTAATGCTCTCTCTATAGCCAGAGCTATTTGAACCTACTTTCATTTCTCCCATTCCCCTCCCCGCTCAGATACACAAAAAACAATAATAAAATATTACAGTTAAACATTGAATTTTCAAAGCTACAGTTTGCAACGTTTCCATTCAAATAAACAATGCAAGGCTGAGCAACGAACAAACACACAGGCAGGGGAATAGCAGCTGGCTGTAAGAGCACAGGGGTTGCTTTGATTCAAGCAATGCTTTCTGACCAGGCTCTGTGCTCAGGGGCTGCCAATCCGGCCCTGGTGTAAGGCCAGGCACTGCAGTCGGGTTTCCCCCGGGAGGAATTGGACCCAAGATCTTCACCCCCAGCGTACAGCCCTGGTGAGTGGCAGGGAGGGCGAGCACTGCGGCTGATGCTAGGCTGTTCCTAGACGGACATACCCCCCACCCCCCCCCAGCACCCTGCAGCTTGCTGCAGGATCAGAGCCCGCCGGCGGCTGGAGGGGTCTCTCTCTGTCCCGGGGGGGCCGCTGCTGCTCCCCCTCCCTCGCCCAGGTGGCCAGTGGGCTGCACCGCAGCCCCGTGATGGAGGCACCAGCCCGCCGAGGCGATTGGTCTGCAAAGCGGTGACGTCGTGGAGCACCATCACCTCCTCTTCCCCATCATCATCATCAGCCCCCCCCCCCGGTCCCCCCTCAGGCCCATCTTCAGCTTCCCGGTCTCCCCCTCCTGCGCAGGCAGCTGAGCGCACAGCCCGGGCGAGCGGATTTGTACAAACCAGAGAGCAGCAGGAAAAGGGAGAGACGAGCCCCCCCCCCCCCCGAAAGGCACCAGGGCATCATGGCACCCATTGGGCTCAAGGCTGTGGTTGGAGAAAGTAAGAGGATGCTTCTCTTGTGGGTCTGTTTCCCCCTCTGATCTCTCCCCTCCCTTCCCCGGGCTGTGCGGGTGGAGGCTGGATCTGGGGGGGGGGGCAGGGGGGGATCTGGGAGGTTAGATGGGCTCTGTTTGGATGTGGGAGTGTGTGTTGCGGGCGGGGAGGGGGGGAGCCCCAGGATCTGATGGGGAAATGGACCAGAGTCTTGGTAATCTTTTCCAGGAGAAAATAGAAAGTGGGGGGGCGGGGGGTTGGAATTGCAGATGCGCAATCCGGACCCTTGCAGTCAGGATCAACGCCCAGCTGGGGGTGGCGGGGTGGTAGTGGCGGGTGGAGGGGGGGGGAGATAAAGGGGGCAGGGGAATCAAACCAGAGGAAACTGGAGAAATACATGGGGAAATGGGGGTGTATGGGGGGGTGTTGCCATTTGATTGAGGGAGGGGGGCGGTTGGGATTTTTCTGCAGTGCTGGGGGAGGGAGATGGAAAGGGACAGCAAGCTGAGCCATTTCCCCAGGCTCTGGGTCCTAGTGGCTTTGTCCAGCAGGCAGCGGTCGCCTGATTATCCCAATAAATAATCATAGGAATGATCATCATTAATAATAATTAATAAATACATCCCAGATGATTCCCCAGAGCCTCCGGGCATGGGAGGGTGGGGGGTGGGGGGAGAAGGAGGAGGTGATCTCTGCCTGGGCCAATAATAAATAAACACAAAATTACCGGCTCCTTCGCCGACATTGGCTGCGTTATTTTGCGCAGGCACAGACAGCCCTTGCTGCTTCGCCAGGTCCTGCAGTGTCAGGGCAAAGCCTTCTGGACTCCCCGCTCCCACCCCCAAAATCAAATCATACCGTGCAAGCAGCACCCAGCTTTCCCTTCCCATCAGGAACATGCCCCCAAGGTGGTGGAGGCCGTTCAAGCTACCCAAAGAAATGGTTCAGATAAAGGCCGACTCTTCTCTGGGCTTTGAGCTGGGCACTTTGGCAACCAGGGTATTTCTTTGTGCAGTTGCTCTGATTGGGGGGCATAAGCTTTTGTGTATGAATCCAAGGTGCTATTTTTGGCTCACGGTTGATATCTTCTCTAGCTCGGGGGGGGGGGGGGAATCTAAGATTCTCCCCCCCATGATGTTATTCTTAGTATCTAAATAAGGGGTTCTTATTTTTAGAGTGTATGCAACTGGGCAAGTGGGGAGTTCCTGTATAGAGTGCCTGCATTCCTCGTGCCATAATAATCTAATCGAGAAACTTTTATGCCTAAATAACTAACAACAAAAACGGTATAAAATGGTGACAACTTCCTCTGAGTCCCCTCTGCCATGAATCATGTAAATCCTTCGCTCTCTTGAAATTAATTAACCTTGTATTATTTATTTAAATGGAAACTAGGCAAAATGTCGCCTTAAAAAGTCATCGTTTAATTTTTTTGTGTGTGTGCTTAGCGGTGGGAATGGGAGAAATACATGTCGATTTGAATAGCTCTGGGTACCGAGAAAGCGCTCCTGGAGCTTTGTGCATTAAGAAGGCAGGGTCTTATTTAACAATCCTCCACACCACAGCCTCGGCTCCAGTCTGCAGATGGTGCGGCTGAAGTGCGGTGGTGTGACTGTTTGGTGGGATGATCCCATTAGATTTATGTCCTGCTTTGTTCCAAGAAATCACCTACCCAGAGAGCTAACAGACAGCTCTGCACCAGTCTCGCTCTGCTTTTATTTTCCAAAACCCTACAGCTCAGCTGTGGCTCGGTCAGCTCCGTCAGGGGGGAGAAAATCCTTTGGTTCTAGTGCTGCAAGATAATCCTGGAGGGGGGGTGAGGTGGAATTTAAAATGTTTTGCTGCATTTAATTCTCTGGCACTAGATTGTCCTCTTTCACTCTCTAGCGTGTGAAAAGTAGGTTATGAAACCGACGGGATGCACAATGTATCGCTGCGTTCCTGAAGAGCATTCCTTGGAAAAGCTAAAGGTCTCATCCGACCCTCCTTCCTCAGTCAAAACCCCCAAAGGCTACAATCTAAATGTATCTTCTAAACCTTCCATTCCTTGAACAAAGACCAGTGGCTGGAAGCTAGTGATGTGGACTTTTCACATATTTTCTTTCTTTGCTTGAATACAATAGCATTGGCCTGCTAAACCCAAGGTTGTGAGTTCAATCCTTGAGGGGGCCATTTAGGGATCTGGGGCAAAAATTGGGGATTGGTCCTGCTTTGAGCAGGGGGTTGGACTAGATGACCTCCTGAGGTCCCTTCCAACCCTGATATTCTATGACAACATTAACCATCACAAATCACACACACTTTCTTGTTCTAACCACCATGATGGGCATCTGACTGAAGGCAAAACTCTAGCCTTCAGGAGTTTTATAACAAACTGCACTGTTCACAGAATCACAGAATATCAGGGTTGGAAGAGACCTCAGGAGGTCATCTAGTCCAACCCCCTGCTCAAAGCAGGACCGATCACCGACTAAATCATCCCAGCCAGGGCTTTGTCGAGCCTGACCTTAAAAACTTCTAGGGAAGGAGATTCCACCACCTCCCTAGGTAACGCATTCCAGTGTTTCACCACCCTCCTAGTGAAAAAGTGTTTCCTAATATCCAACCTAAATCTCTCCACTGCAACTTGAGACCATTACTCCTTGTTCTGTCATCTGCTACCACTGAGAACAGTCTAGAGCCATCCTCTTTGGAACCCCCTTTCAGGTAGTTGAAAGCAGCTATCAAATCCCCCCTCATTCTTCTCTAGACTAAAGACTAAAGACTTCCTGAAGACTAAACATCCCCAGTTCCCTCAGCACCTCTCCTAAGTCATGTGTTCCAGTCCCCTAATCATTTTTGTTGCCCTCCGCTGGATGTTTTCCAATTTTTCCACATCCTTCTTGTAGTGTGGGGCCCAAAACTGGACACAGTACTCCAGATGAGGCCTCACCAATGTTGAATAGAGGGGAACGATCACGTCCCTCGATCTGCTGTTCTTCCCTCAAAAGAGCTTTTTTAATCTGTAAGATAACCAGTAGCTGGGTATCCCTCTAATATAAGATTATCTATAATACTCACACTAGATTCTCTCCCTGGGCAGGGAAATGCTGCATAGGACACAGGTAATTTGGACTGTGATTGTCCAGAGAGCTCCATGCAATCTGACCCCTGTTGGCTTCATTGGGGCTTGGGATTCTGCCTACAGAGAGCTCTCGTTGTAGGATCAAGGCCTTGGAGAGAGTTTGCTCTCCATTTCCTTGGAATTGTCCTATCTGGGAGGTGGAGCTCATCCCCTGACCATAGGTCCCAGCTATCTGCGTGGGAGTCCTGTGCTTCCTCATGGCCTTCTGACCAGAGTGGTTCCTGCAGGACTTCCTCACTGGCCCTGCCCACCTTTCCCATGGGTTCACTGGGCAGTTGCCCACACTGTGCAAGGTAATGCTGACTATGAAGATTATTGTGGGCTGGGATGTCCAGGAGGTTTTTCTGGCGGCGGCGGCGGTGGTGGTGATGATGATGCCATGGAGAACAGTTGTCCTGATCCCTAGGCCACCCACTGATCCTGTGCACAGACGGGGTTACCTCTTGAGTGGAGAAGGCAACGGAGCATCATCCTGCCATGGCTCCCTCTTTTACATGGCCCCACCCTTCAAAGAAAGGCACCGCGCCTGGCTCCCCTCTAGCCCTTGGTGATAACTTTGTAGACTTGCCTCTGAATTCGCAGCCAACTCTTGTCATGATGATACCTTTTCTGGGGCCATTCCATCCAGTACGTCACCCCTTCCACCCACCCGGTGTTGCGTCTGAGAGCAAATACCGTGCAGTCCATGCAGTTGCAAAAAAGTCTCATAATTCTCCCCAGAAAAAAAAAAAAGTCACATTCCTGGATGAAACTTTCCAGGTCTGGCCTCTGCCCACAGGCGTGTTGTAAATTCTGAGTAAAATCTCTCCAGCGTATCTGAGGACAGTGACGGTTAATCCGTGATTCCCAGCCCTTTCTATCACCATTTCATGAAACTCCGGTCCACCCTTTTTTGGGCAGGAGGAGGCCGGGGGTGGGGCGGGAGATGAAGTTACCGTATTTGCCAGCTGCCCTGTTTGACCCAGGTTTGTCCCCTATCTTTTAAAAGCCAACTGTGGTGCCTAGTGGAGCTGGCGTGATTGTTTTTAAACCACGTTGGCCTTCCAACAAGTAGAAGGAGATGTGCTAAGCAGGCAGGAGTGTGTCGAGGTGCAGAGCAGATGAGTTGGGGTAGAGTTTGTACCTTTGCCTTGGGATTTACTGGGGGATTCCAGCTCACTCCAATGGGCTGCTCTTCCTGCAAGCAGTGGACAAAGCAGGTGGCTGCCAAACCACGTTAGAAGGGAGCATTGCACAACTTTAAACGAGCATGTTCCCTAATTGATCAGCAACGAAACAACGAAACAGTGTTAACTGGGACGACTTTAAGTGAGGAGTTCCTGTACTTTGATCTCGGCCTTTGTGTCCCTGAATACAATGGGCCTGGAATACAGGGCAGAGTAATGAGCATCTCTGGTCATTGTAAAAGAATTAACAAACCTTAGCTTCGTATTTGTTTTTTTGGAATGCACACACACTCTCCTTCTCTTCACGTACATCTACACAATCCGAGAAACTCTTCTTATAGTCACACAAATGATCAAGTGCCCAGGGCTGGCAGGCCATCCACAACTCACCCCCGTGGGACAGATTTTTAAAAGCGCTCAGCATGCTGGGTACATTGGAACTGAGCCCGCTTGAAAAGCTGGCCTGAATAGTGTCGAATGGGCTGATTCTTCTCTGCCTTGCCCCTTGGGTAGTTATTTAGGCCCAGATGCTCAAGGCTTCTAATGTCCACGGAAATCATTGGGAGTCAGGTGCCTAAATATCTTTGAGGATCTGGGCCTTATACCTGTGCGAGAGCATGTGGCATCTTGCCACCATCATGAATGGAGAATTCTGATTTCTTAGCCTTCAACACCCACTTGCACAGGCTCATTGACCACCCAAGGTGCAAGGCAGGGGAGAACCAGCCCTTAAAGTATCACGGCTGAGGTGTTACTGAATGCAAAGGTTCTGCATTTGTCTGAGCTCCCCCTCCCCAAATAAATTAGCTATAACAAAGGAAATTATGGCTAGAGTTATAGCTTCCAACAATGCAATCTGACATTTCATTATAATATATAAGCCTTTTTTGGGTTTAATTTTCCTTTTTATTCTGCCCCCTCTCCCCCCCAAACTGTAGTTTAAAAAGAGAGAGCTCTGCATCTCCCTAACATCAGGAAGGGTTACGATCCACTCCCTCCTACAGTACTGACACAAAGTTTTCCCTAGGTTTTGGCATTTGGGCAGAAAGATGCATGTCCTGTTTCAGACCAGCACAAACAAAACCAAGACGACTTCATTGCGGGTGATGAGGGAGTCTGCAACTAACCCTTCCAATTGGACTTCCAAGTGCCCATGATTTCAGGCAGATTTCTTAAATCGTGCGCCACTCTCAATATGCTGAGTGCTTTTGAAAATCTGCCCTTCTACGCAGTGCCGCAGGAGCATTAAGGAACTCCTGGTGGCAGTAAAATTTGTGGTCCTGCATCCCTGCAATGCAACCCTTCAGGTTGAGTAACCAGGAGGGGCAACTCTCCAGGTGGTTGGAAAAACTGCTCCTGCTCCCCTTGACCTTGATCAGAATTCTGTTGCTGAGCTCAGGGAGAGAGGTTATGGGCTACCTCCTGCTATCTCTGTACACTTGGTAGTCGTGTTTAATAGTACACATGTGGCACCCTGGAGCTCGCATCTCTGTGACCATGCCCTAAAGGAATCTTTAAAAACAGAATAAGTCCTTCTGTTTAAGGGCATTGGGCCTGATTCTTCAACGCTTATGGAGGCTTCTTTGGTTGAGTAAACGTTGCAGGGCTGGGCCCTGCCTTTAAGAATGAGGTCTTATCTGTGCATTGAACCAAGTGACTGCCTCCCCACTGTTCCTAAGTCAATGAAGCCTGCTTTACAGTGATGGGCATGCTTAGGGAATAATCATTTTAGGCCTAGAGAACATGCGTTGAGCCGATTTCTAGTGCATGTAAATGGTATAATAGATTACGTGTGGCTGAATGGACACAGTGGAGCCCCTCATAAGCAATCAGTGAATGGACCAGCAAAAATCAGTTGTCAACTCAAAGTGGGTCTTTAAGTAAAGATTGAACAAATATGTGCTGGAGATACATTAAGCTAGGAGTTGGTATTGGACGTGGTCCTAGGGCAGGTTTTGCTGTAGAGATTGTCACAAGCTTTTCAGAAGTGACTAGTGATTTGGGGTGCCTGGTGGCACTATGTTAGATGCCTGACTTTCAGAAGTGCAGAGCAGCTGCCCTGGGAAAATCAGGCCCTAGAAAGGAAGGGTAATCCAGTGACTGGGGCGCTAGCCTGGTAGTTGGGAGCATAGTCAGCAACAAGTATGCAGGTCGTACCCCGAGTGTTTTTGTAGAACTACAGCCCTGGTCCAGCAACACACCAGCAGCCTGCCGGCAACACCCCACTGTCACACTCTGGCTTGCACCAGCCTGGATTAAAACCAGCAAGGTGACCCCAGCACACTCCAAGTCCTGGATTTCTTCAAAACCATGTGGTCTGCAATGTCCAGCTCTCTCCTGGACAGTGCAGAGAAATCATAAGATTCATTTGTTGCTCTAAAACACACAAAACCCACTAGCTTGCCACATTAACTGAAATGAAGAGTCACTTTAATTCCAACACAGCACTAGTGGTTTAGATTAATAGTAAAACAAAATTAACAACTCTAGGACATAGGTTAAGTGATGCCAAGTAAAAGGAATGATGTTAGAAAGGATTACAAACAAATAAAAGTGATAACACACATCTAAAGCTCTAAAACTTAATCTAGCAAGGTACAGGCTTGGTGAAAGATGGTTTCTCACCTATATTCAGTTTCCAGAGACCTTAACCCCCCCCGCCCATTTGGTTGAAGGACACATCTTTCTTGGCTTGTAAGAGCTCTGTTCCATTGCGTCTGGCTAGGGCTGGATGCCGAAGATGGCTTCTCTCCTTGCTTATATTGTCCAAAGTTCAATGACTGTTTCAAGAGGCAGGATGATCTCATGCTGGTTTTTCCCTTCCTGTGGGCTTCCCATCCCCATGCTGGTCCTCTATGTAAATGGAGCTTCCATTGTTTCTAGTCGCACGTTGCTTAATTTCATTGGAGACAGACAGACAACTGCCATCGTGAGGTTAGTGTGAGGTTTGCCTCCACCCCTTGTTAGCTTGATGGGACTGTTTACATGATATGTAAATACATTCTTCTTGTCTTTCAGAGAGCTTTGGAAATAACTCCCAGGTGGGGAAAACATGTTCCTTTGTCTAAGGCAGACCTGTTTACCAGCTCCCCTGGCATGCCTGGGTTAAACACACTTGAGTCATAATTCTAGCACATATCCATAACTCTTAATACCCAACGCTTACATACATCACACAAGAATATTAATGATCATGGAATTATTAGTTTTCAAATGATACTTCACAAGGTGTGTTCTGTACAAAGATTACTACAGTAGTGTGTAGGGTGTGAATACAGAGGTGCTTAGTGTCACAGTCACTAGTTTCTCTGTGCCTCAGTTCCCCATCTGTACAATGGGGATAACAGCACTGCCCTGCCCGACAGGGGTGTAGTGAGGATAAATACAGTAGTGACTATGGGGTGTTCAGATACTACAATAATGCGGGGCCACATCTTAGATAGTGGGAGCTGTATCTGAAAAGTGGGAGCTGTATCACATCACAACATATGCATGTTACACGAGATACCCACACCATCACTGGTTCTTTGTAAGACCTGAGGCTGAAGGCCAAGTACCTTCAGCCAGCTGAGAACAGGTATCCCTTTTTGCTGCTCATCTTGAAGTGTATTACTGCTCTTGTGAAATGTGTTGCTGTTTGTTTGCCTAGTGAGTCTTTCCCATTGGTTAACAGCCAGTGTTGGGTAGCTAAACTGGCAATATCCTCCCAGTCATATTCTTCATCAGCCAGTCAGGTTGCTCTTATGTTACCAGTCCTATTAAATATGCATGCTGGTTTACAACTCCCCTTGGCAATGTATTTACATGCCATTAATTTCCTTATGGGCTTCAGGTTATTTCTGTAGCATGATCACATGTATAGGACAGCTGTAGATGTAAAATTAGACATATTGAAGCAAATTTTGCCTTTGGTTATACCTATGCCCTGCCCTAGAGTTAATATGGCTTAACTGAGATCTGGTCTACACTGGGAATTTGCATTAGCGTACTATGTCTCTCTAGGGTGTGAAAAATCCACACCCCTGTGAGATGGTGTTAAGCCAACCTAACTCCCGGTATAGCCAGAAGAATTATTCAATCGCCTTAGGTACTGCTTCTCAGGGAAATGGATTAACTATGCTGACTGGAGGACCCTTCCCATCGGTGCAGGCAGTGTCTACACTGAAGTGCTACAGTGCTACCCCTGTGTGAGGTATTTAGCCCACTTTTCTTACAGTTCCACTATTGCACCATCAATGTCAACTGGAGATTTGCCATTGATGCTAATGGCGGGTGGATCAGACCCTATGTCAAGCAAACTGTACTCGTTTGAAAGGCTCCGTGAAAGATTGCTCTGCTTTTGCTCGGTTATAAATAAAACACATTGCCTCCCAGGGTGACATACAAGTTTTATTTCTTATAGGCCACCTCATTGCTAACTTTTAAATTAGCCGGTCTGTCACTTTAGTGCCATGCAAATCACCCAGAGAGGCAAATTAATTCAGAAAGAATGATGGATTGGAAGATACATGCAAGATATCTAATGAGCTGGCTGTAGCCCTATGATTTGTCCCCATCACTTATTTAAGACCTTATCCCTCAAGAGTGGTGAAGACCATCAATAGAAAGGGTAATCAAGAACAGAGGAGGAATACTCCCCCGTAGCCATTTGAATTGCATTTTTTTCTAGAAGGTACAGAAGTGAAATGGTAGCAGTTTGCTTTTTCCCCTCATTCTTAGTAAAAATAGAAATAGAAATGTAAAAGCAGCTTGGCCTGAGGATAGCAGACCCAAAGTGGTGAGGCCATACAAGAATGCATATGATGATAACATCTGGTCTTGTGGGATGAAATGGCCACCAAACACATTTTTTCCATGACCGTAGTTATATGTGACTGTCACAGGCTCACCTGAGGCATCCAATAGAACAAGCTCACCTTAATTTTGCAGAAAATAAATTAACACTTACCTCAAGATGGCCACTTGGGCATTAAAGTACTTATTAACAGTCCTTCTCTGGTCCAGGTTTCTTGGGTTAAGACAGGGAGAGTCTTCCCGCCCTGTCCCAGCCTCTTGTAGAACTGCTTTAGATAGTAGCAGCCAACTCTTTTTATCTGGCCTGCTGGCCCCTCATTGGCCTGTGCGTACTCCAGGCCCTCTAGCCACTGAAAGACCAAGTCTCACTGGTTCCACCAGCAGCTGATCCTGGGAGGCCTTTCCAGGCAACTCCTGGAGGGCTAGAATTTGCTGCTTTTCTCTTCCAAAAGGACAGCTTCTTAGGGGGCCAAGGCAGCAGGACCTCCAGTAGAGGGCCGTAAATGGCTGGTACACCCTGTCCAACCCATCTGTATAATATTAAAGCGAATAGGCTTGATTTTTCTCTTGGTTACAATGGTGTAAATACAGAGTAGTTCCATTAGAGTCAATAATAGACACACGCGGGCAGCACGCTGGCGGCCACCCAGACAGGAAGTTCGTCAGAGCTCCTCGTTTTGCTGCTTCCCCACCCTGCAGGAGAGCCGCGGAGCCCATACTGGACCCCGTTTCAGAAAAGCACAGTCAGTCCCCGTCTGGGTCCCAGGATGCACTAGTCGGTGGGGGAGGGGGGAGTGGTTGTGGCTGCTGAAAGGGTTAACTGAGTAACAAGCGTAGCATGTTATCCCAGGTGAGATGGCTTCTCCCAGTCGAGGGGTCGGCAGGAAGGGTTCAAGAATCCAAGCCCACCCACCCACCCCCACCATTTCAGACCCTACAATTCTTCATTATTTGTATTGTGGTAGTGCCTAGGGGTCCCACTCATGAATCCAGGTCCCCTTGGGACCTAGTATCCTCTAGCCAAGTCTGGCTCCAGCTCGCCTGGAGCTACTAGAGTTTTTGGAGCTTGTATGCCCTATGGCTGCCACACAGGCCCTGCAGGAGTGCTGTTAGCTGAGCGGTCCCCACCTTCCTCCAGTTGTTCTGCGCTCCGTCCTGATCTACCCTGCCCGTATCCCACCCCGGGGCCAGACGCACAGCGCCCCCACCCTATCCCTAAGCCTGGCACATCTCCCCCATGCACCCACCTTTGCTCTCTCCACGCATCTACTGTGCCCCCTCCTCCCCCCACCACACACACGGCTTCAACCCAGTCGGACCTAGTGGGCACGGCAAGCTGGACCAGGGTGGCCAGAATTTCAAAATGAGGCAGGGTGTCCAGGGCCCAGAGGGGTGCAGCGTTTCCAGGATAAGGCTCTCTGGCGTCTGTGGTGCCGCTGTCTTTGGCAGGGTTGTTCTCCCTGAACCGGCGGCAGGCTGCCCCGTAGCGTGACGTCTCTCTCCTTTCTCCCCAAGGTCGGGGCTGCTTCTCCGGCTCGCGTTCTGAAGCGATGGCTTTGCTCCTTTCTGTTCCTGTGCGATTTCTGCCTCCCTTGTGTTTTGGGCCCTGGAGCGGGACACGTCTCTCATCCGTACACTGGCACAGCGGGGCACGGTCACCTGCGCTGACATGTCCCACCCGCTCCTCGCCTCGCAGACATGCGGTGCGGGAAGTGGGGCACTCCCGGATTTCTGCAGCGCAGGCCTGCCCCGTGGAGTGGGGGGCGGCTAGGGAGGGCAGGAGCGAGCGCTGCAAAGAAGCCAGCCGGTCCCTCCCAGTAACTCCACTCTCTGATTCTTCTCCCTTCCCCTTCAGGGATTCTCCTGAAACCCTTTGCCATTATCTCCCCCGGGTGTGCCTCAGCTGTAGTCAGTGCAAGGGATGTGATCTATTGCTATGGATTTCTTGGGTTTGCTGCAGGGTATCTGGATACTGCAGTACTGAGGGGCTGAGGTATTGCAGTATTGGAGGGGCTGGGAGGCTGGGGTATTGTAGTACTGGGGGCCTTGGGGTACTGCAGTACTTGGGGAGGCCTAGAGTATTGGGGGCTTGGGGTACTCAGACATCCAGGGCTCCTTTGAGGATAAAAATTCTCACTCCGAGTACTGCAGACTCCTGCCCATGCAGCACATATGCACGGGGGCAGCATGCCGCTTGCTGCACTATGGCCTGCATCAATTTATTCCTCATTCCCAGGCCAGGATCATCCAGCCTTCAGGAAGTGGCCTGTCTGACCAAGGCTGTATTTGAGGGCTGGGGGGGGAAGGGTCTCTCCGAGAGGACCAGCCCCTTTACCGGTTGGCTGGCTTGTTCTGTGAAGAATTGAGTGATCTTCAGACAGAGTGGGGCAGCCTCCTTGCAGGCTGAGTGCACCCCACCTCTGCCACTCATCACCCCTTTCCTGCTCCCACTATGGCGCACTGAGCCCAGAGGTGGTATCGCTGTAATTAACCCAAATCGCTTGGCACACAGCCTGCCTCCCTGGGCAGAGGCATCTTTGTCAAATGAAGTCAGACACTTGCGTTACAGCCCCATCTGTTCCCCACCCTACATCTCCCCAGCCTCTGACTTGCACTGGCTGCAGGCCTTACCCAACAGCTGCCTTGACAGCCGATTTCCCTGTGGTCAGAGATGTGGAGGTCCTGAGAGGCGAGGGCCATAATGACATTCCATACGGCCACACTGGATATGCCAGATCAAAGCCGTCTGCTTGTCCCTCTAATCTGGCATCCCGCCCGTGAGTCAATGGGCATCAAGCTGTGGTCAGGACTTGCTCGCTAAGTGCCAGAAATAACACCCCCCCCTACCCCCCCCACCCCATGTCAAGAGCATTGGTTATGTTGGACATCAGGATTGCTAGGGAGACTGAAGCACCTGAGCACTGGCCTTCTGCCTCTAAGGTACCAGAGACATGAGTATTTGAAACAAATCTCATGCTTCAGGGTATAGTTTGTGGGGTCAGGAAGGGTTTCCAGCCTCCTCTCTACAGAAGATTCCACAATTGCCCTGAAGAATGCCGATGGATTCTTTGCCTTCCTCTGAAGCAGACACTGCGCTTCAGAAATCCTCTGCTCATATTGGCTGGCACCAGAGGCCATCGTAAATCTCAGTGGGCTGATCTGGTGCAGCAGGGGCAGTGCTAGCTCTGCCCCACAAAGGACAAGGAGTAAATAAATCTGAACAAAATCGCCTCAGCCCAAACCTGTGAGCTGCTTTCGGCCGTTTGTGTAACAGACTAGCTCTGCTTGGGCAAGTCATGGCACCTCTGTGCCTCAGTTTCCCCACCTGTACAACAGGGATAATGGTACTGAACTCCTTGGTAATGCGCTTTGAGATCAGTGGATGGAAAGCGCTATAGATGAGCTAGGCATCGCTATTGTTGTTGTTATTCTAGACGCAGGGTATGAGCTTGGGCAGCGGTTCTGGTGCCGTGGACTGCATAAAGCAAAAAGGTGCATTCCATCAGGGGCCATGCAGCAGCCAGGGGAGGGCACTGAACAGCTCAGCAGCCCTACCAGAGCTCAGAGGCGCACTTTTAACAGCTCCCTTAACTAAGGAACTGGTGGACAGCAAAGGCAATTTATGGGGCCTGCCCTAAACCTCTGACCAAGAGCTCTCACTGGGCAGGAGATGTAGCATTGGATCTGATGGAACTGCGGGCAGACGCCACTCGGATGGCTCACGGCAGATCTTCGAAGCCCAGGATCAAACAGACTGCAGCTTGCTGCAGAGCTGGGGGTGGTGGAGGAGGAGGAAACTGACTGCAGGGAACCGAGGCTGGCAGTTAACCTGCCAGAGACAGCCGCCCGTCCACAGCCTGCAGGGCCTGGGGCAGGTTGGCAGTGGGGACCTGCGTGGCTGCACTGAGAGGACTCTGCCGGGGCTGCAAAGCCAGAATCCCTCACCTGGCCAGCTTGTTCTCTCCAAACCTGTGCGTTCAGGGGGCTGCTCTTGCCCACCCTAGAGCGCCACTGACAAAAGGAGGGTCAAAATGGCTCCTGCCAGGCAGTGCCGAGCCAGAGGATAAGGAGTGCCAGCAATCCCCCTCTCCAGCACCCTCCTACCAACCAGCTCCAAACACGGCGATGCACCTTAGCCCTTGCAAGGAGCAGGGTGGGCCGCTGACGAGCAAGTCCCAGCAATACCCCAGCAGCAGCCAGGGGTGTAGCGGCCTTGGCATCCCCAGGTCTGGGTACTATCGCTGTGGGCATGTGGGAGCCAGAGGCCCTTGCACACAGGACCTGGCAGCTACTCTGCTGCTGGCACTGCATTCTCCGCTCTGCTGGCTCTCGGCTGTATCCCCGGTTCAAGGTCTGGCCTGTTTCCTCAGGCACCAGCTGTGAGAGCCGCTGCAGTCGGAGGAGAAAGGGGCTGCAGGCAGGGGTTGGTTTGGGTATGCAAAAATGGGCCTGGCCATAGGTGAGGTGCGTGGGACCCTGTCCTTTGCACAGGGTTCCTCAGAGCCTGAATCACTGCTAAGACAGTCTTGTGCCATCTCAGATCCCTTACCACCACCCCCCCCCCACGCCCTGGGCAGTGCCAGCCCCTCAGTCCTGGTGTGATCTGCCAGCCCACCCCATGAGAAGATGCCCAGCCGCAGTGTGGCGGAGAGGGGGCTCTTGGAGGGGAAAGACGCTGCTGACTCCATCTGCAGGATGGGCGAGGCCTCTGCCCACACAGCTAGAGCCCAGCCATCAGCCAGACGCCTGCTCCGGGAGCCACTGCAATGCCAGGGAAAAATACTGCAGCCCAGTGCTACAGCAGCTGCTCTGTGAGAGGGAGAGGAGAGTTACAGCTGGAGGCCGGCCCTTTGAAGAACAGGATCATCCTCGCGCCCCAGCAATATTAGGGCCAGCGATGGGTCCCGGAGTAGTGAGTTTGGGTTCAGACTGGCCAAGCTCCTTGGCACCCAGGGGAAGAGAGGGAGGGGGGAAGGAGATGAGATGTCCCCTTTTAGATGAGCCACAATCCCTGCTTTCTCTCACATGCACAGAGACTGGATCCAAGCCCCCAAGCTGATTTCCAGCCTCCTGCCTCAGACACATCTGCCCTTTGTGTTTCCCAGCAGCACGCACAATGCTACCGGGGGCAGAGAGATGGGGGTGGGAAGGGATGACTCAGCTTGGTGCCGGGAGGGGGCGTTATTGTTTCTGGACCAGAGGGAGATGGCATGTGTGACGGGGGAAGACATTTCTCCCCTGGCAGTTTGTATAAGGCTGGATTTATCTGGAACCCATTGAAGAAGGAAATCCTCTTTGCCCCCAGGTCGGGCCAGATTTGTACAGGTATTCAGGTGGCTAATGCCTAGTGGGATGTTCACAAGTGCCCAGTGCTTATCTAGGCACCTATATACACCTTTAAAAGTCTGGCCCTAAGGGACTTGGTCAAGGTCACACAGAGTCTGTGGCAGAACAGGAACTTGAACCTGGCTCTCCCAAACCCAGGCTAGTACCCTAACCGTAGGACTATCCTACGTCTCTGTAAACCCAACAAAGATCTGAATAAAAGGTGGTTGCAAATATATATATTTGAACTGATTAGTCTGATCTGGCACATGGGTTCTGGGGCATCTTCAGACAGGATGTGGCCGTATCCCGTGCAGAAGCCACGGAGCGATAGTTAATTCACCTCCTTGGAAACCGCGGCTCATGGCCTCCTAAGCATCCGTTTGCCTAGAAATCTGGAAAACCTCACCGTCTTTCTCTGCTTTCGCCTCAGCCATTCTGCTAGCTGGAGTTGCAAACAGTATGGCCAGGGGGTCACCTGGAAACCATCCTTTCCTCACAGGTCAGGTGCAGGAGAAACAGTTTGTGGTCTTAGCTTCAACACACCTGTCCCAGTGCCCAAGCCCAAGGGGTTTCTACTGGACAGCAACTCCCCTGCTTCTAGAGTGGGCATGGGTCACAGCTATTACCGTCCCTCCTGCTGAGGCAGCCCCCAGCCCCACGACTGGGTTGGCTGGAAAATCCTTGCAGCAAAGACAGGTGCCTGAGATGGATTCTCCGAGCCTAGCTCCATGTTTCTGGTTCGCAGGGATTTCTGTGAACTTTTTCTCCACTTTGGGCCCACGGGGGCAGAGGTTGCACCCCCTTGAATCTTGGGCGTGAAGGAGACGGAAAACTCCAGGAGGGACCCAGCTGAGAAGGCAGAGACTCCCCACCTTGGGTATGCTTCCGCCTCCTGTTCTCTGCCCTCCAGACCTGGCCTCACTCACAATCCAGACCTGCAGGCTCGCTCAGCACCCCCAGAAAGCCATGCCGCCCTGACCCGAGTTCTAGTTCCATAACGAACCCGCCCACGCTGGGGGCGCCCAGAGAAACCTGTTACAGCTTGATCTCTGGCTAGCTCCTTTTTAACCCTCGCCCAGCCATTGACCCTGCCCAATGCGGCGAAGGTAGTTACACCTGCACCAATGCAGAGCATGGCCCCTGATACTCACATCCTTGCCCTTAGCAAAGAGCCAGCTATGAGCACGAAGGGTCCCGCTGCAGAGCCCTTTGCTATCATCCACCCCGGCAGGGTAGCTGAGCTTGCTTGCTGCTAGCAGTGCATCTAACAGTTCTGCGCTTCCTGGTCCCCAGCAGCATCTGATCCTCCCCCACGGAAACAGATTGAAGCCGGTTTCCTCTTTGCTATTCAAGGGACAGAGCCATCCAGGAGCCAGAGGCCTAACATGCAGAACTAGGGAATCCTCTCCCCTCACACAGAGCACTGTAGCAAGGCGAGACCCACCGCTGTGGCACCTCCTGCTGGTTACATTGGGAATTAGCTCTTCCAGCTCCAGAGCGCCTGCTGCTGGCCAGTCTCTCTCCTGCTGTCACTACTTGTCTTACCACTGGCATCAGTGTAGGCCCCTTGTCCCCCCTGGCCTGCAGTGCCCCTTCTCTGGAGTACTCCCCCACAGCAGTGCCCCCGCACTCAGGGGTCCTCCCAGGGAACCCCAATCCCACCTCACCATGCCAACCCACTGCCAGTCTTCATCTAGCCCCATCCCTCAGGGGCAAACTGCAGTCTGAACTGGCCACTCATCATCAGCAAGGGGGGTTAAACCCCCTGGCCCTGGCCCTGGCCCTGGCCCTGGCCCTGGCCCTGGCCCTGGCCCTGGCCCTGGCCCTGGCCCTGGCCCTGGCCCTGGCCCTGGCCCTGGCCCTGGCCCTGGCCCTGGCCCTGGCCAAGGCTGGAGAGAGACTACCTACCTTCTGGCCCTGCAGCCCTTTTATAGGGCCCAGCCTGGCCCTGATTGGCTGCCTCCCAGCCTTCTCTGATTGGCTCTCAGCCCCAGCCCTCCCCAAGGGCTGGCTTTTAACCCCTTCTGAGCCAGAGCAGGGTGACCATCCCGCTACAAGCACCCACTGCATCTTATCCAGCCCTGCTTATATGCAAATACTACTGAAGCCATATAGCAGAGCGCAAGGAGCGTGAGACCAGGACGGAGGAGACCAGGGTTTATTCCTAGGTCTGCCTCTCCTCTGCTGGGCAAGTCACATTACCGCTCTGTGCTCAGTTTCCCCATCTGTAAAATAGTGATAGTGCCCCCCACCTTGCAAAGCGCTCTGGGATCTACTGAGGGCAGGAGCTAGGTATTGTTATTGTTGTTCCCAGGATGTGTTCAGTTTTTATTATTGTCAGCTTCATGGTAGGACCTGTCCCCCTCTCACACTTGGATGAGGTGTATTAGGGTGGGGTGGGTCATGATAAGGATACCAAATATTTGGCTTTTGACACAGTTCATCAGGCTTTTTAACATCGAGTGCCTTTAACTGCATTTGAAGCGGTTTATGCCGTGTGTGTGTGTAGCTTTGTAAACGGCATTGTTATTCCTGGGTTTGGTATTAAAGGGAAAGGTCCAAAAATGAATGGGACATAAATATATTGGAGGCGATGGCATGCGCTAGAAATGCTTGTCTGTGAACGTCTGTCCCCTGACTGGGACGTCACTCAAACTGCTGATCCCCCCTCCGTTTCACAATTCAACAGTTCTGATAGTCACAAGCCAGGGCAGGTGACTTTCCCCAAAGGCCACGGTCCCTTGGACATTACAGTGTTGGGAGGTCTGCATTGCAATGTGCTTCCCCCACCCCCCACCTCCTGCCCTCAAGGGCAGAGCTCCCCCTACACCTCCTTGGGAAGAGGCAGTGCTACACTCCAGTACGCTCTGACCTGCTGCACGCTCACCACCAGGTAATAAACAGCAAGTGCGTGTGAGAGGGAGGCGAACTGGGGTCTAGTAACCATCTCTGCCTCTCACGCTGGGGACCAGGGAAAGGGCTTTTCTTGCCATAGAGGGATGGGTGAGGTGCAGAGAGTGTGAAGTACAGGGATAGCTCCCTCCCTGCTTATTACGCAGGAAGTCTCCTGTGGATCAGTGCATTTATTTCGGCTAGTATATCAAACCGTAGCGTGCCATCCCCTACACAGCCCAGATTCCCACCTGCCCTGGGCAGGAAAGCCCTTTGTAGGAGCTCAGTGTTATTCAACGGAAGGCACCCTGCTGGGGATGGACTTTGACGGTCCCAGGGCCGTAAAACATACCTCACCGCTGTGCTAACAGGCAAAGAGAGCCCCTATCCCTTTCCCACTGCAGAGAGATCAGAGGCCGAGATTTGCCCATCCAGACTATGCGAGGAGCTCAGGAAGCCAGAGCATAGCAGCCTGGCCCCAAGGGGAGGCATCTTTAGCTTAGTCCCTGGTGCAGCTCTGTCTCCAGCACCTTGTTTGATGCGTGCCTAGATCCAGCCTTTAACATTTGGGAGGGAGAATGGGCTCTAACCCACCCTGCCCAGTGCCCATCACAGGGTACAGCTATCAGCGCCCGACTGCCCCAGGGAAGGGGACATCTCCAGGTGACTCTGGGGAAGGCGCGTGTCGTACATGGACCGTAGAGCCCGCTGCCTGCGTGACTCGACCTAAGGAGATGTTCCCAGCTGTGCCCTGCAGCAGCATAGACAGCCGGAGCTTGCCCAGCGGGCTTTCCTGGGAGACTGAGCTGCAATGGCTGATCCAGTGGATAAAGGCGGGTGGGGGCCCATCCAGAGCTAAGGGTCCTCCTGAGAAGCCCTCCCACTGAGGCACTTCCATCTCCAAAGTCTTTTGTAACCCGAGCCTTAAAAAGTAAATAATCTACTGAGGTTAGTCCTGATGAAATCTGCTGAACTGAGAGCCCTGGAGACCAGAGAGTGCTTTACTTCTCCACAGGAAAAGATACATCACAGGTAACACACCGGCTAATACAGCTACAGCACGGGTAACACACTGGCTAAGTGTGGCTGGTCCACATGGAGGATGGTCTGCTACTGCTACCAGCTGATGGAGTTACTCCTTGAGCTCAAGTGGCAGAAGCCTGTACTGTGGCACTGAAGGTCCGGGATTTTATCCCTTGTGGAAGAGCATACTCACGGCTGGTGCCCCTCCTCCTGGCTGTGCGCGGCATAACAGCTGCTCTTTCCATTCTAGCGCCCCGCTGATGGTTGCTGTCATCCCACGGTAGTCTGCCTCTTCTAGGGACTCAGCCCTCCAGCCAGGCTGTGATTTAGTTCCACCCCTTCCAAGGTCACAAAGTCCAAAACATGCGTCCAGTGTCCCTACCTCTGGTCTTTGGCCCCAGTTCTGGGCCCCATGGCCATTTTACCCCTTTGGTCAGAGCGTTCAGTGGTCCTTATCCCGCTCTCTGGCCCCATGTAGGGGAACCCAGGCCCTCCCACTACACTAGGTCTCAGTCCAGCAGCCACAGTCTGCTCTGCCAGTATCCTTGCTGCTGCCTCCCTGGACCTCTTCCTACCCCAGCCTGACAGCAGGCCTCACCCGCAGCCTCTATAGTTCAGCCTTCTCTCAGGGCCCGGGTGTCCCTGGAATCCCCCAGTAAATCCCAAGGCAAAGGTACAAACTCTACCCAACTTCAGCCTTCCTCCGGCTTGACCTTTTATCCCTCTTACGTTTCCCTTGCTGTCCTCCACTGAACACCTCCCACGGCTCTCTCCCCGGAAGTCCAGGTCCTGGCCTTTTATCAGAGCTCTCCCCTAGCCTTCTGTATACAGGAGCAGATCCCAGGGCCAACTCTCCCCTAGACATCCTCCTTCACCCTCCCAGTCTCTCCACTCTCTAGTCAGGTTGCTCCCTGGAGTCCCCTTTTGCTTTGTACCAACCACCCAGCTCCTCCCCAGCTGGGTTTAGCCTTAATTGGGCCTGGCCCAGCCCCCAAGTGCAGCCAGGTGAGCAAATTGGCCTTGCTTACTCCCATTAACTCTTTCAGAAACAGGATGGCGTGTACCGGGGATTGTCATAGGTGCACATCAAAAGGGTGAGGCGGTTATTCAGCCACCTGGCCCAGGCAGCTCTGGGTCTCCTTGCTTCGGCTGCCCACTAGGGCCACATTTTCAGTGATGTGGACACTTGCCCACTAGAGACTGGATGGGGAGAGCTAATTTACTGCATGTAAGCCACCAGGCAGTCACTAGCTGGGGGTAACTTTCAGTCACTGCAAACAAGATCTGGGTTTGAACCTGGGGCCCAGGGGAGTCCCTGGAGATGTCATAACAAATTGTTAGCCCCTGTCAATGGGGCAGAAATACGTCTCTGGGCTGGCCAGGTCTCCTGATCCAGGTGCTTGGTTTGGAAGGCCCCCTGTCTCACTAGTTGGACATGACCCCTAGAAGATGGTGTGATGCTTACACAAATTCCCCCTAGCCTCTACCCCCTCACAAAAAAGCTAGGCGGTCTGGGGTATAGAGTCCCCACGACTTCTGGGATCAGAGCTTTCCCAGGCTAGCCCACAGGCAGAAAAGGCTTCTGAAGAGGCAAGCAGATAGTGAATGCATCCAGCCTACATTTAAGTCCACTAATTAGGGGAAGCCAATTTTTACTGCAGGCCTTCTATCAGCAGAGGGAAATTCCACAGAGAGCCTGTAGGCTTTACTTCATGGCGGTTTCATTCACCGCCTTGGGGCCTTGGATTGACACTGAACATGTCTCATAAGTACAGTACCTTTTCCTGTCTCCATGTAGTAATTAGTGAACATCTCTCCATCTTGGACCCCCATGACAACAGTATCTGAGCACCTCACAACCCCAGGGAGGTAGGGCAAGGCTATTGTCCCCATTGTACAGATGGGGAACTGAGGCACAGATAGGCTAAGAGACAAACTGAAGGTGACACAGGATGTCTGTGGCAGAGCAGCGACTTGTACCCACATCTCCCAAGTCCCAGGCTAGCACCCTAGCCACTAGATCATGCTGCTGTCCTCTTCTCCAGAATGGCATGAATCCACATGACTCTGTTCAGGGCTAAGCCCAATGCCGGAATAGCCGGGGATGGAAAGGAATCCAGGCTGCTGATGCAGTGACAGAGCTGGGTGTGTGTATCCATTGTGGGGGCAGCAGGATATACTGCAAGACAGGACTTAGGCACATGGGCAGGTGTCTGTGTGACTTGAACAATTTATGACCGTGCTATGTCTGGCATTACCCAAAGCACTGAGTTCCGTGCTTTCCCAAGCGCTAACAGCCACCAAACTTATTGTTTCAGAAGTCCTATCAAATAGACTATTGCAGCCTGCAGCACTGGGATCTTGGCATCAGTAAAGCCAGCACTTCCTATTGCTTTATTGCTGTGAATGCATATAAAACATGATCATAATTCATTAAAAACGGGCTTTATTTGCCATACCATTGTCATTCCATGCAGTGTTTTACAGCATGAATACTACAGCTGCGGCGGGGAGTTGTGGAATATTTTTACAGATGTCTGTGATTCTAGCCTTCCACTTATATAGCACCGGAAAGCCAAAGCACCTCAAAAGCAGGTGTGATCTATTGGGGCCACTACCTAAAACCAAGCAGCTGTTTAGCCGGTCACAGTAACACTGCAGGGCACAAAGTGAAAGATTCTCTTTTATACCTGCAATTGGATGGGGAGGTTAGGGTTTATTGACATGAGTGCCAAAACTCCCATAGATTTCAAGGGTGCAGGGAGGTAGAAGCTATACGACAGATTTGGAGAGGCTTCTTGTTCTGGGCCTCTGTTTTCTGTCTCATATGAAATAAGGCACCTCCAGTAGCTAAGTGCCCCCCGGACTCAGAGGGGAGAGGCCCAAAGCTGGGTGACTGCCAGATTTTCCATTTCGTGGGAAATTCCATGAGTTTGAAAGAAATTCAATTCCAAAATGTAAGGAAAGAAAACAAAAATTGGAATTTCCTGTGAAATTAAATTCTGAAAAAAGAAATAATCTTGGCTTGATTGAGATGTTTCCATAAAATCAAAATGTTTTGTCCCAATTTCTACTTTTAAAAAAATATGATATAATGTTAAAGATTGAAACAAAAAGTCATTTCAAAATGGAAAATTGGAATGTTCCACCCGGAAAAGGTCGAAATGTTTGGAACGTTCCATTCTAATTTTTTTTAAAATGAAATTTGATGCAAACGGGCATTTCTGTAATGTTTCATTTTAACGTGAATCAGCATTTTCCAACGTAATAAAACTTTCATCAGAAAATTTTCAGCCAGCTCTAAAGAGAGCCCCCTCTGCCCCATGCTGGTGCCCTCTGGTTAACGCCCATCCGCATGCCAACCTCGCTGAGCTGGTCTGCTGGAGGCATGTCTCACCTATCCTAGAAACAGCTGTTCTTCATTATATAGATCCGTAGGGCTAAATTGTGGCGTTGAGGCCACGTTCCAACCCAGAACTGGGTACATTCCAGATAGTGAGTGAGTGAATGGCACATATCGTTTGCAAACTGTTCCTTTGGGAAGAAAGGCCAGTGTAAGCCATGACTATTCCATTTATATGTTAAAAAAAATTACTTTTATCTAGGACGGTCTTGTGGTGTTGTTCCCCCCCCGCGCTCCTTCTCCCAGAAAATGGACAGAATTCCTTATTATCTGTAAAGCAGACCATTTCCTATGGTTCCTGATGGGCTTTAACCTGGTGCTTTTGTCTGGAACGTGTGCAGTATGTGCCCATAGGCTACCCACTGCCTGTTGACTCAAAATGAAAGCTAATAAATATATATATAAATCCAGAGGCCAAGGATTTCAAAATTGATTTTGGGTGTCAGTTTTTCAGAGGGCAGGTGATCAGCATTTTTAAAAACCAGGCCTCTTTAAGGTTTCTTGCATTGGGCACCCAAAATGACTAGTTACTTTTGGTTCTGAGCTTTAGTTCTTTCTAGTCCTCATCTGGGGCTTGATCCGGCAACCAAATAAGCATGCGTGTAATTGACTCACGTGAGCAGTGTCATTGAGGTCAGTGGGTAAAATTGTTCACCGCATTAAGTATTTGCAGGGTCTGTCCCTTAGTGACAGACTTCTGCCCTGATTTTTTCATGTACCGCATTTAAAAAAAAACACACCACAGGATGCTGAGTTCTTTATTTAGTTTTCCCAGTCATCCCTCTGAGATTGCATGGGTTAGCAAAACCCTCTGGGAAGGAAAGGACAGAGAGAGGGAAATGACAAACTGTAAGGCTTACGCTGCCTTTCCACCAATGTTGCACTTTAACTGTACTTTCTTTTGCTCTGGTTTAGCTGTACAGCTCAGCTGCATATCCGAGTTCTGGGAGGAACTGATTGGACTGGGGGAGCTGCGGGAGAAGGGAAGTTTTTAGGATAGCAGGTGTTCTGGTTCCTACTAACGTGCTAGCTAACTGTGGTGTAACCTTCTCTCGATCGCTAGTCCACAGGGAGGATAAGATCTGCTACTACCTGAAGGGATAACTTCTTTAGCCCACCTGGTAGCGGCTGGTGCTTTTGGTGCCAGGTTCTCTCCTTGGTGATGGTGGTGGGGCCTTGCTTTCACGGACGCATTGCTAAGAGCTGGAGAGAGCCTTTCTACTCAACCCCCTCCTTTGCTTCCAGGCATAATTTTCTTGAAATACGATGATTTGGGCTGAAACGTTTCATGCTTGGCCTCGGGCCAGAAGTGAAGAGGGTTTGGAGCTAAGTGCTGCTTCGGCAGAGTCCCATCTGAGAAATTGCCAGCAGCGAGGGGGGGAGGAGGCAGAGGATGAAGAGAAGAGGCAGGGGGCAGGGACTCTAGCATCTAAAAGTCAGAGTGGGGCCGTACAGCCATGACTAAAGTGAGGTAGCCTGGACAAGGTGGGACAGAAATCCAAGTGCATGGCCAAGAAAGACGAAAGCTGCTTAGCACAGGGCGTGAGAACAGACCCCCTGAGCCAAGCGGTTGGAAAGGCTGATTCTCAGCCTCAGTAGCCAAGAGTGTTTTGGGGAAGGTTAAAATGTCATTCCCCCCCCCAAACCCTCTAGATTAACCAGCTGTGAAAGGTCAAACCTTCTAGGCCACAGTCATCGAAGTTTTCCCTGCAGTTCCGCCCGGGATAGTGCCCACACATCATACCGCTGGGCTGCTGACTCTGCCCATCCACCCGTGAAAAAGTGATGCCAGGAAGGGTCACATGCCCCTCCCGAGACGCCTGGTTGGGGTGGGACACATTTGGCAGGGAACCGCAGGGCTCTCCCAGGAACCATAACAGTGAAAGGAGCAGAACATGGGGCCACCGCTCCCAGGAGCCAGCACCCCGCACTGGCAGCTCCTCTGGTGCGGCTGCACCGGTACCGCCCCCGGCCCTGTCCTCCGGCCAGGCTGTATAGACCTAACCCCAGACAGGAGACGCAGCTGCGTGGAAGGGCTGGGGGTGGTACAGCTGCCCCGGAGGAGCTGCTGGCCTAGGGCTGCCTGGCGGCCCCACGTTCTGCTCCTTTCACTGCTGCGGTTCCCGGTGCAGCAGGAGGACAGGGTCCCCCCCCCCACAGGTAATATGGGACGGGGAGAGCGTGGGACCCCCGGGCTGGGGCAGGGAGTCACACGGAGGAGTCATGTGGTGTGTGTGGGGGTCACACGGGCAGGTCATGTGCCCCCCTTTAGCTGGTGCCCCCTTTGTGTCCCTCCCATGAGTCGCGCTGCTCTTGTGGTGCACTGGGCCTCGTTCTCCTGGCTGCAAGAGGAGCAGACGGGGGGAGATCCTAGCACGCTCCACTGCGCACCATGCAGCAGCTGCTATGCAAAGGACCATGCATGTTCATGGCTGTTTGCACTGTGGTGTGGGGGTACCTCTGCTTCTCAGCCCATGCTCTGGCCACCCTGAACAAGGGTATCCGTGAGGTGTGCTTCTGGACCCGATGACAGACTCTTTGGCTCTGAGCTCCATCCCTTCCGTAGGACTCTCCGAGACACTTGGTGGATAAGCCTCTTACTGGCAGCAGCAGGAGGGCAGTGGCTGGGAGGTGGGTCTAACAGACTTTTTGGAAAGCTGGGGAGGCACAAAGAGGGAGTGTGGCTAGAGCAGGTCAGAAGACTGCCCAGGCAGGGGGGCGCTGGAGTGGATTGGACTGGAGAGGAGTCCCATCCGGTCATAGACTGGACAAGGTTATTTAGTCCGTTCTCAAGGATGGTTCTCTCAGTATGTCTCATCCAGCCTCAGCTGACTCGCTTCCACCTCTTCTACTGGGGGAGAGGATAAAGCCCAAGAGGTCTCACTGGTGGTATATTCCCTCAACCCAAACTTGTGTGTAAAGTTATTGCCCCTTGGAGCACCCTGAACAATTCCTCTCTGTCCCCAGCCTTTATACGCCCGCTAGAGCCCATCCCTCTCAATCACTATTAAGGTCACAGGCGATAAAGAAAAATTCATGGAAACCCGTGACCTGTCCTTGACTTTTTCAGCCCGCGGCGGCCGGGAGATCTGGGGTATCTCCCCACCTGCCCCACAACAGTTTGGAGCTCAGGGGCTCTGCCGCTCAGGCAATGGGGGTAGCCCACAGCTCCCGACTGCCCACTGTGGGCTGAAGTCACAGAGGTCTCTGGACGTCATGGATTCCGTGACTTCCGCGCCCTCTGTGACAAAATCGTGGTCTTGTTCATCATCCACTCACGCGCTCTCTGTATGACCGTAACAGGTGCGCAAAGACAAGTCAGGCCCTGTGGCTAAGGTAGAACCCAGAGCAACCTGGGATGGGACGTGCCTGGAAGGTCCGTTGCTGCTGACCCGCCTTAGCCTTAGAGCTTGGACTCGTGGTGGGAGCCCAGGCGAGGCAGATGCTCCAAGGGTGAAAGTGGAGTGAGCCTGGCGTGTGAGGGCCCGTGTGATGTTGTTGCCTCTGGTTGTGTAAGACAGACCTAAATGGGAGGTGAAATGCGATTGCCAAGGATTATAAGGGAATGGCTCAAGCTGCTTGGTTCTTGTTTCTAAAAGGGGCTCTAAATCCTTTGTTGTTTTCTTCGTGCGTTGGATTAGAAAGCTCCAGTCGAGCGGGGTGGGTGAGCAGCGCCCAGGCCTGCCTACTTGGAGGCTTTTGCTGCTCGAGTGTTTGCACAGAGCAGGCCTTCAGCTTCAGGAAGCTGGGTTCGAAGCCTGTCTGCATGGTTTAAAAGGGAAAAGAGGGCAAGGGTAACAGGGAAATCCAGTGCCTGAAGAATAATGGAGGGTGGAAACTCATCTGGCCACCTGCCCTCGAGGCCTGTGAAATCTCAATCCCCGGAAGAGCCCCTCTTTGCCGAGCAACCACTTCCCACAATGGCAGAATTTTAGCAGCCCTTTTGGCTACTGCCGTTACCAGATTTTACTGTGTTTAGGTGAGTTCTTTCAGGTGATCAGGGCAGATCTGGGGTATGTGACAGGGACACCCCCCCTTCCCCCCCCCCCCAGGACTGACACCAGGATAACTTCGGTTGCCCTCCTGATGTCACTATGAACTGGGCTATGAGCTTTCTGAAGGCTCTGGAATACCCAGTCTCACTTGGGACCTGCTCCAAAGCCCATTGAAGTCAATGGGCGTCTTTCCATTGGTTAGAAGGGACCGCAAGGGTCATGCTGTCTAACCCCCTGCCAAGATGTAGGATTTGTTGTGACGAAACCATCCAAGGCAGCTGGCTATCCAGCCTCCTCTTGGAAACCTCCAGTGAAGGAGTTTCCACAACCTCCCTAGGTGTCTGTGCCATTGTCCTACTGTTCTTATAGTTGGGAAGTTTTTCCTGAGATTTAATCTAGATCTGCTCTGCTGTAGTTTGAACCCACTGCCGCTTGTCCTGCCCTCTGGGGAAAGAGAGAACAACATTGTTTTTATGGCAGCCTTTCAAGTGTTTGAAGAAGGACCCGATCCAAAGCTCACAATGAACTTCTGGGCATGACGCACAACCCATCCATTCTCACAGATCAAATCCCCGCAGCTACCCCGCTCCAGCCTTTCCCCGTACAGCCCCCGCGCTAATGGAATGGACACTCCCCTCTTGCTGGGGGAGAATTCAGACTACAGCTGGTCAGAAAAATTCAGACAAGACACTTTTTCTGGAAGGGGGGATGAATTTGCTGATTTGTCAGAATCGAAATGTGTCCTGGAGATGGTTTGATTTCGATGAAGTTCTGATGGAGCCCAGCCTGCCAGGGAGGTTTCCATTGGACACTGCCTGGTTTCCTGCCAGGTTACCTGCCTGGCTCCTCAGCAGCCCATCTGGCAGGCCAGGGAGCTGGCAGCTTGGCAAATCCCGATTCCCAAGCTCCAATGCGCACAGCTCCATGGCAGTCGGGTTTTCCATGTTCCCTGGCTCTGGGTGCAGCCCATCAGGTGAAAGTCAGGGAGAACAGGGCTCTGCAGCTTAGTGGACTACCTTGGAGCTGGGCTCTTCCAGCATCCACAGCTCCGGGGCTCCATTTCCTTTATGGGAGAATTTCAAACTTTTTTGTTTTGGTCCAAATCAGAATCAAATCCGATTTCGCAATATCAAAATCCTCCATGAAATGGGATGATCTTTCTCTGCCCAGCTCTACCTGAGACTGCAAAGCTGCTCAGGGTAGGGGGGCAGTGGTGTCTCTCTATTACAATAGTCCTCTATCCCTTTCCTCTCTCTCCTGCTGTCTCGGTCAGGCTGCTTGTCCTGCTGACTTGGCATGTCCCGCAGCAGCGTCTTTGTGTTCCCACAGTTTCGGAATAAATGACACTAGCGCTGTCCCCAGGAAAGGAGCACAACTCAAGTGCTACTCATCCGCCCCTTGGGCAGGATGGATGCAGATGCCCAGAGTGCGCGAACGGCCCCGATACAGGCTGCCTCTGGAATTGCTGTGAGCCATCTCTTACCCTTGTGACTGATCCCAGACACAGCAGTTAGAGGTCACAGCCTGGTTCAGAAGCGGTGGTAGCTCAGATGGGGTAAGAAAGTCTCCAGTAGGGAATTCACCCCGTCTTCCGGCCCTTCCGCTTGTCATTCACACAGACCCACGCACTGACAAGCAAATGCCATCCCCTTAGACACCACCTCTGGGTGGGGAGCACTTTAGAGGCAGTATCAGCCACTGACTAGAGCACTGGAGTAGGACTCAGGAGTCCTGGGTTCTATTCCCATCTCTGATACTAGCCTGCTGGATGACCTTGGGCATGTCCACTTCCATGCCTCAGTTTCCCCACCTGAAAATTGGGGATAATGGTACTGACCTCTTCTGTGAAGTGCTTTGAGATCTGTAGATGAAAAAGCTGGGTATTATTGTTATTATTATTCCCTGCATGCAAGCAGAGTATTGATCAGTAGTCGCAGTGCAGACCAACCTGGCGCTGTTGCGGCCAAGGAGGATGAAGCTAAGAGAGTAACAGGGGCCAGAGCCCAGGACCCTCGGAAAGCTGGTGTGAACTAACATCCACCTTTTCTGTTCCTTTTGCAGAGATCATGCATGACGTCATCAGGAAGGTGAAGAAGAAGGGCGAGTGGAAGGTGAGTGGGGGACGACAGAGAGAGGTGGAAGGGGGCAGGCAGCAATATGGAGGAAGGGGTGGGCTTGGAAGCAGCCTGGGAGTTGCTGGCCCAGTGCAGGGCAAGGCGGCACGCTGGAGGGATGCTAAAATTGACAAACACGATGAGTAACGTGCAGCACCAGCCCTGCTGGGGATTCTGCTCCGGCTCTGTGCATCCCTCCTTTCAGTGCTGGCCAGGGGGCTGCGCTGCAGTCAGTTTGACATATGAGGCTGGGGAGTCCAAAAGAAAATGGCTGAGGAAAAGAATGACCCCACTCCTGCCCCGTGTGCCAAACAAAGGCCAGGACTAGCAGAGGGTGCTGCAGGGCATGGCGGTGGGCCATTGGCAGAGGTCTGTGGCAACCCAGAGCTGGTGGTTAGAGCTCTAGGGGAAGCTGCATGGCGGCACTGAGATGCACTGGCAGAGCAGCATGGCAGAGGCCTGCGTGTGGGCCCCTTCGCTATGCCAGGCCCAGTCAGGGTCACTTTACTGTCCGAAGCACCGAATTACACCAGGTGCATCCTAACGCCCGATCCCCCCGTGGCTCAATGGCTTGTTCCTGCTCACTCAGTCTCTCTCCTGCTCCAGGTGCTGGTGGTGGATCAGCTCAGCATGCGCATGCTCTCTTCCTGCTGTAAAATGACCGACATCATGACGGAGGGGATAACAAGTGAGTCCCGTGCCCCCTGACACTCCCTTTCTGCTCCTTAGATTCCAGCTTCACCACCAAAGTCGGCTGGCACTGGGAGGCAGGTGATCAGGAGGAGACCAGCATCTTCCCATGGCAGCTTGCCTCCCTCCATCCATTGCTCCCATTTTATCCTGAATCTGCTGCAGTACTTCAATCTGTCCGTCTCTCCTGGACAGGGCTTTGCCACTCGGCCTATGTCTCTCTCTTAGCCCCAGTCACACTGAAAATGTTCCCATACAGCTAGTGAGTTTCAAGCTTCATTTCTTCCCCAGATGGCCACTATGCCCCTGAATAGATACACTGGGCTGACTATGCCAGTGTGACCCCTTAAACCCAGGAGGCAAATGGACTGTGAGTCTCTCTCCCACTGAGCTATTGTTACTAAGGATATTTGTATGGCAATATTGCCGTCATTCCCACAGGGAGCTGCAGTATTCCGTGGTAACCCACTCGGTTGTATGTCAAAGTCTCAGTGTTTGTGGTGAGATTTTTCACACACTTCCCTGAATGACTCACCCGGCTGGGATAGCACGAGGAGCTTGTCTCTTGGTGGTATTTCAGTCCCTGGTTGCTGGAAATACCACACATAGACCTGACGTCATTGTACTTCAGCCCCATAAATAGCTCTCGGTGGAATTTAAAAAGCCAGCAGAAAAAAATGTAAAACACAGCTATGGAGACATTCAATTGACTGGCATTTGACCGAAGGATGCTGGTTTTTATGGCATTTGCCCCAACACACAGCGCTATTGCAACGTGACAAACATTGGATCTGGGGCCTGATTTTCCTCTCCCAGCAAGTTTACACCAGGGGTAACTCCACTGACTTCAGCCTGGGTGGCTCCTGCTTTACAGCAGGGCAAGTGAAAGCAGAACCAGAACTTCAGGGTGCGGGTGAGGGCAAGAAGCTGTCGGAGCAAGGGGAACTCCCAGTAAAACAAAGATCCTGTTATGGGAGTGCCCCCAGAATAGCGACCAGAGAAGGCTCAGTACGTTCTGAACAGCACAGATTGTAAGCCAGTTGGTGCAGAGACTGCCCCTTCATTCTGTGCTTGTACAGTGCCTAGCGCAAAGAGGCTCTGACCTCTAGCAGAGGCTTCTAGGCAGGAGGGCAATGGAAATAATAATTGATAATAATGAAAGGCCAAATCCAATAGTCCTTACTGGGCCCATTGAGGCTAATGGAAATTTTGTCCAAGAAAGGACGAAGTAAGTTATGACCTTCAAGGTATACTGATAGATCCACCAGAGTTCCTGGGGGCTGTGGGGTGGGAAGCTCTAGACTGGGGGAGTAGTTTTTTGGGGGGGCTGCAAAAGTCTTTCAAGCAGATTCTTTCTGATGTGTTGTGAAGTCTGACCATGGCTTGTTTTGATCTTGACAGAGTCACAGAAATGTAGGGTTGGAAGGGACCTTGAGAAGTCATATAGTCCGGCCTCCTGTGCTCAGGCAGGACCAAGTAAACCTAGACCATCCCTGACAGGTGTTTGTCCAGCCTGTTCTTAAAACCCTCCAATGGTGGGGATTCCACAACCTCCCTTGGAAGCCTGTTCCTGAGCATAACTATCATTATCGTTAGAAAGGTTTTCCTAATATCTAACCTAAATCTCTCTTGCTTCAGATTAAGCCCATTACTGCTTGTCCTACCTTCACTTACAGGGCCTCATTCTCCTCCTGCACCACACTAGCTCCATCAGCATGCAACTCCAGATTTACACCAGCATGAGTGGGAGGAGAATCGGAACCAGATAGCCGTTGCCAGGGGCAATATATATCGGTCCTTGTAAATCCTCAGCTGGCGTGAATTGCCACAGTTCTACTGAAGTCCATGGAGCTATGACAACCTACAGTGGCCTAGGATCTACCCCCAAGAACAGCAGGTTGTGGTCCAACATTTGTTCAAATGGCACCAGGCCCTGAAGCTTCAGTGGTTCTCCGGAGGTTTGGGCTGGTACTATTTCCTGCCTCATGATTTTATTTTTAATACAAAAAAATTGGATTTCATCGCTAAATCCCATCACCCCAGATCCAGATCCTGATTTCCTTTGGGCTTCTGCCGGTGCTGAGGGTCATTTAATTGCAGGGGGCTGGAAGGATTGGGGTAGCTCACATGGGAAAAGGAACTTCTGCAGCTCAGCAATGCAGGAGGGTCTATGGAAGAGATTGTTTTGCAAGGGACCATGTGGCTCAGGGGACTGGTAGCCAGATACAGAACTTTACCGTGCCACCGGAAACGGTCTTACTGATTGAGAAAGTGTGTGAATTAATGCACAACTGCTCATCCACTTTAAACATATTCCCGTGTGAAACATGGACCTGTTATCTACAGCACATTAAATAGCTTGACAGTTTCCATTTGTGACACCCGTGACAATTGCTGGACATCAAGAGGCAGGGCCAGGTGTCCAACATGTAAGTCTGGTTTGGGCTGCTCATCTGATTTGTACCCTACTGAGATGAACTGGTCATGTAATCTGCATGTCTGGGATCCATCTATCAAAACAAATTCTATATTTTGAATTAAGATCTGGCAACAGTATGCCTTGCGTGGAGGGCAGATAAAACACTTCAAAGATACTCTGAACAAAATTTGCACAAGAGGAACATTTCTTACTCGAACTTCGAGCAGCTGGTGACTAACCCCATTGCATGGTGCCACACCGTAAGAGTGGTTGGCCACAACTTCAAGAAGAACCATCTTGAACAGTTGGAAGCCCAGCACCACATACACAAACAACGTGCAGGCCAATCAACACAACCAGTTGACCTTCCCTGGATAAGGATGAGGTTCCTTGGGGGAAGCTGGTACATCTGCCTCTGGCACAGTCTTGTGCATGAACGGAGGATTCCACTCTCCAGAGCATCTTTCACAAGCATTAAGATTCAAGGGCAATAGTAATAAATACATTTTAAAGGATGGAAAGAGCTATCACAAAAAAAATCAACCCTTAAAAAAAAAGGGTTCTCCAGGCCAGGTCCCAAACCCTACAGTATCCCAGCTGTGATGCTCTGAGCGGTTCTTGTACATCCTGCATTCAACAGTTGTGCTTTAAGGGGAGTGGCTGTCTTGCAGAATGGAGCAATAAGCATTGTTGTAGTTTACTGGAGTTTACTGTCCCTTTGATCCTCCCCTTGGGGGCACTGTAGGAGCAAGCCAACGGCTGGGAACCTTTTTATTTGGGTGTTGGGAGGTTGGTGGAATCACAGCTCTTCTGCCATTGGGACTTGCCGTGTTGGTTAGACATGACCAAAAACCAATTATTAGATAAGAGACTCCAGGTCACAGCGGTATAGATCTATACACAATATCTAGCTATATACAATGAAAATAGGCAGCCTATCTCCTGTCACCTGCTGTACCAATCCCCTGTGCGTTGGTTGTGTTTCTTGTGCAGTTGTGGAAGACATCAACAAGCGCCGAGAGCCGCTCCCCACCTTGGAGGCCGTGTACCTCATCACCCCATCTGATAAGGTGAAACTCCAGCATGGGAGTGTCTTGTACCAGGGTCTGGCGAAAGCTAATCATGTTTGGTTGTAGCATCTGTGCCAAAGGGGTATTTGTCAGTGCCAGGACAAGAATGGATGGCAGTGCCCTATAAGGCACTTACAGGCATCAGCAATGATCCTTAGAGCTGTGCAGAGGAAGGACATTCAGTTTCACAAAAGATTTCAGGATTTTATTGGTTTTTTGTTTTTTTGTTTTTTTCATTCCAATTTGGAACAAAGCCCCAAAATACCACAATGCTCCGCGAAAGAAAATTCTGAGAAAAAAGTAGTTTTGGATTGATGGAAACATTTCATTTCAACAAACACATGTAGTACAATACAAACTAAAAAAAAACCCCTCAAACCAAAAAGTGGTTACACAATGAAAACCCGAAATATTTCAGTCTGAAAATGTCAAACCGGGACAATTCAACAGGTTTGGACTTTTTCCCCCCCAGGTTTTCTCCAAAACCGAAAATGTGATGAAATCAACATGATGTGGTGAAGCGTTTTAATTGGGGTGGGAAATGATTCCATCTGCATTTTCCCATCCAGCTCTAATGATCATCTTATAATCAAAATCATGCTGTACCAACTGAGTTGCTGTGGGTCAGTTTAACCTCATTTGGGGGAGGATCTGAAGCCTTTCTGGCTAATGTTAGAATAGAATATCACAGGGCTGGAAGGGACCTCAGGAGGTCATCTAGCCCAACCCCCTGCTCAAAGCAGGACCAATCCCCAATTTTTGCCCCAGATCCCTAAATGGCCCCCTCAAGGATTGAGCTCCCAACCCTGGGTTTAGCAGGCCAATGCTCAAACCACTGAGCTATCACATTGTCGTACATGAATATATTTTTCACTAGTAAGAGACAACTAGCAAAATTACAAGCATGTCCTATGGTGAAAGAGCTCTGCTCATGGTAGGTGGGTGAACCACTCAGCCGTGCCTTGCCCATGTCAGCTGGAACACCAGAGTCCTGAGCTTCATCCCAGCAGAATCCTGTCTGTGCACGCGGAAATTCCCGATCCTATCACACCAATTGCCCCTCTAATCCAGTTTCCTGTATCTTATTACACACATAAATGTTAAATCCTTTATTTGAAACTTACGATGCTCTTTGCTTTAGTAATAGCAGTGCAGCAGAGTAAGGTAGGATTGCACTGGTAGGACTTCAGTCGTGGGAGCTTGCACGTAGCAGGGGGCAGCCCAGGCCAGTTAGACTTCTAGCAGCGCCCAGCCGGAAACCGAGCACCGTGAGTTTTCTAACAGCAGTGCTGCGGGACTTCAGCAGTGTGCAATTTATCACAGCAGTGCCCAACCAGGGTGTGGAGCTGTGTGAGCTTCCTCTCAGATGCCTACTAGTGAGAACCAGTCCTCCCCTCCCCTTGTGTCTGTAAAGTGGCAAGGTCTGGGGTGGAGATTTTCAAAGCCAGCCAGGGGATTTGGCCATACAACTGCCGTCAGAATGAATTAATCTCAACCTAGATCCTTTATCTTAACGCTGCCCCAAAGTTCCTTGGCACTTCAGCTCCTGAACGCATTGGACTGAAATTTACAATAGAGATAGTGTAAATATCTGTCTCCTAAGCTAATGGGTCAGAGCCAGCTGATGATTCCCTAGCATGGCACGCATTGTGATTATTGAGACCAGCCAATGCACCATCTGGGTTAAGTGTCTGATGATGCTAATCCTGATTTCTGGTGTCCAGCCTCACGTGGGCTTTTATTTTTTCTTTTTTTCCTGTAGTCTGTCCATTCACTCATCAGTGACTTCAAGGATCCCCCAACTGCCAAGTACAGGGCTGCCCATGTCTTCTTCACTGACTGTAAGTATACTGCCTCCATCCCTCTCCCTGCATCTCTGATGTCTTGTAGTCTGGGCTCCTGCCACACTGTGACTTCCATAATGCAAAGGAGATGCAAGATCCTGGCAGGAAACAAGCAAGACTTGCATGTAGGAGATTTGCGGCAACCTTTGCCTGAGATTTGTAAAATGCCTAGAAGAAATCCTAGAAATCAAAGCTGGGAAAAGCTCTGTACGTGAATCCAACTCACCCCTCATCCAGCGCAAGGTTTTTCTCTCTCATATATGTGCAAATGCTGTGTCTAGTCTAAGCTAAATGACTCATGGAATGGAGCTTTCACCAGTTTCCGCGGGAAACAATTGCACTCTCTAATTAGGCCTTATGGTTAGGAAATCTTTCCTATGTTCAGCCTTCGCCCATATTCATCCCCTTGCTCTCATCCCCTCTCAAGGCAGGGGTTTCTGGAAGCGGATATTTCTTCCAAGAGCCCTCTTCTAGCTGTTCAATGCACCAGGGGCTAAATGCACTCCAGATATGTAACACTACTGAAGTCAGTGGAGTTACACCAGTGATTAATTTAAGTCCCAAGAGCCTGATTCTCTGTTACCCCACAATTACACTGGTGGGACTCCCTTGACTTCACTGGAGTCACATTTGCATAAAACTGGTGTAACAGGATGGTGCTTCATGGCCCACATGCTTAATGGCACTGCTGCATTTTTGCACGGGACACTGTGGGTCATATTCTGCTCTGTTATACTGGTGTAGATCTGGAGCAGCCCCCCTGATGTCAGTACCATTACTCTGACATTACACTGCGTCACCCTGGGGTGTCATTTCTTTGCACTATTTCAGAAGAGAAGCTGGCGGGGGGCATAGGTGAGTGGATTGCTGCTGAAGTTGTCCCCAGAGGCAAAGAGAACCCAGGTTGGAGCTAGTGCAGGGGACAGGAAATCGGTTTACAAAGGAGACTTTGAAGACCATGTAAGATTATCACCCAGTGAATAATTTCGTAGCTGGGAAATTTCAAACTGAGCAAACAGCATTAGATAAAATGGTCTCAAACCAGGGCGCGCCGTTGGTTTGGTGAGTGACTTTGGAATGGGCAGGAAAAGTTGAAAAGACTTCCTCTGCCCGTCTGCAGTATACCCATCCACCTGCTCCCCAGAACAACCTCCCAAAGCATCAGCACTTCAGGCCTGATCCAAAGCCCACTGAAGTCAATGGAAAGATTCCCATTGCTTAGTGGGGTTTGGATCATTTCTTTTATTTGCTGCTGGTATTAACCTATGAGAGAGCATTGATTCCTTAAATAATGGGAATCCCTCCTCCCAACAGGTCATTCTAAGGATCCAGAGAAGGATGTTTCACTTCCCCTCTCCTCTTCAAATAACTGCTTTCCCATCTCTCCTCTTATCCTCTTTCTCTTCTCTGGGGTCTATCAAGGCAGGCCCTGTGGTTTTAGCTTAGTTCTGAGAAGTTCTGTTCCTCAGGGCCAGCCTGATAATTGACAAGGCCCCGAGGAAGGGTGCAGCCCCTAGCTGGCAGAGATTTGCTGCCCCGCCAGTCTGTTGTCTGTTTGGATTGCAAGTTCTTTGAAGAAGGGGCTGTCGCTCACTCTGTGTTTGTACTGCACCTAGCACAATAGGGCCCTGATCTCGACTGGGGCTTCCAGGCTCTACTGGGAGAACAATAGCCTAGCAGCATAAGTACAGACCAAAGAGGCAGGAGATCTGCAGTCCCTCCCCAGCTCTTCCTGTGCAATGATGGGCAAATCACGACCCCTCTCAGAGCCTATTTGCTTATCTGCCATACAGGGCTAAAATGCTACTGATCTGGCCATTCTCTTTGCCACGGTATCTTTGCACTTTACAGGGAGGCCGAATTCACTAACAATGTGCTTAAAGTGCTTTGTGATCCTGGGGTGGAAAGTGCTAGAGAAGTCATTATTAATGCTACGGCGCCTGCTGAGTGTGAGCGTGGTTCCCCACTGGTCTGGGGGTTCCCAAGGAGACAGGACAATAAGCACCAGCCTTAAGAGTGTTTTATGGGCACTGGAATGAGGCCATCCACCCCTCTCTGGATTTATCGGGGCCTTTCTCAGGATGGGTTTGATACTTGTGTGGGTGGCTTTGACCTTTCTTTTGGCCTTTGGGCATGAGGCACCCAAGGATTTAAAACCTCTGCTGAATGTTCTGGTTCTCCTTCTCTTCCCAGCCTGCCCCGATGCCCTGTTTAACGAACTGGTGAAATCTCGTGCGGCCAAAGTCATCAAGACCCTGACAGAAATCAACATAGCCTTCCTTCCCTACGAGTCCCAGGTGAGTCCGGGGCGGGGCAAAAGAGCAGAGATCAGCCTAGCACGCCTTCTGTAGGAGCCCCCGAATGGCACGGGAGGGTTGGAAAGGAAAAAGCCTCACATTCCTTGCAGGAGGAGAGTTTATGGAACAGCCTGAAATGAGAGATTAAATTACTAACCCCTTTTTCCAGGGCTGGTTCTTTACCTCCTGCCCTGCATTCTCAGCCCTGTCTCCTTTGATTATTTCTCAGGTCTGATCCCCGGTTGTGTATTAACCCTGTGCTCCACCCCCAGCCCCATGCTATCGCCTGTCATTGGCTGGCTCCTTGGGTACCACCAGGGATGGGCCAATGAGTCCAGGGCACAGGAGGGGTGAAACTTTGTGCCATCTGCTGGGGAGCAGGCCCTTGCCCTGTGGGGGGGGGGGGGGGGGCGGCCCATGTGACTAGGAACAGATGGCAATCAACCTTCAGAGCCATTAACTCTTTAAATCCCAACAGTTGCAGCGATTTGCCTAGCTGGTCAAACCAAATGTGCCCCCGGAGAATAAACCTTTGCCAGCAGCTGACACTAGAATTTGGCATCTTCTTATCATGGGGTTGTTGGCAGGGACAGCCTTAGTGGTACTGGCCCCCTTGGAGCAGCAATGATTTGGTTTCCCCTCTTCTCTGAGCCAGCTACAAACATGCTTCTCCTGCTGCAGGGAAACTGTTGGATTGTGCTTCCCATCTCCTGCTCTGCCTGCTCTCGCTGCCAGCTTGGGGGTCCTGCCAGAGCGGGAGTGGGTGTTTACACTGAGAGGTTGATGCTGGGGAGAGAGACAGCACGGTCTTGGGGACAGGGCACTGGGTTGGGAATCAGGAGACTAGAGACCTGATTCCCAGTCCTACCAGTGACCGGCTGTGTGACCTCGGGCAAATCTCTGCACCTGTATCCCCTGCCTTTTCTATCTGGAGTGTAAGTTCCTGGAGGCAGGGATGTGTCTCTTCCTGGGTAGGATTGTGTGCTATGCCGCTGAGAGGCCCAGCGTGTAACTGGCAGTCTGGGGAACGGAGCTGACATGGCATTAAGCCACCTTTGTGTTCTCTCGATTCTGAGCTGAAATGTAGCAAACCCCAGGTAAGCACAGAATCACGGCATCCACCACAGGCCCATCCCCTCTAGCATCCCACCCTGCCCCCAGCATGCCCCCCTCGGCCAGAGATTTTGGACCGGGCCTTGTGGCTGTCTGACTCAGTTTCTGCACTAGGGGAATTCTCCCTCAGCTCGAACCAGGGCTTTTATGGTCTCGTTACCCTTGCAGCAGCATAAAAGGGGCGTAAGCAGGAGGGAAAATTCCTCACTCCGTGTCTGTGCAGCCCCTAGCACAATGGGGCCCTGACCTCAGTGGGGGTCTCTGGGCAGCACTGTCCTATAGCTAATAATAATGGTTGTAGGTGAGGGGCTGCAGTGAGATTTACTGAGGATCTATCATGAGGATTTCAGCTGTCTTTAGAGATGGGCCTGAGCCATATCCGTGGGGCCAAGCATCCCTGAGCTCTGGGGGTGTGTGAAAACCACAGGCAAACCCAGATCCACCTGTTGCAAACAGCCCCTCTCTTTATAACAGGCTCAGGCCAACCCCTGGAGCCAAACAGCCTTTGGGAGGTTTGAAACCTGGACCCAGACCTGGACGTTCTCGCTCGGCTTTGGGTGTCCGAGCCCCGGGTTCTGGGGCCCCAGTGCTGTGGTGCTATATTGTTGCAGTTGGTCGGCTCTTCTCTGGCATGGGCAGCATGTTGCAGGGGACCCAGGCAGCTGCCTTGCTCTGGCTCTGAGCTGGCACAGGGTGGCGTGACTGCTGCCAGGGAATTCACGTGAACCGGGCTGGCTCTTTTCCAGCCAGCTCGCTGCGTCTAGTTAAACAGGAGGCTCATCTGAGAGTGGCAGTTATCTGTGATCCCTTCATCTGTGTCCGTCCTCACCCCCTGCTCCATCCCTCTTTGCTGGCCGGACCCCGCGGTGGCTGGTTTGAGTGCCCATCAGCCCACGGCTGGCGGTTGGTATCATCAGCTGCTGCAGCACCCTCACGGGGGTACGTTGGCATTAGGTGACGGCTTTGGTTTTGATGCAGCCCTGGAGATGCTGCTGTGGTGGCCACTACCTTGGCCGACACACCCGGGGGATTGAACTGGGGCCCTCTGGAGCCAAAAGCATGAGCTGCTAAAGCTCCTGAGCTGGCACCTACCCTCAGTGGACTGGGCACAGAGGGAGACTTGTGACACGCATGGACATGGCTGGCAGTGGCAGTGCCCCGTCAGAAGGAAAATGAGCCAGCATCAGCACAATAACAAATCTTTACAGTGCTGGGCCCAGGTAGGGTCCCCTTCCCTGCACCCCTTCACTGTGTCTTGGAGACGAGGCGAACAGACCCCCCTCCCAGCAATAAGCCAGCATCATTCCAGAAGTCATCCAGCAGGGAGCACACATCAGTGTCCTGCATCTGCCCCCCACCTCCCCCAAGCCCGTACGTGTGTACCTGTGATGCGTAGCCTCGGCCAGTACGTGTCTCCAGCCTGCTTGTGTTTGCACCAAGGCCTAATTTTAGCCCAGTCGCCAAAGACTTTTGAAGGGGACTTGGTCACGAGAGCGCAACAGGCCCCCGAGTCACTCAGGCATTCGACTCAATGGAGAGGGGCCGCTGGGGAGGGATGAGGTGTGGGGAACAGCTTTGGACCACGCAACTCAAACAAGCTGCCTTCTGCCTGGCTCTGGGGGAAGCTGAAAACCCGCCCATGCTTTTCAGGGTGGGTAGAGGCAAGCTACAGCGTCCCTGCCAATAGCCCCCCCTCGTGGGAAAGCTGGTGCTTGTGGCCCAGGCTGTGCTGAGAGTGCTCTGGCTGTTGGGTTTCCCTACAGATGTGAACCAGTAATGGGTCGTGTGTTGCAAACTGCTGGACAATGCCTCGAGTCAGACAAGAATTAAAAGGAGCATGACTGTAGATAGGAGGCTGTGTTGCCAAGTGGGTAGAGCAGTCAACGGGGACTCAGGCGACCTGGGGTCTGTCCCCGGCTGTGCCACTGGCCTGCTTGGGCAAATCTCTTCATCTTCCTGTGACTCAGTTTCCCCCATCTGCAAGATGGGGATAATGACGCTGGCCCCCTGTCTTCTCTAAGCCATTCCTTGGGTGCTGCTAGTGTTGCATTCACATTTAAGCTCAACCGCTGCCATTCTCATCCCCTCCAGGTTTACTCCTTGGATTCTGCTGACTCTTTCCAAAGCTTCTACAGTCCCCACAAGACCCAGTTGAAGAACCCAATGCTGGAACGCCTGGCGGAACAGATTGCCACCCTGTGTGCCACCCTGAAGGAATATCCTGCTGTCCGATACAGAGGGTAAGGCTGTGCCCGTGGGGGGGGCTGAACTGGAGGCTTCTCCTCGAAGTATCTATTCATTGAGATCAGATCCCCACCCTACACCTCCCCAATGGGACAGGGCTGGAATTGCTCCCGGTCATTGGCTGCTTCTCCGGAGTAGATTAAAGAATTACTAGAGTTGCAGGCTATTGTCCCTTTCTCCTCCTGTCCGAGTCCTTCTTCACTTCAGTTTCCTTTGTGGCAGTTTCCATCTGTTCCCTGCTCAAAATCCTTCCTGGTGTACTATTCCCCCCACAAGCACAACCCCACTTCCTCTGCCTCAGACACGTAGGAAGGTGAGCACAGCACCCCCAACTGCTGAGACTATGGTCCAGCAGTGGGGCGGGGAAGGTGCCGGGAAGACAGCGAGGGCTCTCCAAGGAGAGGTGGGGAGAGTGGAAGAAGTCTGCTAAAGCCATGTATGCTTCCCGGGCGTGGTCAGAGCCCCATCCAGCCCCCACCTTCCCCATGTGCCCTCCCAGGGTTTTACATAGAGGCTGTGAGGAGCGTGAGAACTATGGTCCACACAGCCATTCTCCTGTCTTACTTCTCCCACATGGGCCCTGAGCTCTGCAATTCTTGGACATTAGAAGCTGCTGAAACGGTCTGATGTAAGATATCTAGGTAGCTGGGGTTGGTTTTTTTTGTTTTGTGCCAAGCTCCCTAATATAATCAACACTCATTGTAGGCTGGAAGGCACATAAGGAATGAAATGACTTTACCCCTTTCTTTCCCTCCCACTTGGGCTAGAGATTACAAAGACAATGCCATGCTGGCCCAGCTCATCCAGGACAAACTGGATGCCTACAAGGCTGACGATCCGACCATGGGCGAGGTGAGTTCGGGCTGCAGGGTGCCGGATGCTAGCCGTAGCAGTTAGAGTAGCAGGAGCTCACGAAACTCTTGCTTTACCTTTGGACCGGTCTGTTTGCCTGTACTTACTAAAGTGGCAAGACCCTACCATGTCTCAGTAAGACGAGAGGCTTCAGGTACGAGCAGAAGGAAGACCACTGTAATCGTAGATGATTCATAATCATTTGCATTAGGGCAGCATCTAAAAGCCCAAACCAAGATCAGGCGCCCAGTGTGCTAGACAACGTAGGCACCAAGTCCCTGCCCCAAAGCGCTTACAGTCTAAATAGAGACGACAGTCAAAGCATGGGAGAGGAAACAGACACAGAGTTGAAGTGCCCAGCCCACCGTCACACAAAAAAGTTAGCAGCAGAGCCAAAATCAGACCCCATATGTCCTTGGCCAGGGCCTTATCCACTAGCCTCTCAAGTTCTTCTAATGGGCTGTATGGCTTGGCTGATAGGAGGAGCCAGTCTCCCTTTCAATGCAATCAAGTCTGAGACCTTGGTCAATACATGCAGCCTAGACACGAACTCGGATCATCTACTGCAGTGCACGTGCATAGGGGCTCCGCCTAGAGCCCTCTGGGGATAGCACTCTCACAGCAGCAGCCTGGAGAGAGCTCTCTGGTTCCGGGGGGTTCCCTTAGCATCAGGCAGGGAGCGTCGTCCTGGCACCCTGCTGTCCCACTGACAGATGTCTGCTTGCAGAGGGCCATTGAACCATCTCCTGCTCTACACCAGGACATTTGGCTCAGAACAGGTGCAAACACCCACGATGAACAGGGAGTTCTGTATTTGCTTCCACAGTGGAACATATCTAGCTTTGCTTTTAGCTTGTGCATGAAAATATATATATCAATCAGGCTGGAAGGGACCATTCCGATCATCTAGGTCGACCTCTGTGCTCTGGAGCAGAGCAGAGCTTCGCCAGGCAGTTCCTGCACCCAGTCCAATAACCTATGGCTGAATCTGAGCACATTTCAGCAAGTGACCTCTGATGTCCACGTTAGTGATTAGAATCGATAGAGGATCCACAGTGACAATGATTTGCTCTTTGTGTTGGTAGGGTCCGGACAAAGCTCGCTCCCAGCTCCTCATTCTGGACCGTGGCTTTGACCCCTCATCCCCTGTGCTGCATGAACTGACTTTCCAGGCGATGAGTTACGACCTGCTGCCCATCGAAAATGATGTCTACAAGTGAGTACAGTGGAAACCGCCCAGGAGATGCAATATACAATACACCTTAATCCCTACAACTCCGGCCGGTCCCAGCCTGATGGATCCTTGTAACGGGGTTCACACTGCACCCCTAGGTATTCGGCCTCCCTCTTCAATGAGTCAGGGACACTTCAGTCTGGTGCAACATCTGTGCTCTTTATTCTCACAAGGTTTCCTACCGCCAGTTCCCAACTATATACAGGGTTCATAGTTACTTTGCCTACAACAGGCCTGGCCAGCAACAGACTAGGAGGCTTCCACTTCCTTCTTTGCCTGACCTTTCTCTTCCCCTCTCCCCCTTTTCCCTGGCTTCGTCCCAGCCTTTGTAGCTCTGGGCTAATAAGATTGGCAGGTGCAGCCAGTAACCGGGCATGCACTGGGCTATTCACCCAGCCCCAATCCATCCCTCTTGATTGGGGCTGGAGTGGCAGGAGGTGATTAAGGGCTTCTCAACTAGCAGCCTGCCACAATCCTGAAGAACTCACTGGCTTGGCCTGGAACTGTAAGCGTCTGGCACCCCTGTAAAACAGGCTCTGTCTCCAGAGGTCACCCCAAGTGGAAGTGTTCAAAGTCATGTCTGGACATTTTGGCTTGAACCTCATCCCCTTCGACTGGTTTTACCTGATGGTGGTGTGAAATAATTGCCATCAGCAGAGCACTCGAAGACCTCCAGCTGAGAGATGCAATGGATTCTGAGCGCAAAGCCTTTTAAAGAGCATTCGGGCATGTCATTTTAAAAAGACACTAACAGTAACGAATGGCTCATCAGATTCATACTTCAGAGTGTAAAAATCTACAGAAGTAGCGAGCAGTGGGAAGATGTACTAGGTCTTTTCCATTGCAAACTTCTATTATTGGTAGTAACTATTTGTATTATGGTAATTCCTAGAGACTTCAACTGTGATCAGGTCCTCCCCCAGAGCGTCAGGTGCTGTACAAACACAGTGAGAGAGTGTGTTCCTGACCTGAAGGGTTTACAGTCTTAAGACAAGTAGACAAGACCGACAAAGAGTAGGAGAATGAACAGAGGTGAAACAATTTGCTAGAAGTCACTGGTAGAGCCCTGAATAAAACCAAGGCCTCCTGAGCCTCTGTCTAGTGCTCTATCTACTAGGCCACACTACTGCTAGGACCACTGATTTTTATTTTTTTTTTTGGTGGAGGGAAATTTTGGTGAAATTTGCAGAAGTTGTGCTGCATCTTACCCGTTGCATATTAGTCACTATTTTTACTCCTCGCAAAGTGTGGAAGAGCCAGGGAAGTGGGTCAGGTTGCTGGAGAGAAGACTGTAAAGCCATAAAGAAAGTGAACGTCCCACTCTTTCCTCTCCCCCTCCTCACCCTGAGGGTGGAGCGATTCCCTCTCTAAACCAAACCACTAATAGCCTGAAATAGGAATCCAGAAATCCTTTCCATGGGGATGTAGGAGGTCCAGTTCTGATTCTACTCCACAGTGCAAGCAGATAAATGGAGTGACAGAGCTCTCTGTGACCATCCGAGACCAGCTCTAGACTTGATTAGCTAACTCCCGTCACCTATTATTTTACTCTTTGTCCTGTGCTAGCAACTAGGATCTCCAGGCAGGGGCCAGGACCCCAATGTATTAGGCGCTGAACGAACAAACAGAAGATAATGATGGTCCTGAGGATAATCCTACTTCGAATAAATTCCAGAATGGAGTCCTGTACCCACCTGGAGAGAGGGCACAGCACTCCCCAGGACTGGTACTTGTTGTGTGGCATGCACTGGTACGGCCCCACTGAAGAGACACTGTGGGGCCCTGGGAGTCCATCTCATGTGAAAGATGCACTGTCTTGTCTCTCCTCTTTCTGGTCTGGGGGAGGGGGGGTGCTAGAGGGGGTGAGGGGATCTCCATCAGAAGCAGGAGATGACGCGTGAACCCCCCGTCAATTTTCCTGCCCTGTGACGCGCCTGCTCTTTTCTCCAGGTATGAAACAAGCGGCATCGGAGAGGCCCGGGTGAAAGAGGTTCTCCTGGATGAAGACGACGACCTCTGGATCACCTTGCGCCACAAACACATTGCAGAGGTGTCCCAGTGAGTGCTTGACCTGTTCCACGTGCCCCAGTGACAACGGGTGGGACAGTCAGTCGCCCTCCTCCCGCGCAGGGTCAGGCAGCTTGCTTAACGCTTGGACTTAAGTAAGGGTGGAAATAATTCCACGGGCAAGATGAGGAGCAAAGGCAGGCGCTGGGCGAGTGTTTCAGCACAGCTCTGCCAACACCCCCCAGTCCCGACCTGCAGTCCCCTCTGGAGCCTGGTCCTAACCGAACCGGGCCCACCCGGCTGGTTTTAGTGCGTCTGTCCACCCCCGTGGACGCACCCTAGCGGAGACAAAGAGCAAAGCCACCCGTCTCGTTTGCCTGGTGTCCTGTGGCAGGAGGGTTTGGGCCGCCGTGCTAGGGAGGGCACACACCAGTGCTACACCTACTGCACCACCGCCCACAGCAGCTCCGAGACTTACGGCAAAGCTTCCCCCTCGTTCCCCAGGCAGTGCATCTCGACCCTGCTCTTCTGCTGTGTGCGTGCGGACCCCTGCCGGCGATCACTGGCCATCCCCACCATGGGGGGAGTGCAGTACCTGCGGAGAGGAGCAGGGAGCATAGCACAGGATTAACCGTTGGCTACTGCATGTGCATTGTTGCAGTCTCGGGTAGATTGACACTGTATACTGTGCCCAGATCCCCCAGAACTTTGCAGCCCTCTCCCTTCCCCCATCCTGTCAGTAGACTCCAAACCTGCAGACCCCTTGCCACCTCTCCGCTGCTTGGCCACTCTCTCCTTCTCCAGCTCAGCAGGTGATGTGTGAGGGGGAGGAAGGTTCTGTACTCATACGGTGCATCTCTGCCTCCTGGAAGCTTGTGTCTGGTGCAGTCAGCTGCCTGCCACGTGCTGAGGGGCCTGTAGGCTTTGCTGTCTGGGGATGGATGTGACCACATGCTTAAAGTTAAGCTGATCTGGGGTCTCACTTACCGTTGCAGATGGACCCATCTTATGACAGAGCTTGGATTCCTAGGCCCTTGCTTTCGGTCCTGTCCAACCCCCTTGAGCAAGCCCCAATAACACACAGGGAGGCTGTGGAAGGCTAGAGAGAGGAAGTGGGTGAAACTGCAGGGGACAGAGGAAGGGGTAGGGTGGGCAGGAGCCCGCATGCATAGGGACTGGCAGATGGCTGATCATTGTGCCCCCTTCTTTCCAGGGAGGTCACCCGCTCGCTAAAGGAATTTTCTTCCAGCAAGAGGATGAACACAGGCGAGAAGGTGATGCCATGACTCGTGTGGGAACTGCACTCCCATTAACCGACCCCCTCGTGCACTGGAGCGGTCTGCTAGAGACGTTCACAAGGAATGAGCAAGGGGCAAAGGGGAGGCTAGGTTCTGCATGGAAGCTTGAAGCCCAGTCCCAAAAGGCACCAAGGGCCCTCAAATCCCTGGGCCCTTTTAGAAATGAGGGAGAGGGCAGCAGTCCATCCATATTATTTAGAGAGACTCAAATGCTGATAAACTCCCTAGGCATGGTCCTAAACTCCAGGTGTGTGGGGTGGGAGGGGAGAAAGGGAGCAGGTGTTTCTCCTCTGAGGCCATCAACGTCACATTCTAGCAATACAGGATTTGCCCTACAGGATGCAATCAGTGCTCCATCACTCCCAGTATCCTGCAGTCGCCAGGGGACAGTACCAGACTTAGGGACATGGGAATGCCAGATTGGATCAGACCTGAGGCCCATCTAGTCCAGGATCTTCTCTCTGATGGTGGCCAGCACCAGCTGCTTCAGAGGAAGATGCAAGAAGCCCAGCAATAGGCAGTTATGGGAAGGTTTCCTCCTGACCCCCAGTAGTTAGAGTTTGGCTCTGAAGCATGAAGGTTTGTATCACGTGTTATTTCAATATCCTTTGGAGGTGCTCGCTCGCCATATTAATATCCAGTCCCTCTTTGCACCCTGCTGAGCTCTTGGCCTTGATGAGACCTTGTGGGAAAGGAGAAAAAATCCTGCCCCCAGCTGACTGTGCAAGATTGCATTTGGATTTGTGTGGGGGGGGCAGGATCCTCCTGGATCCCCTGTCTCTAATTTCCATAGCTACAGCTCTTATTATTGCTTGTAAGGTTAGCCAGCCCAGGAGGAGACTTGGGGACATCCTGACAACCGCCCCCAAGAGCCATGCATTTGAACAACTGCCCGAGAGAGTTACAAGGCAGGAGGTGTGATGCTCCCATTGGAGTCTTCTTCCCTGGCCTTCCTCCCTATGATGGCAAAGGTACAACAGGAGAAGTCACGCCATCTCCTTTCCTTGCAGACCACGATGAGGGACCTGTCCCAGATGCTGAAGAAGATGCCCCAGTACCAGAAAGAACTCAGCAAGGTAAAAAACGAATGAGGAAAACGTGTGGCTGCTAGTGGAAAGGAATCTGGGCATGAGCAACCTTCCATGCAAAAATGTCTAACGCCGGCCTTCCTCCTTAGGCAAAGGCAGCAGTTCTCGACTGGAAGGCTGTGGGCCAGGAGTGATCAGTGGAGCCCTTGCTGGTGGTCCAGAGAGAGAATTCTGATAAGGACCAAGTGGTTGGTTGTGGGGCAGGAGGAGAGAGGGCCTACATAGGAGGTTGGGCAGGGAATCATCCTCATGCGGAAGGCAGTCGCTGGAAACCACCTTGCTAATTTTCTACATTATTATTACAGTAGAGTTAGAGGTCTCCACTGAGCTCAAGGACCCATTGTGCGAGGAATTGTACAGATATGAAGTAGGAGACAGTCCTGGCCCCAAAGAGCTTAAAATCTAAATGGAGGAAACAGAAAACTGGCCAAGAGGAAAAGTGACATGCCCAGGGTCACCCAGCAGGGGAGCTGGTTCCAAAACCCGGGTCTCCCATCCATGTCTTAGTTTGCAACCTGTTTTAGTCCAAGTCGTTTATTCTCCTGGAAAAAGGTGATGAGGGGCTGGGAAAAAGGAGGAAGAGGAATCACTGACTTTGCTTTAACAGAATAACAGAGAGAAGCTTGAAATCCCAGACTTGTTTTTCCAGCCACGATGGGGTTCAGCACAGCTTACATCTACAAGGACATCTCTAGGGTCACAGCTGGAAATGGATATTTTTTCGCAGAGCCCATTTTCCACACAGTGCCCTGTGCCTGGGAGAGTGGCAAGGGAGGCTTGGGGGTAGGCGTGGCAGGGCAGGTGTATGCTCTTGAAGTCCATTCACACATACTCAAATAGAGGGCCAGCTCCTCCGCAGGTGTAAATCAGTACAGTTTCTCAACAGCAGAGGCTTTGGTCCGCTGAGCTAGTTTTAAGCTCTGTGGAACCTACTGCAGCTGCCACTGCTAGGCCTGTGTCTACCTCTTGTGTCTTCTTAGTACTCGACTCACCTGCACCTGGCTGAGGACTGCATGAAGCACTACCAAGGCACCGTGGATAAGCTCTGCCGTGTTGAACAGGTCCTGGTCTCCTCTGTCCTTCTCTCCACACTCCCTCTGGCACCACGTGCTCTCCTCCTCATGCAGTCCCTGCCAACTCAAATGCAGCCTCAGAGCCCAAAGATCCTGCAGACCCCAGGGGAGAATCCCTCCTTCACCAGGCCACTCATGTCCCCCAGACCACACAGGCCTGTTCTTGCGGGGGCCTCAGCTTGGGTTTAGTGCCGTGCTGCCTGGTCTTGGCGTGCTTGATGCTCAGTCGTAGGAGCAGAGACCTGGCGGTGCCTAGAGAGGGCGAGTGCAGCACTGCCAAGCTGATGGGGGGCCCCCCCGGCAGGACAGTGTTCTTGATTTAGACACAGTTTGTTCCCCCTTCACAGAATCTCCCTGGCTGCACCTCACACCCTTCCCAGGTGGGAAGAGAGACTCTCTAGAGGCAGGTGTAAGTGGGTCCTCCATCTAGCTTTAAGCTAGTCTCTTCCCTCCCCACACCCAAAAAAGGGCAGGGTCACTGGACACTCCCCCCTCTATGGGAGAAATCCTCCGGCCTAGACCCTGGTGCTGTAGAGAAGGGGCCTGTTCTGGGCAGTGTGTTCCTGTCTCCATGACCTACCCAGAAGGGTAGGGGGCTTTCATCTGTCACCAGCCCAGGTTTGTGGCCTGACTGCCACAGTCCAAACCCTTCTGTCAGGTAAGCCTGGGGCCGATGCTCCTTGGAGGAGCCACAGCCTCACTTGGTTGGGGTGGAGTTTTAGCTCTCGCCCACCACCTGCTTAGCCTCCTGCGGCAGAAGCAGAGCTGGCTGCTCGCTCCCTCCAGACCTAGTGATCCACCTGCACCGTCTAGATCAGGGTCAGGGACTTTCACAAGGAAAAAGGCTAAAACACACTTGAGCTGCTCCCTTTAATCTAGGCAGTGAGGTGCTCAGACCCCTGCTCTGCTCCTTGCACACTGGTAACTGCGTGTCAGTCAGCCTAAGGGAGTCAGAGACCACATGCCCCTCTGAAGCTAGCCCAGAGGCTCCCCATGGTGGCTTGCAGCCTGGCCCTGGGAAGGACTCCAGGGGTAAGAGATGACGAGCGTGTGCGTTCTCTGCAGGACCTGGCTATGGGCACTGATGCCGAAGGGGAGAAGATCAAGGACCCCATGAGGGCCATTGTCCCAATCCTGCTGGATGCGAACGTCAGCACCTACGACAAGATCCGCATCATCCTGCTTTACATCTTCCTGAAAAACGGTAAGGGGGAGAAACTGCGGAGGGGGCTGGGCAGAGGGGCTCCTCTGGGCATAGGCAAATGGAGAAAGAGCGGGGGAGGGAGGAAAGCCTAGAGGAAGGCGAGAAGATGCAGGGCGGGAAACAGAAGGAAAGCGGTGGGGACAGAGCTCTTCAGGCATGGAATCCAGGAGAACTGGCCACTGCAGACTGATGTGAAGGGCTCAGACCCCTGTCACACAAGGAATTGGAGCTACTTACCTGCTCTTCCACTGCATGGGTAAATCATGCACTGGGCACACGGATTTACACCCGCAACCCACAGAAATATTTAGCCTGTGCCCAAGCCACCAACTGCACAGATGATTAGCGACTCAGCCTGCTCACGTCAATAGGGCTCCCTCTCACAATAGTTCTCTAACACTGATCAGCACTTCCCCGTCTGGCCTCTCAGCACTTGGCAACCGTTCCAGCACGATGCAGCCTTCCCAAGAGGCTGTTACCATCCTCCTCCTTTTACAGAGGGAGGAAACGGAGGCATGGTGAGGGGAAGGGATTTCCACAAAGTCACCTCGCAATTCAGTGGCACAGCTGGGTCTGACCCAGGACTCCCCCTAGCTTCCCGAGCTGGCGCTATGCTGTAGGTTCTCAACCGGGGGTCTGGGGCCCCCTGAGAAGGCCGCAAGCAGGTTTCAGGGGGGCCACCAAGCAGAGCCAGCACTCGCTGGGGCCCGGGGAGAAAGCCGAAGGCCCACCATGTGGGGCTGAAGCCCAGGGCCCTGATCCCTGCCCCCTGGGGCTGAAGGTGAAGCCTGAGCGATGTAGCTTTGCGGGAGCCCCTGGGGCCCCAGCCAATTGCCCAGCTTGCTACCACCTAATGCCAGCCCTGGCTTTTATATGCAGAAAGCCGGTGATGGTGGCACAGGTGGGGCCGTGGAGTTTTTCTAGCATGTCGGAGGGGGCGGGGGGGGGGCCTCAGAAAGGAAAAGGTTGAGAGCCCCTGGTGTAGGAGGTGCAGAACCAATGCACAGGAGAGCCGGTCGTTAGGGAGGAGAGCAGCTCTGAGGGAGGGAAGTGATGGAGTGAAAGTGGGAGGGAAGATGGGATTGGAGCAACAGCCGCTTTCGTGTCTTGAGGGAGGAGCCTCATGAGTGAGGCTCCCCGCTGATGATTGATGGGTGGTGACCTCTGAGCCCAGGGCAGGAGAAGAGTTTCAGTTTGGGAAGCTGTTCCCCATTTGCATTCCTAGGGATCACCGAGGAAAACCTGAACAAACTGATCCAGCATGCTCAAATCCCACCGGAGGACAGCGAGATCATCACCAACATGGCCCACCTCGGGCTGCCCATCATCACAGACGTAAGCACCCAACCGCCCCCTATGGAACCAGAGCTTCCGAGTCCCTGTGTGTTACACTGGCCATCAGCCCCTCCTGGGCTTGCTCGACTGGCCAAGAGACCTCCAGCTATAAGCGTATTGTTCCTCCAGCATTGCCAGACTGACTGGTTCTCAACTGGTCACAAGCTGTGGGGTCTATCACCAACATCCCACTAACTATCCTGGATTAGGGTTAGCCATTATGGGTAGACACCAGCAGAGGAGGCCACTAAAGTGACAGCTGAATTCTTATTAGCTTTGGGATTGTAATTAAATCCAAAATGGCTGGTGCGGAGGGATCCCTGCAGAAGCTGGGATGCAGGGAGTGAACGTACTTATGTAACAAGGCAGAATTAGTGAGTCCGGGGCCAGCTAACGCTCTCATCTCTGGGTCAGAGGCTGTGGATCCAGCATGACTGGCCCTCCCTTGCCGACAGTGGTGAGACTGGCCCAGGGCAGGCAGAGGAGTGTGGACTGCCTCAGCTCATTGCTGGAGGAAGGGACTGGCACCAGGCGTTCTTCTAGTGGGGAAAGGGAGGGGTCTCTAGGCTCCAGAAACGAGCCTTTCTTTTAAAGGCTCTCTGCATGTGTCATTTGTGTCCAGTCTACCTTGCGTCGCAGGAGCAAGCCGGAGCGGAAGGAGCGGATCAGCGAGCAGACCTACCAGCTCTCGCGATGGACCCCGGTTGTGAAGGACATCATGGAGGTAAATCAGTGAGGAGCGTAGGGACGGCGAGGTGGGGGGGAAGGGAGGAGTTTCGTTAGTGGAGATCGTCTCTGTGACTGCAGCAAGATCCTGGAGCACAGTGCTTCGATTGCAAGGTCTTTGGGGCAGGGACTGTTTTTATTCTTGTAAAGCCCAATAGGGTCGGGTCCATGACTGGGGCTCCTGAATGCGACAACAAAACAAATGGATAAAGAAATCCACCTGCTTCCAGGACCACATGGTTCTTTACAACCTGGACTGTGTGGGCTGCATCCCTCAGTTCAGCAAGCAGGACAGCGAGCATGTGATCCACACCGATCTAGGGAGACAGCCTTCCGTTCCATTTAAAATTGCATTTATTGAGACATACAGAGTGAGGTGGAGCTCTGAAAGCCAGCCCCCAAGTTCTGGCCTCTGAGCTGGTCACCCTGCATCCCTGGGCTCTGGTTTCACATGGCAAGGGTGGTGCCACGGTGGAGCAGGATGAAGTGGGGAGAGGTAAGGAAATAAATTTACTCCATTCCCCCAAGGAACAGATCAGAGTTTCTGATCCTGTTGGGCACAGAGAGCAGCACTGGGTTTGAACAAAGATGTTTCCTGATCAGATCTTTCAAGGGCAATTGCCCTAATATCACACCTACTCTCCAATCTCAATTGTGCAAGCGTTCAGTGTGGGACAGGTGTTAATTTCTCAGTGACGCAGTTTAGGAAGGACCCTTGCCTATGCTGCCACCTAGTGGCAAAAGACAGCCCTGAAGAGGAACACAGCCATGTCTTTGGCGAGCTGGGTGTGTCCCCTCTGACAGGGCCTGCACGGGGCACAACAAGGTTTTAAAACGATTTACAAAGTCTAAAGGGGAGAGCTGGAGCCCAGAGCAAAATCCAGGATTCAAACTTTGCAACTCAGCCCCATCTCTATTAGCGAGAATGGATCCTCGACAAAGAGCCAGATCTTAGACCAATGCCTCATCAAGAGAGAAGAGCTCTCCCCTGCGTGTTCATGGGATCTTCAGGCTGGTTAAAGAGGAGTAAACACTAGTACCTAGGGTTCAGAATAAATTACCCCCACCCCACGCAGGTTATTCCATAACTTCCCATGCCCGAGTTTTACACTTCCCTCTGGTGCTAGCCACTATTGGAAATGGGATCTTACTATTTACTAGTAACCCAAGCCTGTGTGTAATTACCTTCTAAATGGCTGAGAATTTAAACTGGATGGTGTCAGACTGCAGAGCCCAGGGATGAGTCAGCCTGGTGCTGTTCTAAACAAAGAGTGCTCTCAGCCATGCTTGTAGCGGTTTCCATCACTTGACACTGACTCAGACATTTGAGAACTTCCAGTGAAGTGTGGGGTTGTTGTTTGTGCTGATGTATGAGTGGCTGTGTTGATTTGTGTGGGTGGCAGATGAGGGGCTACGTGTGTTTGGGGTTATTGTGTATGCTGGTCATGTGGTTGTGTGGCTGGGGAAGGTTGTACTGGGAGATTTGTGTGGGTGGTAGCTAGGCCAAGTAATCCACCAACTAGGCAGTCTCCCTCATACGGCCAATGAAGTTGTTGCATGCAGATGAGCTGTATAGTAAGGGTGGAGATGGACTGAGTTACCTCTGATATCACAATGGTCCAGGACTAAGGCATGTGTCTATGCCCTATACTGTAGCTGGACACCACACAGGTGTAATTCATAAAATCAAAATGATTGAACTTAAAAACTGGATGGCAACAGACTGAAACCCAGTGCTGATTGAATGTGGTGATATTCTGAACAGAAAGAGCTCTCAGCTATGCTTGTAGCCGCGTCCATCACTTCACACTGACTCAGTTATTCGAGACTTCAGAGCGACCACAAATTCCTTAAACCTTATTACAGTATACAGATTTATTTGTATTACCATAGCACCTATGAGCCCCAGTCATGGATCAGGGCCCCATGGTGCTAGGTGCGAGAACAAAAGTTGGTTCCTGTCCCAAAGAGTTCACAATCTGTTAGTGAATTAGATAGACCCCCACTATGATCCAATATGGCAACGGTTTGGATATTATTGATGCTGAACAGGAGGAAGCTTGTTTGGAGGCTAAGAGTGGGGGTGTTTTTATTCCCACATTGTGGGTCAGGGAAGGGTAGCTAATGTTTTATGATGAGCTACGTCAGGCGGAGAAGAGAGGTGCACATAGGAATCTTGGGCATACAGATCTACGGAGATCAGAAAAAAAAATCAGCCCATTATTATCTTTGAATGCCAAATAATCGACCTAGTGAACCCTTGGTACGTGCTAGGAATCAACCCCAAACCTGGCAGAAAGGAGACAGAGCAGATGCCTATGTCCCTAACTTTGGTTTTATCCCTCACTGAGTGACTCCTCCATCAAGCTCCCACATCAGCCATGTCCCCTCCCCGAGTTTTACATCGGTGGCCCTTGCTGAAGGCAATAATGAGGCACTAATCAGAGCTCTGTGACCCTTGGCTCAGCCCTGCACCAGTATTTGGGGGTGGGGGGTGGTGTAAAGAGTAAGTCAGAGCAGATGCCAATGACTCATTAAGGTTGCATGGCCCAGCGGGGTTCCTAGCAGGTCATGCTGGGGAGCTGCTCATAGTAATTACCCTCTCAGGCTTAAAGACCTGGTGGGTGACAGGAGGTGGCTGTGAACCAGTAGAGACAAAGCTCCCATTCAGGAGCCAAACAGCTGGCTGGCTCCTATTCGTCCCCCATTGCTCAGTTAGGAGGGATGGAAGCGCCGGGAACTTGCGGGGTGATTCGACAGTTTTTAGCCGCCGACTAAGTGATGGTCCCAGGGATTTGGGTGCAGAACGGATTTGCGTGGCACGTGGCTTAGGTTTCAGGCTTGCCCTAGGCATTCAGTAGCTGTGGCTGAAAGGAGAGGGACTCGCTCATTGGGCTGGCTGGCAAACCCAGGAAGGAGCAGGGAAACGACAGAATCAGACACGCAGGGCTGGAAGGAGCCTCGAGGGCATCTTGTCCCTCCCCACCTTGGCTGGGGCAGGATTGAGTTACCCAGACTCTGCTAGAGCGCAGGGATAGTTGGGCTTTTTTTTTTTTCCAAATGGGACAGTTCTAGAGGAATTCTGCCAAGGATCCAGTGGGAAGGGTCCATCCCCTTGGAGTGACCTCCAGAGCTGGGTCCGGGAAGCTGCCCGATCAGAGGAGTTGGAGCTCTGATCCAGACAGCGTCACATGGGCATGCCCGCTACATACTGATGTGAGGCTCTTCTCTTCCCAGGACACTATTGAGGACAAACTGGACACCAAGCACTACCCCTATATCTCCACTCGCTCCTCGGCCTCCTTCAGTACCACTGCAGTCAGGTAGGTAGAGCCCTGCGGAGAGGGGCCACCATGCCCTTTCTGGGAGGAGGTGCAGCTTTGAGACTCATGCCAGCCTTGGCCCTCTGCCCCCCTTGGCTTCTCTCAGTTTCAGGAGTTCGTAGGGCACAGAAGAGTTCAGTTAGGCCCCGTCTACATGAGACATCTTTGCTCACATTACCTTAGTGTCTGAGCCTCACATGCCGTGATGGATTGTATCCTTCCCACATGCCAGTATCAGCCCCCTTCTAGAGAGGGGAACTGAGGCACAGGGTAGATAAATGACTTCCCCAACATCACACAGATAGCATATGGCAGGGCCAGGAACTGAACTCAGGTCTGCTGAGTCCCCACACAGAGCCTTAAGCACAGCTTATCTTCCTACGATACCTTGTAACCCATTATTGCCATGGTCTGCACAAAGCGGGCTTGTCGTACACACAGTGTGCTCAATCCACAGCTAGCAATGCATCCCCCTTTCCGCAGGCCTTGCCTGGCACAGGACTGATCTGTAACTCGCTCATGACATTCTTCAGTTTGCTGCGTCGATAGGATCACCAGGTGTGCCTGTGTAACAGGTTAAACTACTTCCTCCCAGCTCTCCATAGGAGACAACACCTGCCACCAAGCTATTGCCTGGCCAGCCAGGATAACCTGATCACCCTGGGAAAAAAAAAGGGGTGGGGGGGTAGAGAAAAAAGGAGCCAGAGAGAACAGAGTAACATTTATTAGAGGATCTGTCAGTATCTAGTTTATCATCATCTACACCCAAAGTCTCCCCATAAGTTCTCTTACCTTCCAGACACGGCCAAAGTTTCCAGGCCCAGTTGGTGTCCCATGCTCCCCAAACTCAGTACCTTTCTCTCAGGGAGACCCTCCCAGCTTTCCTTGGGCACTTCTGCCTCCAGGCATGAGCCAGGTCTTATATAGGCCCAGGCCCTGCCCACTCCCAGCAGGCTCTGAGGGGATTGGTTAACTGGAGTCAGCTACTTGTGAGGTTTTTTCTGCCCCCATGTGACATTTCAGGCTGTCACAACATCCCAGAATGCATTGCCCAATGGGCTGCTGCCATCTGTGCTGGTACCCCAGGCACTCTCTCCCCCACTAAGGCACTATGGGATAATTGCTCAGGTTTTTGCAGCACATACGTGGTTAGGCAGCAGGGCAGGTGTGGCTGCACTGACGTGGGTGAGGGAAGTTGCAGTCTGGACACAGGTCAACCCTGTTTGTTGTAAACGGGTGAGAGGAGGGTGTCGGGAACTGGCTACAAAAGTACATGTGTATTTGGCAGGTGAATAAACCCACCATCACTCCAGCACCAGCAACTCACAGGGACTCTGCTTTTGTTTCTTCTGTGTTGTTTCCCTTCTGACTCCACAGGAGTGAGGAGCTGTCCAAAGTGCCCAGAGCAAGGCACAGAGTAGGCATGCGGATGTGAGGTACGCCTCGCTCCAGTCCAACAGCAGCCCCCGATGGCCCAGTTCTGAACCCCAACATTCCCCTCGATCTGCCATTGCACCTCACCACTGTCCTGCATCGATGCCAGTCCATGGCTTGAATTTGAATCCTGAACCTTTCCTAAACTGGAACACCTAGCGATGGAAACTGCTCTGTGCCTCAGTTTCCCCCTCTGTAGCAGAGGGACAGCTTACTGCGAATTGAAAACCATTTAAGTTCTCTGCATGCAAAGTGGTATAGCAGCACCAACCTTTATTACTGCTGCCTGTGTTCTAATAATATTTAGCACTTTTAATAAACCCTCCCACCAGCCCCAGGAGGGCAGGCAGCATTGTCAACCTCTCTGCTTCAGTATGGAGTTCCCTGCTTCAGTTTCCCCATAGGTACTGTCATTTATTCAAGACTGCAGAGGGAGCAGAACCCAGGAGTCCTGACTCCCGGCACTGTGCTCAGACACTAGATCTGGGAACAGAACTCATGAATCCTGACTCCCGGTCCTGTGCTCAGACACTAGATCTGGAAACAGAACCCAGGAATCCTGACTCCTGGCCCTGTGCTCAGACACTAGTCCACATCTCTCACCAAGTACCACCCAGAGGAATTCATCTCAGAGGCCTTCACTCTTCTGTAGCAATGAGCAGACATAGGAGTTGATTAGCATGGTGTGTAGTGATTTCAAAGCCATCTGTGTGCAGAGACTGTATGCTGTGTTTCACCTCACTCCCTGCTTCCTTCCCTCTCTAGTGCCCGCTATGGACACTGGCATAAGAACAAGGCCCCCGGTGAGTACAGGGCTGGCCCTCGCCTCATCATCTTCATTCTGGGGGGCGTGAGCCTGAGCGAGATGCGCTGCGCCTACGAGGTGACGCAAGCAAGCGGCAAGTGGGAGGTGCTAATAGGTGAGTGCCGCGGACGGTCTGGGCAGAGCCATGCACTGCTCCATGGCACTTTCTGGCTCCATCCCATGCTTCTGTGTCTCACCCTCTCTCTTAATGCCATTCTTCTCTGTGCCAAAGGCAAGCAGACAAAATCCAGTCTCCAGATGACCGTGTGGGAAGGACCAGTGTCGAAAGCTCATTCCCCCCACCACACCCACACCTGAGAACATAGGGTTTGCCCCTACAGACCACTGACCCTTTGAGTCTGGCATCCTGGCTCGGGCAATGGCCAATACTTGATGCTTCAGGGGAAGGTGACCTCTCTCGCATTGCCAATTTTTCAGTGCTACACAAGGCGGGTGGTTGAGTGGGAGGAAAGGGGAATTTCCTTCCTGACCCCTGAAGTGGTCTGTTTTGGCCCTGAAGCATGAGATTTGATTAATTCTTCTCACACCACAATGGTTTTTATTAGTCAGAAAATGTATGCATCTCCACAGATCTTCTCCACGGCAAATGCTTGGAAGTGCTGCCATAGAGGCAGCACAGAGTGTGTTTATGTCCCAGTAGTAGAGCCAAAATCCAGCTGATGGCAGAGGAGCGAGGAGCCACAAACACACCAGGGAAGAAGGACTGGCTAATGCATGATTCTGACAGGGAGAGACTGGCCTTTTTCTTGGGACAGGTCAAGACTGAAGTGCACCGCGGGTGCTCTGTGTCTGCCTGTGCTTTGGGTGGGGGCAGGTCTGGAAGAGCAGGAGCAGGTGTGGGTCCGGTCTGAGGGGGACGGGAGAATCTGCGCCTCGTTCTAGTGAGTGCTCTTAGATCCCCACGTTCCTGAGTATGCAATTCACTCTGGCTGGGTTAGCACTATGGGCTCAGTTGACTCCACTCCGGACTGTGCCCTTATCACTGCTCAGTTTGACACACACAAAACGTAGGCCAGTACCTATGTGGCTCCTCTAAGCAGTACCTCATCTGCTCACTGGATTTTCTCCATTGAAACATGCACTCCTCACTCCCCTTAACTCCTCCTCTAACCCCCGCAGCCTGGTCAGCCATCTCTCCGTGCCGTCCTGTGTCTTGGGTAACCTCAACATTCTCATGGCACTGTCATATCTCCCGTTAACGTGCTCTCTGGTCTGCGACTCTGTGATCGTTGCATGTGTGTTTAATGTCCCCCGACGATGCTGAGCGTCTCAAACCCTTCCTGGAAGGCAGCAGTTTACCTCCGGGCCTCCTTGCTAAGCAGGGTTCTGACTAAGGTCTAGTCCATTCGATTCCTTCAAGGTTTCTCTCGTATGACCTGGCCCAACGTCCACTGGAGTCAATGGAAAGATTCCCATTGACTTCAGTGGCCCTGGATCTGGCCTTGGTCCTAATTAGAAGCTTAGCAGCCCAGCAGAAATCTGAGGCAAGGCCTGGGGGAGGAGACAGATGATCGACTGTTCCTGTTGTCTTCATACAACACACCTTGGTTACCCACGGAGGCCCAGTGGTGACCGCGTAAGACCAGCCTCTGAGCTCATGTGTAAATGCACGTGGTGTTGCTCATCCAATCACACATTTATCCCCATCTTTCTCTGTGTCTCTCACTGGCTTTTTCACCCATCCTCACCTGCTGTGTATTATGAATATTAGGCCTAAGTTGGAATGTTCCTTTAATTTATTTCTGTTCAAGAAGTCAGCCCGCCTCTGTTCTCTCACAGGTTCTACTCACATTCTTACTCCCACCAAATTTCTCATGGACCTGAGGCACCCCGACTTCAGGGACTCCACTAGGGTATCTTTTGAGGATCAGGCTCCAACAATGGAGTGAGAGCCAAAGAAACAAAGTAAAAGCAGCTTATTAAAGAAAAGAAACTCTTCCACTCGGAAGGGTTTTCTTTGATTCTTCCGTCACTCTTTTTTCTTTAGTTATTATTATTTCTACTCTTCTTTTTTTTTTTTCTTTTTTTTTTTTGGTTCTTTGATGAGAAAATGCTTGCAGTTCTTACTACCGGTTTGAAAATGTGTCCAGTGCTGCCTCCATTAACCCTATACCATGAATCTCTTTGTGGCCAGAACTTGCCGGCATCCTCATGCCATTAGTTACCCATTACGTAGTCACAGAGATGCAGGTGGCAATGGTTCGCTGGCCTTCACTTGACTGGAGAGATGCTTACACTTAAGGCAGCTGAGTGGGGAAAGTGGGGAATCTTGTGAGTCGCAGACCGTCAGTGCGTGTGCATGGATTTACAGCCCGAGTTAGGCCCTGATGGCACATGCATGGATGTGGAGCATGAGCTGAGCAATGTGTAGCTGAATCAACAGAGTCCCTTACGTTGGATCCAGAGAGGACATGCATAGCAGATCGGGTGTTAGGACAAATCATGGTTTCCATGTGGTAGGGGCCACACAGACTCCTTGTAGCATTCAATAACAGAGTTACATGACTGTTGGATAATAATCACCGCCGCACATCAGATGACTGTCCCTGTCGTTCTCCCATCCACTCCACAGGAGAATGTTGGGGTGTTGCCATAGCCTATTTCAATCCTCTGGCACTAGGATCTGGATGTGGGGGGGATCTGGATGCACAGGGGTTTGTTGGGGGGTTCTGGGTGCAACGGTAATGGGACTCTGCAGAGGGGGTCCAGGTGATGGTGCTTGGAGTTCAGCGGGGGGTGTCTGTGTGTGTATGGGGGGGATGGAGTCAGCAGGGGGGTCTGGGTGTGGGGGGTTCAGTGGGGTGGGGATCCAGGTGCAGCTGGTTGGGGCTTAGTGGGGTGGGGATCTAGGTGACCCATTGGGGGGGTCCAGGTGCAGGGGAAGTGGGGCTCAACAGGAGGGGTTCTGGGTGGGAGGGGTGAGGCTCAGCAGGAGGGTCTGGGTATGAGGGGTCTGGATACACGGAGGGTGGGCGGATGGGGGAGCAGCTCCCAGTACATTGATCCCTCCCCCTGCAGCTGAGGAGCGATGGGGGTGGGTGGGTGGGGGGAGTTTGCAGAGCTTCCTGCAATCTGGGGGGAGACCTGAGAGTGGGTCTGACTTGGCCCTAGATGCCGTGTAGGGGAAGAGGAAGTCCTGTCCTCCCCAGCCCAGCCGGGACTAGCAGCTGAGCCTGGCGCAGGGTAGGAGCCACCAGCCAGGTCTTTCCCCTCCCACCCCCCGCCCCACAGTGATTTACCTCTCTGCCAGCTGCCCTAGGCACCCAAAACATACTGCTGGGGAGGGTCGCATGACTGCTCTTGTGGCTTCTCGTTGCTTCCCCATCAGAAAGTCATTTTTCTGCGGGGAAGCAAAGAAATCTGTGGGGCACATGAATTCTGTGCGTGCGCAGTGGTGCAGAATTCCCCTAGGAGTAATAAATGAGGGAAGTATGAAAGGAGGGGAAAGAATCTTAAAGGGCCCTCCATGCATGTGAGTAGAGCAGCACCAGATGGCACTGACCCGTTTTCTAAAGGGGACGTGACACTGTCTCCCTGCTCCTGGAAATGCTCCAAGTGCCTCGGTTTATTAGAAGCAGCTGGTGAAGGATCAGGTGAACGAGAGCTGCACTGATGCAGATGTGGCTGGATGTTAATTATTCCTGCCTCTTGCCAGCGAGGTCCTCCTGTCGGTTCCGATCAGGCAAACGCTCTTGTCACTGGCGCTGCCACTCTGAGCTGCAGGGCAGAGACAATGCACCTCTGCCCCTCCCAGCACTGCCTGCCCTCCATGTCTGTCGCCCCATCCAGTACATGCTAGGGATTGTCAGTGTGATTATCAAGGTGGCCAGGAGCCCAAGGGCTCCCCTTTAGTTTTGTTTAAACTGGATCCGATTGCGGGCCACTCTCATCATCTGAACCCAGACCTGCGGCCTACAGAGCTTACAAGTCCTTTCATGCACTGTCCCAGCTTGGCAGTCCCAAGCAGCCACGGTATTAAAGGGCCACTGTCCATGGCCAGAGGTTGGGTGCAAATGTCATTCGGGTGCAAGGGAGAGAATCAGCTTAATTGGCTTTACCAGACCGTATGTTAGCATCCTTGGCGAATATTTCTTCAGTGCAAAGTCTTTTGGTTCAGATTTAAGCATCAACCGCCTCCCCCACTGCAAAGTTTGCCAGGCAAAGGCATCTGAGGAGGAAAGTTTGCTGCACAAATTCACAGCATGACTCTAAATACATTTGCGTTGAAAAACATCCATAGCAATGACATCTCTTCTGCCTCCCTGGGCTGCTCACCCGGCATGCACTGGAGATGCCAGATTGTCTCAGGGTCCCCTGCTTATCACACACCCATGCCCCATCCAGTCTGCAGTCAGACGAGATGGGGACGAGAAGTGCTCGGTAGAGCCCAAATGTCTGTGCTGCGCTGTTCAGGACCCGCTTCTTGAACATTGCTCTGGGGTCTGGATCTCTGCTTTCACAGGACGCAAACAGCAAAAGCTTTGTTAAAAGCGAGGCGATTCCTCCAGCCAATCTTAAGTACCCTAGTGGGAGTTTCTCATCGGTGCTGGTGGCATGCCGATGGCAGGCAGGTGGCACAGGGTTTGGTGCTACAGATAGTTTATTTCTTTCAGGGGATGCGTGTCCACATTTTTCGTTGAGCGTGGGGCCCAAACTGGACACAGTCGTCCAGCTGAGACCTCACCGGTGCCCGGAAGAGCGGGACCGTTCCGTCCATGCAGAGAGCCAGTGGCAGAGTCATGGCTAGAACCCGGGTCATTCGCGGTACTGAACATCCCCATCCAGGTGCCTGACCAGGATTTTAGAATAACCAAAGAAGAGGCTGCTCCCAGAGACTCTAGCCCAAGTTTTTATAAGGCATGCTGGGACAGGCCTTTGGCATTTATCCAGTGCAGAGTCCGACGCAGTACGGACAGGAGTAATAAAACGCATAGGCGTGATATGTCATTGTTGAGTGCCTCGTCACTTGGACCATAACAACTGACGCCCAGTGCCATGGTCTAATTGCTAGACTGGTTCTCAACCAGGGGTACGTGTAGCCCTGGGGGTACTCTGACCTCTTCCAGGGGAACATCAACTCATCTAGCTGTTTGCCTAGTTTTACAACAGGCTGCATGAAAAGCACTAGTGAAGTCAGAATAAACTAAAATTTCATACAGACAATGACCTGTTTATACTGCGCTATAGACTATACACTGAAATGTAAGAACAATATTTATATTCCAATTGGTTTGTTTTATAATTATTTGGTAACAATGAGAAAGTCGGCAATTTGTCAGTAATAGTGGGGCTGGGACACTTTTGTAGCTTTACGTCTGATTTTGTAAGCAAGCAGTTTTTAAATGAGGTGAAACTTGGGGTACGCAAGACAAATCAGACTCCCGAAAGAGGGACAGTAGTCTGGAAAGGTTTGAGAACCACTAGACTACACAGCCTTGCAGTTAGACCACGGGACTGTGAGTCAGGAAAACTAAATTCTGGTCCTGAGGCTGCCACAGTTGTGTACATCATTGAGTACATCATTCTGCCTTTCTGTGCTGCAGTTTCCTCACAATGGGGATAACAGCCCCGAGCCTCCAAGAGGTTTAGGCACCTGCCCCCCATTGATTTCATTGCAGAGGGGCAGGGACAGAAGAGAAGAGAGGGAAGCTCTCACATATAGCAGCATTTATCCCCAAATACTTCAGGAGTCACTTAGGCCCAGATCCTCAATTGTATTTAGGAGCCTAACTCCCACTGACTTCAATGTAGGCACCTAAATACCCTTGGGGATGTGAGTTAGCGATATTTACCTTCCTTTGTGAAATGCCTTGAGATCTCTGGATGAAAAGCTGTATAAAAGCGCCACGTATTTTAACAGTGCTGCCGACTTTCACAGTATTTGCTGTTTTACTTAAAGCCCCAGCTCCAGGAGTCATGTGATTAAATGAGACTCTCGTCTTTCATGTTTGTCTTTTAAAGTAAGTTTCTAGCCAGCCTGGTTGCAGAGGAAAGCTTGAAAACACGAACCCCTAAGGCCTCAGAAACTGGAAGGCAACTAAAAAGAGCCCCCAAAGTGTATGACTCTGTAAAATCTCATGATGTTTGCAGCCTGACCCATGACTTCTGAATGCTTTGGGATGGCAATCAGATACAGGGACCTAGGGGATCTTCAGGCCCCTAGGACTTTTTCTGTAGATCCCAAGAAAATTATCTGCGATCTATGTGACGAAGGTGACAATTCCGGCACCGGGAGGGCTGCTCTCTCTTTAGGAAGAGCTCCAGCATCTTGCCAGTCATGTTTCTCTTTCTCCAAGAGGGCAGCTCAGCCTGCCGAGCACAGGATTGGCAGACTCAGGTGTGAAAAACAAGTCAACCCAGATGGTCGGCTTCCTTCCAGTGATGCCTACATCTCTGGTGCTTTACAAGCAATATGGCAAGGAGTCTGGGGGGAGAGGCCAGGGGGCTCCCAGAAGGAAATAAAGCAGATCTGCTGTGGGGGGGCTGGGATTTGCCCAGATTGCCTCTCCTCGCAGTATATGAGCTGCTGTTCATATTGCAGGGAGCAGGGTCAAAGTGACAGAGTGACAGGACCTTCTTTCTCCCCCACCCCCCTCCTTTCTTGCCTTATGCAAGAGAAACTCATGGTTCACTCCTGCTGAGGCTTGAGAGGAGGGGCCGAGTCTGTGGGGCAAACCTGGTGCGGATGAGGATGAGCCAAATCGCCACACATCTGTCCCCTCCCTCCACCCTGCAGCCGCTCAGCCAGGGTGAGAGCATTCTGTAGAACAACCAAGCGCGGGGACTCCGAGCCCAAATGCGGATGCAACTCTCTGCATTAACCAAGTGTTTCGGATACACTGTACACCCGCCTTTCCCCACCGCTGACGTGAGCCAGAGTAGAGGGGGGTGGGTAAAGTGGCTTAACTCCTCCACTGAAAAGAGTCGGATGGGACGCCTCCTACTCCCTGGTGCACGTGTGTGCATGTCACAAAACCACCAGATGCAGTTGGGTAAGGTGGGCAGTCCCAGCTCGGGAGAGTCCCTGGGGTGGGAGTGGATTTGTCTATGCCTTAGGCAGGGGTTGGGAGTCATTGCACTGGGCTGGAGTTGGTTTCCCTGTATAAATATCATGAGGCGGGAGCGATCAGGGGCCTATTTCTGGTTTCATGTACAGCAGGGTGACGTGGGAATAATTCCGCTGACCTCAATGATGCTGCGGCTGTCTGCTTGGCCATACCATGCATACAGTCTTGGATATCTTAGCCTGGTGCCTGGCAAGGCCAGGGACTGAGCTGCATGGATGCTGAACGGGTGCCATGAGGGAGAGTCAGGAGAGGTTCCTGCTGCAGTGATCAGCTCCCAGTTTCAGAGGGCAGCTTGTGAAGTCTTCCCACTCCCGTTCCCTGCTCTTTCTCTTCTCTGGCCTGTTCCAGCGTCTCCTGCCGCTGCACCCAGCGAGCGACTGGCACCCTCTCTACCCAAGGATGCCGTTCGCTGCTGGCAAAAGGAACCAGCCCCACTGACACACCTTGATTTCCTCCCTTATGTAAGGATGTAGGCCCAGCCCGTGGCTGAAGGTTCTTCTGCCTGCCTGTATAAGTCTAGCTTCCTGCGACCTCCCTTTCTCCTCCGCGCCTGTTCTCCATCTTTCAAGGGAGGCACATTTTCAAGTGCTGATGACTTTCCATGTGGGTCTCCTCTCCCGCCCTAGATGGCGGCGGGCGTGGTGGCGGTAGTGTCTTTCCCCGAGGGCCGCCACTGCACGTGCCGTCCTCATGCGCCACTCACCACGCTTGCCGCTCCATGCACGCCACGCCGTCCATGCCCCCGCCACACGTTCCATGCCTCATTCCGTTGCTGAACCTAGTTCTCTTGCGGAGAGGCCTCCATCTATTTCTTTTTCTTTCCTTTATCGTTTTCCGCAATAGAGACACTCTTAGTGCCATAGGCGGCCATTTTTGCAAGCATTTCCAATACTGTACCGTGAGCTCTGTGCAAGGTAAGGCCTCAGGGATTAGAATTGGCCTCCGCTCGCCTGGCCAAGGCAGTGACCATCGCTGGGGAGGGAGGGCAGGTTCAGGGGCAGGGGGCTGCCCTTGTGGGGGGGGGGGCGCACACACGCTGCTCTCACACAATGCCTGCTCTCTCTCTCTCTCTCTCTCTCCCCCTCGCTTCCAGAGCAGTAGCGAGCATGGTGCGCGCTTTACAGCCGAAGCAGTCCAGCTGCGTTAGCGAACGCCCGCCAGGCCCTGTCATCCCCCCCCATCCCTACTATAGACATAGGGCCACCCATACAGCCGCGAGGGAGCATGGAGGGTGGGGGGGGGCTTTGCCACCAAGCCACACGCCTCTTTCTCCGGCAGCCCAACGAGGTGCCTATCCAAGTGTGGATGTACGCTCAGCTGCGAGGGCGCACCCTCCCATGCTCAGACTGGCCGTACCAAAGCCCTCCAACGGGAAGCTCATTCCCTCCCCAGCACCCGAAAACACCAACCTTAACTTTGCTGCCTCGGCCGTCACTATGCGGGGGGAGCAGGGCTGCCCAGGCCCTTTCTTAGATGGACCGCAGCGTGAAAGCTGCCGAACTGACCCTTCAGAGCGCTAACGATCTACCCGTCCTTCCCTCTGCCTCCCACAGGGTCCACTCACATCCTCACCCCGCAGAAACTGCTGGACACGCTGAAGAAACTGAATAAAACAGACGAAGAAACCAGCAGTTAAAACAAAACAAAGCAAACAAAAGGACGACGACTCCACCTTCCTGGCTTATGGCAGTCCTCCCGTTGGCTGTCCCGCTAACCGTTACTTTGCTGAGCCACGGCTCCATCCCCAGCCCCGAGCTTTCTCCCTGTTCTTGTTTCTAGAAACCTGCCCACCCCCACTTGCCCCTCATTTTAAGCAAAAGTGTTTGTGTTGGGGAGCGGGGGGCGGGGAAGCGGACACAAAATGCATTGTGTTTAAAAAAAACAAACCCCCTAAATGCAAAAATATTTATGCTCTATGTATGTATCCCAAAACCCCAAACCAAACTCATTTTCAAATAACCCATTTACCCATCTCTATAGAAGAATTTTCCAAAGCGTTTTTCCAGGCTGGATGGATGCACATGAATTATTTACAGCGATGTGTGCTTGTATCTAACCAGATGCAAACACAACTGCTCCATATAGGGATTTGCTCGAATATGGACTTGGTAGAGTTCTTTCCATTACTGCTGTCTTTGGGGTTTTTTCTCCATTTTTTTGGGGGGGGTGTATGTGATTCTTAAAGGTGCAGTTATTTTGTGTTTCCTGCAGGAATATGTTAAATTGGGGGTTACCCATAATTCCAGCAAACCTGTCCCCAAATCTTCTGCGGCATCCTCTGCTGACAGAAGTTGACCAGCTCTCCCCTCTCCCCCAGCAAGGTTCAGGTGAGCACATCTGGACAGATCAATCAGATTGCTGCTGGGAGGGGTGACCTCTTGCTTTGCATGCGTAGGTGGGGCTTCTGAGAACAGCCAATCAGGACTTTGTTTGGGAGGTGGGGGTTAGATTTGCACGTACCAATAGGGTGACCAGACAGCAAATGTGAAAAATCGGGACAGAGGGTGGGGGGTAATAGGAGCCTATATAAAAAAAAGGCCCAAAAATCGGGACTGTCCCTATAAAATCGGGCCATCTGGTCACTCTACGTACCAATCAGCTCATTGGTCTAGCTAGGCTGGTAGCCTGACTCTGCAGGTGGCCATTGCTTGATGTTTCAGAGGAAGGGGTAAAAGCCAAACAGTGCACAGCGCTGATTGGGGGGGGGGGGGGGGTAGAGCTGGGGGAAATGGCTGAGCTCCGGTCAATGATTGGGCAGTTGGGACTAGAGACTAGCCCCCCCTCCCAAGCTTTAAATTGGGATTCTAGGGTTATTTTGCAGACAGAAAGAAGGGACATTTTAACCCTACCTCTCACCACAAAATAACACCCCCTAGAGGCGGAGCCCAAACCTGCTGGTGCCCAGACATCCTTGCTAGTTAGGGCTGCACTATACTGCATCCTTTATCCAATGGTTTAAACCTTTTCCTACCTAGCCTGAGTTTGGCATATTCCTTAAAGAAAAAAAATATAAAAATATATCTGTATACAGACATATTTTTGTTAAACGTGTGGGGTCAAAAAAGTCTCTCTTTGCTTGCAAAAAAATTAATGAAACCAAGGCTGTTTATATCTCCGTATTGAAGTTAAAAAAAAAAAAAAAGAATAAAAAAAATAAGCTAAAGGCCGTCACCTCCTCGGTTTCCTCTTGAGATCCCGTCTGCACTGGCCCTAGTAGTGCCTCCCCCGTTCGTTTCTGCTGTTGTCGTCCAGTAGTGAAATGTTCATGACTGTGGAAATCGCCCAAACTCTCCCAACCCAGCCTCCCCGTGTCCCTCTCTCACAGCGGACTGTGTGTATATTAGTTACGGTGTCTTGTGATGTTCTTACAAGCTTGGCGTACAGTGGGTAAACTAGACCTTGTTACTTTTCTTCAAATTATTTCCTTTTCCTTTCGCCCGCCACCTCTGCACTGCGATAGTTTAGGGGTCCTTCCCCCCGCCCCAAAAGAATTGAACCCCTCCTCCCACCCTGCCCTTCCCAAATAGATCTCTCGGTTTCATAGGTGTTTCGATTTTTTCCTTGTCATCTCCCCTGTTCCTGGCCCATAACATTAGATAAGGGCAAAGGCTGTAAACATTTGCACTGATATTTGTTCATTATCTCTTACCCCTTCCCCTCCTTTTTATTTTTTTTAAATTAGCGTTGTACCTGATTCGGGATCTTGTCTGTTGGACATTTATTGCTTTTTTCTGTTACAGTTATTTATATAAACAAATAATTTATCAAAAAGGAAACATTTTAAAAGCATCTTGTCTTGGAACTTGTTTACCTAGAAACTTACTGGAATCTTAAGTGTTTGAAAAGTGTTGAAGCACAAACATATATCATCTCTGTATATCTGTTCTTCTGTACGAAAGCACTCGAGTCAATAAATAAATACGCTCCCATACATGGTGCAAGAGGCTGCCTAGTAGGTCTTCTGTTGGGGGCGGTGAGGGGGAAGGAAGGTTGGTTAGAACATGAAGAGAGTGCCCCCCCCTCCCCTCTAGCCCCACTCTCGGAAGCAGATCTGGTTGCAAAACAGAGGGTGGAAAACATTGCAACTTTTATTGTTCATTTCCCCCCCTTTTCAGAGGTTGAAATTTTGATCCACTTTCATCAATTTCAATGAATCCACAGCAGATTAAAAAAAAAATATTCACAAATGTCATCAATCCCCCCAGACCTGAAGAAGAGCTATGTAGTGCCAAAGCTTGTCTCGTTCACCAACGGACGTTGGTCCAATAAAAAATATGACCTCACCCCCTTGTCTCTTTAATATCCTGGGACCGACACAGCGACACCAACACTGCACCCATCAGTTCCCCATCTCACTCCCTCACCTGCCCCAGCCCACCTCCCGATTCCCCATTTGTCTGTGAAAGTCAAAATGTTGACAGAATAATATGGAGACTTGCAGCAGCTCTAAGCTTTGCAGAATTTTCTACTAGGACTGTAGGATTGTCCACACTGGGTAAGACCCATCCTGGCTGATACCCAGCCCCCAATCAATGCTTTAATAATAATACCTTGCTCTTTCATAGGACTTTGCCTCAATAGATCTCAAAGCGCTGCACGAGGGAGGTCAGTATCAGGTGGGGAATCGGGACCAGAGCGGGACCGTGACCTGCCAAGGTCACCCAGCAGGCCAGTGGACAGCTGAGCCTAGAATCTATGTCCCCTGAGTTGCAGTCCAGTGCTCTAGCCATTAGGTCACACTGCCTCACCTTCTTATAAGGCAGAGGTGGGCAAACTACCATCTGGTCCCTGAGCACCTGGCCCGGGAGGTTAACCCTCGGCCCCTCCCCAGAGCCTTCCCTCGCCATGCCGCTGGTGCAATGCTCTGGGCAGCGGGGCTGCAGAGCCCAGCCTGACCCGGTGATCTGTGCTGTGCGATGTGGATGCTGGTGCAGGTCCGGGTGCAGCCGCAGTGCAGGTAAGGGGGCAGGGAGCGGGGTGGGGGGGATAGAAGGCAGGGGAGTTCGGGGGGGTGTGTGGTCAGGGGCCGGGGTGGTCAGAGGGCTGGGGAGGGGGGGTTGAATGGGGGCAGGGGTCCCGGGGGGGGCAGTCAGGAAGGAGAGGTGGGGGTTGGATGGGGTGGCGGGGGGCAGTTAGGGGTGGGAGGTCCGGGGTCAGGGAGAAGGGGTGGTTGGATGGGGCAGGGGTCCCGGCGGGGCTGTCAGGGGGCGAGAAGCAGTGGGAGTCGGATAGTGGCCGGGGGCCAGGCCATGCCTGGCTTTTGGGGGAAGCACAGCCTCCCCTAACCGGCCCTCCATACAATTTCAGAAACCCGATGCGGCCCGCAGGCCAAAAAGTTTGCCCGCCCTGCTATAAGGCCACCGAGCCCCTGTTACAGGGCTGAATGTCTGGAAGGGACTGGAGGACAATTTCTTCCGCTCCCTGCGGACAAAGAGCAACTGACCCAGAACTGCGTAGCAGCTGAGTTGTGAGGAGCCCCTCACAGCCTATTTGTTGCAATGGGGCTGGAGATGCCTCCCTGGGGTGGTGTTTCTTCCCCCCCACCCCCTTCTGCTTCCCTCCCCTCAACCTCCCACCTCCAACACCCATTGTGGTCATCTGCACTTGCCCAGAGACCTCGCTCCAGTCTCCACGGAGAGTGGGCAGCCGGGAAGCTCGGGGGGGAGGGGGGGAGCTGCATGGGCTCTGGGGGCAGGGGGATGCTTGTGGTAGCTGGGTGCCATGGGGCTGAGCATCTGAAGGAATGGGAGAGCCTGGTGTCCATGATCGGGGGGAGCCTGCAACCAGTATCGGGGTCCCGCCAACAGGGGCTGCTGGTGCTGCCATTGGATGGCTCTGAGCTAGCAGGGAGAGCCGAGGGCCTTCGAGCTGCCCGTTCAGCGGGCACTACAACGGCACCAGTCCCCGTGGCGGTGCAATGGCAAGGTCCTGGCTGCTGTGTGCGCGGGTGTGGGCGAGCAGGGGGGCAGGTGTGACAGGGGAGGGCAGGTGGGAGTGTCAAATGCCACGCCTGACACTGGGTCCAGGCGAGCACTTGGAGAGACTGGGTTAGTCATTGTGCACCTGATAAAGTCATTGGGCACTTTGCCCCTGAATTCCTCAGGCTCATGCCCTCTGCTGTGTACAATGGAGGCCTGCTACGTCCCTAGCAGGAGGGACACTGCAGTAAGCACGCCGCTGAAATCAGGTGCCTTACCTCAAGCAACCGCGCCCCCCCACCCCGCTGCGCTCAGGGGCACTGGGCTGCGTGCAGAGGGTCGTTTGATAAAGAGCATTGCACTGTTTGCGATGGGAAAGAGCTAAAGAAACGCACTGAGTGTGCAAACACCTGCAAGGAGTGGGAAAAGCAGAGGTCATGGAAACAAACCTTGAGCCTGTCGAGGTAGCAGTTCCAGAGCTCCGCAGGGCAGTGCTGTTACACGGCGAATCCTAGCTCCCACCTGCGTGAACTCCCAGGGCATGGTAAGTCTTACATCTCTGCACACACGGTCCACTAGAGGCCCCCCCCTTCCTGCATGTAGGGTACAGTGCTCTGTGCTGGGGCCCGTTCATCTTCCTGGAGCTGGCGGGAAAAATTGTCCAACTTCTGGTGAGAAAATGTGAGGCAAATTTTACCGTTTCCCCCTCCTCCCCGTCTCACTTTCCAGCCAACTCCCTATTGTTTTACAGGCAGAAGGGCCTGGAGGAGCAACACACACTGGGGTTGTGGCAGGTTTCAGAGTAGCAGCCGTGTTAGTCGGTATCCGCAAAAAGCGGAGGAGGACTTTGTTAGTCTCTAATGTGCCACAAGCACTCCTTTTTTGGGGGGGGGTTGTGGTAGTTTATGATCTGAGATGAGGTCAGGCTGGACTTAGCTGTCTAATACAAGCCCCTGGTGCTGGGGGAAGGGATCTGTGGAATCTTTCCAGCTGTACGATAGGGCCTGGATGCCTTATCATAATCATAGAATATCAGGGTTGGAAGGGATCTTAGGAGGTCATCTAGTCCAACCCCCTGCTCAGAGCAGGACCAACACCCACTAAATCATCTCAGCCAGGGCTTTGTCAAGCCGGGCCTTAAAAACCTCCAAGGATGGAGATTCCACCACCTCCCTAGGTAACCCATTCCAGGGCTTCACCACCTTCCTAGAGAAATAGTGTTTCCTAATATCCAACCTAGACCTCCTCCACTGCAACTTGAGACCATTGCTCCTTGTTCTGTCATCTGCCACCACTGAGAACAGCCGAGCTCCATCCTCTTTGGAACTCCCTTTCAGGTAGTTGAAGGCTGCTATCAAATCCCCCCTCACTCTTCTCTTCTGCCAACTAAATAACCCCAGTTCCCTCAGCCTCTCCTTGTAAGTCATGTACCCCAGCCCCCTAATAATTTTCGTTGCCCTCTGCCTTGGCTACGTGCTCCAGAATTAGGCCCCTTTATCCATTAGCCAAGGTATTCCCCTAACGGGCTAAGGAGCTGGTGTGCCCCAGGCAAGCATCCATGCAGACGGGCAGGATACTGGTCCAGACGGAGGGAATCATAGTGTCATCAGGACATAGCAGTTTAGCCATCGTCCCTGCACATTTCAGATGGCTAGCCACGCCCCTGCTCAGCCAAGGCATTGGCAGAGCTGATGGAGGCCTCAGACCACCCTTGCAGCTATCCTAATTTATGATGAGACCCAGGGACATTGCCACCCCATGCTCTGGGCATCCATAAACCTCTGACTGCCAGAAGCTGGGACAGGACCACAGGGGATGGATCACTCAATCACTGTCCTATTCTGTTCATTCCCTCTGAAGCACTTGGCCCCGACTACTATTGGAAGATGGGATATTGGTCTGAATGGACCATTGGTCCGACCCAGCGTGATCATTTCCAGGTTCTTCTGTCACAGCTGCATAGGGGAAACTTCCATTGCTCCTGGCTGCCCCACATTTCCAGGCTATGGTTGGGTTACAGTGGATAGCTATCCATTGCTATCGTTGGGTTACAGTCAAAACACACCATATGCTGGCTCTCCTGAATATCGGCAGGTTTCTATGCCCTCAGCGACCTCTGGATAATCAGCGTGGCCTGGTGTCCTTTTCCATCCCTTTATCTCAATGGAGCATGGTTAGTTTTGAAATGGTGGATGCATAGAGGATGTTGGGAGCTATGGAAAAGTCTGCAACAGAGTACATCCAATCCCATCCAGGAACCTAAATGCCATAGGCTTGTCTTTGCTTGCGCTGTCTCTAAGAGATACCAGCCTTGCAAGGGTGACTGAGTGGCTCAGATTCTGATCTCAGCAGCACTGGGGAGAATTGGAACCCCTAGTGGGGGGAAATCAGAATGGCCCCTTGGCCCGCAATCAGGAGTTGGAAACAAAGTAGCCTTTCCACTGGTGACCCCAAACTGAAGCTAAAGCTTGGGAGACAGGTAGCGTGGTCTAGTGGGCAGGGTATGGACATCACGCCAGATTTTTAAAAGTACTAGTGAGATTTTCAAAAACACCTAGGCATCTACTTCCCATTGGAGTTAAGTGCCTAGATGCTTTTTAAAATCCTCATCAGTATCTATTTGCATCCTTAAGCACCTAAATACCATGAAAAAGCTGGGCCTTTAGATTCAGGACCCCGGGGATCTATTCTCATCTCTGCCACTGACTTGCTGGGTGACCTTGGACAGTCACTTCTCCTCACTGTGTCTCTCGTTTCCCTCCCACTCACTGTTTGTCTTAGCTATTTAAGTCTTTGAGGCAGGACTGTTTCTAACTATGTGTACGTACAGCCCCAAGCACAATGGGGCCTCCCAGCCACGGCAGTAATGTATAAGTAATAGCTAGCTGGAAGGCTGGGTTCCCTGAAGCTCAATGCTGTATCCAAAACACACAAGAGAGACATGGTTTGAAAAACAAACAAATTTATTTCATTAAAAAATAGGCAATTATCTCATTACAAAATACTGTCAAATGGCTCTGCTAGTTCATTACAAAAACAGGAGATGCTGAAAACGTAACCGTCACTTCTTGTTCTTGCAGTTCCTAGAATTAAATACACACACCCGGATGTCTTGTGTTCTCCCAGCGAGGATGCATTAACCACAGTGTCCTTGTTTCAAGAGCTTGGGGGCTCTTGGCCACAGTACAACCAGCTTTGCGACAAGAAAACAAGGACGTGCAAAATTCAAAGCTGTGCGTGCAATTCCTCTATAAGTCAATGGCATTGCACCCTTCAAAACCAGGCCTGAATTTGGTCTGTCAAATGGAAGCCTCTTCTAGCAATCTTTTTTTTAAAAAAAAAACCTCACACAGAACTACTTCACTCTAAGCAAAGCTTTCACATTTCAACGAGAATTGCTCAGGGCGCTGCATGGAAACGGGGCCTTTGTCCCTCACTATACAGCCGAGGCTGTTGTCAGTGCGTTCCGTTGTCTACATGGACAGAGGTTCTCAGACAAACACACATTTTAAGAAACTGCCCCCCAAATATCCCCCAGAGTTCAGTTCAGACCACCTCTGTTAAGCTACTCCATTTTTTGTCAGCGGTTGTTTGAGATGAGTTTCACTATGCAAGCTCTGAAGCTTTATGGATCGACCACAACTTCCCCTTGTTCCAGGACTGTCTGTGATGGGACATAATTTCAGTGGCTCTGTGAGGTCCCTAAAAAGAGTGAGACCTGATAACTTGCCTTCTGCATTAAAAACAGCCACAACTGGATTATAATACTACTAAAAAAAAATTAAGCAATAATTTTTAAAATGGGGCACTTGGGGTAGGTCCTACATATAAACAAAGCCACACGTTCAGGATCAATTCCCAAAACCCTTTACTTCATGATTTTTCTGAGATTAACCCTTCCCCTGAAGTAGGGTGACCAGACAGCAAGTGTGAAAAATTGGGACAGAGTGTGGGGGATAATAGGTTTCTACATAAGACAAATCCCCAAATATCGGGACTGTCCCTATAAAATCAGGACATCTGGTCACCCTACCCCCAAGAATGTTCCGATTGTAGTCAATGGGAGTTTGGTCTTCAGCAGGGATTTTGAGATATGGCCTGATGATAGATGGCTTGTGTGCACAGTTATATTTGTGCCAGGCGAAACGTGTGTCATGGAGCGTGGTACAGACCCTGAGCGGAGATGTGGAAAGACGAGGTTATTAGCTCTCACAGAGGCCAAAATGGTGACTTTTTCCATACGCTGTAGCACATAGTCTAAGGCCTAGGTCAAGATTTTGAAAAGCAACTCGAGCTTAGGAGAGCCTTAAGTTTGGGATGTCCAGCTTGAGCCATCTGAAAGGGGACTGATTTTTGGAGGTGCTGATAACCTGCCCTCTGAAATTCAGCCATCTTTAAAGGGTGTCGGGTTGGGCACCAAAAATCACTAGTCACTGTTGAAAATCTTGTCTGCACATAAGCCTGCACGGGTTTGACTAAAGGTGTGACTTTAAACCAAGGCAAGAGTGTGCACGGACACACACACACACTCTTCTAATTGGGTTCCAGCTTATCATGATTTACCTTGCACTTCTAAATTTACCAATACAAGCCTGGTTTAAAATCAATGAGTGTCCACATAGCGATTTAGTTTTATCTAAAGGGGGTTCCAAAGAGGATGGAGCTTGGCTGTTCTCAGTGGTGGAAGATGACAGAAGGAGCAATGGCCTCAAGTTGCAGTGGGGGAGGTCTAGGTTGGATATTAGGAAACATTATTTCACTAGGAGGGTGGTGAAGCACTGGAATGGGTTACCTAAGGAGGTGGTGGAATCTCCATCCTTAGAGGTTTTTAAGGCCCGGCTTGATAAAGCCTTGGCTGGGATGATTTAGTGGGTGTTGGTCCTGCTTTGAGCAGGGGGTTGGACTAAATGACCTCCTGAGGTCTCTTCCTACCCTAATCTTCTATGATTCTGTGGTGTTAAACCAGTGCAACGTCTGTGTGTGGACAAGCCCCAAGCAACCTTAACTCCCAGGCCCAGGCTCCGTCCCCTCGTGGAGTTTAGATGGCACTTGAGCGTCAGACAGTTCAGTGTTTAAAGGGATGGTCAAACTCTCCCTACACTGCTGATTTGGAAACTAGAGTAAGTACCACTTTTGCTGGGAGAGTTTGAATGACCTGTTCACAAAACAGCCACCCAAGCTGGAATAAGGGAAAGGCCCTGCTAGGACAGCTTTTGAGAGTTAAATCTACTGCATTTTAAATTTTGACGGCATGACGTACCATAGGGAGCAATGTCGGGATGTACCTTCACTCAGAGATTTCCTCCTATGTCCAAGCACGTGCTTTGATCCATGCTAACGTGCAACAGGATACAGCCTCAACAGTACCTGTGCTATATTCTCCTTCTGCAAAGTCCTGATCAAGTCCTATTATCAGAACAGCAACTGGCTGCTACTGCATTGTAGAGGGAGCCTGTTCCTACCTTTTCCAAGGAGGCTTGATTGGTTGGTGACCCTCTGGCCCCAGCCCCAGTGCAAACATGCACCATTTGCACAGACAAGGACCATTATAGGCTGGAGCAGAATTTGCGCACCACCCCTCACAAATTTAAAAGCACACACACAGTAGGAACAGTTTTTAAAAAACCAATAAATTACATGTAAAAAGTGAAATGCCCTAAGGATTATGTTGAATATATATACACACACATACACACACACAGATACACATAACCAAAACCTGAAGAGAGAGTGGTTTAGCCACTCACCAGCTACCACAATGACAAATGTTCCATTAAAAATATCAACATGCAAACAGGCGCGTCTTTAAGGGGATCAAACAGCTTGATATAAGCCAAACCCGAATTCTAAGTTGGCAGAAAGATCTGTGGTTTTAAAGGGACAGTGTCCAATTTTGGCTAAAACTTTTTTTTTTTTTTAAGGGGGGATTTACAAACCTAGATGACAATCCTGAAATCAGATGCTATATAGAGAGATAGGTAGATAGAGAGATGGTTATTATGGGAATGGATGGACAGACAGGTGGATAGAAAGAGACTCCTACACACATGCAAAAACCTTACTGATGTCAATAGAGTGGCTGAAATTTTTCCATTTGAATTTTTATTCCAATGAAAAAATCACCTTCCCCCCAAAAAAACCCTGAACATTTTCGCAGATGTGTGGTTGGAGTGGTGGTTGTAATTTTCCAACTTTGGAACAGGATTTTTATTTTTTTTTGCTTTAAATTTTTCAATTATTGATCCCTCTAGCGCTTACTTTCTTTTTTCCTTCCTCCTTTGTCTTTTCAGTGGCAGCAGAGAAAGAAGGAGAAAGAAAGGGGGAAGAACCAAAAACTGAAATATTTCTGGCTGTAGATTTTTTCCAGTGGAAAGTGGGAAAACGTTGAGATTTTTCACTAAAAAATGTAGAGAAAATGAACACTTGCGTGACACTTACATATTTTTCTATCCGCTCTTGTCGGGGGGCGAGGGGGGAGAGGAGAAGGGGATGGCACCCCAGTGGATCTGATTGCAGGTTTGGGTCTTCATCTCCACAGAAATGGTTGTGAGAGTTCAAAATAAGTGCCAATGAAAGCAAGGTTAAACCAAAAACTGATGCAGCATTGGCCAGCTCCAGCACTGGGCTAGCCCGGGAGAATCAGTGCGGGGCTCTAATCGCGCGGCTGACCTTTAAGAGGTGCTGAGCTCCTGTGACTTCTCCCAAATTCAAGGAGAAGGAAGAGTGCTCAATGCCTCTCAGGATCAGGCCTTAGAAACAGAAAATGAAACTGACCGTTTGTGCTTCCTTTCCCCCACAGCAAAGCCAGAAACAGCAGATATGGTGAAAATTACCAAAGAAGTGGCTAAAAATGGTTTCTGCTCCGATCATCTAAACTGCTGGGATGGGCACGTCTTATCTGGACAATGTTCCTTTAACCCTTTGCCTGCTGCTGCTCAAAGACTGATCCCTCCCGGGCTGTGCACTGTACCCCCTAAGGCACTCGAAGATGCGATTGCAGCTTTGGAGCCGGTCAGACAGGGCTGGATGAACCCCTGGTCTGGTGAAGATGGCGCCTAGGGCTTGCCCTGATGGGAATGTCCTTCATTTTTTCTAACAACAGCCAGGAGCAACCAGGTAGAAAAACAATAAAATTCCATAAACATCTGATCCTCCTCCATTCACCTTTGAGATGAACGTAGAAAAAGAGAGATATGTATCCTGTCCGTCACAAGCACTCTGAGGTAACGTTTGCTGCAAGGGGAGCCTTATTCTGATAGGTCCTACACAAAACAAGAGCGATGCGTGAAAAGGCTCAGCTTGTAAACAGAGCTTGTCCCAGCTGGGCTGTGCCTCGGTAGCCCTCTGACATGGTGTACTGGGTCAGATCCACATGGAAATGGATTGATTTAGCAACGCAAGGTGGGGTAAGGACCAAGTGGGAATTTCTGCAAGGGGCTAGGGGTGGGATCTCACAGTGCGATGGTAAGCCATTGGCCGGTGTCCATCTCCAAGCTGGCCAATAGGAAGAAGGGGAAGGGGAGTTAAAACGATACTTAAAAGTAGGGTGCTCTCTAGGGACAAGGCCAGGGGGATTCTAAAGTGCGGGTCTCAGGCCCCCGGGAGGCCAGGGCAGCTCTCTGCCCAGCCACGTGTCCCGAGGTTTTCACTGTCTTCCTTCATCTTAACATTTGATCCTTTAAGAAAACCACCAACAACCGAAAGCTACTGGCCAAGCGGAGAGGGGCAGGTGATGTGCCCCAGTGCAACGGCAGCTCCGGTCCCGCTGAGCAGAGAGGCTTGAGGCTGAAGGCAACTGTAACATGCGGGCTGAGGTGGCTCTGGAGAAGGGTGGAGAGAGGACTCTGCAGGCTTAGCTTCCTCTGCGGATCCCGTGCGGAGACTCCAGTATGTCACAGGCTCTGCAGGCCCCGGAGGACGGCTCTCCAGCCCCACTGGAAGGAGTGGGAAGCTGAGGGACAGCCTAGGCATTCTTTGGCGAATCAGTTCCCCAGATGTATGCTAGGGGCTTATCTCCAGATGTTTGGAGAGGCTCAGCCTGCCAGCTCAAACTGTCCTCGTCAGGCCCCAGAGGACGCCGACTCCAGGTTCTGTCAGAAGAGGCAGGATCCCCTCAGGCGCCTTGCCTTGCTCAGTTCAGAGGTCAGCGACCTGTTCATTTGCTTGGTGGTGAATGTCATGCTCTTGGCGGCTTCCACGGCCTGGCTCAAGGACCAGTTGAGGTCCTCCAGGTCGTCAAAGTCAAGCATCAGGGAGTGGTGGCGACCATGGGTTTGCTGCCGGGCGGCCCAGGGCTTCAGCTCTGCCACTCTGTACTCACTGGAGTAATGGGCAGGCAGGCCAGCTGAGCCGGGGACTGAGGTAGGTGCTGGTGGAGAACAGTAGCTGGAAAAAAACCCAAAACAAAGACTAAATACAGCGCGCTGAGGGAGGAACAAGCAAATCTAAATCATCCGACAGGCGTTTGTCCAACCTGTTCTCCAAACCCTCCAGGGATGGGGATTCCGTGACCTGTTCCAGAGCTGAACTACCCTCAGAGTTAGAAAGTTTTGCCTAATATCTAACCTGAATCTTCCGTGCTGGAAACTAAGCTGATTACTCGTTGTCCTACGCTCAGTGGACCCGGAGAACAACTGATCACTGTCCTCTTAAAACAACTTTTTCCATATTGGAAGGCTTTGCCCTCCTCAGCCTTCTCTTCTCTAGACTAAACATGCCCCCTTTTGTATCCTTTCCTCAGAGGTCAGGTTTCCCAAACCTATCATTTCTGTTCCCTCTCCAGTTTGTTCACATCTTTCTTAAAGTGTGGTGCCCAAAATGGGACACACCACTCCAGCTGAAGCTTCTAAGTGCCTAAATCACTTAGGCTTGGCAACGCTGAGTGGAGCAATACCTAAATAGATTAAAAAATCTGGGCCCAAGGGATTTGACCAAGGTCACACAGGACGTTTGTGGCAGAGCAGGGAACCAAAACCATTCTCCCAAGTCCCAACTTAGTGCCCCAACCGCTGGCCCATCTTTCCCCTCCACAGGCTCTGCTTTGGCCCTAGAGATCCCAGGCTGCCTCCCTCAATCCCAGAAGGAAACTCTGAACATCCCTCCCCACAGTAACCCCAACCAACGTGGCGTGGGCCGCTCTTACAGTACAGAGGGCGAGTAAGGCAGCAGGGACACTGTTGGGATGTAGTTGACAGCTGTGCCAGGGGGTGGGGCCGCCAGGTACCACAGGCCAGGCTGCTGCTGCGGCTTTTCGGGTTTGCGACTGCGACCGGAGCCTTGAGATGAGGCACTCTCTGTGCTGCGGCCGGTTGCTGGGGAGAAGAACGACACACCTTAAGAGACACCCTGGTATTCGGCGTGAATGGACAGGACACCCACGAGGCGAAATCCATCCCTGGTGCTACGCCACTGACTCCAGGGGTGAGTCTGGCCTCAGGACAAAGAGAGGGCCGGGGATGCACCCCTCAATCTACTGGAATAAGCTCCCTGGGATGAATCACACCTGCAAGCGGCTGTGCTGGAAAACCCTGCCCAGGGACCTGCACCTGCAGCAAGTGTCAGGTCCTGCGCTATCAGCGCTCCAGCCCTGGCGCGGACGCCTCTAAGTTCTCCCAGGTAGCACCCCATTCCCTCCCAGCCACTGCTGGGAGAGCTGGGACTGCAGCAGCTCGAGAGCCAGCCAGCTTGCCAACACTGTTACCGGCAGCGACTCCTACTGGGAGAGGCTGGCGCTGCAGCAGCCGTGAGCCAAGCCAGCACTCCAATTCCATTACCTATAGCAACTCCTGCTGGCTGAAGCTGGAACTAGTGTGACTGGGAGGTCCGCTACTGCCACCCTCTGCAGTGACTCCTTTTTTGGAACGCTAGAGCTTTGAATTCAGCTTCCAGCCTTGGCCGGTAGGTCCCTCTGCTAGATGGGAACCATCCACCAGGGTCCCTCCTCATGCAGAGCAGCTCTTCATAGAATGGAAATATTCAGACAGAGCAAACTGTTCACCCACCATGTGCTGCTTTATCCCTGGTTTTAGAAACTGGGGTGCTCCTGGTCCCGCTGCAGATTGGACAGTGCATCTGCCTTGGAGTGCTATGCTGAGTGGGTCTCACGGTGTCCCTCGCTGATGCATTGCCTAAAAAACACAGAGAACAAACAGTGAGTAAAGTAACTCCACAAAAATCTCAATTGCAAAGGGCTGCAAAAGTATACAGGAGCTTTCAGGCTGTTTGGAAACAGCAAACTTGTTATTATACTAGATTAAGGCAATTTGCAGAAAGTAAAAACGTTAAAACAAAAAAAAAGAGTTGATGGCAAAGAATGCCGGGTCACAACATGCGAATGGAACCGTGCAGCTTTAGCTCAGCTGTGGGTTCCTCTCAGCGACTGGAGGGCGCCCTCAGCCGTGCAAAAATTTGGGCAAATCACCTGAGGGGATCACAACTTGCATACAATGTACTCAAAATGCTGGGTGCAAAATGCAAGTTAATCTTTAGCCAAGTTAAATGGTTCCATACAGGTGGCTGCTAGTCCGGAAAGCTGGTCATTTCTTTGTGTGCCGTCTGTTGCTAGCATCGGGAAACAAGACGAACAAAGCAGGTTGTAACACGGAGCTCACGGATGATAACAACTGGCTTTAGCAAAATGGGAAAACTGCAAGATTGCAGTGAAAGGCCAGAAAAATCCAAGGATTACAGCTGCTCTGGCAGGCTCATCTTGGCAATGTCACCCATCCTGTAGATTATGTGGGGTGCTTCCGTAATAATGAACAATGACCACAGGGTCAAATGTAACAAAGGCGAGAGCAAGAGCCATACGTGCAACCGGGCTGAGTTAACAGTCCAGCAGTGTAGGACGCCACATGCTTTGATCTGTACTAGCCTACTCTCTTGTGGCAGGGATACAGCAGCCTCAGGAGTGCCTAGCCGTACCTGCAAATCTCGCGGTCAGAGTGGCTACTGGCCAATCCTGCTTCTGCACAATCAGCAGAGGGAGCAGTCTCTTTCCTTTTCCAATACGAGGGAGGTCCCTCCACCCCGAGGTTGGGAGGTTGGCCGTGAGACCCTCTCTCAGAGTGCATTCCAACCAAAAAACATCTGCATGTCAGTGGGGCATGACCTCTGCATCTCTCTCATCAGCGTGTCATGAGGCTTTGTTATTTCCTTGGTTCAGGCCTTAAATAACTAATGGTTTCATTAGCGGGTATTTGCCAAGCCCTCAGAAATCTCAGGTAGCAGGCGCTAATGAAGAGCAAAAATCTTATTATTTTACGCATTGTAAATACTAAGCAAAGCCGCTCGGAGGTGTGATTCTTTGGGGTCTGGCCCAAGATGAGCAGATGGGATATTTACCAGCTTGTGTCCTGGTCCCTTGGCAATGGAGGCAGGAAGTGGGGCCCGTGTCTTCCCTCCGTTCTGGGGACACAGGGGCAGATAAGTGGTAGCGCGTCCCTGCAAAATCCAACGAGAGCTGGCTCAGCACGCATCGCAGAGGGCACCCAGCTGGGAAGGGGGGTGGGGGCTGAGCTGTGTCGCTCACACGACAGGGAGAGGAAGATCCCTCCTGCGTGGCAAGCACAGCATCAAGTCGGCGTGTGCATGGGGCAGACAGCAGAGATCCAGTTTAAGAACACAGGGTGGCCCAGGGTGTTACAAGGGAGGCAGCACCAGGGCAGAGCAGGGCCTGGCTCGTGTTCACCCACCTGTGTAATGGCCCTTGAATGTCAGCGTCCTCGCAGGGCTCTGCCTGGAGGAGACGCTTGTCCTGGGCTTCCCATCTCGAGCCCGCGGCGGGGGGCAGTCTGAATCCGAAGCTGCAGAGCACCGAGAACACCAGATTAGACAGTCAGTCACGTCCGCTAGACACCTCCCTAGTGAGTTTCTAACCAGTGAGTCCATTGCCCTGCGCGCCTGTTCTCTAGGCACTATGGGATAGCACACACTGGTACAAGGGCTTTTAGGGGGCGGGGTAGGTGTGGTGCCGTGGTGCGAATCCGACTCAAGTGTGTTTTGTCATCACCAGGTCAGAGGAGGGAGTCGCAGGCAGGTCACGCAACCACACTTGTGCTTGCAGCAACCACGGGCCCTTGTGTGAATGAACAACCACAGGATCTAGGGCTGAAGAGCTGGGCACAAGCTGCAGAGTTTGGATCCAGGTCCAGCCTCCAGCTTTCCGAAAGGACAGGAGGGCTGGATCTGGTCATAAGCCTGCCTGTCATGAACGTTCCCAGGGTGCTGGTATCATTGACCACGTGTGTGCACCACGGAGTGGCCGTTCTCACCTCCTGCACGCATAGGAAGGGCGTCTGAAAATCCCTTTTAGGAGGGGGAATTCAAAGAAGAATGGAAGGAAAAGCAGATCCTGCTACCTCTGCAGTCTGCTGCCCCCAAGTAATTGCTCCTGGAAAGCAGGGAGAGAAGCCGGGTTGATCCCAGATGGGGTAGGTTCCAACAGGTCTACTTACCGAGGTCCAGTTCAGGCCCATCCCGAGGGAGCGATGCCGACCTCACCCGCCTCGCTGGCTTGATCACTGGAGCTGGCTCCCCAAACTTGCCTGGGCTCCTCTCTGTGGATTCGCTGGGAAAGGGACAGACACAGAGTGAAGTCGAGGGCTCAGCACCCCGGTTCTGGGTGCAAGGGGTTTTAACCGTCCCCTCCACCTGGCACTGGGGGGTCTCTGGTTGCACTGAGTGACAGTCACCTCCTCTGCCTTGAAGCACGGAGAGGACGAGCTGCCATGTGCTCAGGAGACAGGGTCCGTGGGGAGACTGGCAAGACTGCTGGGGGGGACTCAGGGTGCTCACACAATCGCCTGTCACCCTCTGCGGCCCTGGCTGTCCGGGTGGCTCTGCACATGGGTGAAATGAGCCAGGCCTGCTCCTAAGATCCAGGGGAAGCGTGTCAGCCGCCCAGAAAGCTGCAAGGGAAAAGGCCCACACCCCACCTGGCCCCGCCAGAGCTACCAGCCCTTCACCGGTGCGATAAAGGGCCCGATTCTGTCAGCATTATACTAGCCTAACTCCCCCTAGCTTCGACAGGAGCTATATGGCACCTGTGTCCCCAAAAGCCAGAAGCGCCAGCTGAGGCTGGACCCCGCCGTGCGGTCTCACACCTGGCATTCCCTACTCCCCACTTCCACGTGCCTGGCGCTACTTCCTCTCCAACCTGTCACACCCCCTCACTGCTGCTGGAGCAAGAGCCTTCTCCTCACACTGCTCCCACCAGCTGCAACAGCCTCCCTGTACCTCCTTCCTCCTCAGCAATTTTCAAGTCTCAGCAGAAAACAGGTCAGTTCCACAGGGGGGCAGAAATCTCCCTGGGCACGAGAGAACCAGAGAAGGAGGCTGCTGTCAGCCATCCTATGTCACTGAACTCCGGCTGGCAGAGTTTGCAGGAAAGGCAAAACAGGCAACAAGGCCACGTTGTGTTGCACACTGGCACCTACCCAAAGGTGGCTGAGTTCCGGACTGAGGGGCTGTTCCACTCGGGCTGCCTCCTACTCCTAGTGGTGCGTGGGGATGACTTTCCCTCTGGGTAGCTGCGGGATCGGTGCAAACTCTCCTCCAGCCGCTGCCGAAGTCGCAAGACCTCGTCCTGCAGAGCCCGGATGGCCTGGCTGGGATGGGAAGGGGAATAAAGGATTAATAAGTGCAGGTGTCATAAATATAAAGGGAAGGGTAAACACCTTTAAAATCCCTCCTGGCCAGAGGAAAAATCCTTTCACCTGTAAAGGGTTAAGAAGCTAGGATAACCTCGCTGGCACCTGACCAAAATGACCAATGAGGAGACAAGATACTTTCAAAAGCTGGGAGGAGGGAGAAAAACAAAGGGTCTGTGTCTGTCTGTGTGATGCTTTTGCCGGGGACAGAACAGGAATGGAGTCTTAGAATTTAGTAAGTAATCTAGCTAGATATGCGTTAGATTATGATTTCTTTAAATGGCTGAGAAAATAAGTTGTGCTGAATAGAATGGATATTCCTGTCTGTGTGTCTTTTTGTAACTTAAGGTTTTGCCGAGAGGGATTCTCTATGTTTTGAATCTAATTACCCTGTAAGGTATTTACCATCCTGATTTTACAGAGGTGATTCTTTTTACTTCTATTAAAATTCTTCTTGTAAGACCTGAATGCTTTTTTCATTGTTCTTAAGATCCAAGGGTTTGGGTCTGTGGTCACCTATGCAAATTGGTGAGGATTTTTACCAAACCTTCCCCAGGAAGTGGGGTGCAAGGGTTGGGAGGATTTTGGGGGGAAAGATATTTCCAAACAACGCTTTCCTAATAAAAATAAACCCAGATAAATGTTTGGTGGTGGCAGTGGAAGTCCAAGGGCAAAGGGTAAAATAGTTTGTACCTTGGGGAAGTTTTAACCTAAGCTGGTAAAAGTAAGCTTAGGAACAGGTCCCCACATCTGTACCCTAGAGTTCAGAGTGGGGAAGGAACCTTGACAGCAGGTTACAAGAGAAATGTCTGATCTAGAAGGAAAATGGGAAACACTCCATCCTCTCCGCCTGCCTGAAATCATATGGCCAGTCCCATCTCCGCTCCTCCCGGCTGTCTGACACCAGAAATCCTCAAACCTTTGCCGAGGGGATACCATTGCTCATCACCCTGGAGACTCGAGAGTTAAAAGTAACCACGTCTATAGGCATGTCTACACTGCAACCAGGAGGTGTGACTGCACCGCGCATAGACACACCAGAGCTAGTGTTAATCTTGGTAGATCGAAGCTAGCTTGAGTAACAATAGCCGTGAAGCCGTGGCAGCATGGACTAGCCCCACCCGGGATAAATACTCAAGCAGCTGACATGGCTTCACAGCTATTGGCACCCAAGGTAGCCGGTGCCCCTGTAAAATGCCCAAAGACGGTACTGGACATGGCGAATGCAGGCTGCAATCAAATTAGCCATCAGCCAGTTACAGCCTGTGGAGGCATGGGATTGCCCTTCCAGAAGGAACTCTGAAAAGGTGGAGAAACCATGAGGGGTCAACGGCATTCGCTAGGAGATGGAACTCTGAACTTAAACCTGCATCCACATCTGTCGCGCTCCTCATTACCGTTCTGCACCAGCACACGCATGGCTTGCATGGATGTGAGAGTGCGACAGGAACCGCGCACACGTTTCCCACTAGAATCTAATCACGGTGTAGCTGGATTCAGCAAGGCAATTCTGCTCCAACAGCCTCTCCAAGCGAAGCGCTGTACCAGCCTGGGCTAGGGGGCGTGCACGTTGACCCAGTCACGGAGATCAACCATGCTCTTCTCAAGTCCGTGGAGAAGTCTGGCTACCTAAGGAGTTCACTGTCACAGAATGCCATAATTGATGATGAGATTCCACGACGCACAGCCCACGCCAGCTGTGCATTGGGAATGCCGTCACACCACCTATGGAACGAGAGGGCTGTCAAGAGAAGCACCAAGCTAAGTAGTTATCGGGCAATCATGCTTGCGATTCTTCTGTGTGGTTGTGAGTCACGGATAACGTGCCACTGCTCCATATGCGCTGTCTTCAGTCTGTTTGCAGGGTCAAACGGTGGAACAATATTCCCAATATCAAAATCCTTCATCCTTGTTGGATGTCCAGCATTCAAACCAATGCTGATAAAAGCTCAGCTGTGTTGCTCGGGCCTCTCGTTCGTACAGCCAACTCAAGCACACCCAAGGCTGGATTTTATAGCCAGCTAAAGCAAGGTGCTGTTCTCCTGGTGGCCAGTCCAAACGATATAAAGACACACTGAAGTCAAACTTGAAAGCCTGTCAGGTTGACCCCAGCAACTGGAAAGCAACAGACAATGCTCCACACCCGGCCACTGCAACTCAGGCCCCTTTAAGGCACCTCAGGCCGGGCACCCAGATCACTAGTCCCTTTTGACAATCTTGGCCTGAAGGTTTCACAATGGACCGTGTCCTGTGAGCGGTGACAGGAGAACCTCAAACCATGTGGAGGTTCAGGCTGGATACACTCTGGAAACATGGAGTCTTCTCCAACTGAGCCGGGCCTCTGGGTTCTGCAAAGGCATGTACGAAACCTCCCAGGAACTGGCTCTCTCACCAGACAGCTGCGAGAGACACAGCGAGAGCGACGCTTTCTCCTTCCTATTTGAGCCCTGGCTGCTACCCAGAACCATGCAGCATAGCAGGGAATGAGCTAGAAATACCAAAAAGGTTACCCAGACTAAGGCTATGCAAATTTGACCGGTCAATTCGAGCGTACTCATAATCTTGGGTTCAAGGTTCATTGAAATCCGTGGCCACCTCAGACCTCTCTCAGGTGTCACTAAGCTGCACATCACAACGTCTCTCAGATCTTCAGGGCGATAGCGGGGGAAGGACACTGATCTCCCTGCTCCAGAAAGCACAAGGCCCTGCCAGTTGAGCTGAAGGAGAATCTCCATCAGCACGATGGGATCTGAGACACACCTGAGCAGGGCTGACTCCCCCCAGTAGGAGACAGTGGGACGCAGACACACACTATCCAGTTCATTACAGAATGCAGGACACCTACTTAGGTCAGCTCAGCTTTCCGGGGAGGCCCGGTTATCCGTAATACACAGCACAAGCTGCTGCCCTTTAGCTAGGAAGATACATAATCACCCTCAGGGAAGTAAACACCAGGGTACAGATCCTTAGCTAGTGTAAACTGGTGTCGGACCAATGCATTCAACAGGACGATGCTGATTTACGCCAGCTGAGGATCCGGCTGAGTCAAATTAAAACAACAAGGAGAAAGGGATGGGAATTCACACTAGGTTTGCCAACCCCACTGAAATAGTTTGCAAGGTTCTGGAAACCTCAGACTCCCCCATGGTACTCTCGCCCCAAGCTGGGCAAAAGTCTGGTTCCAATCAGGCTCTAACCAGATGCAGGTTTGTGAGATAGCAGAGGGGGCAGGTTTCTTACTCTGTCATTCCCCTCTCTCCTCTTGTGAGTGACACGAGCGTTAACACTTTACCTGCCAGGCTGAAATGAGGCAGCCAGGCAGTGAGCAGAGGGGCTATCGAGGCAAACCAGATCACAGTTTGCCTCAAGAGAGGTCAGTTCCCCTGGTTCTATCCCCCTAGCTACGGAAGGCACCTGCATTGAAACAAAAGTTTTCAGTCCAGCTGGCAGATGCTCCAGGAGGGCAGCTCACAGCTCCACCCAACCACTCAGCTAGCAAGGGTGATGGGAACTCCCTGACCCTTTCCCACTGATCTGCTCTTGCTTCAGCCCATCCCTGGGGCAGTGATCACAGAGGCTGCCCTGGTGGCATTACTTTAGCTGTGCTATATAGTCAGGGACTCACTGTGTGGGATTCTCCATGCTCCCCCGGTTACTCGCTCCTAGAAGAGCTGCCTCCAAAGACCACTTTGTCCCTGGTTTGCCCAGCAGGATCTGATCTGGCCCCACTCTGCTTCCCAGTCCCAGTTAAGACACTGCAAAGCCTTCGACCGAGGGGCTAGTATCCACCTGCTAAAATAAGCCTCAGACCTGGCCTCACTGTGGTCACAGTGAAATAAGTTGGATGGTCTCTGTCTTGACCCAGGGGGCGGCCTGCGTACGGGATAGAACCCCCATGCTGAGGCCACACAAATCGGTGTGATACGCACATGGTGGAGAAGGCCAGGACTGGCGCGGTCATATCCAGTTTTTCTCCACTTCCTCCCTCCGGCTAGCTGGCCCCAGTACTGGTGAGGCGGCCTCCTGTGGCTTTGAGATCTCTCATCTCCCCGAGGGAAGGGGAGCTGCCGCTGAATTCGGTCCCATGGGAGAGATCTATTGTACCGAGGTTCCCAGCCTGACCGTCCCAAGGCCTGGCCCCTCTCGCACGTCTGAGCCCAAAGAAACAAGTGACCCGCCTTTCTAACACAACATGCGCTGGAACCAGTCCATCAGCCCAGTATAAACCAATCCTAGAGCAGGATGGAGACTGGAGATAAGGGATCTCGCCTGGGGTGGGCGCTTTAAGACGCGGCGTGCTCGGATCTCCAAAAACGTCCCTCTTCCTCCATGCACAGAAACCAGCACTGTTTCCTCCCAGGCCCACCCCTGCCACACTCGCGTCCGGGAGAGGCAGTGTCCTAGCAACACTCTCAGAAATGTTTGCTGACATTATGCAAGGAGAGAATGGCACAGAACCGGCAGAACACCCCACCCTCCCGGACCTCCCCTGCTCAGAGAAAGCAGATAAACAAGCCCCCACCTCCTCTGCTCGGGGGCTGCTTGGCTTACTGGGAGCTAACGACGCTCAAGGGAAATCTAATGACAGCGCTGGATTCAAAGCCCTTTCCGGAGAGGACTGCTCCAGGGATTGCAGTCGGGAATGGCCCAGAGTTGACACCACTGACAGAGAGCCCAGAGTGTGACTCAGTGTCACGACATCTTCACGTCATAATGCTCCACTGGGAGATAAATTCAGGGCTCTTCCAGCCTAGGAGAGCAGCAGCCCGGCTCAGAGATGGAGCTGCCACTGAGGAGGCTGGTTTATGACAATGGAGAAATGCTGCAAAGATTCATGCACAGCCAAAGGCGCAGAGGGGCTGGTGGTCTCACCCCAGCAGCCCATCCCCGCAGCAGATGCTGGTGCCCCAAAGGGCCAGGGAATGCGGCTGCTGTTGCTGACTCAGCCCTGCCCCCGAAGCGGAGTTCACACTCACTCTCGTTCCACGCGGGAGCCCAGGAGGCCGTGGTGAGCCCGGACTGGGGAAGGCGATCTGGTGGTGGAGCTGGGTGGGCATCTAGTTTCGCTGGGACGGTGATCAGAAGGGCTGGCCCTGCTGTCCCGCTCTGCCTCGGAGTCCGTGTGAGCTGGGGACGTAAGGAGACAGTGCCGGACGTTAAACAGCTGCGACCTTTGGGTGCCTCGGTTTATTTCACCAGTGACCAGTGGCCATTTTCAGGTCTGACCCAGACACCTTCGCTCCCCGCTAAGGTAGAGGCAACCCCTCTGGGTGGGAGAGGATTCAGTTTCCATGGTCCAGTCACTCCTTGACCTCTCTGCCAACAAGTGGCACAAATGCAGTGTGGACCTCTGTCCACTGCAATGAGATCTTCCCAAACTCATTCCACCCAGGTCACCCAACAGCCAGGTTAGTCACTGTCAGCTGGAGCAGGATTCAGACTAGCACCCAGGAAGTGAAAGGCTCCGTTTCCCGTGCCCAGTCTCCAGAGCCACCCACTGTCAAAGGAATAGGACTGAGTGAGTCAACTGACTGGGTGATGGAGGCTCCCCGGTACGCTACTGGTTTCCCTCCGATCCACGTGCCTGAGGACAAAGGGGCCACAGGCTGGATTTGTCTCAAGACATAAACCAAAGGGGGACTTAAGATCCTGGGAGCCCTGAAATCTACCCTGCCTGTGAGCAAACTTCAAGCCAAATCACAGAGCCTGTGTCCAAAGGCCGTGGGTACAAGGGGGAGAGAGATCTCTGGGTGATGGGACTTGAGGGTGAGGAGAGGTCACTGGCTGGTACAGCTTTAGTTTGAGGGACCAATACAGCTCCCCCAAGCAATGTGGAAGTGGATAGTCTCTGTGGGCCTTTCTTACTGCTCTCTCCCTGGCTGCCTGAGCCCCATCATCCCCTTTTAAACCACCATCTCCCAAGCAGGCACATGGAAATGACTAGCACTGGTCCAAATCTTTTAGCTCAAAAATGAAAACTTGAGTGGAAACATTTCATTTTGGTCCACGTTTTCCCAGTTTTCTATTGAAACACCAAATCCCCCCCACATTTTGGTTTTCAGAAAAATGATTTTTTAAACTAAAAATAGTTTTTGAAAATCACGAGATACGTAGGGGAAACCAATTGAAAATGTTCTAAAAAAAAAAAATGGTTATTTTTTGTTTGTATCAGCAGCAGCTCCTCTCACTGTAGGAAGACGGGAGGAGAACTCTGCCCTCTACAGGAAACAATGTGTGTCTCACGCTGGAGATGCCCAGACACCCAGGTGATGGGCACTTTCTACTCACTGATGTCTGCGTCTGGTACCACCTCGCTGGTGATGCTGTTTGCCCACTGTGGAGGGGAGCTGGTTTGGGAGGGGCTGCCACGGGGCAGGCTGTGTCTCTGGGTGCCGCCTCGGGGGGGCCCCTGGCTGGCGGATGTGTACATGCCCAGCAGTTCCTTTTCCGACGGCAGGGGGGCTGCCACTTTGCGCAGGGAAGTGCGAAGGGCAGCAGGGCTGGATGTGGGGCCGGATCTTCCCAGCAGGCCGGGGGTCCTGGGAACAAGGCAAATACACAGGCCTCACTGAGGGAGTCTCCAAGCTATTACCAGCCCGGCTTCTACTGTGCTTCACCTAACTGGCTGGTTTCCTCCTTCATGTGTCTTTCCTGGCACCCCTGTCCCAGCCACTGCTCAACCCACTCAGTCTGTAACTACCCTCCCCCCTTTCACTAATCACCCCCTTTGCCATTCCATGCGCTCCAGACCCCCTCGCCCCATCAACCCTAGTCCCCAATTCACTGCTCACCCCATGCACCCCACCTCCTCACAATCCCCTCCACCAGTCTGATCATCTGCTCTAGTCCCTCCCCTTTTCTCTCACCCCCATTCACCAACCCCCATATACTCAAGCTCCTCCCCATCCATAGGCTCCATCATGTCACACATTCCTTCAGCCCTGGACCCTTTTTTATCAGTCCCCCAGGGCAGGAGTGGGGATGAGGGCAGGTCATAGGAGCTGGAGGGGGGAGAAGAGAGACAAGGGTCCATACGCAGTGCGAGAGGGGTGATGCTCCGGGGTGCGCGTCAGCGGGGACACCCTGCTGGCCTCCGACCCCACAAACCCGCTGTCTGTCTCTGGAGACACAATGCGTTGATCCTGCAACAGAGGGAAACTTGATCCAGTTCGGACCAACACAAGTGATGCTGGCCATAAGACCAGGCAGAGTTGGTCTGTAGTTGGAGGGGAGACCACCAAGTACAAGCATACTGATGCATGGTGCTGGTGAATCAGTAAGTGGTATTCCGCCCTCGTAATCAGCACTGAACAAATGCCTCAGCATGGTGTTGGGAGGGCGGGGGGGGGGCCTACATTGCTGGAGCCATTTTCTTTTATAGGAGTAAGAAGACTGAAGTTCTGAAGCACATGGTCATTAAACTAAACCCCATGGCCCATTCTGCAGGAACCAGGGTGTTACCTCCAGAGGCAAAGGGCCATATTCCATATTGGAGAATTGCATTTTGCGCTGGAAAACTCTCCTGCAGCTTTAAGCATGGAAATGATGCTTCCCTTCCTTTCTAAGGACCTGCTGGGTGGTGTTCCACTGTGCTGTTAAACAGCTGCGGTGGACCACACACCAGAGATGGCTGCATTTCAGCAGCTGAGAAGGCAATTTCTATATACACAGGGCCTTATTTCAGAGATAGCTTCTGGATCTGTGCCCCAAATTTAGTGACCCCGAGTAAGTGGGAGCCCTGCCCTCCATTTCACCCTCCTGGGCGCTTACCTCGGACCGTGAGGATTTTGCCTGATGGAAAGGCTTCTGCGGAAGGTGCTCAGAAATGGTGCTGCCCACCATGCTGGCCATGCTGCTCTGGCGGGATAGTGTCTCCTGCTGGCCCCCGAAGGAGGGCTTGGGGATTGCATCCTGGGGCCTGGCTTTAATAGCCATGTTCCGAGGGAGGGACTCCTCGCCCTGGACAGAGGACAAGCGACTGCTCTTCCTGACCAGCTGCCGGTGTTCCCCGGGCTGCAGGGCGTGCGACTTCCTCTCCGGGGGCTGCCTGTCAGGATGAGAAAGCAACACCAGTCAGAACCTCCCATCAAGATGGGGCAGTGCCCCCTTGTCATAGCTCTGCTGCCATCTGGTCTCCTGCAGCACCGCCAGGTCCAGAAGATTTCCGGAGTCGAAAACTGGGTTAGCTCCGATTCGAAATGAAAATCAGAGTGCTCCACAAAAGGGATGGGAGACCTGGCCCCTGGGCCCTACTCCTGTGGGCTGTCCCTGGGAGCCCCGATTCCAGGGTGCTCTGACGGGAGGGCTTCCCCCAGAGACTTGGAAGCCCTGGGGGCCGGGCAGGCAGGCTGCTGAGGAGCGGGGTGGGCGTGCTGGCAGGAAACCAGGCAGGTTTCCATTTCAATCACACACACACACGCGCGCGCACACACACACACACGCACACGCACACACACCCCTACACACCTCGACAGACTGGGCTGTTTGAGCTTTGTTGGCATCCCAACTGTCTCTGCGAAACATTTTGATTTCCAGCAACCAGCGAAGTCAGACAAAAAGGGGTTTCATAGGAACCTCTCTGACCAGCTCTATGCAGCTGAAAGTCTGGCCCCGGTGAAGAAAAGCACCTTAAATCACAGGCCCCAGGGCCTCCACGTGTGTATTGCAATGATGTGGGGAGTCAGTGACCAGATGGGTGGATTTATACCTTAGCTTGATAGCTTTACTCAGGGCAGGGGCAGCATCTTCCTTTACATGTGTACAGCTCCTGGCACCATTTGGGCCTTTACTGTGGTCTCTGAGTGCCTTACAGGCATTATACAAGTAAACAGCCAGAGCCTCAGTTCCTTGGTTCTCTCCTAGTCAGTAGAATGTGTTCAAGTTTGCATGCTCACTTTTCTTCCCCCCTTCCCACCCCCATTTCTTCCTCCTCTTGGATGCCCTCCTTCTCCTTATTATTTGCTCTGCAATGGACTTGCCCCCAGGGGACAGAGTCCTCTTCACTTCCGCAGCCAGCTTGCCCTCCAAAGCGGGGCAAGTAATAGCTGAAGGCTCCTTTGTTCTGCTTGTGACTTGGGAGATAGAGAGAGAAGGCGTCTTTGTGCGCCTGGTTTATTATATTTTATCCGGGTAAAGCAAAAGTGGGACTCAGCTCTTATTTAGGTCACCCCCAGACACAATGCCCTGGTAAATATAACACAGAAGAACAGCATCTAGCAGGGGTTAGATTGAGCCCACACTGCCCTGATGCTACCGTCAGTTTCTGCAAAGTTGAAGATTTCATTAAAAAAAAAAAAGAAGCTGAAAAATGTCCAAAAGTGGCCGCTGATTTTGGGAGCCTAACTCAAGAGAGCATCCAGGGGCAATTCAGTTTGTGAGCTCTTTGGGGAAGAAAGCATCTTTCTGTTCGGCGTCTGTACTGCGCCTAGCACAATGGGGTCCCCATCCAGGACTGGGCTCAGAGGCCCTACCACAATACAATACAATCAATCAATAAGTAAGTCCATTTGAGCACCTAAAGTGCACGAGTTTTGCAGAGGGTTTAACAAAACTCCTGACTCCCCAAACCTATGGAGTCAGTTTGTGGGATGGATGATTCATGGGGATAAATTTTCGACATTACTTTTTCCCTTTTTATGCTTAAAGATCTTGCATGTTGCGAAGGCGATTTGTTTAAAATCTCTCTCTCTCTCTCCCCCCATGAAATACTGAGGAATAACAACAACAAAGGGCTGATTTTCAGAGATCTCAGGAGAAACACTAGATGAAGTGACAGGGAATTACAGGTGCCAGACCCACACTGGGCCCTAGATAATTGAGACACACAGAATCAGTGGCCACTTTTGAAAATCTGGGCCTGTCTAGCCACCCTGACTGCAAAGAAAACTTTTCAAATATAACATAATGCTGTGCAGCCTTCCTGAGAAACAACAGCCCCGGACAGGCATGAACTACCCCATTCACCTGTGTGTGTTACCTCTGAACCCTAACAATGGCAAGGCAAACGCCAGTAATGTAAACTATTTCACAGCTGATCAGCTTAGCCGAAACATAAAGCTCTGCACTTTAGCCTTTGGGTTTCCAACGTGACAGCGCATTTAAACAAAGAAATGAAAATAAAACAGTTTTTAATAGACATTTATTTTTTAAATAACAAAAAAGCTTTGTAACGAGTTGTCCCCCCTTCTAACAGAACCTAAATTTTGGGCCTACAGTCAGTTGATGCTGTCCCTTTAAATTAGTCTCTTATCACTTCCCCTCTCCCCCCAGTTAGTGCAGGATATTCACAGGGCAGGTATTTTGTGCTCCTGAATTACTTACGGCTGAGTGGTCACATGCGTCCTCTCTTCCTTTAATGACAGCATCCCGAGAGAGCTCTCAGCCGTCCCAGCATCCTCTGCAGCAGGGCCATCCACTTCCTGTGGGGAGCCGTTCTCCTCCAGGCCCAGCTGTTCCATGCTCAGAGATTCAGGCAAGGACTTGAAGCTATTGTACCTGGTGGTATGAAAGAGACTGAGTGTCTCTCCATCCAGCCAGAGGTCCCCTTCCTAGTGGCAGCACTACCATGTTCCGGCACCCAGACCCAGTTAAAACACCAGGGGCACTCTGCACCTAAGGATGCTGCGCCAGCTCCCACTTGATCTGGATTGATTCTCAGCAGCCAGTTTCGCAGGACAGGTTAGCCGCCCAGTGCATAAGCAAACAGGGCCCTGGCAGCTCTATCCGAGCAAGGTCTAGTATGGGCAAAAGCTCCTCCCTCACTGCTCTGCCAAAACACCTCAATCCTCCCTGGCAGAGGCTCTAATGATTTCGGCACCAAGCTCCCACACAGCTTTGGCAATGCAGATGTGGCTGCCCCTGCCAGGCTAGTATCATGTGTTGGTTTTTCCAGGGGACAAGACTGAAGCTGCTACACTCATGACACGTGTGTTCATGGCCGGGTTGGACATAGGCCTCCAGGGGTGGGAACCAATTGCCATTTGTGCCACGAGAAGTCGATGCTTGAACTCTCGGCCTGAGCGACATCAGTTTCCCCGTCCCAGTTACAAACACAGTGATGAGGCGAAATGCACTTTTCCCACACTGGGTGGGCAGTGAAGCTATTCTCACTGCAGAGATCTATGCTGTGTATTCAGAGCCCCGGACCCGCAGGCCCCTTGGTGTGAATGCCTCAGAGAGCTGACACCGGCAAAGAATTGATTTGCCAGAAGTTGAAACATCCCCCTCAGGCACAAAATTACTGTACTGCATGATCACTGCATGCCAGGCACTTGTGTTGCACGGGTGCTGGCTGTGAGCACGTAACATGGAGCGTGCATGTCCATTTCAACACGTCAGCATGCAAGTGGCTGGCTGGGTTAGCGGGGGCAACACTTACTGGTCCAGCAGGTTATCGAAGTCCTTCTCCACTTGAAGCTGCTTGTGCCGAAGGGGCTCGGGAAGCTCTTCTCTCTCCTCCTCCGTCTCACCACTCGCAGAACTCACCTCTGCGTCCACTTGCATTTGAGCGCGGGCATGCTTTGGAACAGGGGCCTAGGGGGCAGAAAGGGGTAAGGTCTGCCCCCAAACCAGAACATCTCTGCCAGCAGGGGGCGCTGCAGGGAATGGTACCGATATGCTGGCTGCAAAGGATCTCAGCAATTTTCTAGTTCAAGCCACAAGTGGAAAGAATCTCAGAAGAAGCCAGGGCTTCTACACCATGTTGAGACAGCTCGGCACTACTCCAGCTCCAGCCTCTTCCAGCAGGAGGCGCTGTAGGGAAGTGAGTAGGAGCTCTGGCTGTGTGTGTGGATGGGGGTCGGGAGAGCTCACTGCTCCTCTAGTTCTGGCCTGACCCAGTAGGAGTCACTGAGGGAACCGGGCAGCAGCAGTGGCTGCAGGCAGGACATCCCCACTACTCCTGTTCCGGGATCTCTCTGTAGGAGGTGCTGAAAGAGGAATCATTTGAAAGCACTTCCAGTTCAATTTTCTGTAATGTCTTGGGAATGAGAAGTGTCAGCAATCGCCTTGCCTGGGAAACCTCAGGCCACAGAAACCGAGAGCAGCACGGCGTTTACCTCAGGGTAGGGAGTGCGGAGGGCTGGGATCGGGGCTTGAACTGACGGCCTTGGGGAGGAGAGTGGCGGCTCTGAGACCAGGGTTGGCAAACAGCTGGGAGGCAAGGCTGGCGCAGAGCAACTCCTTGGGGAGGGCAGGATCTGCTGCGCTCGGTCAATCCCATCCTTCAGCTCCTCCAAGCGCATTCCCAGGCGGAATATCTCCCCTTCCACCGCTCTGAAACACACCATGCCAGCAGCAGAGGGGTGAGGACCTTCAAAACAGTGCCCAGGTGGAAAGAAACAGCTCACAGCTTAGAAAGGAAAGACGGCACAGCGGATAAGGCACCGGCATAGGACCCAGGTGATCGGAGTTCAGGGCCCTGCTTTGCTACAGGCTGCTTGGGTGACTCCCTGTGGCCCCCTCCCCATCTGGTAACAATCCTTCCTTTGTTTGGCCTGTCTGTTTGGAGTGCAAGCTCGTGGCAGGGACTGTCTCTGGGTGTGCGTACAGTGCCTAGCACACTGGGCTTCTGCTCTGAGACGGGGCACTGGCAACAGAAATAAAACATAACAATTGCCCCATCCTGGAATGCTCTGGGCCAGGTTCTGCAGCAGGGGAACTGCCAGACCAAAGGGCACTAACAGGGGCCAATAGCAGGTGCTTCAGCTTTAGGCTGGCTTCTCCCCTTACGTGTTTTTACCCTATCTAATATACCTGCATGTGCTGTTATTGTCCATGTCGGTGAACATCAGGACTAACTTCATGGATGTGGGTGGGGTTACCCTGGATTTACACTGGTGTGGCTGAGATCAGATCTGGTCCACTCCCACCAGCTCTTAGACCTCATCTGTCACGTAGCGTGACACATGCGGCTTCAGGTCATTGTCTGCAGCGTCAGAGCATCCTTTTAAACATGTGAATAATGAGCCAGGAGAACTCAGCCGACAGAGCTGGCTAGTACGGGATTGGAAAGCAGCAGACAGTAATTCACTGCTTAGGATTCACCGGCCTCATCCCTTCATTAATGTCCGTAAGTATCAATCAGGAAACACAGGTAAATTAGAATAAAACGGCATAATCACAACAGGACAGTCCAGTGCCACAAACGTGGCTGCATTAATCACACTGATGGACAGTGGCTCATCGGCCGGGAAGTTGGCATTCATTCACGCCCCTTCGCGGCCGGCTGCTCAAAGAAACCCAGCTCTTAAACTCCAATCCCAGAGCCCCTCTCTGTCTAACCAACATTTTCTTTCTTGGGCTCTAACCCCATCATCGCAGTGTCTGAGCCCCTCATTTATCCTCACCCCCTGGGCAGTGTTGTCGTCTGCCCTTTACAGATGGGCACAGAGAAACAAAGCAATTTGCCCAAAGTCACAGGGTACCTGTAGCCGAGCCCAGAATTGAACCCCTGGCCTTCGGAGTCTCAAGCTGGCACTCTAACCACTGAGCCATGCTTCCTCTTGATATAACTCATCATTTGAAGAGGACACAGTTTATGGAACAAAGGCAGATGAAAAAAAAGCTACCTGTCTGGATCGAAGTCCCCAAGGGGCCCCGCTGCACCTGGGCGCTGTTGCTCCAGGCGGTACTCTTCCCGGGCCTGCAGATACGCTCGCTCCAGAGCATCCTGCGTGTTCTTCAGCCTCGCAAATCCCTACGACGGGGGGCAACACATCAAAATGTGTGAGTCTGAGCTTTCGGCCCCCCTTGGTGTGGAATCCTTACACCAGATGACACACCCACGACGGCATCTGGCTAGGTCATGGGAGTGGGATTTTGAACCGCAGCCAGGCTGGGCCTGTGACTCCCTGGGGTAACAAAGCCAGGACCACACACACATGCAGCCATCACAGGTCCTCAGAGGAGATAAACTTGGAACCTTCAGAACCAGAAGCATGAGCCTCTGTCAACTGAGATAGAGGTTACTCCATTAGCTATGCACAAGTAGAAGGCTCTTATCCCCTCTGGGGCCACCCGTAAGAGGAAACAGGATCACACACACCAAATCAACATATTACGATGGTGCTAGGAACTATTTAGACATGCCCAGCACTGGCACCCCGTGGCACAGGAGGACTAGCTAAGTACAGCATTGCCGAACCTCCTCCCTGCTCCGCTGCCCTGTGTGCCTCCCGACGCGCAACGAAGAGCTCGTACGCTGAAGCTGGGGCCCGGCTGTGAAACTCCATGGCTGTGACTGTGGCATCACAGCAACAGGTCGCCACATCGCCCTGGCGTGACACCGCCCAGCATTGTGAGTCAACAGTACAGTGCCATGGCACTGAACAGCCTCAGGCCTGGTGACCCTGCTTTACTGGGGACACGCGGGGTCTTCTGCGTCAGACTGGAAGGGACTTCGAGAGGTCGTGTAGTCCAGTCCCCTGCACTCATGGCAGGACTAGGTATTATGTGCTTCAGCCTGCCCGGGGTTCTCAGTGACCGAATGGGCTGCATGCACGTGCCCGGCACTAGACACAACCGCCACTCCACGGATGCCTCCTGGAAATTCCTGGGATCTCAGAAAAGGGGCTAATAAGAGAAGCAGAAAGTAAAGCTGGGTGTACCGAGAGCTGGTCCTGCGGGGTCAGTCTTCCCATTTGGATCAATCCCTCGAAGGATTCCACCTGGATAGGAGGAATAAGGCATTAACTAACGTCCCATGGAGCTGACCTACGGGAAGGTAATTCTAATGGTCAATGGTTACAGCATTACAATAGAGCTTAACCTCTTATACCTGCCCCTCCTCTTCCTCATGGTTCCTTTCTTGTCCCCCATCCCTTGCTGGATTCTCCCCTAGAACTGACAAATTCAGCACACCCATTCCTCAAATATGAGTGGGTTTCGTTCCACACACCGTACTTTGCTCGCTCTGGACCCCACTTGCCTGCATCCCAAATTTCCTTGCCTGACCCGCCAAAGTCTGTGTCAGGGGATCCTCTGGAAACGGTCTCTCCGTAGAGGTACAGGTGTCAACCCCAGCCAAGCCGGTGAGTGCAGAATGAGCTGGAAAGGATGGAGCCTGGTCTCCTGGTGCTGACGATGGCCCTGGAAGAGGAAGACCAATGTAAGAAGATCCCAGCTGTGTCATCTCCCCTCTCTAGGTGACACCAGGACTAAGGGACCACCTCCATCCTAAGCACTACGGCAGGGACAAGCCACAGTCTCCAGATCTGACTCCAGAGCAGTGAGATCAAATACGTTCAGCTCACTCTCAGCAGCTCCCGATGAGTCAGAGAGCCCAGGTGAGAAGCATCTGGGTTTCAGTCTCTGGCTCACGTGCCAATCGGCAGATGGAATTCCTTGCGAATGAGCATCTGCCTTGGCCACGGGGCTGCACCAGGATGAACAATCAGCCCTGCTCGGCTCTCTTTGCTTCTCCCACGGCCGCTGAGAAGATGGTGGGGGATACTGAGAGCTGGTACAAATGGTGCCAACTCCATTGAGGTCCCTGGCATTGTGGCCGCTTGTGCCAGTGATGAATTGGGACCCAGGCCAACACTGGACCACGTCCTTCCCTTACAGAGACACGCAGGGACTGCACGTGGGCAGCACGGATGCAGCTGCAGCCACTGGGCAGGTGATGACAAGATGCTGCATGAGAGGGGTCCCAGCAATGGGTGGGCAGTACAGGCACGGGGTAGGGAGGGGCGCAAGGTGAATGGATCCTGCACACCAGAACGAGCAGCGTCTGCCAGAGCACAGTACCCCTACCACCATGCTGGAGTCCTGGGAGCTGGAGCATAGGCTAATGATGATAGACAGTATCTCCAGCTGCTGGTGGGTGGCATGCATCCAGATTCCTCTGCTGGCATTTGGTCTGGAGCTGTCCCCATCCGTGCTGCCCCAGTTGTGAACAGCTGGAGAACAGCAGGCGTAAGGGAGCAGCTTATTGCCATGCAGGAAGGACGGGGGTGGCAGAACGAGAGGAAAAGCAGCTGCATCAACAGACTCTCCAGTGCCTCAAACCCACCTTCATCCAGACCTGCTGGCAGGGCTGGAGCTGGGTTGGTGCTGAACTCTGCTCTCCGGGTCTGTGGGATGCTGAAAGCCATGACCTTGGAGCCATGGGCCACGGTCCCCATGTGAACGCTGTGGCTGGGCTTTGGCGGGTCAGCGTACAAGCTCACCTGAGGGGTGGGGAGAAAGCAGAGCAGAGAATTCAGGTCAATCCTGACACTGACCCTCCGCATCCAGAGGATCAGGCTTTCAGATACCAACTGATTCAGCTGGACAGCTTGTGGGAAGCACCAGCTCTTTGTGTTGCTTTAGCCTGGGGGATATTCTTACATGCTGGCCTTGGGGTAATGCTCTGCACTGCAGTAAAGGAGCTCCGGCTCCCATTCCCTGCTCTGATCTCCCACTGCCCAAGCGGGGAGAGGCTGAGAGCACCATGCACAGAGAGGGCTCATCTCGGGGGGTGTCTGTGACGTTGCACCACATAACACTTCATAGAAATATGCTTATGAACGTAAATATGACATAACTGGAATATGTTTTATGCTACATATACCATGTAACATATCTTTGCAAAGGTTATGTTCTACTGCGTGTTTTCAGCCTATTCGTATGCATGTAGCATGTTTATATCTGAAGTTATGAGCGTTGGCTCTAGGCTTGTATTTAAAGCGTTTGCTGTAGAGAGCACCTAAGGCAGATTTGGTCAACATAGTATGAAGGGGTTATTCAAGTAAATGGAAGTACTTGGCTAACAATGGACCTTGATAGACACCAATCCACATCTGAGCTTTCCTGGGAACATTCGGGCTAACATGTGGGCAATGGCTCGGCCTGTAGAGAACTGAGTCATGCATGGACATGTGACTTGCCCGTGTGACTCCAAAACTCCATCTTGTAGCTGTGATTCTACACAGGGGGAGAGAGGGGTTTCCACCCACAAGAGAGAGGCTATATAAGCCCCTGAAAATCCCTCCATTTTGTCTTCAGCTGTCTCAAGAGATAGCCTCTCCACCCCAAAGAGATGTCTGAAAGAAACTGGAACAAAGGACAGGAACTACAGGGAGTGTGAGTGATTGCTGGACCCAGACTAGGAGGAAGTCCAGTCTGTAAAAGAAGCAAATTGGAACATCTCCGAGGGTGAGATTTACCTGCATTTAAGTTTCTTACTGTATTAGGCTTAGACTTGCGCGTTTTCTTTTATTTTGCTTGGTAATTCACTTTGTTCTGCCTGTTATTACTTGGAACCACTTAAATCCTACTTCTTGTATTTAATAAAATCACTTTTTACTTATTAATTAACCCAGAGCAAGTATTAATACCTGGGGGAGCAAACAGCTGTTCATCTCTCTCTATCAGTGTTATAGAGGGCAAACAATATATGAGTTTACCCCGTATAAGCTTTATACAGAGTAAAACAGATTTATTTGGGGTTTGGATCCCATTGGGAACTGGGTGTCTGGGGTTGGTGACAGGAGCACTTCTTAAGCCTGCAGCTTTTGGGGGACGTGGTTCAGACCTGGGTCTGTGTTTGTAGCAGGCTAGCGTGTCTGTCATGACCAGGCAGGGCTCTGAAGTCCCAAATGGCCAGGGAAAACGGGCTTAGAGGTGGTCCTAGCACATCAGGTGGCAGTCCAACGGGGTTTCTGTGACCCAACCTGTCACAGTGTCTAGCAGCACCAGCTGTGGGATTCTGTCACACTAGGAGCCAGCTCCAGCACTAACCATTTTGCTGCCCTAAGCTACTGCTCATCCTGCCTCTCACATTGCTAGTGGGGTTTCTGAGGGACTGCAGGAGTCTCACCCAGCCTTCCTGAGCCAGGAGAGCAGAGACTAGTAAACACCAGCTCAGTCTGGCCCTACCACCCCTTATGTTGCCCTAGAAGACCTCGATCTCTACCTCAAGGAACAGCAAATGCAGCATATTCTCAGAACATCAGTGCAGGGCTAATGACTGGGGTAGGTGCATCAGGGTGGATGGGATGGATGCGGACAAGAGTGTAATACAGGACTCAGAAGATGTGTATTTACACGTACACTCAAATCTATGCTAGCCCACATGCACAAAACTGCATGCACACACATATCCACCTTGACACGTCCATTAAGATTTTGGGCACATAAAGCGCTGAAAGCAGAAATCTCTCCCCGAACTATTTTCCAGCCAAACTCTTTCTTTGGCTCCCTTGTTATCCCGGAAGGAGCAACAAGGATACCCATACTAGTTGGCACCAGGATACCCATGTTGGTTGGCAGCGCCTCTCTTTTAAGTTGCACTTCACATCCTCACAATAAAATGCAATCCATTCAGAAAAAGTATCATAGCCTCAGCACCGAGGCACTTATCTCTGCCTTCTTCCTCCTGGGCCCCTTTCCCAGCTCTCATCTCTCCTCTGCTGGCAGAGGACGTAGGGGATTACTGAAATCCAGCACCATCTGCTCACTCCCATGCTGTGAAGCATGGCTCAGAACCCATCTCCTCCTGCCCCACGTTAGCCAAGATCTGGGAGGAGTTTTCCCCAAAGCTCTTCCTTTCATTCCATTTTTGGTAGCAAATCTCTCCTCATATGGCAGGCATTCCCATTCCATACCCCTAACCATTTTTGTTGCCCTTTTCTGAACCTTTTCCAATTCCAATATATCGTTTTTGAGATGGGGAGACCACATCTGCACACAGTATTCAAGATGTGGGCATACCATGGATTTATATAGATATTTTATGTCTTATTATTTATCCCTTTCTTAATGATTCCCAACATTCTGTTCGCTTTTTTGACTGTCGCTGCACATTGAGTGGATGTTTTCAGAGAACCATCCACGATGACTCCAAGATCCCTTTCTTGAGTGGTAACAGCTAATTTAGACCCCATCATTTTATATGCTTAGCTGGTATTATGTTTTCCAATGTGCACTCCTTTGCATTTATCAACATTGAATTTCATCTGCCATTTTGTTGCCCAGTCACCCAGTTTTGTGAGATCCCTTTGTAGCTCTTCGCACTCTGCTTTGGATTGAACTATCTTGAGTAGTTTTGTATCATCTGCAACTTTTGCCACCTCACTGTTTACCCCTTTTTCCAGATCATTTATGAATATGTTGAATAGGACTGGGCCCGGTACAGACCTCTGGGGGACACCATTATTTATCTCTCTCCATTCTGAAAACTGACTATTTATTCCTACCCTTTATTTCCTATCTTTTAACCAGTTCCCAATCCATGAGAGGACCTTCCCTCTTATCCCATGACAGCTTACTTTGCTTAAGAGCTTTTGGTGAGGGACCCTGTCAAAGGCTTTCTGAAAAACTAAATACACTGTATCCACGGGATCCCCCTTGTCCACATGCTTGTTGACCCCCTCAAAGAAATCTAGTAGATTGGTGAGGCATGATTTCCCTTTACAAAAACCATGTTGACTCTTCCCCAACAAATCATGTTCATCGATGTGTCTGACAATTCTGTTCTTTACTATAGTTTCAAGCAGTTTGCCTGGTACTGAATTTAGGCCTGTAATTGCCAGGATTGCCTCTGGAGCAATCCTTTTTAAAAAATTGGTGTCAAATTAGCTATCCTCCAGTCATCCAGTACAGAAGCTGATTTAAATGATAGGTTACAGACCACAGTTAGCAGTTCTGCAATTTCACATTTGAGTTCCTTCAGAACTCTTGGATGAATGCCATCTGGTCCTGGTGACTTCTCCAGATTTGTCACCTAAAAAGAATGGCTCAGGTTTGGGAAGCTCCCTCACATCCTCAGCCGTGAAGACTGATTCATTTAGTTTCTCCGCAATGGCCTTATCGTCCTTGAGTGCGCCTTCAGCATCTCAATCATCCAGTGGCCCAAATGGTTGTTTAGCAGGCTTCTTGCTGCTAATGTATGTTAGGATATAGATATTCAAGCCTGTCTGTAAAGACCTATAGTTTAAGAATTTAGGTGTATGTTTATCATTTAGCTAGTTATAGAGGTATAAAAGAAAGAATCTGTGTAAGGGCCTTCTCTCACCGTGACAGTCTGAGGCCCTGTTCTTAGGCCAAGGCCTTTGGCTAAGCAACAGAGGCAGCTATAAGCTGGGAAGCGACCGGTCACTTCCTCACATTCCAAACTAGTCATATTGAAATAAGGCAATCTGGAATAAGGCTGTTGGAAAGGTGATCCGATCTATCACCTCCAGAGAAAGGGAAGAGCCTAGAAGATGTAAAAGGAAATTTAGTTTGGTAGTTTTTCTCTCTGGTAAGAACTCAATTTATCAGTAGACACAGCTGGGAAACCCTTATGTCTTTATAGAGGTAGTTGTGAAATCCTCACTTCTGTATTGTTTTGTCATTATAGTTCCCCCTTTACTATTGTTTATTTGCATGGTCTCTGTCTGGTTCTGTGATTGTTTCCGTCTGCTGTATAATTAATTTTGCCAGGTGTAAACTAATTAAGGTGGTGGGATATAATTGGTTAGCTAATCATGTTACAATATGTTAGGATTGGTTAGGTAAATTTCAGTAGAATGATTGATTAAGGTATAGCTAAGAATATTACTATATAAATTTGGGGAAAACAGGAAGTAAGTTGGGATTCGAAAATAAGGAAAAAGGAACTTGGATTTAAGCTTGCTGGAAGGTCACCCCAATAAACATTGAATTGTTTGCACCTTCGGACTTTGGGTATTGTTGCTCTCTGTTTATGCGAGAAGGACCAGGGAAGTGAGAGGGTAAAGGAATAAGGGAGGTCAGACTAGATGATCATAATGGTCCCTTCTGATCTAAATATCTATGAATCTATAAGCCCCCTAACAATGTACTTAAAATGGTTTTGCTATTACTTTATGAGGCTTTAGCTAGCTGTTCTTGAAATTCTTTTTTGGCCTTCCTAACTATATTTTTACACTTCATTTGCCAGAGTTTATGCTCCTTTCCATTTTCCTTAATGGGATTTAACTTCCACTTTTTAAAGCATGCCTTTTTGCCTCTCACTGCTTCTTGTACGTTGTTTACGTTGGTGGCACTATTTTGGTTCTCTTACTAAGTTTTTTAATTCGGGGTATACATTTATGTTGAGCCTCTATGATGGTGTCTTTAAAAAGTTTCCATGCAGCTTGCAGGGATTTCACTATGGGCACTGTACCTTTTAATTTCTGTTTAACTAACGTCCTCATTTTTGTGTAGTTGCCCTTTCTGAAATGAATTGCTCCTGTGGTGGGCTGTTGTGATGTTTTCCCCGCCACAGGGATGTTAAATTTAATTATATTATGGTCACTATTACCAAGCGATTCAGCTATATTCACTTCTGGGACCAGATCCTGTACTTCACTTAGGACTAAATCAAGAATTGCCTCTCCTCTGATGGGTTCCAGGACCAGCTGCTGAAAGAAGCAGTCATTTAAGGTGTCAAGAAACTTTATCTCTGCATCCCATCCTGGAGGTGACATGTACCCAGTCAATAATGGGGATAATTGATTATTGAGTTTTTTATTTTTATAGCCTCTCGAATCTCCCGGAGCATTTCAGTCACTATCACCATCCTGATCAGGTGGTCAGTAGTACATCTCTGCTGCTATATTCTTATTGCTCAGGTATGTAATTACTATCCATAGAGATTCTATGGTACAGCTGTATTGGCCATGGTGAGCAGCTTGCTCGGAACTCGTCGGGCTTCTGCTTCAATTAGCAGCCATCCCGGAGCCTGCCCCACAGAGCAGAAATCGATGCATTTCTCTCCATGCGGAGTTGGTGGCTAAAGTGCAGTTTACAGGTCAAAACTGCTCCAAGTTCTCCAACGCAGCCCCTGGCTAGTGCGATGGGCAGAGTCCACGAGTTTCAGCAGATGCTTCATTCCCAGCTAGATAGCCTTGTTGCTGGAGAGGTGCATGCTGGGAGTTGGAGCTAGAGATGGGCAAAATTTTTTGCAGCAAATAGTAAATTTGCTGAAAAATGCATTGGGGGGGCGGGATTGAAACTATTCGCAAATTCAGGTCAAATTTGACGAATAGTTTGAGCCAAAAAAAAGAATTTGGAAACGTTTGTGAAACGAATCGTTCCAACGTTTAGTTTTGAATCAACAATGAAAAGTTTTGTGCACCCTCGATTCATTATTTTTTCTTTGGGTTTTTCATTTCAGTGAGAAAACCTGGAAAAAAAATCAGTTTTGATTGGAAACTAACCAAATTCTTTTTCTGTATTTTTCGGTTTCGCCCCCAAACAAAAATAATCAGTTGTTTGCCCAGCTCGCTCCTCTTCATACGTTTTAGCCATGGAGCGTTGCCTGGAACCAGCAACATGAGAGAGCAGTCACTCAACACACGTCAGACACGAAGGAGGACGCACAGCACCGAACCTAATTACTGAGGGGAAGAAGAGAGTATACAAGGCGTGGATCTACATTGAAAAGGAATGCATCGTATCCCAGGAGCTCACACAAATACATAACTGCATGTGAATCCTCATACAATTACACATTCACAAAAGCATGCACATGTTCCCCTGGACAGGTCTTTCTGGCTTTGAGAATCATTCATTCAGGAGGCAGGACCAGTACCGTGTGAGATAGGTGACACCCCCATAGGACAGGCAGTGGATTACAAAAGGCAAATGTTTTCCAGCACTAGTCACGTTAGGCAGTTTGCGAGCCACCCACTGGCTGGAGAGGGCTGGCTCAGCTCATTCATCAGCTGTACAACCAACGTGTCCGGGGAGGGGACAAACCCAGAGGGGAGGTGAATGTGCTGAATGGATTTGTCCTTGCGAACAGCCAGCCCCGTCGGGTCGGTGCCAGCCAGTTTTATGCCGGAACGCAGCAAGAGACCGGCTCTTGGGAATGGAAATGGAAAGAATTTGTGACTTGTACAGCCAGAAAACATATTTACCGCATTTATTTATAACAGAGACTGGGGGACTTGCACGCACATAGCAAGAGACGTTGCCTGGCTCAGAGTGTATACAATCTAAAGAGACGAGACAGACAAAAGGTGGGAGATTATTATCCGCACTTTAATACGGGAAATCGAGGCAGAGAGAGATTGAAAGTGACCCGCCCCCAGCCACGGGGTGAGCCAGCGTCAGAGCAGGGAATAGAACCTACAGCTCAGCGCCTTACCCACAAGACCATCTTTCTTCCCCTAATTTGTCTGCCTCTAATTTCAACAGGTGGCTTCTATTCTAATTTGGGACTGACTGGAAGGATTGTTTAGTGCCAGAATGAGACCCGTGGACTGTCACGGTGTTGTGAGCAGAGGGAAGGCACCTGTCCCAAAGCCAGTGGGACAGCCCTGATTCACAGCCTGTAAGACAATTAGAGTCTCGAGTTCACCTGGGAGCATGCCTTACTCAGCAACACAAGATGATGGAGGGAGGAAGTGCGGGCCAGTGGTTATGACACTAGCAGAGATGCGGGAGAACTAGGTTCAAGTCCCTCCTCCGTTACTGACTCTCCTGTATGACCTTGGGCAAGTCACTTAGCCTCTCTGTGCTCAGTCTCCCATCTGTACAATGGGTATAACAGCCCTGCCCTACCTCACAGAGGCGTTGTGAGGATAAACACGTTAAAGATTGTGAGGGGCATACTACAGAGAAGGACGGCATGGAAGTACCTAAGATAGATGACTTCAGCGCACTATCGACACCACATCAGCGTCGAGATAACACAGTGCGATAACCCGGGACACACAACATTATGCCATTGCTTGGACACAAATACTGCAGGGGCACCGGGTGATGACTGCATCCTGTAATGCACAGTCCAATGTCCCCCACCCACAAATGCATGATGGCTGCTCTAGGCGATCCATTAGCTGAAGAGAGAAGCCTTCATGCTCTGATGATCAAAGATAAGAACTTGAAACAGAAAGAAAAGAAAAGCGCTCTGGAGATTAGAGAGATACACATTTGATTTGCGGGAAAAGACCCAGGGTGGGGGCCCACGACCAAGACACTTGGTGACCTGCCTGCAAATGCTACGGCACTCCCACCATATAGCCTAAGCTCCCAGCAATTGGAAGTTCCCACCATCCTTACAGACTTTTCCGCCTCCGGAAACAGAGGGGTGTGTGTGCCTGGGAACATGCATGTTTTTATATATAAATACACACACTAGCTAATCGCTTGCAGTGATTCAGAAAGCCTCGGCAGGTGCCAGCAAGACCTTTCGGGCTAATAAAATAGTCACTGACTACGATAAGTCATAGGCTTAAGAGCCTAATTCTTTCTTACTTAAAGACACACTGCAGTGCTCCTCCAAAAGGGGTCCACAGGGAATGCATAGCAGGTCCTGCTCTCTGTTCGTTTCGGCCAAACCTTCAGTCTTAAGCTGGCTTCCATGTTTGCACCCACGATCAGGGCCTTAGATCTGTTCAGGCATTTATATTACACTCATCACTGGTGGAGCTGAGACCCCTAGTGATCTACCTGACCTAAAGTGCTGACCCAAAACACCCCCCCTCTCTTCACACCCCAATTCTTTTCACCTGCAATTTGTGTGCACAACAAATGGAGGCTAGCGTTTGTAAATCTGTCTCTTTCGGTCTTACTTCTAACCAGCAAGCCCTTTCCCTTAAGGGGACTAAGGGATGGCTTCCCCAGAGGGATGAGGGGGCTGGCGGTACTGATCCTATGTAGAATTCTGACAAAGAAGCGATGCTCTCTGCTGGTGATGAGTTCTGGTCTATAATAAAGCTAATGCGACTTTCCCTATATTGAGGGTTAGTCTTTCCGAAGGGTTAGAACAAGGAATTGGGAGTCAGGACTCCTGGGTTCTTTCCCAGCTCTGACTGAGCTGTGTAACTTTGGGCAAGTCACTTGGGGCCTGATTTTCAGCAGTGCTGAGCGCCAGCAACTGCGATGGACAGCTGGAGGGGTGGGGGGTTCAGCTCTTCCGTAAATCAGGTCCTTCACTTTCTCCGTGTCTCCGTTCCTCTGTGTGTAGAGTGGGGAGAACCCCTACCTCAAGAGCGGAGGTTTAATGTCTAATTTGAGATCCTCACAGGGCGGGTGCTGAAACAGCGCAAAGCATTATTACAGGCCACTTCACCTTGAGCAGAGCGGAGCTGCTCCTTCATGTTTGTAGCACTGCTGGAGGCTACACTTCAGTCCCTCCAGCCCCTGAGTTCACCAATAAGCCTTCCCCGTGTGATGCAGAGGAGAGAGTGTATTGCTGATCAACCGGAAAGCCTGGAGACTCGCGCTGGGTGCTGCCCTGTCGCTTTAAGAGCTGGATGGATTCTCTGGGAAAAAGCGGTTCCACCCCATATCTACAGGCTGCCAAACCCATTATCCTGGGGGGACCCCCAGGCTGGGCTCCAGACAGGGGAGCGCCAGATGAACAGCTTTTCAGGGGATCAGCCCTCACCCGCACCTGTCTGCCTGCAGGGCCATGGTGCTGAAAGAGGCCCCCTCTCTCCCCAGCCAGCCGGGGCCTGGGAGCGGGTACACGGTGATCCCGCGGCTGGGAGGCTGTAGTGCAGAGTGACAGCACCCACCTGAGCCCAGGGAGCTCCCGGCACGTGAGATGCTGCACTGACATGTGTCACCCCTCGTTGCGTCGCACCGTAGTGCCAGAGGGAGGTGTGCCAGGCAAGCCACGATGACAGCCCCAAGCCCTGCAGGGGAGCACGGGCCTTCACCAGGCCTGAGGGGGCCTTGCAGACAGAGCAGAAGAGGGAGGGATGTGCTCTGCTTAGGGATGGTACCCTGCTCCCGCTTCCAAACCCTGTTCACCGATAGACCCTTCACCCCACAGAGGCCCCCACTCTCAGAGGGCGTCTCCCCATCACCCCAAGCCTAGCTCGTCACTTGCCCTTCTACCCCCTCATTACCAGACAACGTCCTCTCTAACAAGCCCTGTCCACCCACCACCTCCCTGCACAGTCATGGCTGGGCTCCCCTCCAAGCTGCATTCACAGACGGACTGCCCCCTCCAGACACACAGAGCATCCTCCACGCTGAGCTCCACTCACACCTCTCACCTGTGCCTCCCTCCCAATTCCAGCTCCCAGACCGACCCTCCTCACCCAGCCTGCGCCACATCCCAGACAGGCCATCCCCTCTCCGAGCGCGTCCGCACAGCCTCTCCCCTCCCCTAGAACGATCACAGCACGCAGATTGCTACCAGCTCTCTCCGCCGCAGCTTTGCTCCCGTCCTGCCGGGTGGTGCGTCCCGCCGCACTACCTTCTACAGCGGCGCACGGCAAAGAGCAACTGTGGCCCTGGCTGGCGTGTGTCTGCGCATGTGCGTAAGGCACTGCATGGGAGGCTAAAAGGGGACAGGTGGCCCCAAAGCTAGGAGGACAGGGTTGCTTGGAGCTAGCCTTTGCTTGGAGCATAGCTGCACCCCAGAATGCCAGGGAGCAGCGAGAGGAAGGATTGCCCAGTGGTTTGGGCACTAGCCTGTGCGACAGACCCAGACCAGGAAGATACAGGAGTCTGGTGGAAGGCAAATATATTGGCTACTGGACGAACAGGTTTCTGTTCCCTGAGTGACCAGAGCAGGGCCTGCCCTAGAGCAATCAGGAGCCTGCCAGAACCAATTAAGACAGGCAAGCTAATCAAGACACCTGGAGCCAATTAAGAACTTTCTAGATTCAGTTATGGCAGGCAGGCTAATCAGGACACCTCGTTTAAAAAGGACCTCCCATCAGTTAGTAGGGGGGCATGCCAGGAGCAGGGAGTGAGAAGGTATGCTGCAGGAGGAGTGAAGAGTTCAAGCGTGATCAGGCTTCAGGAGGAAGATCCTGCAGTGAGGACAAAGAAGGTGCTGGAGGAAGGCCTTGGGGAAGTAGCCCAGGGAGTTGTAGCTGTCACGCAGCTGATAGAGGGAACACTGTGGACAGCTGCTATCCACAGGGCCCTGGGCTGGAACCTGGTGTAGAGGGTGGGCCCGGGTTCCCCGCAACTCCTGATTAGACACAGGAGGAGTTGACCTGGTCTGTGAGAAACACCAGAAGGGAAGGTCTAAATGGGAGAGGGATCTGCTCTGTCCCCAACCCTCTAGGTAGGACACAGAGACTGCAGGGATTGTTCTCCATTTCCCCCATGCTGGCCAGTGATGAGGTTAGCTGAGTGGATGGGCAGGTTTGAGCCACTAGCAAGAGTGGCCAAACTGAGAGCTGCCGTGAATCTCTGAGGCAAGCAAATCCACCAATAAGTGCGGGACCCACTGAGGCAGAGGAGGAACTTAGTCACACCTGGGACTTGAGAGATCCAGGTTCAGTTTCCTGCTCTTCTGCCATGGAAGTTCTGTGGACAGGAGGTCAGACTTGACCGTCACAATTCCGGTCTTGGAATCTAGGATGTGGGCAAGTCACTATTGAAATTAATGGAGCTGTAACCAGCTGAGGATCTGGTTTTCTGTCCCTCAGTGTCCCATATGTGAAATGGGGATAACAGCACTGGTCTGCCACCCATGGCTGTTGTGAAGACAAATACATTAAAGAGTGTGAAGTGCTATGGCAGGGGTGGGCAAACTACGGCCCACAGGCCACATCCGGCCCATCAGAGCTTTTAATCCAGCCCTCAGCCCTAGCTGGGGAGTGGGGTCGGAGGCTTGCCCTGCTCCGCGTGGCTCCCGGGAAGCATCCGGCATGACCCCCCTCTGGCTCCTACGTAGTAGGTGGAGGCATGGTCAGGTGGCTCTGCACGCTGCCCCATCTGCAGGCGCCCCGCAGCTCCCATTGGCCGGGAACGGCACCTGCGGATGGGACAGCGTGCAGAGCCACCTGGCCGCACCTCCACGTAGGAGCCGTATGGGGAACATACTTCCAGGAGCTGCTTGAGGTAAGCGCTGCCCAGAGCCTGAGCCCCTCCCGTGCCCTAATCCCCTACCCCTGCCCTGATCCCCCTTCCATGCTCTGAACCCCTCGATCCCAGCCTAGAGCCCCCTCTTGTATCGCAAACCCCTTATTCCTGGCCCCACCCCAGAGCCCACACCCCCAGCTGGAGCTCTTACACCCCCCCCCCCGACACACACATATCCCAACCGCCTGCCCCAGCCCGAACTCCTCATTTCTGGGACCCCACCAGAGCTTGCACCCCCAGATGGAGCCCTCACCCCCTCCTGCACCCCACCCCCCATTTCGTGAGCATTCATGGCCTGCCATACAATTTCCATACCCCAATGTGGCCCTCGGGCCAAAAAGTTTGCCCACCCCTGTGCTCTGGTGATGGGGGACAGAGAAGTACTTTAGATAGAGTGAAAGAGCAGGGCTGCACCTGCAGCAGACCATTTGCCTAATCAATGGCAGGAAAGACCGTGTATTACTCATTGGCTCCGGCTACACATGAAGCAAGGAAACAACTGCAGGGGGCAGCCCCCGTGTCTTAGCGCATCTGCACACAGCATGCGCCTTACAGCTGCGGTTTCACCCGGGCACAACACCACAAGGGGCAGGGTACCGGAGAACCAGCCCTGCCGTCTCTGCGAAGGTTCCCGACTGCGAACTCCTGGGCTAGAATATCCATGGCAAGTGAACATAGCAGAAGCACGCTTCCGACTGCACGTGAACGGGCATGGGTGTGTTTTTGCAACAGGCAACCAGCTTCAGTGGTGTCTCTTTTCTGGCCCGACGAGGGCAGCGGGGCTTGGCCTTGAACAGGAAGGGAAGGAGGAGGGGGGGAGACGGGAAGCTTTGCAACATGACATTGCGCCAGATTTCGACTTCCCTTCTCCCGGCGCTGCACTAGCTAAACCGCAGCTCAGGGGCTCCCCAGAAAGAGGAAAGAAGCAAGAGGCAGCGTGCGAGGACGCTGCGAATTCAAAGCTTGGGCCGTTGGAAGGGGAGTAGAGATGGGGCCTTTTTGCTGGGGGAGCAACTAACCCTCCATGTGCGTGTGTGGTGTCAGACTAACCAGACCCAGGGGTATTGGGATGGAAATCAGACTGCTGCCCTAGCTGAGGTGTGGGTATGAATCCATTCAGCTCAGATTTATATTAACCCTGGAGACAGACCGCCTCATAAGCAGGCAAGCTGAGGCGACAGATTCTGAACCTCAGAGGAAATCCAAGCTTCAACCAGTTACAGGCCATGCTGGCAATTTGGCAGGAGCCCGATCCTCAGAACTGCACCTGAGTTGCATAAACTGGAGCAGCTCGCAGCCACCCTCTCTGGTTTGTGGAGGTACGGCCTGGGAAGGCTAACGATCCCTGCATGCAGTGCCCCTGCTTGCTCCTCGAGCATCTACAAGGACAAACCTGGCCGGATGAAAAGGGAACCAACCACAGCATCCACCCTGCTCTCAAACCACAAGTGAATCTCTTCAGAAGCTCAGAAGAGCTTGGGTAATTTATTCCGTAATTTCCTGGCTGCCTTGGCACTTTCTGCTTCTGGCTCGGATCAGGGCTGCCACAATATCATAAAAAGGGTAGGTCTTGAGCAATCTCTGGCCAGAAGGCAGCGTGTTCCAGTGGCTGGAGTGCTGGACTGAGAGGCAAGAGACTGAGGTTCTATACCCTGCTGTGTGACCATGGGGAGTCACTTCACCTCCCTGTGCTTGGTTTTCCCTAGCTGTAAACCAGAGAGAATGATACCTCCCCATCTTAAATTTTATTACTATTTTAAAATCTCACACGCAGCCTGCTCTTGGGAGCCTGCCGGCCCAATGTGACAGCCCCAAAAGCACATAGGGAGAAACATCTGCAATGAGGGGTGCTTATCCCAATATCTGGCCTGTTTCAGGCTCCCTGGCTGTTGTACCTTTGCTCTCAGCCGCAGGCGGTCAATGGTGTTCTCAGCCTCAGCGTACTTGGTCAGCAGTTTGTGGTAGTCCTCCTGGAAGGAGAGGGAGGAGAGCACATGTCAGGGTCACGTAGGGGTGTTACTGTCACCGAGTATTTATATAGCAACATAAATGTCCAGCTGGGGGAGGGTGGACGCTGAAGGAGCAGTTAGCCACCGGGTATGAAAGTGCCCGGTGCATGTGTACACAGACACGCATACACTGCACGTGGAAACACTGCAGAAACATATGCCTCAGGTAATAGGGACTTCAGAATTTAGTCTGCAAACCAAGAATCAATACATCAAAAAATTAGTTCCCCCTCTGAACACATGCGCACACGATATTCTACCTGAGCAAGTGACTCTAGTTTCCCTGCTGTTAATCCTAATGCCCTGTCATTAACACCCCATGCAATGATCTGCCCCATGGCAGTGCTGACCGGGATTCCAGAGGGATGAGCGTCCCCCGTCAACATGGTCTCCTAGTCCAGAGGCGACAGCGTACAGGTAAAGGCTCCAACATTTATTCCCTCCAAGTTCTGTGGCCCTTTCTGCCCAGCTTCTTGCAGGAGGGAAAAGGGGGTGCCCTCTGATTTCAAACCTGTGTAGAGATCCCTAGTCTCTCTCCTAATAAGGTTTCCCTGGTTTGTGAGAGGTGGAAGTTACCTGCAGCTGCTTCACCAGCTCAGTGGCTTGCTGCGGGGACCTGAACTCCTCGGGCACCATGGTGGTGGAAGGGGTAGGGCATTTTTGCGGGGATCCCTCCGTGCTGCTCAGCAACACCTCCCGGACGATCTCCGCAGGAGACTTGAAGACCATGGGGCTCGCTGAGCCCCTGGCCCTCATGGGCAGAGTCCTGCCCCGCGGAGGGCGGTAACTCTGATCGTCCTTTGGGAACTTCACCCGCGGCTCCACCTTGGACAAATCCGGCAGCGGGTAGTTGAGCTGGCCTCGCCCGTATCGCGAGGCATCGGCTGCAGCCAGGGATGGCCTGGCGGGGCCTGACTTGGGCGAGCCAGACCGCTCTGCCTGCTCTCCGACGTTCCCCTGAGGGCTCAGGGACCTGGACTGCCTGCTAAACTTGGAAGGGAGTGCTGGGGAAATGGCCTTCTTCAGCTTCCGAGCCCTGTCCTGCTGCTGGCTGCCAGCCTGCCATAGGGAAGGGGGAGTCTTTGTTGCCTGGAGCCTTGAGCTCTCCGAAGGCTGAGGCGGAGGCACGGGGTGGTGGTGGGATGCCCTCGCTCCATCAGCAGAGGCAGCCTTGGAGACGGTTCGGGGCGGGTCCTCCACGCTCTCAGTATAGGAGGGGTCTGGGAAGGTCTCTGCGTCGATGCTCGGGGCATTCTGAAGGTCTTCCACAGACAGGTGGTGCAGGAGGCTCCGGCTCAGGCTCCAGCGGGGGGAATCGGCCAGCGGGCTCAGCTTGGGGCTGTCCAGCTGCCCGCCTGAGGGCGACGAGAACTCCGTTTCTGTGGGGAACTCCGGGCTCTCTCTGAGCCGGCTCCGGCTTTCAAAGACATTAGCTCCGGTTCTCTGGCTTGGCTTGGAGGAGCGCTCCGGCAGGGTGCTGGAGGGGGGCGGGCTGACGTCGGAGTGTCCCGAAAGCTCCTCTCCGCCGTCCGTGGTGAAGCTGAAGGATTTGCCGTAGTCCCTGTACAGAGCCTGGGCGTCCCGCAGAGCATCGGGGCTAGCGCTGTACTCTGAGCCATACTGGCCATCGAAAGAGAGCTCCGGGTAGCCCTCCCCTTCACTCCCTGCCTCCCAGTCCCCCTCCTGTCTCTCCACGTCCCCTGAGCTGGCTCGGTCCTCATCCTCTTCAGTCATGTCTAGCTGCCTGTCTCTCTGTGGATGCCAGTGGGCTGGGGAGGTTAGGTCCTCCTGTGTCCCATCATGCTCTAGCTCCTCACCGTCATCTGGAAAACAAACAACAGTGCTGCCGTCACCAAGTGCTCAATGGTTTCTTTGTTCATTTGATTTTTGCCCCATGAACGGAACCCCAAAACTGCTCAGGAGAGTTGGATTCTATTCCTGGCCTGCCACTGGCTTGCTGAAGGACTTTGGGCAAGTCACATCCCTGTCCCATGCCTCGGTTTCCCCATGTGTAAATGGCAGAAATGATACTGACCTCCTTCGTTAAAAGTGCTCTGTAAGAACTAGGTGGGAGTATTATTATTCCTACAAACATGGTTTTTGTTTTGTTTTTTAATAATAATCCATGCTTTTTGCCCCTATATTTTCCTGCTGCAGAGAGTCCCACAGGTCATGTTACTTAGAGAAATAGAGATCACACATACGTAACTGTAATTCTTTCCAGTTCTGCCATTTTAAAATATACTGCCTTTTAATCCTTTCCGAGTGCCCTCTTGTTCCGTTACAAGATGGGAGCAGCCCGAGTGGCTTTCTCTGCACCATGCATACATTTCTAGACCTCCAGCATCTCTCTTTTCTATTCTCCAAGCCAAGCCAACTAGTCCTTGGGTAAAATATTTAGACGTGCCTTAGCAAGCTAGGTTCCATTGACTTCCAGTGAGGCTCCCAAGTGCCCAAGTCACTTTTGAAGATAAGACTCGGGCGCTTTTGAACATTTTACCCTTAATTTTGTCAACCTGGAAAGTCATATGGAAGCTCCCCTTGCCCGGCGGGTCCAATTCTCCTCTCACACCATTTTAACGCTGGTGGAACTCCATCAACTTCAGTGGAGTTTCTCCTGTCCTGCTGGGGTACATCAAGAGTATCAGGACAAATGTCCCCAACCATTTTTATTGTCCCTGCTTTGGGATGTTTCTATTTCTGTTACGGCTTTAAGGGGAGATGGCCAACCCTTGAATGCTATCTTCCAGAGTAGGACTTCAGTATATATGCAACACTGAGAATATATTTAGGGGGTCATCATCTCATTAACCACATGAAGATATTTGCATATAATTCCTTTGCCCTCAATATAGGCTAAGGCTACATCTACCCGGCAGTTGGGAGGCATGGCTGAGCTAGTGGAGATGGAGCTAGCGCACTAAACAGAGAGGTAGCCGCATGGGCAGCGGGATGGGCTAGTCACCCGAGTACAGTCCCCGCCTGGTACTCTAGGCCCGTAGTCAGGCGGCCAGTCTGGCCCTCCGCCCATGCAGCTGGATCACAGGTCACCATACGACCTGCAATCACCCTTCCCAACGGCAGTGCAGGCAAACCCTGGATATCTTCTTGACTCTTCCGGCCACCACTGAGCAGATGCCGGCAAGGACAGCTCGGTCTTTTACAACGAAATCCAAACCCACCACTGCATCTGACCGGCCCTTAAGGATTTCTTCCCGGACGCATTACTTTGCCCTGGACGGCCCTGACATTCACCCGCCCCCACCCATTTGCGTGGCTCCTTTTTTCAGCTCCTTCCAGAGTTTCTCACACTCTTCCTTTGTCCCAATTCACTGAAATGTTGGTACCATCAGGAAATGCTACTGCTTCCACTGTTCCCTTCCTAGTCCAAGGTCTTAAACTCCTCAGCATTAGCGTGGTTTCCCTTTTAACCGACGTACACACTGACCAGTCCATCTCCACATCCCTGGGAACAATCATCATCCCCAGCCATTGGAACGCAAGGTGCAGAGAGGAAGGGTAATATTTTCTGAAATGCCCAAATGATTTAGGTGCCGATGTCGCAATCTGGGCTCCTTCGTGATTAGGGCCATGTCTATACAGCAAAGGAAATACCCCAGCCAACTTGGGCGCAGGTTGCGGAGCCGTTTCGTTGCTGTGTCGACGTCGGAGTTCGGGCTGGAGCCCCAGCTCTGGGACCGCCCCAGCTCTGGGACCCTCCCACCTCTCAGGGTCCTCGAACCAGACCGAGCCCAGACGTCGACATGGCAGCGAAACAGCCCCACAGCCTCGGCCCCACGAGCCTGAGTCGGCTGGCACAGGCCAGCTGCGGTGTCTGGTTGCTGTGTAGACTTAATTTTAGGCACTTGTGAAAATGTACGGTAGGTGACTTGCCAAGACACAGCCGCAATCTGGTATCAAAGCTGAGAACAGAAATCAAGATTCTCCTGGCAGGGGTTTCATACTTCTAGGCTGTGTCCTGACCAGCACTAGTCCTGGTGTTTGCTCCCCACGGAGACGCCAGCTGTTAACATCTTTCCATGCTGCGCAACGATCATTTATTTATTCCAACTCTGGGCTTCCCAGCTAGCAACATGCTGGGACTTTGCCTCTTACCATACAGTTCGAAAGGTTCCTTCACAGAAAGCAGATTTCTACCAACACACATGGACTGTAGCCCATAACTGTGGCCACACTGAGAGGTAGAGGAGGTAGACGCAGGTCCATATTCCCTGCACAACACCTGATGCAGCTGGCATTCCCCTCTTGTGCGTCAGACATGTCAGGGGAAAATCTGCTTGAGTGAATTTCCTGAGAACTGGCAATTCCCAACAGGAGGGCTTCTCTAGCCTGCAGCCATAGCACCTTCAGCCCAGATCCTGCCAGGTCTCATAAGCTGAACGACATCAGACCTAGTCAGTGCTCGGGTGAGGGACCTCCAGGAAAACGTTAAGGCATTGCAAGGATGGGCACTGGCATTCCCACAGGTAGCACTCTCTTTGCCCCAGTGCTGTGACGCTGAATGAGATTATTCGCCGCAGGCCCTCATCCCTTGTGATCATGAAAGACCCTCAGTGTTTTCTGCAGGTGGAAGGACGCTGCTAATAGGTGTGTGCTGGCCACATGCCAACTGCGGTTTCAATCAGATACAGAATGGCTCTTCCCTTCCTGTACTAAACTGTTGTGAGGCGCACATCCGATGGGTTCAGTGTTCTACCCCAGAGGTAGCTGCATTTTACTGGCAATACCTAGACACTTAAGCTCACTGGAATTAGTCTTCAAGGCATGTGAGCTGCATTTCCCAGGACCCAGCAGACTACGGGGGTCTGGAGAAAACACCCCATGCCCTGGCATCGCCCATCCCCCCGTGGCAGTTACTCTCTGCTCTGAGCTATCTCCGTAGTACATGCAGGCTACCAGAGGAAGAGGAGAGAAGAGAGAACCGACTCACCAGCGGGTGGGCTCCTGGCATTGTCTCCTTGGACACTGCTCCACTCAAACTCCTGCAGTTCACGAAGGTCGAAGCTCCTGACACTCTGGGCCAAGAGCCCCTCGGGGGAAGGTGGCCCCTTCAGAAGCCTGACGTTTCCCAGGAACTCCAGTTCTGCGGGCTCCTGGGCCGGGGACTCACCCCACTGGCCAGCGCCACCCACCAGTCCGTTCTCATCCAGTCCAGCAACTCCCTTCTCCTCCATGTATCCCTCAGACCCCTGCTCCACCTCCTCCTCCTCCCAGTGCTGCCGCTGCCCAGAGCCATGGCCAAGGTCCACCTCTCCCCAGCAGGCCCACGGTGCCGCACCGGCCATGTCCTGCCGTCCCCGGCGAATGGCGTGAGGTGATGCGGCAGGGCGAGAAGCCTGCTAAGGAGGCACCTGCCGGGGCAGAAGAGGCTTCACTTGCATCATTTCATGGGGCAGGCGCCGAGAAAGCTCCGGGGGCTGGGGGCGCCTTGCTTCCTTGGGAAATGTAGGTCACATCGCGGCTCCATTCAGCGCTTCAGTATCCTGCCTGCAGCTAAGAGGAGACAGGCAGAGAGAGGGAGAGACGCGTCATGGCAGCCAGGAGGGACACAGTGGGCTCTATTCAGACAGTACCTCTCCCTGTGTGTGCCCCCCCACCAGCACAGAGATGTCAGCTGCTGCCTGAAGCTTCCCCCACCAGCTCTCCCCATCCCCATCTCCAAGGGGAGCCAAGTCACCTCAGGGATCGTACCCTTCCCTCCCCAAATAAGGGAGGGGGCAGGAACCTCCCCGCCCCCCAAAGGGGCCCAACATCCAGGCTAGGCGCCACATAGATGCCGTCGTGCTGCGGCCTCGTGACACGGGCGCCGTCACGTCTCCACACAGCGACGTCCTGGGTCTCTGTCCAAGGCAACGTCCCACGTGGAAGCTGGGAAGGTGGCACCCTGCCCGCTCCCTGGGCTGCTGAGCCCGCCGGCCCCACGCGGCGCTCCCCTCTTGACACTGGGCATGCTGCTGGGAGCCCCAGCCCACTCAGACGCACTCCGGGCGAGTGGCAAAGAACTGCTTACTGGTATGGCGTGCTGGGCCACAGCCTGAACCCAGCACCACGTCCCGCGGCCCTGCACGGGTAACCCCCACACCTTCTGGGGGTGGTGCTCTGTCCCAGCTCGTGGCACCGAAACCACTTAGAGAGAGAGCCTTAAACGAGTCTGTTCTCCAGCCTTAGCTAACAACCAGCTGGCTTTTAGCTCGTGCAGTGGAGCCTCATGCACTAAGCTCCAGAGGTCCTGGGTTCGATGCTGCCCACTGACAACCGGGGTCTGTTGGCGTTACACACGCAGCAACTCAACATCAGCAGGGCGGGTCAGTGGCCTTCATCTTCCCACACAGCCATCTCCCTGCCCTTCCTTCCAGGACACATAGCCCGAAACACAATCCCTCCCTGCCTCTTGCCAGCCCGGTCCCAGGATCACAGCCGCTCCACAAGCAGGCAGAAGGGAGCGCTGTGCCGTAATGCGCACGCACCTCCCCACTCCCAAAGCCTCGCTCGTCGTGATGTCGGCAGGCGTGGGCAGCGTATTCAAGAGCTGCCGGGCCTCAAACGTAAGTCTAACCTCTGAGCAGGCTGGCCATACCGTCCTGCCAGCCCTTCAGCGAACACCGCGCCCCTTCACCTGGGCATGCAGACAAGACCTGCCATGAAACCCGGCAGGCCCATCTGCGGTCTGCGCCAGGCGTCAGTGCCAGCCACATTCAAAGTGGGCATTAGGACCAGTGCTCCTCCATCCTGGAGCAGATGAGGCAGCTTCGGGTCTGCCAGGGAGGTCACACACAAACATGGCATTGCTCAGAGCGCCATGGCGGCTTTCCAGCAGCAGCAGCTGGAGAGGCTGCAATTCTCCTACAGGGGAGCCTATTCAGGGCAAGGACCGGCTCCACCCCACCCCCTCTTCCGTGCAGCTGGAGACACACGGACCCACTGTTACAGGCCACTCCGTCACGGCGAGCAAAGCAATCAATGGCTGGATGGGCGCTGCACATCAGGCAACACTGTCGGAGCAGTCGTGGAGGGGGTGCCCAGGAGGCGCTGCAGGGAATGGTGAGGGGGGCTGGCTGTGGGGGAGCTCCTAGCTGTGCTGGTCCCCGTCTCAACACAGCATTGGAGAAATGCCAGTCCAGCCCCAAACAAGTCAGGTCACCTGTCCCGCTGGAAGCACAAACCAGGTGGTAGCTCTGCGAGGGGGTGATGTGCCACAGCCCATCTCCTCCTGTGGCTGGGGTGAGGAAAAGGAAATTCTCACCTCCTCAGCCGCTGGGGGAGAGCTGCCCGGTGTACACGCTGGCTGGGCCTGCGGAGCGGAGACCTCGCCCGGGGGGGGCCGAGAGCCCCCCTATCCCCCAGACTGCACTCAGCGGCAGAACTTCCTTGGCCTCCTCTCTCCAGTCCCGTCCCCCCCGCATATACTCAGCCTCAGCGGGAAGCGACCGCAGGAGTCCGACGCACCACCCCAAAGGAAGGGAGGTCAGTGCTGCTCTGTGCCATTAGGGTTTGGAGCCCAGGGCAGCAAGAACCAGGGGAGCAGCTGGACCTGGAGCTGCCCTGCGAGGAGCCTCCCACCGTGCCTGGGCATTGTGTGCCGGGAAGCGGCTCCCAACAGCCTGGGGAGAATCTTACGCAGCTGAGCTGATGTTTATCCTCCCCCCACATCCACCAACAGCCCCACTCTCTCCCTTCCTCTGTCTCTTTGCTGCAAGGGCCTTTCCCCAGCCACTTCACCCCCACTCAGCACTCAGTTCTGTCCCGTCAGGACACGCCTTTGAGAAAAGAACCCACTGCAGGAGCGCGCAGGCATCCCCAGGAGCACCTGGGGCCATTGCTCCGCCAGGCAGGGGGACCTCAGTACATCTGCATAACGAGACAGTCTGCTCTGCTGCCTCTTCATGGGGCCCCAAGGAGCGGGTGATCTGCATGCTTCCCTCTGTGCAGGCTGCCTGCCGCCAGCTCCCACAACTCTCCCACTGAGGCAGGATTGGGCAAACTCCCCCTGGTATCCTCCAGGCTGCAACGGAGGGATCAGAGAGCAGGCAGAGGACCCCAGGAAACTCCTGTCTTGCTCAGCTCAAAGCTAGACGTTCTCTCCCTCTCTGCACTGGGCACCGCCCATGGCTGTGCCAGGCACTGATCAGCCCAGCTCCTTGGTCCTGCGGAGCCAGGAATTGGTCACCAATATCTGCACGGTCAGACCCTTTGCCAGCCAGTGACGCCTGCATCCACGGCGTGTGCCGGCTACGTTACTGGACATGACCCTGTCGTGCAAACTCCTGCCGTGTGCCATCAGGGAGCAGCGCCTCATGCGTTTACACTGCCAGCGTGAGCCGGAGTGCGTGTGCAGGGAGCCCATCGGCCATCCTGTCTGTCCGATAAACATCCTCTGGCCCTGAAACCGCTCAGCCTCGAGCCGCTTGTTTCATGTCACTAGCCAGTTTCACCCCGTCTGCCTCTTTTCGCACTTCGTCCTTCCCTTTGCAACGGGACCTTCCCTTCTAGGGCAAGGTGCCACAAAGCTACTGCAGGCCGTTTGCCCGATCCTGGCTGCCGTGGACCAAGCGAAGCTGCTTAACAGCCAGGCCGCTGTACTGGCGAACAAGCCGACTGATGTTCAGCGGTGCCGGGCACCTACAGTTCCAGCTGGAGTCAGTGGCCCTGGGATGCCGGCAGAGGTACTGGGGACACCAATCCCCTGTGCGGTGGACACCAAGCTGCTCAGGGGACACGGTGCCCATCAAGGCCTAGATCACTGGTTTGAATCTGGTTCCAGGAGAGTAGCAAGCAGCCAACCACTGGTGGCCTGTGTGAAATGAGCGGTTGGGTCTCAGCCTTGTGCCCACTGGGGAGGCGTCCACGGAACAAAATCCACCAACCCAAATCATCACACGATGAAGAGTAGCCAAGGACGCGAACGGGCCCTGGAAGCCCAAATGCCCTGGTGGTCTCAGCAGCGATGCCTCCGGGGGCCAAGGCTCCCGGTGTGGGTGGGGAGGCTTGCTCGGCTGCAGACCCAGCTGTTCCTGTCCTGTGCACCAGCGAACGACTGGCCTCCAGCACCGCATTCACTTTCACTTTTAACGAGCAATGCCCAACACAGCCCCTCCCACTCCACCCTGCCAGGCTCCAAAGCCAATGGGCCGCTCCTGAGCTGAGAGCTCACAACTCACCGTAGTCTGGCCTCAGCCAAATTCAGACTCAAGATTGGGAAGGGAAAAAAAAAAAAAGAAATCAAAGAATAAAACAAGCCTCACCCCAGCACTGTCCCTCTCGTCGGTGCAGTCTCGGTTAAAACTCCGCTCCCATCACTAACCCCGAGAGTGCTGGCAGGCTCCAGCTTGCCAGCCACATGAATGCTCTGGAGTCCCCAGCATTAACTCCGCTGCTGTCAGCTCTTGTTCCTGTGCCAGGCCCTGCCCCACAACCGCTTCCTCCCCTCTGGCAGCCAGGAGCAAAATCGCACCCCAACAAACTGCTCTGCTCTCCCGTCTTCCTCGCTGTGGAACAAGGAAGCAGAATGTTCTCTCAGCTGTGACCCCAACCCCCGGTCTTCCCCCCCCACGCGATGCCTCACCCAAAGAAGGTATTATAATAAGTCCACAACTACCTGGGACTTCCCTGTCACCACTGCTGTGCACCGTGGCCACTCAAACCTTCAGTGCCATTGGGTTTAGAACTGAGATCCCCCCGTTAAAAAAAAACAAAACAAAACACAGGCCCCCTTCATTTGGGCTACTGGAGAATCACCCTCAGCTGTTAGCAGTATAGGGCCAATGACACACAGCTGCACAGTTCTGCACAACTGGGCACACATCATCCAATACAGGGCATGCATGTACACACACACACCCCCTGCTCATTCCTGGATTAAATCCCAGGACACTAATGAGCAGCACGTGGGTCTTTAGCTGGGGCGAACAAGGTCAGAGCGCTAGGGGGCAGTAATGAGCCACTCCCAGAGAGCATTGTAGCTTCTGCCACCTACCAACGCCCACCCCAAAAGGATGATGCAGGGGAAGGAGCTAATGCAAAGACACCTAGCTGGTAGGGGGAGCTCGACCTGCCAAAGCCAGCGAGGACTTATCCCCCACAGTCACAATCCCCCAGGTCATTCAGCAGGGGAACAAGCTGGGCTCGCCACCGGGCAGTTGGAAGCGGAGAGAAGAACCTCAAACAAGGGCATTACATGTCCCTAGAGCCCACCACAGGGTCCGTGCAGTGAAACCCGGAAAGGGGCAGACGGGCTTTGTTTCAGGATGGAGAGCTCCAAGGCTCTCCCGCCCTCCAGGATGTGTGGGCGGGCATGGAGTTGTTTGAGGTTCTTCCATTTCCCCCCAACCCTCTGGTAGCTATGCAGATTCGGGCGAGAAGCAGTCAGCCAGAGTTAGCGGGGGAAGAGAGCCAAATAAGGGGGGAGGCCGACAGCCGAGAGAGAGGACAGCAAAATACGAGAACAGCCAGACTGAGCTTGGAGCCTGTTCACTGTCTGCACGGAACCGTGTCGGTGTGTATGGCAAGTCAGACTGTGTGTGAAAGAGGCAGTGGCTGAGATCCAGCAGACTCATTCCACTGATGACCTAAGGGCAGGACTGGAGAACTTTCACTCCCTTCCTCTCCAGCTGATGCCTTATTATTGTGGCCTGGGGTTTCCCAGTGACTAGTGATTTCAAGAGCCCAAATAGAGATGCTTTAAAGGGACCTGTCAGACACCCATGCTCTGGAAATCAGGCCCCTCCCCAAGGGGGCTCATGTTGGGCTTTTGAAACCCCTGGCCTCTCTCTGTGGTTGTAGCACCTTTGGGCCCCAGTCAGGAATCAGGGCCGCACTGTGCTAGGCCCTGTACAACCAGGATAGATATGGCCCCTGCCCCAGCTCACAATTCAACACGTAGTGAAATACACCCCACCTTTCTCATTATGCCCTTCTCTCTCCCCGCATACACAGGCCCTGGCGGGTTTCTTCTGCCTGACACAAGACCCACACCCCTCCACTCACCGCAGCCACAGGCTCACTGTCCCTAGCCTGGGCCCTGGCTGCCAGCTGGCACCCCAGAGCTGGCCAAAGGGCCGAGCCATAGCTCTAGAGGAATGCTCTAAGAAGGGGAAGAAGTCAGACTGCAGGAATTCTCCTGTGCTGCCAAGATTCCTGATACTTCAAGACACCGAAGGGCAACACAGACGTCTCTCTGATCCCTTCCCCTGGAAGGAGATCAGTCCTGCCCACGGCAGCTCGTGCCCCACCCCTCGCCCCATCTGAATGCCTTCGCAGCTTTCAGCACCCTGTGCCTGCTCCAAACCCACACCCTCTGCATCACAGGTGAGCAGGTGGCCCCAGAATGGCAGCCACAGCACCGCCCCGCTGCCGGCTGCGACCCCAGCTCCCTTAGGTGAACGGGCAGCCGCTCCGAGCCGGAGCTGCAGCTCAGAGCCAACGGGAACCTGCCTCTGAGTGGGGAGGCTCAGAGCCCCCAAGGCCTGGCAGTAGGGCACACAGTCACCTCCCATCTCCTGCCCCCTCCCATCATCACCAGCCAGAACAAAAGCAGGAGCACTGGAGGCTGATATTATCCACCCACAGGCCAGGCCCAGCACGGGCAAGGGTGGTGCCAGCTTCTCCCAACACTGCCCTGCCAACAGGCCTGAGCCTAATCTGCAGGAGGCCCCTACTAGACACTCAGGTAAAGAATGTGATAGAAACCCTGTAGTGTTCAGGGCCCTGGTCCTCGGCTGGGATGGCTAACAAGCAAGCTGGCTAAAGTCAGTCGGGGAGGGGGGTGATTTTCATGGCCAGGGCCACTGCTGGGAGCCAGACAGCAACTCACCAAGTCGTCGTCTTCTGCAGGTCACTGAGCCGGCAGCACTGCCTTGATCTCAGCGGCGCTCCAAGAGTGCCAGGAGAGAGTGGTAAAGAACCACAGGGAAAGCTGATTTCTGCTAACACCGAACAGGGAGCTTTGCTGGGATAAAGCAAACAGTGTCATCCCTCGAGTTACCCAACCATAAGGCTTCTGCCTAGAATCTTCCCCAGCTCTCTTCCACCTGGCTTCCTGCTACATTTTTCGCCGAAGCAGTCCCGGCTGCTGCCATGGAAATGGTCTGAGATATCCAGTGGGACTGGAGGTGGCCCGTACATTCATGAATGGGAGGGAAGCACCCACAGCAGGTGGTAACAGTACCCGGGTTTTCTGGGAGGCTTCCTTCTGGCCTGGAGTTTTAAACCCAAATTTTCAAAAGCTGTCCCTGATTTTGGGTGCCCAACTTGAGGCAGACACCTGATTTTCAGAGGTGCTGAGCACCCGCAGGTCCCATTGACGCCAGTGGTGGGTGCTCGGCCCCACTGAGAATCAAGCCCAAGGTGCCTTAAATTGGGTACCCAGAATCAGTGGTCACTTGGAAAACATGGGTCTTGCAGCATGCATGCCTGCATGCACAGAAGCAGGAGTCGGGAAAGATGCATGATTCACATCCAGGTTGCCCAGCTTTGCTTCCCTTACTGCTCTTTTTCCCTGGCGCAACTCCAGAAACCCACAGCCCTTTCAAAGCAGCGGCAGGAGCTGGTTCTGAGCCGCCTGCATCATTACAACCCGTGTAACTTTCCGAACAGGACTCCCTGCTACAGTCAGACCCAATGGAAGAGAAAACAGCTCTCAAGAGATAACTGGTGTTAAATTAGTGTTTTGTTTTCTCTCAGGGCGTCAAACCACAGCCATCAACACAAACTCCCTCCAGGCCACAGGAGCAGGTGTGTCAAACTCCCTACAAGCCACACAGGCAGCGTGGCTACTCCCAACATACTCGTTACAACCCAGACCAACGGTGTGAAACGCCCCAAACACACGCCCTATGCCCTGGGAAAGCGGGAATCCAGGCCATTTTCATTTCGCAATGACGCTGCCAAGACTCATTCACTCAGTTTTACTCATCAACCAAATAGCTTCTTCTCTTACTGTTGCTCAGAATTAGTACACCCCTGCCCCTGGAAAAACTCAAATTGGCTTCCTTAATCAAAACATTCCCCTCCATCGCAACACACACACACACACACACACAAGGCTATGGCTGATGTAGCTTTGGGATAAACTCTTAGTTGCATGCTGATAGTACAGACTCCATACTTGGTTAATGCTAGGAGTCCATCAACATACATAAAGTTAAGGAAATGCATGGCAACACTGTGACAAAAAGGGGCTAAATGGTTTTACTTGCAATTAGCTATAATGATAGTTAGCTTTGGTGCTAAGATCACATTGGTAGCAATGGAGGGGCAGAGGGAGTGCCTTGTGGTACTGCAGCTTTGGACTGGGAATTAGCAACTGTATTAGCTGGATTGGTAAACTGGAGGTGGGATCCCCGCTGGATGACTGCTGGTTGCTTGGGCTACTGGTGGTGAAAAGCTTAGACGAATCCTACTAAAAGGAATGTCAGTTGCAAAGGATCCTGGGAGCACAGAAACGACCACAGCAGATCAGATGAACGGTCCATCTCATCCAGTGTCCTGCCTGACAGTGGCCAGCTGCAGATGGTCAGAAAAGTGCCAGAAACCTGACAGGGGACAATTATGCAATGGGCTGCCTACAGCCGGAGCATTGTGCCTGTATCAATGTGACCCTAGCAAGTGATCATAGCGGGAGAAAAGAGGCACAGGGCATTTAATGCAGACAAGTGGTCATTGAGTGCCCAGTTCTGCCAACCTCACTCGCGCCAAGTCGTGCTTTGTTCCAGGGGTAACCCAACGATTTCAGTGCGGCCAACCCTGGTATTACTCATGGTGAGCAAGGGGGACAGAATCAGGCCCCAAAGCATTGTGGACCGTGGGAGGGGGAGGAGGAGGGAAATCCATCCAACTTGGACATCCGAACACCCCCACCGAGGAGCTGGGTGAGTCTTTTTGGACTTGGATCCGCTCCAAGATGCTCAGTGTTCCACGGCGATTCGACCCCTTGTCTCTACTGCCGGAAACAGCAGAACTGGAGCCAGGAACCCGGGCAGGCAAGGGGTTCTCAGCACCTACAAGTAACCGACGCTCCAGCCTGGGGCAGGGCAGCCCAGAGGCAGCAAGAGGAACAAAACCTCCAGTGCAAAGCTCAGACCAAGAAGCAACCCCACCTCCTCCCCAAGTTCGACAAACCGCACAGCAGCCCAGTTACCCAAAACCTGCCAGGATCAACCTGCTCCCTACGAAGACTCTTCCCCTCTCCCCACACCCCTAAAGAGACAGACCTTAAAGCCACTTGTATTCAGCACCATGATAATGATAACTTCAGCGACTGGGGCTACTTGCTGCCTTCTGAACAGGTCTTAGAAAATCTGCTACTTGCCCACTCTGCCTGTCTGGGCTGCTGTTGGCGGAAGCCTCCCCACGTAACGTGTATTAGTGACCCGAGTTTCAAAAGGTGCCAAGCAAGTCAGGTGCTCAGCACTTCTGAAAAGTCAGCCCATACATACCCTCTTCTTTGGCAGAGCTAGGCTGAAACCAACCCCGCCGGATCAAAACGCCCCCCCCCAGACTTCCGGGCAGGCTCCAGCTCGGGTCAAACATCAGCCTTGGGAACAAACCTGGCGCGAGTTTGGACCTGGATCCACCCTTTGAGGTTCAGGCCTGTCTGACTCGCTTAGCCACAGCCTAGGCAACAGCTACAAACAAAGCTGTGATCACCGCAGCACTCAGACAGGGCGGCCTCTTGCTTCACACGCGCCCCCCGCACGCTGCAGGAAATCCCCACCGAGGCAAAACAGAGCAACAGAAAGTCTCGCTGGTTTGGGGCAGCGGCGACATTAACTGTCGGGCTCAGGAGACACCGGACGGCCAGGGGAGCAAGGCAGAGCCCCCAGACGGGGAGTGGAAGAAGCAGCATCACAGCTGGATACCGTGGTGACGACACCACTCGAAATGCTGGGGCCATGGTGCCTGGGCTTCCCTTTGCCCGGCCTCCACATGGCCTGGCGTGCCCACCCCACACTGCATCCTGCTGCCCTTCTGGCCTCTCTAGCCTGTGCCAGCCTCTGTTTCCCTCTCCGCTCTGCTGCCCGGAAACTAGGCTCTGAGCAAAGACCCCAGATATTCCAACCCTCCAGCTGGCGAAGTGCCCGACATCCGGAGAGCACAGGGGCTGCCCAGGCGCCGGCAACCCTGGGGGAGCCGAAGCAGTGGGGTTGGAAGGTTAGATACACTCACCTGCTGCTTTCTGCCTTCTCCCTTAGCCGTTATAGGAGCCACTTTCCACACCCTCGAGTGCAGCCTGGCTCCCTGCTTTGGGTCCCCAGAGCCGTGCAGCCCTGCGGAGCTCAGATCACCTCTTTCCTAAAGTCTCTCTCTGTCTCTCTCCCTCCAGCTCTCAGGCGCCCCTGGCTCCTCTCCAGCCTGTGCTGTCAGACTGAGGAGCCTCTCCCCACGCGCTCCCTCCCCGCCCCCAATCTCGCTTTCGAAGGCAGAAGCAGGAAGCGTGCAGGCATATTTCCTACAAGTTTTCACGTGTGTGCGTGCAGACAAAACTTCTTAACCCCGTCGAGCCCTGCAAGCAGGCACGCACGAGCCCCGTGTGTCCAGACGGTTCATCCCACCATCCTCATCTCTTCCTGCAGCCATACTATAATCCCTTCCAGGGATTCCGTCTTAGCTGCAGCTTTAAAATGGATCCACTATCTCTGGTGAATTTAGTGCTGGACTCTCACCCCTGGAGCCTGCTATCCACAGAGCAGGGGCAGCGGTAGGGCAAGCTCCTTCCATGCTGCTCGGCCAATGTGCCACCTCTAGGGGCGAGGGCGGCATTCAGTGCTCACTGTGCCTTCAGTCCTTGGCTGATACTGCACAAAGACGCCTATCTACATATCTCCAAAGAGGGGCACCTGGTGAGAAAACTGGGGCCACACCTACAGTATGACAGGGCTGGGAGATGTCTCGGAGGTGTAGAGTGGGGAAAGCGACCGATGCTAAGAAACCAGGGACCATTCCTCCTAACCAGGGTTTGGCAGATATGAGATTAGCTTGTGTGTTGTGGTCACCTCTGCTGGGAACTGAATGGCGAGCTACCAACTCATGTCATTGAATGAATCGGACGGTAACAGCCTTTGGTCGCTAATGACCTCCCTTTGGGGATATTCACAGAGGGACATCCCTCCTTTGTAAAATGCTCGTGCTGACTTGAGCTGGCTTTGAAGATTTCGCTCCTCCCATATTGCAGTATCTGAGGTTCCTCTTTTGGTGTTGTGGGTTCCTTCTGCCCTTGTGTCTATGAAGCTGCATCTTGTTGGGGTCTCCGTTTCTACAGCCCCCCAACACCACAGCATCTCACTAGCACACATAGATGTATCCTCACCATACCCCCGGGGAGGGAAGTATCCCCCTCCCCATTTCGTGGATGGGGAAGCAAGGAACCCAAGGTCACACAGAAAGCCTGCGGCAGAGGACTTGGCTCCAGATCTCCTGACAGCTAGTTCTTGTGTTTTGACCACAAGACCATGCCTCTTCCTACATTACTCCGCGCTGCCTCTTTCATAGTGGGGTGCAGGCAGCTGATCTGTGTTGACAAGGACTGCACTCCGCCAGTCCGTTCTGTCCCTGGGGGATGGGAGGAGGAATATCACACACACCAGAATGAAGGGATAGTCGGAGCTGTGCAAAACTTAATAAGCAGCTCCGTGTTCTGACCCATATGTTTAAAAAAAAAGTCAAGAAAATAGAATACAAATTCCCCATGCAAGGCCAACATAAAACTTGCTCTATTTGCAACATCCTTGGGAGCCTGCAATAGGACCCTTTCCATAAGGCGATTTGGCCCCCGCACAAACTATTGTCAGGGCCATCTAGGCAGAGAACTGTTGCATGGGGGCTCATCACCCGAGACTATCTTTTTTTTTTTTTTTTTAGCAATAAAAGGCCTACTTAGGGAGACTGCATGGTCTAGTGGATACAGCACTGGACAGGGATTCATGAGACCTGGGTTCCAGTTCCACCTCTACACGGACCTGCTGGGTGACCCTGGGCAAGTCGCTTTTCCGCTCCGTGCCTCAGTTTCCCCTCTCACCCTTTGTCTTGTCTATTTAGACTGTAAACTCCTGGGGGCAGGGACTCCCTTTCTCGCCGTTTGTATAGCCCCAGCACAATGTGGTTCTGATCTTGCTGGGGACCTCCAGGTGCCACTGCCACACAAAAATTCATCGTCGTAATACTGTGGATGGGTCCGGGGCCGTTAACAGGATGCAGAGTGTTTCACCATTAGGTTGCCAGTTCAAATACAATCCAGGCTGATAGCGCCAAGGGCTTTGTGCTCCCAGGCGCTGAGCAGCCCCACCACCAGCTGAAAGCAACAGGCGCTCTCTGGTTGTTTGGTAGTCGAGGAGAGAAGAGTGGCTGCTCTCAGTCTGTGGCCGTCCCATTGTTTACTCTACCAGTGTGTTACAACCCTTCCCCCCACGCTGCGACTGTCTTGTCTATTTAGATTCACAGCTCTTCGGGGTGAGGCCTGTCTGGCTATTCAGTGTTTGTCCAGCGCCTAGCACAACAGGACCCCATTCTTCGTTGGGCTTTAGGCACTAACATAATCAATCGGATTAGCTCAATGGGTGTCCTAGTGGATGGCGGTCCATATGAACGCTGTGGGACGTCTGAGCAGGGAGGCAGAGGGAGATTGAATTAGACCGAAGACTGAACCGCCTCTCCCCCCGGCAAGAGGTAAGGGCATCACGTCAGGACCAAGGCCCATGGGTGAGACTGCGTGGGGGAAACCTTGCCCTGCTGCTGACAATGCTGCAGACGCTTCATGGATAAGGCAAGGAGATGGCTTCGAAGAACTGTAGACAGAGGATTCCAGCGTCCAGGACTGCCGGTCAGCACCTTTCCCCAGCAATACACTCACGCAGGTGACATCACGCGCACACAGAGTATTTGAAACAACAGGAGAGTCACGCAGAGGGAGAAGAGGCTGGCTTTCAAACAGCACGCTCCTAGACCCGGGTTTGGAAGCAGCCTCCAAACAGCATCACACACAGTGATGACTAAGGACCGACGTTCTTCTCCTTCACACTTGCTACTTCTAAGCAAAGACGACCCTAGAGTTTGGCATCAAAGCATGCCAGCTTCTCCCTGGGGGAGAAGGTGTTAGCAGGCTCCAGTGGCAGGTAGGAGACCCCAGGCTCTGGACTGGAGGCTAAGGAGAGAGACGTGCCACGGGCATGGAGAGGTAACGGGATACAATTGTAGACAAGTCTCTGATTGTTCAGGATCTGGGCGTGAGCTGACTCCTGCAGTTGTCTCCCCATCGCCCGTTACCATCTGGCAGGAGTGCCAGGGGTGCCGACGCCTCCCCAGCAGGATGCAAGGTGACAACATCATTTTGCGGCTGCCCAGGGGACAGGGGAAAGACAGGAACGATGCATGCTATTTTCTGCACAACAAGCATTCAGCGTCCGTGGCAATACCACCAGCATCTTGCAGTATGGGCCCACCCAAGTCTTTCGATTGATATCTAAGGGTGCTGGATTGAGCCCCGGAAGAGGAAAAGGAACTTGAGAACCCGTAGTGCCGACGACCGGGCTCAGAAAGAGAAGGGAAGGGAGGGGCTGCAATGTGGGAATGAATTAGAGAAGAGCAAAGTGGCACTGGCAAAATAAAAACTGAGCCAAACCTTCAGCCCAAAAAGAAGCCCACAGGATGCAAGAGAGGCTGTTTCTTTGTATTTCAGATCGCCAGGAACATCCAAATGCTCAGAGCAACCCCCTGCTCCCCGACACCCAGCTCTGCAGTCCCCGGAGATTCGGAGGTGCCGAGAAGCTGCCAAACACTCTGGCGATGATCCAAGCTGAGCCACTGAGGCTTGCCCATTTGTGGAACAAATATTTGCATTTAAATGCAGCTCGGCGCCTCGGGCAGAGAGAAGCAGGGCTGGTCTCGCAGCTCTGTGGCCTGAGCAGCCCCGGTACTTGAGAGCCCTGTATAATTACACACAATGGGGAGCAGAGAAGAGAGGGGTAATCATCGCTCCCCGGAACAGCAGTGCTGTAATTGGCATGCTGGGGGCGTGTTATGTGCTGGCATATTCATGAGAGGGTAATTAAGCTCTTACTGTGTAATTAGCGAGGAGGAGGAGGAGATTTGCCAACCCTCTGCAGTAACTGAAACCTCTGCATGGACTGGAATGTGTTTTGATTTGCTGTGGCCAGGACTAGGAGAGAGGCTGCTCTAGAACAGAGGGGAAGAGACCCAATACTTCCAGCCACTTCTTCCTAGGCAGGGGCCGGGCAAAGTGGGCTCAAGGTCATCCCCCAAGTCTGTGCCACGTTGTGATGTGACCATAGAAAGATTGGTCCAATGCTCGAGGCACTAGCCTGAGGCTCTTGAGACTTGGGTTTGATTCCTTGATCTGCCACAGAGCTGGGCAAGTCACTTGGTCTTTCTGTGCCTCAGTTTCCTATCTGTAAAATGGGGATAAACAGCACTACCTTATCTCAGAGGGGTATTGTAAGGATAAATACATTCAGGAGTGTAAGGTGCTCAAATACTCCAGTGATGGGAACCCTACAAACACCTAAGACAGATGGAGATCACTCCTGCTGTATCTTTGAATGGGGACACACCCTCGTTCTTCATCACCATCCTTTATATCCACTGTGGGCCAGACGCCCCAAGAGATGTAGTCATGATGGCAGTGGGCACCCTGCTAGGCTCCGCTCTTCACTGCATAGGGGAGCTATTCAACCTTTTCCCTTTCACAATCAAAGACAGGCCAAGGTGCTGGTACCCTCCCAGATCGGGCCAGCTTTGGAGATGGAGCCCCAGCCACACTGTGTTTGTGTTGGAGTGAAAGGATACAGAGCCTGGTCCAAAGCCCACTGATGTCAAGGGAAAAAGAGTCAAAGGGCTTTGGATCAGCCTCATTAGGCTGGATGGAGTGGACAGAGGAACTTGCGAACAAGTCAAAGGGAACTGCGAGGGGTCTGATAGCTCAAGCTGAATGCCAAAGGGCAGGACGTTGCTCGTTCTGGGCCTAATCCCTGAATTCTGTACACACACAGAACTCCCAGCAGTGTTGGGCATGCCAGGAATTCAGGATCAGGTCTCTTGGGGACTTCACGATGCGGCTTCAGGCTCAGTCTGGCACCGGAACTCATTATGACTCTTTGTTTTCATGTTTTTTCCATTCATTTTTTAAAAATCTTCTCAACAAATACAAATGCCACCCAATGCGAGTTGTGACTAGGGAGGGTGATCCCAGAAAGAGCGTGCCGTGTCCTTCATCGGAGCAGAATGCAATTCCCAAACAGTCCCAATGCATCACAGAGCACACTTGGCAACTACAGTTCAGAGGAATCCTCTGTTCACAGTGACATTATTTTGACTTCCCTCTTATTCTAATTATTATTGTGAATGATCTGTACTGCGGTAGCACCAATGAGCCCCAGTCGATGGTCTACATAATACTTAGGGATGGTCTAGATAATACTTAATCTTGCCTTGAGTGCAGGGGACTGGACTATAAGACCTCTCGAGGTCCCTTCCAGTCCTATGATTCTATGAAAAAAGATGCTCCTGGCCTCTAAGAACTTGTAATCTATAATGCCTGGTCTCCACAGGGAAAAGTGACTGCATTTAGGTCAGGCATAGCCCACATGTACTACCTAAGCCCAAACTAAACGCACACTTTTCTCCACAACCTACAAATATAACCTGTGCACGGCCCTGAATCTCTCTGGGTATGCCGTTCCACTAGAAGCGAAGCTGCCCCAGATTTGGAGTCGCCGTAATCAGGTTCCACTGTACCCCAAAGCCAAAATAAACCCACTTGAAATAAAATCAAACCAGCTTAAAGAAACAGGCGTCTTAAGTACAGAACTCTTAGGAGTTATTGCTACAAAGGGCGAAGGATGCAGGACAATGAAACAATTCCGTCAACGTTCTGGACAGGAGCAATGTTTTGATAGAGAAACGGAAGGAAATGACCGGGCATCGGGCAGGATACGAGCCCTGCAATTGTTCGTGTGCCCGATTGTGCACACATTAAAAGAGGGTTTAAAACAATTAATGTTTCCTACCAGTGTGGGTAACACACACCTGAGGTTGTTGCAGTGAGAGAACACAGAAGCTCTGAGGAGCGGGACCATTTGTTTGTTGTGTCTGTGCAGTGCCTAACCCAATGGGGCTGAGGTCTCTAGGCACTGCCATCCTCCCAATCACTTGGGAAAATTCTCAGCTGATGGAGACCAGCGTAGCTCCAGTGACCTCAATGGCGTGAGGCTGATTTACACTGAAGATCTGGCCCCTAATTCGCTTTTTGACATTTATGTTAGTTTTTGCCCCAGTGGTATGGAACGGCATCCCAGCACCGTTTGTGGGAGCCAGTATGGTGTTCCAGTGCTTCTGATTACCGGGCTGCCAGCTCTCCTTCTGGAGTGGGGAACCGGGTCACTAATCCTGTCACGCTTCTTCCCTTCCTTTGCCATTCATGCCCACACGCTCTCTCCAGACAATTGCATACCCCACTATGTCCCATAGACAACCCCTGGACATCCCTGAAACAGACCACCCGCAAAATCCCGCTCCCTCAGAGAGACACCCACGATATCCCATAACAGATCCCCCCCCATATCCTCTCACCCATACACTAAATCCCTCTCACCCAGAAGCTCATCCCGAACACTTCCCCATCACCAGATCTCTAGTTTACCCCATGTACCACAACCCCCAAACACGCCCTCATCCATCCACAACCTCCCACTACACATACTCTACCAGCCTCCCCCGCGGCATACCCTCTTGCTGTCCACCTCCCTTCATCAGACCCATACCCTGCCACAGTCCTTGAAACTGAGTTCCCCACACTACTTTATGGGGGGCGAGAGCCCAGGATTCGACTGGTCAATTTCACTTGTTCCCCTGCCCTAGCACAATGCTGCAACATCTGAGTTGCAAAAGGCCTTGCTAAAGGTCATGATTTTATTGAGAGTCTTGTGATACTCAGTGGTTTTCTGAAAGCCCCAGTTTCTGGAGTTCATGTTGTTTCGTGAGAATCTCAGCTTTGCTTTTATCAAATATGAAATTTCTGGCCCTCATGATTGCAGAGAAAAGCTTGAAAATGTAAACCCTTATATGCTCAAAAATCACATGGCAAACAAAAGATTTCCAACGTTTTTGTTGTTTTGTTTGTTTAATCTCATGATTCTTTGAGTACCTAGGTTTGGCAATATTGCAAACACAAAGGAAGATTAAAATTAATTAAAAAACCCTCTTTTTGCAAGAAGAATTCATACAAACTTGTGTGTATTGACTTGGGTTTGGTAAAAGATGATTGTTTTACAAAACCTAACCTGAGAAGCAAATTTGCTCTTTCCTGCTAACCTAGAAGCAGATGATTCATACAATCACAGTGACCTTTGGCTGAAACTCAAGAATAGTTTCTCACCACTTCTCCAGAACTTAATCAAAAGTCACTTTGAAGTGGGGGGGGGGGGGGGGGGGGGAGGGGGGAAGGGGGGTGATGGTCTCCAGTCCTGGACAGTGAGTGAAAATGAAAGAGACAGAAAGGACCGGAAGAAATGATCAGATTAGAGTAGACACCCTGCCTCCCTTCCCTTTCTATGAGAGAAAGGGAAGCAGGTTAGGTTTCTTTGCTGCAGCCAAGAGAGTGATGGAAAGGGAACCACGACTGCTTGAGACAATAAATAACAAGTAGCAAAATATAACCTAAGACTCAGGAATCCTTCCAACCCCAGCGACCCTGAGGGCGACCACAGATGAGAGGGGCTAGGGAGTACGATCTGCCAGCCAAACAGGGCGTTGATCAGCAGTCTGTCCGGGCATCACACACAGCATGACGCTGACAGCTGACTGAAAGGGGAAATAACGGGAAGGGAAAGCGCCCTGCCCCCACTTTGAGAAGTCAGCCTGGCTCTGCTCATCGGTATTATCCATCTCTGGTTGCAGGCTGCTTGCCCCCCCCTACACGCGGACAAAAGCCCCATACCCCCGGCGTTCCCTTTGCTGAGCATGGCTTCAGCCGCTTTCTGGGAACTTGACCCAGCGGAGCCCAGCTGGAGGCAGGCAAAGCTTGGCATGCCTTCACGTGAGCACCAAGGCAATCGCTGCATTTACTGGCTCCTTTCTTGTCTGTGCCCCTGCTACTTTTGCCCCCTTTTCTGTTGTGAAATGCTCGAGTGAGCGAGGAACCTGAGTGTTTGTGGATGGTAAGGGGGCGATATAGCTCAGGCCTGTACATATGCTCCTGAGCTCACTCATGACCTGCAGCACCTTTGCTGCTCCTGCCTGGTCCGTGCGCTGCTCTGCCAATACCCCGGGCTTGTCTCCACCCCAACTCCGCTTTGCCAGCGCACTCGATCCTGTCCTGCGGTCCTCTCTGCTATCCCAGCCCAGCCCGCGCACTGCTCTGCCAACAACGCACCTCAGCCCTGACCCGCAGCACCGCTCGACTGGGCCACAGCTCCGCCCAAGGGCCCTGGAGGGATAAATGTCCAGCTCACCTCCAAGCGGGTCGCCCCCCAAAGCCGTTCACCTCAGAGCAAAGGAGAATTCCAAGAGCGAGATTGCAGCAGCCAGCAGCTGCTAAGCCTCACTTCAGCCTGAAGATAGGGGCGCCGACGCAGGAGGGGAGGAAGAGGCTAGAATGCCAACCAAAAGGGCATGCCCCACTTTCCGAACCACCAGCCCTCCAACAACCCAGGTCCCTTCCCCTATAACAGGGATCGGCAACCTTTGGCACACGGTCCATCAGGGAAAGTCCCTGGCGGGCCGGGCCGGTTTGTTTACCTGCTGCGTCCACAGGTTCAGCTGATCGCAGCTCCCACTGGCCGCGGTTTGCCGCTCCAGACCAATGGGGCCAGCACGTCCCTCAGCCCACGGCACTTCCCGCAGCCCCCATTGGCCTGGAGCAGCGAGCCGCGGCCAGTGGGAGCTGCGATCGGCTGAACCTGTGGACGCAGCAGGTAAACAAACCGGCCCGGCCCGCCAGGGGCTTTCCCTGACGGGCCGCGTGCCAAAGGTTGCCGATCCCTACTCTATAACATTCCTCCCAGACAGTTCACCCCACCTTCCCACATGCCCCCTGCCCCAGTGCCCAACGAGAGCCCTTGGAAAAAAGTGTATTGGTTTGGAGATTAAACACCTGGTTACCATAACTATCCCTGTGGGCTAAGGCTAAAACTGACTGCACTTGTGACCTCGTTCTCTGGAAGGGAGCAGCAAAGCAAGGGGGGCCCGTATAGAGCCATCGGGACATCTGGCTGCTGGGCTCGGTTCACGGGACGGAACAATGGTTTGAACCTGGTGCCATAAGAGCAGATCATAAGACCTAATTCTCTGCATGGAGAGGGGAGGTTGCCAGACTCCCATTGCTGGCTTGTCAAACCCTGGAGAGGGAGTAAAATACCCAGGGACGTGTCTCCTTGAGAGATGGGTGGGGGATTCTCCCAGACACGTCTCCATCTGCCCCTGTGGGCAAACACAATCACAGCTCAGGAGTGATCCGAGCCAAGCAGTTCTTTAACCCGAGGCGCAGAGAGTCAGAGAGATGAGTCCAGCTAACACCCTGCTCTCATCAGGACCAGACTCCTGCCTCCTACCATAACGGGGGTGGGGGCCTTCACTGGGGGGCATAGAGGAGGAGGAGGCAGGAGACACCTGCTAATAAAGTCCAAGGAAGCCCCGTAAAAGCCCAGCCATGACTGCCTGCTGCCTGTCGCTCAGGCTCACCTAGGGGGAAGGTTTTTCTCTTAGCAGCCAAGGAGTCTGCAGGTGAGTCAGTTTAGGAAGAGGCCTGTTCCAGCCACACAGCACTAACTTGCCCATCTGCCGTGTCTGTAGTGCAGCCGTACAGCGAGAGGGGGCTTCGCTCCCAGAGCAGGGCGGGGCAGGTCACTTATAGGAGCGGCACGAGGGTCCCTGGGGTGTCACCCAGAGACATAAGAGGAAGGTGAACTTGGGAATGGAAGGGCTTGACCTGCAGCCACCGAAGGCAGTGGGAGCAGGAGCAGGCTCAGAATTAGGCAGATCCTGAGCGAACAAACCACACCAGCCCCAGGGCCGAGAGGGGAGCTCCGTAGCAATGATCTCGATGTCGACTTTGGCTTTGCTGCTGAGGCTGCCAAGAAGAATGCTAAAATAGAGGGGCATGTGCCCCTGTCCCACTAGGAACTGGACCGAGACCCCTTCTCCAGCTGGCACCCTGGCTCTGCCCTGAGTTGGGCAGAGTGGAGGGATGAGGACACATCTATATTCCCACATGAGCTGCAAGAACATCCAGGCAAGCAGAAGGCAGAAGAAAAACTGCCCTTGGCACGGGGAAAAAAGGGAATGAAGAGCAGAGCTAAAACCCCAATGGGATGCCAGAGGACATGGCCAAGGAAGCAGAGGCACGTACATGGCCTGCCTCCCTGCATGGCCACAGGCTGCACCTCCCCTCCCCTTCCCAGCCACCCCACCCCCTCCCTAGGCAAAGGCTGCACCCCCACACTCCCACCCTCCATGCTAGGCACAGCCCGCGCCCTCCCTTTCCTCTCCCCTAGATCCCCATGGGCACATGCTGTGTCCCCCCCTTTCCCACCCCAATAATTTACAGCCCCAACTCATCCCAGTGCCAGACTTGGGGCAGCGTTTCTGTAAAGCAGGACGAAAGAAATGGTGAGTCCTCCCACCTCTGTTCATTTAGCTGTGAGCCCTCATTAGCCAAGCCACCTCTCAGCATGGGCAGGACCCCAGGAACTGGGCCCAAACCGGCATGACCCCATGAAGCAGGCAGCGGGCACAAATTTGCCTCTGCTCAGGAACCCTCCACAGTGCAGTGAACCCATTTCGCTGCCCCAGAAAAGCATCCCTAGCAATTCCACCCCTACAAGATAAAGCTGCTAGATTTCCCCCAATCCTTCAGAGGCTGCCACAGACCCAGAGGAATTAAGTCCCTCCAGGTCTTATGCACTCTGATGGCAGCATAAAGGCGGGTAAGCTTGGTTGTTGCTAGCAGGGCTCGAGCATGGATTCCCTGACCCAGTAGGGACCGGGATTTTCTTTGCTATAGACTATCCCTCACAGCTGGTTCTCAAACTACAGCCTTGTCTGCAATGGGGTTATAGCCACCGGTGGAGTTACCTCAGTGCAAATGCCTATGTCCTTGCACTGGTGCAGCTACAGTAATATACCTACATGAGCGTCTTAAGCCTCCACCCTAGGCAAGACCTAAAATCAAAACCAGAATCCTGCTGGAGACCCCCACATTTAAATCCAGCTATTGCTGCTTGGTTCTGTCCCCCCTGTGGGCTGGACCCCAGCATAAGCTTTAGCAAAAACACATTTTTTTCTAAGAGCCAAGTGCTTTTTATTACTAACAGGCCCATTGGAGAGCCTGTCAGCATCTCGAGGCATGCACACAGCCCCGGGGGGATAGAAGGAGGGAAATATTCTAACATGGCTGTGGGCCCAGGATTTTACTATGCTGCCCACCGTGGCTACTGGGAACTCCAAAGTTAAGGTGGGATAGAACTTTAACCCTCCTACCCCAAAACATAGGCCGTTAGTACTAAAACTAAAGGAAATCTCCATTAACTGGTAGCAGTATAAGATGTATGACACATAGTCAAGGTTCTAATACAATCCAGTAGAAGCGCGCTCGCTCACACTCACATACCCACCCACCCACCCCCTTCCCCCGATCCTGCGTTTTCATTTATTACTCTAGTGCTGAGCCAGCTAGCCCACTCCTGCTTTATTTTACATGTTGATTTCAATAGGACCAGTCCTGTATGTAAAGTTAAGTGTAAGTGACTGCAGCACTGGAACCCCTGTATTTTCACCATGCTATACAACATACACCCCACATCAAGACCTTTGGGTGTGCTCCGTTATCCCCAGCTTCCTTTTCTCCCAGGAACTTAAAGAGAAATCGAGTTTCCTCCAAACCCCCAGGGGTGGCAGCCCAGCTGAACTTTCACTTTTGACACATCCACCTCCCTGCTACTATTACCCCTCTTAGAAATACTCCCCAGGTTTGTAATTTAGCCAAAGGTAATATCAAAATGAGCAACCCAGCAATGCACAGGGTTGGAGGTAGCAGCAATGATCCACCCAGCCGTAAAACCGACATGGTCTCCTTTATCCTGTCAGACTCATCTTGCCCCTTTGCCATGCAGAAGATTCCCTCCGGAGTTGAAGGGCCAGACTCTGATCTCAGTTAAAGCCAGTGGATTTTAATGGCATGGTTCCAGATTTACACTGGGGTGAGAGCAGAATCTGGCCCACATACTCAGCAGCCTTTTCTCTTTCCCCTCACTGAGCAATGCTGACTAAAAAGGAACGCTACCAGGTCAAATACGGTCCAAAATATACGTTTTGTGAGTTCAAGTCTTTACACAACCTTAGACCAACAGAAATGTTTCCAAGATTTAATACAAACATTTTCACTGGACTTTAAAAGTAAAAACACCATTCACCCTCTGTACCATTTGTATGCCAAACATTGCAGGGCCTGGCTAGTGGAATGTGAAACTGACTAGAAACTGACTCAATACAAAGAGTGAAAATGACTAGTCAAAACTGACCCTTGCAATCCAGGGAAGTTAGGAGGTTAAATACCTTTGAGGATCTAGGCCAGGGTGTCTAAAGTTAAAGCCCCATATATGGTCACCTTAAGCAGTGTTGCCAACTCTTGCAATAACCTTGATATTTGGTGTTTTACTTAAAGCCCAGTGCTGCCAACTGAGAAAGTGAGAATTTCAGCTTTCATTATTTAAAAGAAGTAGTTTCTAGTCCTCCTGGTTGTAGAGAAAAGCCTGAAAACATGCCTCAAGTGAAACCCTAAAGGTTCAGCAACTAGAAAGCAAATGGAAAGATACCCCCCCCCCCCATTTTCTTATTAATTTCATCATTTTTCAGCCAATGATATGATTTTTTTGAGGCCTGCCATGATTTTTGAATGCCTGGGGTTGGCAATCCTGCAAAAGTGGCCCAGTTTTCCAGAGGCACTGAGAACCCGCAGCTCCCATTGTTCGCAGTCAGATCTGAGGGCACTCAGCATCCTTGAAGCTCATGTTGCCATTCTTTAAGTGATTATACATGGGGCCAAACATGAATAATAATGAAATACCTAGCTCTTATCTAGTGCTTTTCATTAATAGACCCCCAAAGTGCTTTCCAAAGGGATGGCATCTCATTATCCTCGATTTACAGATGTGGAAACTGAGTCAGAGAGGGGATGTGACCTGCCTAAGGTCATCCACCAGACTAGTGGCTGTGCCAGGAATACAACCTGCCTCCCATTAGCCCCCCACATCCCCCCCTTTGGAAATTTAGACCTATTTTCACTGTCCAAGCTGAGTGAAATGCAAAAAGGAAACTAACAGAATAAAGAGTGAAAAATAACTTTAAAAACATCTTTTTCTGTTTAATCGTCTAGTCTCTCATTATGCCTAATAGAGAAGGAAGTTTTCTGCAGGATTTTTAAACCTGCCAGTGTGCCTTGTGTGTTAACTGAAGCTGCAAAGGGAAACTTGATGGAATGACAGCCCCTTGTATCTGGACATCTTCATATTCCCAGGCCTCAAGCCGTCTCAGCACATTCCATATTCAGTTCGAGTTTTTGTCTATGCCACTATCATTAACGGCACGTCAGCATTTCCAGTCAAAACCTCTAGTTTGGGGGACTTTAAGTAGGCCATAAGAATGTGTCCTGGCTGAAATTTGGCATGGGGAAATTCTCAGTACAGCAGGGAATTATGCCTGGCTTGTAAAACATTATATACAAAGTTCAGTCTATACATAGAGACTGAAGTTCTATGTACACAAAAGAAAGGAAATAAATGACAAACAAAGCCTAAAAGTTATTTCTGAATTCATAAACTATTATAATTTAAAATTAATGGAACATTTATCTTATCGTGGAATAACTTATTTTTATAATACCTCTTCTCTAGCACTTTTCATTAGTAGATCTCAAAATGCTTCACAAAGGAGGTCACTGTCTTTATCCCCATTTTACAGATGGGGAAACTGAGGCACAGAGCGGGCAAGTGACTTGCACAAGGTCACCCAGCAGGCTGGGGGATGCACTGAAAACAGAGCCCAGGTCCCCTGAGTTCCAGTCCTGTGCTCTATCCTCTTGAGTGTGGCCTCGCATCTGACACAGCAGCGGCATTCCTTATATTAACACACAAAACCTTCATTCCGTGACAGGTGAGGTCACAGCAAGGTGCCCCCCACCGACCCTAAATCTTCAAAGCCTGGCACGAAGCAGCTAAGGGCAAAGTCCCCTGCATTCCTTGCCCCCTTCACAATGCCTACAGCGCTGTCAGTGACACTCCACCAAGCTTTTGCATCCATCTCCAACAGGCATTGAAAAGCCGCATGGGTCTTATCCTCCAACAGACTCTCTAACCTCATACCTTACCACGGCCTTTGCACGCTATTGTATCAAGAGGCTGGCACATCCGGCTGGCATGCAGCAGCCCACACCTTTCCCTCGAACGGGTCATCCCGAGTGCATCAGAAATGACACAGAATGTTCTTCACCACCTCAAGAATACAGGCCCCTGGGGTGGAGTGTGGCAGACATTCGGAGCCAGTAACTATAGACATGGGTGTTTTTCCAGCCCCCCCCACCCCAAACCCCTTTTAAAAACAGTGACATGAAATCCCCATGAAACGACAGGAGGTAGTTTTAGGCTTGCAGGGTGCAATTCATTACCCAAGCAGGGATTTACCCGTCACCAGGCCTTTAACTACATCTCCTGAAAAGTGCCCTAGGATCTGTAATGCATGGATCTTGGTCTGACATCTAAGACGAGAGATGCACTACATTTCTTCCCCACTATCCCCCTTAGAAATGTGCTAAGGGATTATCTGGTGTTTACTCTGCAAGGACCTGGTCCCGTTTATCTTGCTAATGTGCGTGGTGCCCTTGAGTCCATCAGCTCAACTCATTCGAGTATGTGTGGGGGGACACATAAAAGGTCTAACACAAAGCCCAATGGAACGACTGTCAGTGAGGTTAAGATCTGGCCCTAATTCAACAGGCTGTGACCTACTGAGTCAATAACCTGTGAGGTAAAATGCCTGCAGCTGTATAGGCCTTGACATGAGATCAGCTGCAGCTGAGCACAAATAAAGCCAAGCATCAGGCCAGATGTGCAGCCCTCGCTTTGCATCGCCTGCCTTCTTTGCCTGCAACTCTGACCCTCGCAGGGGTAACACACTTCTCTCGGCACCCACAAGCTGCACACTTAAAAACCTGGCAGCTTGCAATGCAAATCCTGTGCCATGTCCCCCTCCCCATCATGGCTGAAACGATGTCGGGTTTATTTCAACCCAACAACATTTAGCCCCTTCTGAACTTCCCAAAGCCCCAGTGGTGAATAGGGATTAGCAGGGGGTCAATACGCATGCGCTTAGGGTGCTCTGCACTGATCTTTAGGGTAATTCCAACACCAGGAGGATGCGAGGTCATTGCACGTCACTCTAATGCAGCTTGACAAGTCTCCCTGCCAGTAATGCTGCTCTGGATGCTGGCCTTAATCCCTGTCTAGATACAGCTGTCACCACCATCAAGATAAAGCCTCTGGTTAAGAGATCCCCTTCCAACATCAGGGTTGGGAAGAAGAAAAATGGGAAGGACCACACAGAAGGGATCATGGGGCAAAGTGAGGGGGCAGAAAGCCTGGCTGAGAACTCTCAGATTACATTTGATATGAAAGGTACATTTTAAAAATAGTTTATAAAGGGTTAATAAATGATGAGCTGGTGTTTTAACAAATGGTTAATCAACTGCTATAGACCCAGTCGATTCTGTAACAAGTGATGAACTATTTATTCAAACATCTATTCATCATTTATTAAAGCTTTATAAACTATTTTTGAAAGGTACCCTTCAAATAAAGTATGGCCATCTTACGAATTCTGGGGTGCTGTTAATGATCCATGTTTAAGGAAATGAGTATTTTTAAACCTCTCTTTTTTCTAAGAAAAATAAAGGGAACTAAAACTCAAACCAGCCCTTGCAACATCCTCCAGGCAACTACATGCAGGGTTAGATACCAATGTCTTGAAATCCCCCTGTTCAGTCCCAGACTTGACTTACTGCCACATTTCCCCATCAGTGAGCAGAGAGCAAACTGATGAAATGATCATGAAATCCTCTTGCCACGCTCTTTAAGAGTAAACTTGAAAAAGTGCAGCAGACTTTTTGAGTTGAAAGAGACTTAAAAAAAAAAAATGTACAAGTTTCCCCCCCAGTAATAAACATACCGGTACTTTAAACAGTTGCCTATTTATAAAGGAAACATGCATAAAGCCCAGAGTGGAAAAAAAAAAATCTTTTGACTTCTGAATGCAGCTTGGATTTTAGTTGCCAGTTTGCTCAGCTGGCCTTTTTGTTGAATGCATAACAAAGGAATCCTGAACCCCGCTCTCCTCTAACCGCCAGAATACGCTCCCTTTAAGCAGGGGGTCCTACAATCCAATTCCCCTGATCTAAGCAACAGAACATACCCCCTCGAAAAACAGGCGTTCTGACTTCCGCTCTTTTGGTCTAACCCCCGACTACAACACCCCATCCCCGAGGTGGTAACAGAACCCAGGAGTCCTGCTTCCCAGAGCCCTGCTCTAACTACTAGACATCACTGCCCAGATCCCGGACTCAAATCCAGGAGTCCTGACTGCTAGAGCTCTGCTCTCGCCACCAGACAACATTCCCCCTGCCCCGACACATACCCTCTTTGTGTCCCCTGAGATTAATATCCAGAATAACGAAGACGTTTTCCCACCTCTGCCTCCCCCAGAGACACAGGGGTGAGGGACGGGGTACACGACTCCGGTTTCGGGGCAAGGGAAGTGGATTAGCCGAATCCCAGGTTCTTGTGCAGCAAGTCAGCAATGCTTGGAGTGTCTCCTTGGTTGCCTAGTGAGCTTCACACACACAAACCAGCCAGCATGCCATGCCACTTCTCTGGGTAACCACAGCAACCAAGGCTCCAGCTCCAGGACACACACACAAAGATCTGTTGCATGAAGCTAAGATTCTTTTAAAGTCCCCCCCCTTTTTTTTTCCTTCTTCAGGTTTAAGGAGTCTTTTGCACCTTGAAACAGGAATGCAACAGCAATAAGAAACCAAAACAAACTCACTGAAACCAGAGGTGGCTGCAAGACCCTGTCACACGTTCTCTGGACATGGCCAGATGTGCAAAGCTTGTTCATCTTTAAACCAGTTCTTTAAAAGCCCCCCCCCGCACGAGGAAGGATTTTTCGGGGGCGGGGGAGGAGGGAGGTTAATGAGGCAGTCTCACTTTTACAGTCTCACTTCGGATTAAATCGCAGCCCTAGATTTGCTGGTGAACTTTCGAGCATCCTCCCACGGCAAACGCACATGGAATTTGCAGCGGGGCAGGCAGCTGGGACTGCCGGAGAGGGGGGGCTGAGCCCCGGCCCCCTGCTCGCCTTGCACTCAGCTGGGCTCTCACCTGGGCAGCCGGCGGTTCGAGTCCTCCTTTCTCCGGGCCAAGCAAAGTTTCGCCCACTCTCCCCTCCTCAGTCCATTTCCTGGAGTCACAGATTGCGAACAATAGTCCCCAGCCGGAGAGCGGCAGCTGGGAGGGGCGGGGCCTCAGACCTCATTAGCATAATCACAGGCCGGCCTCCCCATCCGAGCGGCCGGAGGTGGGAACCTCAGCTCCCATTCGCATCCTGCAGCCGATGTCCCGCACGAGGAGCGAAAGGGCGGGGTTTTGCCCTGTATTTGCATGGCCCCTCACAGGTGTCCAATCAGAGGGCGAAGGGGCGGGGTTCTCTTCCCTATTTGCATAATACATGGCATGTCTCCAATCAGAGATGGGCAGGGGCGGGGTTCCAGGCTATTTAGCATAATACAATACATACCGCCCGTCCGAGCTGCTGGGGTGGTATTATCTTAATGAGGGACCTCAAGCCTCTACAGCGCCCTGGGATTGGGCAGCAAGAGAGAAGGGGCGGGGCCGAGATTCAGCCCTCCCTCCCCCCAATTCAGCTGGACCTACCTGCAGCCACCCTAGACCCCCGACCCACCCTAGACCCGAACTTCCCTCCTGCAGCAAGGGGGTGTGTGCAGGCAGCAATTCCCCCTGCTTCTTGGCTGGTTTGAAAGCCCCCCGCCTGTTTCGCTCTGCTTCAACTGCCCCCCTCCCTAGCCTAGCCAGCTCATCTATTTTAGGGGTTTGTAGGGCCGCCCATCACTGCAGCGTCTGAGCCTTTTCCATGTTAAATCAACAGCAGCGGCAGAGTCTCTCCTGGACTTCAGGGGGTCTGCCAAGGTTCCTTCCCCACTCTGAACTGTAGGGTACAGATGTGGGGACCTGCATGAAAACCTCCTAAGCTTACTTTTACCAGCTTAGGTTAAAACTTCCCCAAGGTACAAACTATTTTACCCTTGGACTTCCACTGCCACCACCAAACTTTATCTGGGTTCCTGAAAAAATGTAGTTTGGAAACATCTTTCCCCCCCAAAATCCTCCCAACCCTTGCACCCCACTTCCTGGGGAAGGTTTGGTAAAAATCCTCACCAATTTGCATAGGTGACCACAGACCCAAACCCTTGGATCTTAGAACAATGAAAAAAGCATTCAGTTTCCTTACAAGAAGACTTTTAATAGAAATAAAAAAGAATCATCTCTGTAAAATCAGGATGGTAAATACCTTACAGGGTAATTAGATTCAAAACATAGAGAATCCCTCTAGGCAAAACCTTAAGTTACAAAAAAGACACACAGACAGGAATATTCATTCTATTCAGCACAGCTATTTTCTCAGCTGTTTAAAGAAATCATAATCTAACACATACCTAGCTAGATTACTTACTAAGTTCTAAGACTCCATTCCTGTTCTGTCCCCAGCAAAAGCATCACACAAACAGACACAGACCCTTTGTTTTTCCCACTCCTCCCAGCTTTTGAAAGTATCTTGTCTCCTCATTGGTCATTTTGGTCAGGTGCCAGCGAGGTTACCTTTAGCTTCTTAACCCTTTACAGGTGAGAGGATTTTTCCTCTGGCCAGGAGGGATTTTAAAGGGGTTTACCCTTCCCTTTATATTTATGACAGGGTCTCTGGCTCGACTCCCCTCCCTGAGTCAAAGCTCTCCTTGGGGGACAGGTTTTTGGGGCAGGTTATTGGGGGGGGGGGTGGTTAGGCATAGAAGGGGATGTTCGTATTGTGTGTCACTTAGGGTGGAAAGGCTCTGTCCAAGAGGAAGGTTTTGCAGCGTTTCCTAAAGATGGTCACGCTCTGGATCGGCCGGATCCTCTCGGGAAGTTTGTCCGTAGCCAGATCCCCAGGGTACAGAATGCTCTGTCCCCAGCTCTCCCATGCTTCGTCCTGGGATTTGGCTAGGCATTGTCCCAAAGGAGCTCCACTGTCTCACCCCCTCCTCCCTACTGCCCCCCTTCCTCTCTGCTTCCTCTCCATCTATCCCCCTTCCTCCCGCCATCACCTGAGCTGGAGGAGAATCCCCACTTGCTTTTATCAGGACAGGGCCTATGGCACACAGCTGAGTTGTTCTGATTTCAGCCAGTAGAGGGGACGGACGGACACACACACACAAAGTTCATTACCACAGAAACTGTTCACTGTACAAGGTGAGTCGCTAGCGCAGTTTGGTTTCCTCCCCAGTGTTTTGTCTGAGTTACATTTAGCACAATGAAAAGGAGGACTTGTGGCACCTTAGAGACGAACGAATTTATTTGAGCATAAGCTTTCATGAGCTACAGCTCACTCATCGGATGCTCACAAAAGCTTATGCTCAAATAAATTGGTTCGTCTCTAAGGTGCCACAAGTCCTCCTTTTCTTTTTGCAAATACGGACTAACACGGCTGCTACTCTGAAACCTGTCATTTAGCACAATGTTTCCCAATCTCTTCTCTGCAGAGCACTTGCTGGCAGTCCATGGGGCTGGTTCGCTTCATTTCCAGCTGCTTCGACCCGGGCCCACTTAATGCATGAAAGACATCTAAAAATGCATCACTTTCCCAGTATTGCTTTTCCACCTCCGCACTCGCTGCCAGAGGGCTGCTGTGGGCTCGTGGATAGGAGAGGAGCTCGTCTGCACAATGGTGAATGGGCGGGGAGACAATCTCTCTAGGAAGATATGGCCCACTTGGTGGAAAAGTTGAAGAGCCCTTGATATAGGAAGGGGTGAATGAATCACAGTTGTGGGAGGCAATGCTTTGCATGTACCTCAGTGTCAGGGCCTCAGCTCAAAGCGCTCTGGGGCTGTGGATACACACCAACCTCAATGCTAGCCCAGCCAGTGGAGGGCATTATGGTTAGGAGCAGAACCGGTGACTACTTTTGGTTTCCAAACCAAACGCACCTACGGTACTTACCAGGTGATCCTACTCCCCCTTCCCATGAGCAGCGCTCGCACCTTCCAGCCAGCAGAGGGTGCATGGCAGACATGCCAAAAACGCAGAAATTGGGCTTGTTTTTGGCTTAATTGGCTTGTGAGTTGCTTGTTGGCTAGTTTTTTGGCTTGTAGCTTGTTGGGCTTGTAGCTTGTTGCTTCTTTTTGTTATCAGTTGCTGGCAAGCTGGCAAGGGGGGTAACGGGGGTAAGGCAGGGGAGAGAGTCGGGGTGCACAGCAGGCCCACTGCAGTCCCAGACTGCAGGCCGGGGGAATCTAGTCACATAGAGTCTTGGGGTTCTTAGGGATTGGCTTGTTTTGGCCTCCTTTTGAAATGGGATTAGCTTGATTTTTGGCTTATTGTGAAAGCCGCGGTGCTTACTTAGCGCATGAAAGGTGGCCACTGTGGTGCATTGATCCTAAGCGATTGATTAGAAAAGGACACATGGCTCCCAGCCCCTGAGTTCAGCAGGGAGGTGGAGAAGAAGAAAATATTTAGCAGACCAGTCAGGTCAGAGCGGCAGAGACAGGACGCTGTGGCACCCACCTTGGAAAGGTGTCGATCATTCCTACCTGGCTGTCGTGAGCGATGCACACTAACAAACAGCGAGTCAGAGAAAGAGAAACTCTCTGAATCGTCAGCAAGGGCCATTAGCCTCTCTGCATCATGTGGCTGGCTGGGCGGGGCTGGGCTGGGCTGTTGGGGGGCGGGGAATCGGGTTCAGATGCCCAAAGGGGCAAGGAAAGTTCTAAGCCCTGCCACGAGATTTCTACGTATCCAAAGCTGAATATTAACCAAATCCCTGGGGGCCCTGCATGGGCTGCAACCCTCCCGTTCCGAGATTCCTAAGGCTGCTGCTTGGGCTGGTGCTGCATCCTCAGTTGTCTCCAGGTTCTTGGAGTCAATACCTGGAGCCAGTACTGGGGACCTTTGCACGGGCAGTTTGGACACCCACTGTCCCACCCGTGAGGGACCCTTGAGGTCAGGGTGGTGGTACATTGACAGGAAAGGCTGTACTGGGCTGCTTGGTCAGTGGATCTGCCAGGGGCTGTCAAACTGGGCAGCCCAGGCCGGTGTCCTAGCTCTGGACTCTTGTCTCTGGGCCACGCGGCACTGGGTCTATTTGTCTATCTCTGAGCTGAGTCCTTGTTTTTAAACGTAAACTTGGCTCCTTGCTGTATTGACTGCACAGGAGACTGGAGCCCTCTGGCTTTCTGTGCAATGGGTAGAGGATGGGCAGTGGCAGCAGACGCATCCCCTAGGTGTCCCTGCCGCATGTGCCCAACCACGGACCCAGCGGGAGAGGCTTAGTCTCTGTGGCACTTTTCACCCTTGGCCTCTTTGCTGAGAGTGCCATCAGGGTGCAAATTAGCGAGGACTGGGGGCAGCTGGGGATGGTGTTGGAGTTACGCATGTCTGGTCTGAGAACCAGCAAACTCATTTTGACACAGAGACCCCAACAGCTGCCAGGTGACCCAACGCTTATACACGTGAGGTGCCTTGGCTCTGATTCCTGGGCCGGGGAAGGCACTGTCCGATGACGTCTTTACAGCCGGCTGAACTCTTCATGTGTTCTTCGAAGGCAGAATCGCTCCAGCAGCTCCCGTCGCTGCTCCTCGGTGTTCCCTCCTGCGGTTCTTCTCCTCTGCCCTGCCACCCGAGGTTCTCAGCGCGCTGCTGGGGCACGGTCTGCCTGGTGCTGCTCCCTTTCTCTGGTTATCTTTCTGGGAGACACCAGAGGGCACCATGAGACAGGACTTAATCTTCTCCTCGTGATGGCTTGTAAGAACCAGAATCAGGAGTGGCCCATTCAACCAGATCTGGGACTCCTTACAGAACTCTTCAATCCCCCCCGCCATCTGCATGGCCCAAGATTGGGTGTGACTTTCCCTCTCCCCACCCCACATGGGCCTGGCCAGAAGTGGAGCGTATGATTGCAGAGGGGGCTAGGGGAAGGGGTGTGTGTGTCCCTGTGATGTGCCCCATGTATGGATGTCCCGGTTTCCCTGAAGTCTCAAGTTTCATAGATTCATAGTTCTCTCCACAAAGAGCAGCAGCAGCAAAGATCACACTGAAATTTCAACCCACCTCTGGGGGCACAGGCCCCCTGATCAGGACTGGGGCATGGGGTGGGGAGCATGTGACGGCAGTGTCTGCAGCTGGGCCTGGTTATGGGGTCCAGCGAGCAGACTGGAGCTACAGTGTCAGCAACCGGCCTCATCAGGGCGGCCAGTGCAGTCTGAGAGCCACACCGTGGGCAGAGTCAGACAGCCCTGGAACTGTGCGCAGGGCGGTCCATTTCCTGCAGTCCGCCTCCCCTCCGCCGTGGACATCCCCAGGGGCCAGGCCGCCAACAGGTCTTAGTAATGTATCCCCGGAGAAGAGGAGTTTTTGCAGCGCTGCCCCCCCGCAATCACACAGTCCTCACCTGCTGGCAGTGACTCAGGCCCGAGTGATGCAGGTTTCTTCCTGGTTGTTGGCTTAGGGGGAGAGCGCAGCAATGTTCTCACTGGTGGGGAGGGGACTGACCCATCGCCAAAGGGGCCTGCCTGATAGGGTGCTAGGAGAAGCACAAGAATGGGAAGGTCCCTGGCTTGCCCAGGAGTAGGGCAGAGCCTGCAAGGATCTTGCTGGCTTGCACAACACAACACAGAACAGCAGGAGAGGGAATATGCGTGCAGCACGCATGCCCCCTGTACATGGCCACTTCCGTACTCTGCACTCACACACACACACTGCCTGTGGTACACACCTCCTCTGCACACACACCGCACGCGGCACAAACGTGCTCTGCACACACACACACACACACACGCCCTACACCACACACACAGTGCATGCTGCATGTGCCCACGGTGCTGCAGAATGAAGGCCTGGCGTGGGGTGTGCACATGGGTTTCTCTGTTCTCCTCCCCGCACTTTGTGTGTCTTGGCTATTTAAATGCAAGCTCGTCGGGGCAGGGACTCTCTCACTCTGTGTCTGTGTAGCACCCAATGGGGCCCTGATCTCGGTTGCAATGCAAACAATAACAACAACTCGTAGGTTGGGGACCCCTGGGTACCAATTGTTGAAACACAGAGAGCAACCGCCCCTGCCCAGAGCTGATCGCCACACCTCTGCAGCCGGCCGGGATCGGGAGAGACCCCCACTAGCCAGCCGACTTTTTTTTCGAACCCGTTCGATTTATTGAAAAATTAAAAGCACAAGCTCTGTATATATAAATACACTGACACGGCTGGCAATGTACAAGGCATCCATTACTGTACACGCTGGGACACAAGGCGTGGAGCCTTGATGGAGGCCAGTGTCACGTGCCTGCCACCCAGCTCCCGAGAGAACACATTAAACCAGTGATCACCAAAGAAATCCCTCCTCCGTTCCCCACCCCCACTTCACTGATGCCATGAGCAGCCCTGGAGTTCCCTGCACAGCATGTGTGACAGTAACGTTACTGCATGGCAGGGCACCCTGCACCTATGGCTGCACTCCTTCACCCCACCCGATGTCCCAGGCCTGGAGGGATTCTCTGTGCGGAGGAAGGGGGAATAACGGAGGGGAGAGAGACGCCGGTGGGGGAAGGGGCAGGGTGGGGGTGAGCTCTCAAGGATGCGGCTGGCTCCCCTCATCGAGGAGGAGGTGCAGGGAAAGACCATCTGGAATATGGCTTAAACTGGGAAATGAATCTGAACCACTGAAGAGAGACAGAGGAGGGGCAGTGCCCAGAGTAAATGCCCAGGCAGGAGATGCGGGGATCAGCTGGAGTCAGTGTTCTCTCTCCCACACCCTCCGTTGCTTCCTCTCCCTTCCCTGCCTTTGCCCCCACCCTACCCACGCTCTCCCACAGTCCTTCTCGGCGCTGGGGCCTGTCACCGGCACCGCTGCTGTCAGCCCCAGAAGCAAGGCACCGCGAAGCGCCCGCCTGGGGCTGGCCGCCCATGTTCTGTGCCTGGAACGTGCGTGTGTGTGAACGGGCATATGCAGGACAGGGGACAGCGCCAGCTCTGCCATGGAGGGTGGCTTCTGTGCTGGGGCATGTGGGTGCACGTGTTAACCCGTGTGCCGATCCGCCTGAAGCCCCGTCCAATCCAGCTCCCTCCCTCTTCTGTCCGTTTGGCTCGGGGGCGGCCAAGCCCCCTAAAGTGCGACGTTGAACTCAGTGACTAGGAAATCGATGTGGTCCTTCTCTTTTGTTTTAAAGGCCTCAGCGATGACACGCGCGGCTTCCCGGTGCTCCTTTCCCCGCAGCGTTGTGCCGTTCACCTCCAGGATCACGTGTCCCACCTTCAGCTTCCCGCAGTTGTGGGCAGATCCTCCTCGCTGTGGCAGGGCAGGAACAGACGAGAGGGAAACGCTCACATATATAGCAGCCTTTATCCCCAGATGCTTCAGGGGTCGCTTAGGCCCAGATCCTGAATGGTTTTTAAGTGCCTAAGTCCCACTGATTTCAATTCAGGCACCTAAATACCTTTGAGGAGCTAGGCCTTAGCCCACTCTGAAATGCAGCCATCTCTGGGGCACAACGGCTGCTTAATAGCTCCATGCAACATTACACAACAGTTTAGGACAACGAGTGAAGAATACTGTATCCAATCAAAAACCAGGGACCTTTAAAGAGGCAGAATGTAATTCCCTGGGTTGTGCTCTGGCCAATGGAGCTGGGTTAGCCTTAGGTTTACAGAAAGTGCCCAGGATGTTGGGGCATCGGAGTAGGACACAGGAGACCCAGGGTCAAATCCCAGCTCTGGCCGGCGGCAAATCCCTTCACCTCTCTGTCATCTCCCTCCCTGTGTCTATTCGTTCTGTAAGCTCTTTGAGCAGGACCTGTCTCTCGCTGTGTGTTTGTACAACGCCAGGGGCCGTGGGGCTCTGATCTCAGGTGGCCTCTTTTGGCGTTGCTGTCATACAAATGAATGACACTACTAGAGCTGGGGCGATAGCATTGCGCGGTCTTTGGTTTGCCAGCTCCCCGGTCGCTGCGTTTGCGTTCGTATTTGTTGCGTGCAATACCGTTATTCAGCCGGACTCCCTGATTAGTCTGGACAGGGAGTTCTCAGCCTGTGGCGGTCGCCTGAACCGTTTGCTTTGCCTTTTGCACATTGCGGTGCCTGGTTGCTCGTCTAGTATGAGCGCTGCTCCCTCAGGGAACCATCTTTACTGGAGATGCGTGAACAGCGGGTACCCAAGACCCAGCCACGAAGGGCATAGCTTTGCCGGCATTGCTGGAGAGCCGGCACTCAAATGAGTATTATGGCCACCCCAGCAGCTGAGCTGATTGTTTGAAGCGGTTTGCAACTCTGCTGCTTCACTTTTTGAGCCCAAGGGGGCAGGGCTGAAGAGTTACCATCAGAGACTCATAGAAGATCAGGGTTGGAGGAGACCTCAGGAGATCATCTAGTCCAGGGGTCTCAAACTCAAATGACCACGAGGGCCACATGAGGACTAGTACATTGGCCCGAGGGCCGCACCACTGACCACCACTCCCGCCCGCACCTGCTGCCCGGCCCCGCCCCCACCCCCACTCCACCCCTTCTGTGAGGCCCCACCCGTGCCCCACCTCTTCCCTGCCCCCATTCCAACCCCTTCCCTGTGGTTCTCAACCTTCCCAGACCACTGTACCCCTTTCAGGTGTCTGATTTGTCTTGTCTCCCTGCAAGTTTCACCTCACTTAAAAACTACTTGCTTACAAAATCAGACATAAACATACAAAAGTGTCACAACACGCCATTACTGACAAATTGCGGACTTTCTCATTTTCACCATATAATTATAAAATAAATCAACTGGAATATAAGTATTGTACTGACATTTCAGTGTATAGTATACAGAGCAGTACAAACAACTCATCATCGGTATGAAATTTTAGTTTGTGCTCACTTTGCTAGTGCTTTTCATGTAGCCTGTTGAAAAACTAGGCAAATATCTAGAGGAGTTGATGTACCCCCAGAAGACCTCTGACGCGTACCCCTAGTTGAGAACCACTGCTCATGGACACTTAGTCCAAGACAGGCTGAGGTGTGAGTCTAGCCCACCCTAACCTGCTGCACACTAAGTGTCCACGTGGACCTGCTACTGCACACTAACAGTTCCTTAGTGCGCTTTGATCTCACTTGGAAACTGGAGTAGGTCAAAGTGCACCAGGGAACAGTTAGTGCGCAGCCAGGTCCAGATGGACATTTAGTGCTCGGCGTGCTAGTGCGGGGCGGCTTCACACCCCAGTGTACCGTGGACTAAGTGTCTGTGTAGACAAGCCCCAAGTTACAATCTCATCCCCTAGGGGAAACGCAAGATGAGCCTCCTCTCCTGGACCTAGCTGACTTTTATACTCTCCCCTCCCTGAGAACATGCTCGCCCTCTGCTGGAGACTGGAAGACCTGAATGGTGGCAACACCTTGATATGAGAGGGACGACGTAATCAACAGCCAGCATTCTGTCTCCATCTCCCAGTGAGGGGAACGATAAACCCAGCAGGTGTAGAAGACAGGAGGGAGGCTGGATTCTGGGCATGTCCCTGTTAGAAGAGCCCAGGTGTGAAAATCTCACAAGACGTTTCAGAGCTTGGAGCCACGGAGGAGCATCTGCACCGAGCTACTCCCGTTCCCAGCACGCCGTACCTGTATGGTGACTATCCGGGGCAGAGGCTGCCGGGTGTTGGCGCCGCCCTCGATGGCGATCCCCAGGGTCGGCGCGCTCTTCACCACTCGAATCAGACACGATGTGGGCTCCAGAAGGCCAGGCTGCGGAGGGAGAAACAGCAACGCGATTGAGGAGGGCTGGGTGGGGAGCCTTCTCTCCAGGCCATCCTGCCCCGCCCCAGACAGACCGGACCTCCTGGGTCTGGGGACCCAATGCCAAGCAGGTTAACCCTTTCCAGCCTGCCTTGTTGTGCTTGTATGGGGCCCTTTTCCGTGGCTGAGGAACGTGGAGCCTGCAACCTCTCTGGCCACGGCCCTGTAGCCTCTTCAATGACCTGGTGGGAAGAGCAGCGGAACGAGCTGATTGCCTGATGCGAATGAGACTCTGGGCGGCCGAGATCCGCCATCCTCGGCTTTGCAGCTGAAGTGGGACATCACAGCATCCTGGGGGCAGCCGCAGCAGGATGGTCTCCAAAAGGCCGTCGGCCCTGAGGCACACCGGGCAGGGCAGCTGGGTGGCCAGCACCTTAGTACTACAAACTCCGGCCCATCCCAGCCTGCCTTTGTGTGCGGTGGCCTGTCTACACTGCACACTCCCTACAGTGGCGTGGAGAGTACGGACACTGCACGCCCCCAGCACAGGGCTAAATAGCAGGCTAGATGATGGGGTGTGGTTAACGCGAATAGAGTCCAGACACGCCACAATCCCCAGCCTATATACCCTGCATGGCCCTCTACACGCTCAAGCAGCGCCTCCTCACTGCTCTTGTTAGCAATCATAGCATCGTAGGACTGGGAGAGACCTCGAGAGGTCATCTAGTCCAGTCCCCTGCACTCAGGGCAGGACTAAGCATTATCTAGACCATCCCTGCAGGTGTTTGTCCAAACTGCTCTTAAAAATCCCCAGTGATGGAGATTCCACAACCTCCCTAGGCAATTTATTCCAGTGCTTAACCACCCGGACAGAAAGTTTTTCCTAATGTCCAACCTAAACCTCCCTTGCTGCAATTTAAGTCCATTGCTTCTTGTCCAATCCTCAGAGGTTGAGAAGAACAATTTTTCTCAATCCTCCTTGTAACAACCTTTTATGTTCTTGAAAACTGTTATCATGTCCCCTCTCAGTCTTCTCTTTTCCAGACTAAACAAACCCAATTTTTTCAATCTTCCCTCACAGGTCATGTTTCTAGACCTTTAATCATTTTTGTTGCTCTTCTCTGGACTTTCTCCAATTTGTCCTCATCTTTCCTGAAATGTGGCACCCAGAACTGGACACAATACTGCAGCTGAGGCCTAATCAGTGTGGAGTAGAGCAGAAGAATTACTTTTTGTGTCTTGTTTATAATAATACAATCATAGAAGGGTTGGAAGAGACCTCAGAAGGTCATCTAGTCCAACCCCCTGCTCAAAGCAGGACCAACCCCAACTAAATCATCCTAGCCAGGGATTTGTCAAGCCGGGCCTTAAAAACCTCTCTGGATGGAGATTCCACCACCTCCCTAGGGAACCCATTCCAGTGCTTTACCCGCCTCCTAGTGAAATAGTGTTTCCTAATAACCAACCTAGACCTCCCCCACTGCAACTTGAGACCATTGCTTCTTGTTCTGTCATCTGCCACCACTGAGAACAGCCGAGCTCCATCCTCTTTGGAACCCCCCTTCAGGTAGTTGAAGGCTGCTATCAAATCCCCCCTCACTCTTCTCTTCTGCAGACTAAATAAGCCCAGTTCCCTCAGCCTCTCTGTGTAAGTCGTGTGCCCCAGCCCCCTAGTCATTTTCATTGCCCTCCTCTGGACTCTCTTCAATTTGTCCACATCCCTTCTGTCTTCGGGGGATCAAAACTGGACACAATATTACAGGTGCGGCCTCACCAGTGCCGAATAGAGGGGAATAATCATTTCCCTCGATCTGCTGGGAATGCTCCTACTAATACGGCCCAATATGCCGTTAGCCTTCTTCGCAAAAAGGGCACACTGCTGACTCATATCCAGCTCCTTTTCTGCAGAACTGCCGCATAGCCAGTCGGTCCCCAGCCTGTAGCGGTGCATGGGATTCTTCCATCCCTAGTGCAGGACTCTACACTTGTCCTTGTTGAACCTCATCAGATTTCTTTTGGCCCAATCCTCCAATTTGTCTAGGTCACTCTGGACCCTATCCCTACCCTCCAGCATATCTACCTCTCCCTCCAGGTTAGTGTCATCTGCGAACTTGCTGAGGGTGCAATCCACATCATCCTCCAGATAATGGATAAAGATGTTGAACAAAACCAGCCCCAGGACCGACCCCTGGGGCACTCCGCTTGATACTGGCTGCCAACTAGACACTGAGCCATTGATCACTACCCGTTGAGCCCGACAATCTAGCCAGCTTTCTATCCACAATGGAGCATCCTGCTGCCTCAGCCTGTCCCTGTCACATGTAGCCACACACCACAGTGTGGATGCAGCTTGCTTTTCACTGTGGCATGTAGCTACACATACCCTAAAGCCACTGCCAGCTGTGTGCAGGGTAGACATAGCCTCTGAGTGAAGGACCAGTCGTGCTCTCTCGTGGCTGGGTCAGCTAATGCTAGCAGCTCCATCATCTCCAGGGGCAAAGGGCTGCATGCTTAGGGGCATGTCTCCACTGCAAACAGGGGCGCGACAGCCGCATGTGTAGACATACCCGAGCTAGCTTTGATCTAGCTAGTGCGAGACCCAGGAGCAGCGAAGAGGCACCAGCACAGACTTTACAAGCCCCCCGGGACCCTGGGGATGCTCTGCTTGGACAGCTAGCTCGTGTTGCCGCGGCTTTGTTATCTGATCTCGCTAGTTCAAAGCGAGCTCAGGCCTGTCTGCGCGTGCGGCCGTCACACCTCTGACTGCCGCGTCGACACAGAGCACGAAGGGCCCTGGGTTCTAGGCCTGCCTCCCCAAGCGGGTATGAGACGTGCGGTACTTGTGTCTGCGGGACATGGGGCCTTTATACGCAGCCTGTCTCTTTGCCCAGCAAGGACCACCGCCTATGCTAGCCCTGCTGGGTGCCTCACCGGTTTGGAGGCTGCCTCTGCTGGCCCATCGCTTCTCGGTGCCTCCTTGGGACCTCGGCTTTTCCCAGGGATCTGCTGCTGGGTCTTGTCCCTGCCGCTCAGCTCCACTTCGCCGATGTCCACCCCGCTGTCCTCGCTGAGGGTCTGCCCGCTGTCCGACAGCTGGGAGAGCGTGGAGGCTGGGGGAAGAGCAGGACCAGGGCTGTCAGCAGGAGGGAAAGAGCAGCACAGAGGCGGCGTGGTGGGAGACTTCACTCGAACACCGCAAACTTGGGCTGGTCCACACTGAGAACTTGCACTGGCATAGCTGTGTCGCTCAAGGGTGTGAAAAATCCACCCCCCTGAGAGACGTAGTTAAGCCAACCTAACCCCCAGTGTACGCAGCGCTAGGTCAATGAAAGAATTCTTCCATTGTCTTAGCTGCTGCCTCTCCGGGAGGTGGATTACCTAACCCCTCCTGTCAGCCCAAGTAGTGTCTACACTGAATAACTGCAGTGGTTGAAGTGTAGACATACCCTCAGTTTCCCATTGGGAACCCCCTGCACCCAGCGCTGCCTGGCAAGCAAGACTCCCATATGTCAGTAAAGCCACATCACCCCCCAGTCTGCAACGGTACCTGGAGTGGGGAATTCCCTGATCAAGGGCACCTGGGATTCACGCAGCACCAAGGACCTCACCTTTCTCTGTGCATCATGCAGCTGGGGGAGACTTGCCTGGAGTGTTTGCAGTTGGCTGGAATGGGCCCCGCTGAACCCCAAAATGCAGCCAGGGGCAGCTGCTTCCAGGTCCGGTTTAGAGATGGGCCCTGAGCTGCCACGTTCATTCCAGATTCAGATCCGGACATGAAGGCTCAGACACTACGTCATTGGGAGTTAGGTGCCTAAACATCTTTACAGGTCTGGGCCTAACTTCCCCAATGTTCAGATGTGGGGGGTGGGGGTGTGTGGTTTGGGCTAAGTGTAGACACAGGCCCAAATCACGAGGGCTCAGATTTTCCAATGAACCAGAGGCCCAGAAATGGGGCCAGATCATCAGAACCGTGCACATTAAGAGCTTAGCTTTTTAGAAAATTTGGCCCTAAATTCAGATCTAGGACCAGATCTGAATACAGATCAAGTGGAGGGGATGGCTCTAGGGTTCCTTTTTAGGCCCATCTCTCATTTTGACACAAACTTGAAAGCCAGCACACATTCAGCCAAAGGGTCTTCTCCGTCTCTGGAAGGAAAATACGTCCAGATTCAAGCAAACCAGAGCTAATTCATGGGGTTTGTAATAAATCCACATTCAGTTTGCAATTTCATAGGTTTTCAGGGATGTTTCCAGTGAGATTTGACACAGTCAGAATTTCCTTTGGGGCTTGTTTGAAAATAAATCACCAAGCAAAACATCAGGGGTTCTGCACTCAGTGGACTGAAAGCAGGAACCTAAGCCCCAGAGAAATGGAGCCCCCTAGTTTTGCAGAGCTGTGCGTCTATGCCTAACGCACATCAAGAAACACAGTGAGCTGCCGAACAGCTTGCATTGCGCTTCAGGCAAGCTGATTTAAAACGTTCATTTGCATATATTTGCATGAGATTTATTAACCAGTAATAAATCATAAAAAAAATACACCTCAAATTGGGTGTAAATCGCCCGTTTTATAGACCCACCATTAACTAGGGAAACCGCATTTCCCATGCGCTGCAAAGGCTGAGCAGCGGGCTCAATCTCTGCTGCTGCTCTGGGCAGCCTTTGATGTCCCCTTGACATTGCTTCGGGGCATCTTGTCCGTCCCACCCCCCACCCTCGGCTGAACGCAGATATTTTCACCTGACGTCCTTGCTGCATTCTGTGCAGCAAACAAATGGTTAATCAGAGAACTCAGCAATCAGACCTATTAGGACATCTAGGTGAAATTCCCCCCTACGCAGAGGGCCGGCAAAAGACCTACATGCCACTTAAACCCTCAGAAGAGGTCCCAAGTGGGACTAAAGTGGCATAGAGGCAACGTGGTAGCCCGCTGCACAGAGGAGAATTTCACCCAGAGGCCATTCCTCCAGACCGTGCAGGATTGTCTCCCTGCGGCACATGCAAGCAGCAGTGCTTCTCTGACACTGAACTTTCAATCCCATCTGCAGAGGTTAAGCACTCAGACCCAATCAAAGTGCCAGCGTGGCTGTCCACAGTTCTGGATGGATATCAACCAGGGTCTACTCCACACACCCCTGCAGAGCGTGGGTAGTTCTGCCCCAGAGACATTGCAAAGTGGAGGGGTTCTACCAGGTCTTCAGGACATGTGTTGGAGGGAAATGACCCCCAGGAACGGGGTGCTTCTTGAAATGATTAAGTATTAAGATACTGAGGTAAATGACTATCAGCTTCATTGCTCAGCTCTATCCTGCTTGGGTACCTCCATGGGACTAACTCAGCTCTCAAAGCCCTATCAGGCATTGGGCCAATGTAGAACCTGAGATGAGTTGGGGCTGTTCCAGGACATTACGGACGCGAGGGACGGGAAGGTTAGGTGGGAGAGGTTTGTGACGTGCAGAATGCAGTGCTGAGTCAGGCTACCCTTGACCATGGTTGGGAGGCAATCTAGGGGAGTGCCGGGAACCGGGAGAGAGGCTGGGTGCGTGCACCTGTTTGTGCAAGGGATTGGGCTGATGTCTGTCAGCAGAAGGCTCTCGGAGGAGCCTCCATCCACAGGCTCAGCAACAGGGAATCAAAGCCAGTGTCCCGGCTGAATGTATGTAACAAGAGCTCAAACTGGACTTGAAATGGGTCTCAGTAATGAAAATTCAGTTTCTTATCAACCAAGCCACCAAGCGTGCGAGGAGAGCTAGCAAAGCAGTGTGGTGAAAGCACTGGACTAGGACTCAGGAGAACTGGCTTCTGGCCCTGGATCTGCCATTGCCCAGCTGAGTAACCGCGGGCAAGTCATTCCACCCACTTTCCTTTTTCACACTGTGTCTGTCTTGTGTATTTAGTGTGTTAGCTCTTCAGGACGTAGCCGGTCTCCTATTATATCTCTGTACAGCACCTAGCGCAGTGGAACCCTGACCTCGGCTGGAGCCTCTGCTGCTCCTGGAAGGATAATAATCAGTAATAATAAATCTGAACAAACATTCTTAATGGGATTGCAGGTGGGGACTCAAACCATGACTGGGAGGAAGAAGAGGGGGGATGACGGGCTGTATCCAGAGCTGCACTGGGCCCTACGAACCCATTGGCTATGCCATGGTGGTGGCCAGGCAGAGCACCCTATACAGAACAGAACGGAATAGAAAATCACGTCATCCATCACCCACCAGCAGTGACATCTGCAGTGTGTAAATGGTACCACGAGAGGGAAGCAAAGCCACCTGCATGGAGTGTTTCCAGAGTCTGGTGTCTAGGAGAAGATGGAAAATTGCCCTTTGGGGTTTCCAGGGCTCAGGCCAGAGTCCATTCCAGGTGGGCACAGAAAGCCAGTTCGGGTGTTTCCCCCAACTGTATTTTGAGTGAATCACCAGGAGGTCTCTGCCTGTCACACAGTAGGACAAACTTTGAGGCTGATTTTCATTTACATCAAGGCCCCTTTACAGGGCTCGGGGGGGGGGGGGTGGGGGGGGAGGGGGGGGGTGGGGGGGTAAAGCGAGTCATTGACAGTGTAAACAGGCCCTAGTGACAATGAGAATTGGGTCAAACAAGTGCCAGAGAAATCCAGTCCTGGAGTCTTGGTCACGCTGGAACTGGATTCTGGCCTGGGGACACCTCAGCCAGCCAGAAAGCACTGAGCAGAGGACTGATGGGGTGGAATATCAGTTGACTCGAGTACACCCCAACATCGATCCACTGTCATAGTGACTCTAGTGGGGTCAAACGGCAGCTCTCTCCTTTGGGACCTCATGTTTCCTTCTGGGTAACTTTCCCTTGATGTCCTCTTTGCACTTCCCTTACCCCCCACCCCCACCCCAAACACACGTTTAAAAGACCAACACCTGGTTAAATCGGGCCTCTAAATTCAGCTTTTTGCCAAACAAGCTTTTCTCAACCCAGAGACTACTGGAAAAAGTCCTGGGGTTATTTCTCTTTTCTTTTAGAATTCTACCAGAAACAGATTTTATTAACAAACGCAGCAAGACTTGCCCAGGAGACCAGATGCAATGAGCTGCCTAGCGGAGCTTGGTCTTTAAGTAAAGGTCAGGTAAAATTGCACTGGAAAGCTAGGGGAGGCTTACAAAAGTTCACTGAGCACAAGGTGGTAGGAGGCAGGGTACTGTAATGAGTGCCAAGCCCCGCACCCCGTGCTGACAGCATTGCCAATGCCAAGCATTCAAAGATCATGAAATCAGCTTAAAACTCATGAGATTAAAACCATAATTTGGGCCTCTTCTGAGTTGCCCTCTCGATTTTTGATCCTAACACTTAATAATAATTATAATGATACAACACCTGGTTACATAAGAGCTAGGGATTGTGTTATATTAATTATTATTCTGAAAGGCGATGTCAAACTTTTATTCGCAATTAGGAGACCTAGACACTGATTTTTTTTTAACATGTAATCTGAATATTCTCACATGACTCCAGCATCTGGGGCTTCAAGAACAGCAAAATATTCCAATAAAATCAGGAGAGTTGGCAATGTTGCTTTTACCACCGCACGCAATTATTGGGCGTTGCCCCAATTTACCTCCTTCCTGCGGTTTCAGTAAAGGGCTTGCTTACATGAGGAAGTTATTCCAGAATAAGGTAGGACATGAATTTAAAGTGCAGTAGCTATTCTGGAGTAGCTCCCCCTTGGACATTCTTATTCCAGAAGAGCTATTCCCGTCAGTTTTCTCGTGCAGACAAACCCTTTGAAACAAAGGCCCAGATTGGAGTGTCGAACCTAAATACCTTTGAGTATCTCGAGCAGGGCTGTATTTACAGATATAAGACTCAGTCCTCAAACTCCCCCGTCAATAGGCTGTTCTCAAGGGTTTCTCCCTGCCCTTCCCTCTAGCTCTCTCTCATCTCAGAAAGACTCTCTGCCTTTTCAAGCCCAGATTTCTGGGGCTTCTCTGATCTAGCTGCCTGGGTGAGGCAGCAGAATAGCCCTGTTTTTTCCCATCACTGCAAGTCCTTAGAGTGGGTTTCACTGTCAGTTCCTCCCCCTGTGGTGTTTGCAATGCTAACATCCAGGCCTTGTGCTAGGTCAGGAAATGGAAATGGACTAGAAGTGGCTGTAAAGAAGAGTGAAACCGACTAGTCTCATTGTCCAAACAGAGCAATGCAAAAGAGGAACAGAGAGAACAGAGCGTGAACAAACCCCTTCAGTGTTACTTGCCTGAGTGGCAATTTGTACAGTGGTTCTTTAACCTGGCCATGCCCCCCAGGGTCACTCCAGCAGGCACAGCCACCCACCTCGGGCTTGGGGCAAGGATCTCACTTCATTCACGTCCGGCTCGCTGTTGGGCCGATGCACCTCCACCATGACGAAGTGCTGGTTGATCGCTGACTGCAGGCTGCCTTTGTCTGGCTCCGGATACGATGCGGGAGGGGGAGGAACAGGCATTGGGAGGCTACTGACTGGGGTGCTCTCAGGAGATGGGCTCTTCAGCCTGGTTGGAGACTGAACTCGGGGGAAGGGGCCTATCGGGTGCTGGTTGACCAAGGACAAGTGGGCACCCATGTGCCTCCCGGAGCTGAGAGTGGCAGGGGAAACGGCGGCATAGACGGGACTCAAGGCAGAATCCTCAGTGGACACAGAGGCCGAGGTGGAAGTCATGCTGGCTGTGTCCTTGTCGGGGTGGCTGGGAGGTGGGGTGGGGCTGGGAGGGGCCACGAAGAAGAGGCCTGACTGGGAGGATTCAGAGGAAGGGCGCTTGGGTGTGACTTTCGCGAGCTGGGCAGTGGAGGAGTCCAGCTCTTGAGCCGGAGGAGGAGGTGGGGGCTTAAAGCTGGGCGGTTCCTCAGGGAAAGACGAAACATCGTCCTGTGAAAAACCAGAACAAGAAGCCATTAGATGCCGCTATGTGGGACGAGGGGCCCTTCCCCCGCCTGGACACCTGAGAACTGGCCCATCACCCCCGGAGCCTGGTGTCCTGTCACCTCCAGTGACGCGTGTCAGACGTTTCACCTGGATTGGAGGTGACAGGCTGGAAGTTTCTTCCTGACCTCAGGAGCAATCTGAATATCCCCTGGAGTGTGAAGATTGATAGAGGAATAGTCCTGTTTTTAGCTCCAGTAACTGCGGATGCTGTTCTTATTCACAGACCCCAAGTCCTTTTTTCTAACTATGCTGCATTATTTGTTCCAATCGTGCCCTGCTGCAGTGAGTTCCACAGGTTAGTGATGGGGGAAAGTATTTGAGAAGATGATGCCTTCAGTTAGCATCTGTTTCCTTTTGAGGAAGCACTGGCTAGAGAAGGTGAGATCTCTTACCAGGGAGATGTCCGGCAGGGCATTAATACTGCTTTGGAGTCCCTCTCCGCCTCCCTCCAGGTCTGCGGTGTTCTAGGCACACAAAGGAAGGGGAAAAACAGCCAGTCACTGCACTGTACAGCAACACAAAGCAAAGCAGAGGCCCTAGCACGAGACGCTGCCCAGGGGTTTCGGGTGAATCTTAGAAAACCTCACGTGGACAGAAAGGTTTGCAGCAAATGGAGCTTTTCGGTTGCAATGAGAAAGGTTTGTATTCATGGCAAGGTCGCCCCTGCAGCATGGGAGATCCAAGCACCACAGCTCTGGCAAAGCAACCCGGATGGGAAACTGCTTCTGCCCCACGTGCAGACTAGGAGGGCAAGGCCTTCAGCTCAAGCAGTAGCTTTGTGGGTTCAAGCGATGGACTGTTGTTACATTTGTTAGTTTTAATAATGCAAGGGACCCCTGCGGCCTGCTGCCGCCGTCTGCATGGCCCCAACCCTCCTGTTAATTGCAGTGGGGAATTTTAGGGGAGCAAGGGATGTAACCGTCCAGCCCACGGTTTTTATCTTGGCAGCATCCCCTTTAAACACAGCCCTTTGCTGAAGCCAAAGGGCTGGCTTCTCCTCTCGCCCACTCTACTGGGAATCAGGAGCGCCACCGCTGTGAGCAAGGGGACGCTCCAGTCCGGTGCAGCGTCTGCAAGAGGTGAGAGAGGACTGATCGCCGGTCCATGGGCGCAAACGCCCTTGATTTCAATGGAGGAGGCACTCGTGTTAGTTAAGAGCAGAATTTGGCCTATGATCTAGGTAGCGTCGAGTGCTCAGAGCCACCAGGGTGGGAGAAGGGTCCTTCCAAGTGAGTGGATCTCTCTGGGATCTGCCTTTGCTTTGCTCAGGCCTGGGCCGTCTTCAGAGGTGCCGCTCCAAGGACTGGTGGGGATGGAGCCTTCCAAGGACCAGGTGATGATCGTGGTGCATAGCTGCGCTAGACTGGGGATGGGGCGCAGGGAGTCCCTTTCCTGCTCTAGGCTACCTGGGGAAGAAAAGCATGGCCAGCAACGAGGGTGGGGCATGGCTGAGCCCGCACGGAGAAGGTGCACTGGCTATGACCTTGCTGGTCACGGTGTGAGATCACCGCTGGGCATTTGAGTCTCGCTCTCCAGGTTGGAGGGTCTGGTTACTCTTTGGACTATGGGCTTGTCGGTATTGGGGTGGGAGCCACCCTCACGGTAGCGGCAGCTCTGTGTGGGTGCCTTGCCCCAGTGACTTGCCCTGGTGAGTAAAGCAAACCCCGCTCCAGGAGAGCTTAGCACTGGCGAGATGTGTGGTCATAGCCTCAGACCGGACTCGCCCTGAGTCTGCCGTGACTGCGTTCAGGACCCAGAGGGTGAGGTGGTGTGTGCGGGTCTCCCTCTCTGCATCTGGGCCTCTCTCTCACTTTCCGCCAGGAATTGCAGCATCGCTGCAAAGAGATCACCCTCCAGCTTGGCAGCACTTCCCTTTCCACATTCCCTTCCATTTCACATCCTTCTCCCCATGCTTTCCCCCTAGCAAAATGCTTCTTCGGGAGCCAGCATGCCCCAGGAGCCCAGTGCCGTTGGCTCGCTCCCCTTGCTCGGCTGAGCCACTCTCATGGTTTGACCCAATCATGTTTTCACTTCCTGGTGGGATCTTCCACTCTTTGCGGGCTATGAAAGGGTTAAATCAAGATGCTCCCCCCCATCCCGCGCACACACCGCCCTGACACGAAATCAGACCAGACGGTTTCCGATGCAAATGCCTGGCAGATGTTGGGTGTGTTGGGTTTTTTTTTTCTTCATTATAATTATAGCCAAAATTAATGATCAGATGTCAAAATACAGCCTGGAATATGTCAACGCCGTCAGCAGAGCCCGAGAAATCAGCAAAAGAATTCAATGAGTTCGTTAGTCTCTCGGCACGGTGGGGCTGTCAATCAGGGGCGGGGGAGAGATGGGTAACGTCAGCCGGAGGAGAGAGGCTCGGAGCAGTGAGCGCCTGGCTAATGAACGCCGGGGAATTCAGGGAAATGTCATTTCCCTGCACGGAGGGGTTGTGCAGATCGGCGAGGCTGACGCAGCACTCTGCATCCCCGTGGGGCTGGCACAGTCCCGGCTGGCCCAGCAGAGGGGAGGGCAGGGGCCCTGGGCTCCAATCTGACTCCACCACATGGCGGGAGTTTGCCTCAGATGGGCTATGACCCCTGTCCCAAGGCCAGAGCCATCACTTTTCTGCCACCATGGCCCCTGCTGATTAGAGCAGCTCCCTGTTCGAAGTGTGACTCCTGGCACTCAGCACCCGCTAGGATTTCAAAGCACCTGGCACAGCAGGGGTAAGGGGCACAACTTACCCCTTTCAGCCTCTGAAAGGCTGAGAGTGAGACTCCTGCCATCTAGTCCTGCAGGCCCTGAGTGTGAATCCAGGCACGAGTGCCCTGGACCGTGTGAGTTCTACTGCGCTCCACGCTTGGGAGTGTGAATTGTAACATGCTGGGTGGGGCCCCTGGCGCTGATAGGCTGGGAGCACGAATGCGGACACGAGGGCGTCATTCTCACTGCATGTGGGGGCAGGGAAGGAGAGAGAAGGCAGGCCGCTGTGTCCCCCTGCCCATAGTAGCGTGCTCGGGGCCTGTTGCAGAGCATGGCTTGATTTTGTCTGTGTGGAGGGGACGGAATTGGGTTAAAAGCCCAACGATCAGATTCACCCTGGTTTTAGGCCAGTGTAAACCCCGGCAGAGGGCCCAGATGGATGGTGGCAAGTCCTCCACAGCATCAGAGTGGAGTGGCATACTGGGACTATACCCCCACTGGTACTAGGGGACAGAAGGGGGCCAGCACAGGCTCCAAATGCTGGCAGGTAAGCCCAGAATCAACCTGCTTGTGTAACCCTGACAGACCCCACTCGCTGGCGAGTGGGATCGAACCTGGGACCTCTAGAGCTAAATGCACGAGCCTGTACTTCATGAGCTAAAAGCCACACGGCCCTTCGCTCAGGCTGTAGAGCAGACTCATTAATCTCTCCCGAAGTGGTCTCGATGCCACTGGCTGGGACAGAAACCACACCCAGGAGGTGTGTGGGTGACACTTGCAGAGTAGCGGCTGCTTGCAGGGTTTAAGTTGGCTTCCTCCCGCAGGAAACCCGAGGGAGGGCCGTGGTGGAGAGAGCTCCCTGGGGTGAAACTCCTGGGTTCCAATAGCACCCAGCACTGTAGTATCCAAGCCCTGCAGCCTTGCTCGCCTGGAGGTGGAACTGGCTCTGCAGTGTGGTTATAACATCTCTTGATCCCACGAGGCCAGGCAAGAGCAAATCACGCTCTCCAACACACTGTCATTTGGAGGGAACCCGGACAACTGGATCCTCTCCTTCCCACCCTGGAGAACCGCTGTGCACTAGCGCTCAGATCCACACTCACAGGCCATGAGTGCAATGGGACCTATCTACCGGGGGAGGGCGCAGGGGGCACTGGTGCTAGGATCCATGTGCCCCACATATAAGCACAATGGGATCTCTAGAACGAGGGAGCGGCATTTGCACCAGGATTCACACTCATGCTCAATGACACTTCGCCAACCAGGTAAAGCGTGTAGCCCAGAGGGGGGCTAATTAACAAGCAAATCAAATGTCATTTGTATTCCCATGGGAACCAGTTTATTCTCATGGCGGGGGCATTTAGAAAGAATAATATACAGCTCCTGCTGGATTAGCAAAATGCCACTTAACCCACTTCTATTTAGACTGATCTCGCCTGCCTTCCGCAATTAAGTCAACAATCAGGCAGTTTACATCTGCAGAAACACTGATCCACAGCGTATTTCCTTTCCCTGGCATTAATGAGGCTGTTGGTTCCTTTGTGCTGGAATGGGCAGGGTCCAGACTGTGTTTAACCGCATGTTGTCTAGTGTCGGATAAACAACCGGTTTGTTTGAATCTGTGGTACATGTGCATTTCCCCATCTGCTGGAAAGCACTCATCCCAAGGCCTTCCACCCGTTAGATGACTCACATCCAAACCAGGCCCCGCAGGCACCCTAGGCAGGGAGAACATTTGAAGAAATTGCTTCTCCTCTTTGCAGCTTTAGGACAGGGACTAGGGGGCGGGGGAGAACGAGGACTTGAATGGACATGGCTTGAGAGCAATGGTAGCATGGGAGCCCGTCCCACAGCCTGGCACACCGGCAGGAGTAGAAAGCAGAAAGCCTTTGTTTCAGGGCAATGAGTTCTCATTCCCAGCGAGCCCAGTGTTGGGCCAAGGGTTATTTGGCAAGAAGGATGGGTTTCAGTGGGGTTAGGCTTTGGGGACAGATAGCCCCATTAATGGATAGGGGATGAATTCATCCTTAGTCCCAGCCTGGCTAGCTGTGGGGCGGGAATTTCAGGAAGGTCTGATTGCATGCAGGGTTAAGGTGGGCCAGTGGATGTCAATGGAGGCGGGGTGGGGGGAGACAGTGATTTCAAGAAGAGACAATTTTAGGGAGCGTGAACTTCAGTCACCCCCCACCCATGCGATCCAACAGAAGAGGGGGACACAGTTACTGGGCCAAATTCAGAATTGGGCTAAGCACCTGCAGTGAGCTGCACCCTCTTACCCCGGCTCCGTACCCCCTCGCAGGAGAGAGCCGCCTAAATATCACCGTCTCCTCCATGATACGATCTCCAGCTGCTGCCCCTAAGCCTATAATCCCACCATGGCTTGTCAATAACCACACAGGAAGTGGTAGCACTTCCAGTCCCCTCCCCATGTCGCTGTGGGGGGAGGCAGCTGGGTCTGTAACCCTTCCCTGGCCAGACTTTCAACTGCCTGCCTGATGTGCCAGAGACAAGAGCTCCAAGCTTTCAGGCTGCCACGTGAGCCAGGATGTTAACAGTTCACCAGCCATATGCAGCCCGGAGAGCTTCCAAAATGCACATGCTAGACCAGGGGTGGGCAAACGTTTTGGCCCCAGGGCCACATCTGGGTATGGAAATTGTATGGGGGGCCATGAAGGCTCATGAAATTGGAGGTGGGGTGCAGGAGGGCTTGAGGGCTCCAGCTAGGGGTGCGGGCTCTGGAGTGGGGCTGGGGATGAGGAGTTGGGGGTGCAGGAGCGTGCTCCGGGCTGGAACCAAGGGGTTCAGAGGGCAGGAGGATGATCAGGGCTGGGGCAGGGGCACGGGAGGGGGTCAGGGGTGCAGGCTCCAGGCGGCGCTTACCTCAAGCAGCTCCAAGAAACAGCGGCATGTCCCCCCTCTGGCTCCCCTGCGGAGGCATAGCCAGGCAGCTCTGTGTGCTGCCCTGTGCGCAGGCACCGTCCCTGCAGCTCCCATTGGCTGCAGTTCCCAGCCAATGGGAGCTGCGGGGGCGGCACTTGGGGTGGGGGCAGCGTGCGGAGCCCCTTGGCTGCCCCTACACGTAGGAGCTGGAAGAGGGACATGCTGCTGCTTCCAGGAGCCATGCGGAAAAGGGCAAACCCCAGACCCCGCTTCCAGGCGGGAGCTTGAGGGCTGGATTAAAATGTCTGGAGGGCCAGATGTGGCCCCTGGGCCATAGTTTGTCCACCTCTGTGCTAGACCCCCAGCACCTTTGAAGCCTGAAGCCCTGCAGGGTGAAGTCCACTGAGTTCCTGTTCAAAAGATCTTCCCCTGGCAGGATGGGTGAAATATTAAGGCTCCAGAGCCTTATAAATAGGGAAGCTTAGGAGACAGGAATCGAGACCCACCTTTAACATCATTGGGTTAAAAAAGTTTCCAGGGAAGGTGGAGTGAAGAGAGAAAGTATTTACAGAGACAGTAAAGTCTGCTCCGCCACACCAGGCCTGTGTGGCTACAGATGGCCTGACAGCTCCCGCTCTTACACCATGGCCATCACCAGGGTATCTAAAGCCTTTCCCAAAGACCTGGTCCAATGTGCAGTCTCAGTATCAGCACTACACAGGTAGGGGAGTTTGCACTCTGGTTTGATGGATGCGCATTGCAAAGCTCTCCTGTATGGCGCAGGGCTGCTGGCAGGGTGGCTGCTGCTTTCTCTCCCTGATCCCGGTGCAGTTCTACTCCAGCCAGGCCTCAGAGCTAATGGGCTCGGTGAGGAGAGTGGGAGGGACGGGGTGTTTCTATTGCACAATTTGGCTAGCCTGGGTCTCACGGGAAATAAACAAAAAACCTGCCCACACTGATCAGGGAACCCCTGGAGAGACCCTGCCAGTAACAACCAGGCCTAGGACCAGGTGCAGCTCGCTCAGTTTGGATTATCAGCAGGACCTGGGCTTTCTGGTGACTGTGCCCTTTACAATTCCTCTCCCCCTGCAGGGTGAACAGCACCGAGTTCCTTCCCTTCCTGCAGGACAGGAGGATTTCTCAAGGGTCACACTGCAGCAAATCTTTACGCTGACCCATGAGTAGGGCCCTACCAAATTAATGGTCCATTTTGGTCAATTTCATGGCCATAGGATTTAAAAAATTGTAAATTTCATGATTTCAGCTATTTAAATCTGAAATTTCACCATGTTGTAATTGTAGGGGTCCTGACCCAAAAGAGGCCTGGGGGGGGGGGGGGGGGAGTTACTAGGTTACCGTAGGGGGGGTTGTGGTATTGCCATCCTTACTTCTGCGCTGCTCCTGGCTTCAGAGCTGGGCAGCTGGCTAACAGCTGCCGCTCTCTGGCCACCCGGTGCTGACGGCACCACAGAAGTAAGGATGGCAATACCGCCACCCCCCTACAATCACCTTGCGGCCCCCCCCACTTGTCTCCTCTGTGGAATCTGTATAAGACAGGGTAAAATGACACAAAAGACCAGATTTCATGGTCTGTGACGTGTTTTTCATGACCGCGAATTTGGTAGGGCCCTACCCATGAGGATACCCCCCACTGGTTTACTCTGGCGGAGACTACAGGACTCCTGTGATTTTACATCCATTCCACCCCATCTCTGTTTTGACCAGGCTGTTCCTGTATTAGATCTCAGCTGGAGATACTTCTGAAATGTTCTGCCATAGTAATGGGCATTTCAGGGAAAGGGCTGGCAGGCTGTCTGTCTCCAGACATGCCAGGCACCGTGTGCAAGGGGAACATACTCACTGAGTCAAGGCAGCCTGCCAGTCTTCTCTTTGCTGCTAGGGGGTTCTCAGCAGCCCCCGGGCTGCTCTATGCCTAGGCCCTGCCAACAATGCTGCTGACCCTGGCTGTTTTCGGCCCGTCTGCGTGGAGATATAAATATGGTTCCATTTTTTGCTGAGCTGCCCTAAAAGAGGACTGGATTTCCCTTATGCCTAATATTTCTGGGCAAAGTAGAAATTGCTCCTGGCCGTAAAAGGTAATGGCTTTTAAGCAAAAACGTGCCTTTAGGAGCTCACTCTATTTTAAGATCAGGTTTTATTGGCTCTCACTTTAAAAGGCCACTGAGGCCCCATGCCACAGCTTTGAAAAACAAGTGTTTAGAAATAGCTCTGCTCCTATCAACCGTCTATTTCTCCTCCCTCTAATGTACGTTATTCATGGATCCTAAGGGCAGAAGGGGCCTTTGTGATCATCCAGTCTGACCCCTGCAGAGCACAGGCCAGAGAATTTCACCCACTGATTTCTGTACTGAGCCCAACCTGTAGCGGAGCTCGGGTGTAATCTTTTAGAAATATACCCCGTCTTGCTGTAAAAACTCCAAGTGATGGAGAATCTACCACATTCCTTGGCCATTGGTTTCAATGGTTAATTAAACTCACTGTTAAAAATTAGCATCTCCTTTTTCCCAGTTATTGCTAACGACAGGAGCCGGGCAGAGAAAGGTCATTCTATTTCGAGGAGGGTTTTGGTATTTTGAAATCTGGTCTTATTCAGAGTTGGAATAAAATTGAAAATTCCCCATGAAAGGGAACAAAGTCCCGGCGCTGGGACAGTCTGCCTGGTGGGCTGCCACTGAGTCCCCGACCCTGGACGGCCCAGGGATACCAGGCTCTCAGTTCCCTGGCAGCCTACAGGTGGTCTGCTGGGGAGGTGGGTAGGCAAGATGGCAGGAAACCGGTGGAAACCTAGTTTCTGTTGGAAGTTCGTCAAATCAAACTGTGTCCACAGAACATTTCAGTTCTGACAAAATAAAGTTTGTCAAAGTTTTTCCAACAGCAGTACTAACAACATGGGCATGGACACAGGGTAATAATAAAATAACTACTTATATGGAGATGTATTTTATATTCTCAAGTCCCACTGCGCTTTACTAACATATATTGCTATACAACTGGGATCACTTTGCCCTCGGCTGAAAGGTGACCATTTCTGGTGTGTAGCTTGACAGCGGTTTAACACCTCTGAGCTACACTACACATCAATGTCATTTTAGCACAGGAGATAACAGATATCCCACCTGGGGGGCTGCTTGGCATGGTTCAATTGTTTCCTTCTAACCCATGGAAATTAGCTTCCTTTCTCATTTTGTCTGTATGAAATTTTAGTTTGCGCTGACTTTGCTAGTGCTTTTTATGTAGCATGTTGTAAAACTAGGCAAATATCTAGATGAGATGACATACCCCCGGAAGATCTTTGCGTACCCCCAGGGGTATGTGTACCCCTGGTTGAGAACCACTGCTCTGGATCATGCTGCCTTCCCCAAATACGCAGGTGGGGTGAAGGGGTGGAAGACCTTTCACGAAACACCTTAAAACATCGGACTCCATTCTTTCAGCCACAGCAAGCAATATTGTGATTTCCTGCCAAAATTCCTTGTGCTTCTACTGAGATGCTATCTAAACCCACTGCAGATTCATGTGAATTATTACTTGTCAGAAATGCCTGGGAGTTCCAGATTCCATGGTGATGTTAGCAGAGACCCACCTCCAGCACCATTACATTGTTAAGTGAATTTATTGGTCCTCTTGCTTCATTAATTGAGTTTATTATACTGAGAAGTGGGGAATCTGAGAGCACTTCTAGAACTTCAGTCTCAGAACTAAGTTTTCAGGATGAACAGAAAGGTCACTGCTGAATGGTAAATTTGGAGGAGATGAACTGAGATAATTTAAAGCCCCTGTCTAATCTCCCCTCTATGTGGATTTAAGATACAACAGCCACAACCCATCATTTCTTCAGGAGACGGGAAACAGGCAGGCAAAGTGACTGGGAAAACAGGTATTTCGTTTCACCACCTGCAGGAACCTGGGATCATTCTAACACCTTTTCCAGTTGTTCTCAAGCACCTTCCATTTGAGGGTCTCAAAGCACTTCCCAGATATTAATTAATTAAGTCTATCAAGTCACTGGTCCCTCCCCAGGATGGCAGGGCAATACACTAGTCTAACTTTACAGTTGGGAAACTGAGGCACAGGAAGATAAGTGACTTAGTGATCATTCCCTGGGGTTGGTGGCTGAGCTAGATGCAGGGTCCAGAAGTCTTGACACCCAGCTCCTTGCTCTAATCACTAGATAACCCCACCTCACTTTTATTTAGACCTCTGTCCCTTTAAAACCAGGCATGGCTGATCCATTTTGGGTAAAATAAGAACCAAAACTGAAACTTTGTTCTGAACCCAACCCCAAGCTAGGCCTTTTCAGCTACTGGTGAGCATGGTCACTCAAGGATGAATGGACAAGGAGATCAAGTTACCCTCCCCATCTCCTGCAATGAGTTGTTCCACCCAGAATGGAGTTCATGCTTATTCGCAGGGGTCAGGATGTGGGAGGACACTGCTGCCCTCTATGCAGTGTCTGTTCTGGAGCTACAGGGCCCAATCCATCCTGGTGTCGAGCGCCTCCCAGGAGCTGCTCAGCCCCTCGCAGGATTGGGCTCTGTATAGAGAACTATGCTGTCTGTCAATCTGGCACTACATTCGCTACGAAATAATGACCACATAAAATCAATGTAGATTTCAATTTTGTAATCATAATAATTACACAGCCGGGAAAAACCCAAACCCCTCTCCAAATCCCTCAGGACTAGCTCGTTTTTAAGCAAATTCTACAATACCTGAGCTCCTGTGATCAAGAGACTGCAGCTGATTATTACATTGTACAATTAACCCCTGCTTTGCAGAACTGAGCAGAGAGCCAAAGACACATTAAACTAGGAGGTGATAACCAGGTCTGGCTGGGTCATAGGAGGAGGAGAAGGACCTTGGAGTATTGGTTGATCATAGGATGACTATGAGCTGCCAATGTGATATGGCTGTGAAAAAAGCTAATGCGGTCTTGGGATGCATCAGGAGAGGTATTTCCAGTAGGGATAAGGAGGTGTTAGTACCGTTATACAAGGCACTGGTGAGACCTCACCTGGAATACTGTGTGCAGTTCTGGTCTCCCATGTTTAAGAAGGATGAATTCAAACTGGAACAGGTACAGAGAAGGGCTACGAGCATGATCCGAGGAATGGAAAACTTGTATTATGAAAGGAGACTCAAGGAGCTTGGCTTGTTTAGCCTAACTAAAAGAAGGTTGAGTGGTGATATGATTGCTCTCTATAAATATATCAGAGGGATAAATACCGGAGAGGGAGAGGAATTATTTAAGCTCAGTACCAGTGTGGACACAAGAACAAATGGCCTCAGTTTCCCCATCTGTAAACACCTTTGCAAATGCTTTGGTCACTTACAATGATTTAGTTACAAAGTATGATTATTACTACTACCTGGGGGTGACACATCCCCCATGATGGGAAGGAATACAGATGGCCTGCACACCAGATGGAATCATGCGATCCGCGTGGCTCATGTAAGTAAGTCCCTTTATCAGATAGAGGGCCAGAGTCTGCTCTCAGTTATACCTAGGTATATCCCAAGTAACTTCACTTAAGCCCACATATATACACGGGATTTTCTGCTGGTGTAAATAAAATAAAAATCTGGCCCTTAGTTTGGTGTGAAGTGGCACTTCCCAAGTTTCTGCTTTGTCAAATGCATTATCATACAAACTAGTGATTAAAAGGGGTAGCCAATCATCTAACTACCCTCGCGGTTCATTTTTAAAAATGTCCAAGAGACCAAATAACCAAACGTAGCCAAATGTATTATCTAAAGACAAAGTACCACGATACGAAAACGAGATATACATGCCCTGCTTCCAGGAAGCAAATTCTTACCTTGGAGCAAGTTCACTTCACACTGAAGGTGTGCTTCAAAGTTAGACATTTCAGCTAGTAGAACTGATAGTGTGATGTTACAAGTTACAAAACTCTTTACACATCACTTAAAATTTAAGTTTGTCCCACTACTTTGTGCCAGCTTGTCCTTGGTACCTCCCTATACTTTCCAGAGCTCATTTTGAATGCTATATTCCAAGCATTGATGAGCCATAACAAAAGTACTCTCTGGCTGTACTTGGTACGAAATGTTCATGCATCTTTGCCTTGACAAGTTTCCTCTTTTTTAATTCCAAAGCTGCTTTCAGTTTTGCAAAGTGTTGTGGGATAGGTGACATGGGTGAAGAGAACTGTGGGAAGCGAATAATACATTCAATTAACATAACTTCCCAATACCCATATATATAAATACCACGTGCATACTACTTATTAACATGCTGTATACTACAGCTAACATATATACATTGGCTAACGGACCCCAAACCACTCCATTTAACCTTCATTGTGCTACCTTCCCAGCCTAAATAGCACCTTTCACCAAACACGGCGCTATCCCCTCTTCACGGGAGCATTCTGACAATCTACGGGACTTCCCAGAGAGCGGGGTCATTAGATGGTGGCGGGGGGGGAGTGCACAGCATGAGGGATTTATGAAGTTCCTCCTCTTTCCCCAGAGATGCCCCCCCCAGCTCACATCCAGCGCAAGGGGATACTAAGCCCATCTGCACCAAAGGAGACACTGACAAGAGTTCATGGCAGGCAAAGTCAGGGGTTAGCAAAGCACTTTGAAGCAGAGTTGTCCAGTGAGGTAGTTCTCATTAGCCCACTGCTCACTCGAAGCACATTTCGTCAGACAGGTATGCATTTATCTCCGCATGGACTAACTTCAAGCGGTCCAAATGCAGGCGCAGTTCCACTGAAACCAATTACTACACCAGCTACAGTCCAGGTGCTTTACGATTCCACCTGCCCTGCAGGGTGAATTCCATCCAATAACCTTGAGATTCCTCCCTGCAAGATAGAAGGGGCTTTTAAAGGTCCATTACGGGATGCACTCAGCCTCACAAATGAGACCTTGCAATCATTCACCGTACAGTGGGGTCAGGCTCAGCCCCTGCGGGATTCCCGTGCAGCTCAGCAGAGCGGCACTGGGGATGAGTTTGGACTGGTGTTTTTACACACCTGGACCCTGTAATTTAGCCTGCTGTCGTGTATGATTCCGCCCCGGTTGCAGCCTTTTGGGGCTCAGTGTGTCTGGAAGATGTTCTGCAGACGGATTAGAATTGCAGTACATGAGAGTGCCGGGCTTCTCAACCAGTTCTGTCCTAGAGCCCATGGTACAGCAGAATACAGTTTCAGCAGCCCCTCCCCGAAACATTTTGAGACCCTCTCCCCATCTAGCCATACCAAAAAAGGAGAGTGGTCACGCCCCCTAGGTTAAGAACCCATGCTATTATACATTGCTCTTTATGGCGCTTGAATCAAAGACAATGTGGACCTAAGATGGCCAATGTGGCCTGCCCTAGATGGCCAATGTGACCCCCCAGCCAGGGCATAGACTGGCTGATTACACAGAGCAGCGGACAGATGTGGTGCCATGATGGAAGGAGCAGGTACAAAGGTATCATGAGACAAGCTGGAATGAGACAGTAGGTAGAAAGGACAAACAGGGATAGATCAGATCAGCCCAGGAGACTGGCGCTGAACTTGCCCTTCAAATCTGCCACTGTTGCACCATCAAGTGCACTGGGAGCTTTAGTGTAGACAGGGCGCCAGCATTTTCACGTGGCCCGAATCGGGTCAGAGGGCATGGCGGTAAAGACTTCAGAGCCGTGTCTACACTGGAGCTCCAAGCATCGCTGCCCCAGCAGGAGTTCCAGGGAGGGAGATGCTAAGGAAAGGCTGAGAGCTGGCAGAGGCAAAGGAAATGAAAGCAAACACCGAACGAGAAGGCATCAGCCTCTGGCAGCAAACAATTGAATTATGCCCCCCCCCACTCCCCCATCTCTTTCACTATGGAAACCACAGCACGCAACTCCCCACCCCACTGAAAGGACCCTACCTCCATCAGGTCTATTAGCCACAAGAGCCGCTCCTGGGGGAACAGATTCAAACAGACATAAAAGGGAAAAACAAAATGTTAGGGAGGAAACAGAACAAACGAATGACACAAAGAAAACACTGCACAACCCCCTCCCCATCCCCAACCTTGCCATCCCATGGAACATGCCTTGGGTTCTCTCCAATGCATTCAAATAAAGGCAGCAAGAGCCCCGTTCAGAGAGAAGAGCAGGGAGATGGGGCCAGATAACTAGCATCGGTGGACTACATGGGCCCTTTCTTGGTTTGCACAGAAATAACAGGCCCCCTTGAGTTCCCCCTCTGTCATCTCCTCCTTCGGCATTACTGGGCAGAGTTAAAGCAAAGGATCAGGGTTTTAGGGGCGGGGGCGTTACAGGAGCTGGCTGATCTGGCCACACTGGTAGCACTAGACTGAGGCTGCAAGTCTCACGTGTGGAAAGGAAGAGCAAGGATTGCCTGAGGAGTGGCTGTTTTGCATGCCCTGGCTTCCCTACAGACCCTGGGGCAAACCCGGGGCTGATTTACACCCCAGGCAATCCCACTGATTCCTATGGGGTATGGCTCCGTGTGCTCCGAACAGGGTGTAATTTGGGAGGGGGCTGCTCACCCTGACTCCCGCATTCTGAAGCTCTATCCCGTGTGCCCAGAAGCAGGAATCAGTCCGTGGTTGGAGAGTGGTGGATGAAGGCAGGAATGCATCCACCTGCCCATTTGGGATCTGAAGGAGTCACCCATATTTTCCCAGCCTTCCCTATCCCCCTGGTAATCATTTGACTTCAAAGAGCTAACCCCACTCCTGGTTGAGGATTGTTATTTGCCAGCACCTTCTCCTGCCTTCCACAGCTCTGGAGATATTTTGCTGGCAACCTCCTATGCCCCAGAGTGACTCTGGAGTCTCCTGTTTGGACTAGAAATGTAGAAAATCATCCAAATCATAGAATATCAGGGTTGGAAGGGACCTCAGGAGGTCATCTAGTCTAACCCCCTGCTCAAAGCAGGACCAATCCCCAATCTTTGGCCCAACAAATGGTCCCCTCAAGGATTGAACTCACAACCCTGGGTTTAGCAGGCCAATGCTCAAACCACTGAGCGATCCCCACCCCCTTGATCCAGCACGCTGCTTTAATCCAGCTCAGCTGGTGCAGAAGGTATTAACTATGGGACTCCCATTAAAGGCTGAAAAACCATGCCCAGTGCCATGAAAAACTTTTAGGACCTATTAGGAAAAACTTTTTCACTAGGAGGGTGGTGAAACACTGGAATGCGTTACCTAGGGAGGTGGTGGAATCCCCTTCCTTAGAAGTTTTTAAGGTCAGGCTTGACAAAGCCCTGGCTGGGATGATTTAGTTGGGATCGGTCCTGCTCTGGGCAGGGGGTTGGACAAGATGGCCTCCAGAGGTCCCTTCCAACTCTGTTATTCTATGATTCTATGAAACTTATGCTCGGAGCTCAGATCGGGCTGCCTCATCCCCAAGAAAGGCCCCTCTGCTTCTCCCCTGTTGGCTGCAGAGCCTCCCATTAGAACAGAAGCCTGGCCTGTTTTCCTACTGCCCCCTCGCCGCGCTGATCGGGCAGCAGCCGCGGTTGTCTGTTCCTTTCATGGAGGTTTTAATTTCCAAGGCAGCTAATGTGTTTATGATGAAAGCCAATTTACGGCTGGGAAATTAATTTTGTGACCGCGCCGCTGCACGCTTAGAGGTGATTATGATAACTTAATGAGATGGTGCACGCGGCGACGACCCCGAGACATTGTCACTCACGCGCCAGGAGGAAGAGGAATGCAGATGGCGCGATTTCCATCATCCCTGCTGGGACGGGGAAGGGGGTGGTAGGGAGCACGTGTGGTTATGGGGGCATGGGGAAGAGGGGGACTTGTTTAAAGGGACAGCTAGTATCATCACTATAATGGCAGGCCAGGGGCTGGGAAAGGCAGTTGGAGCCCGGGCCTGTGCAATGAGAAACGGAGGGCGGTGATATAAGGAGGGATTTTCAAGCGGGCTCAGTGTTGGTCAGACTCTGCTGGCACTCCCCACTGACTTCAGCGGGGGCAGAGTGTGAGCACCCCACCAGGTTCATCACCTCTGCGGTCCCCAGGACCCTGCAAATGGCCCTTTCCCAAAGACCAGGTGTGTCATCTCCAAGGTCCCGCATGACCTTCAGCGGACGTCTCCTCACAGATCATGGACACAACCCCGAGGGCCCTAAGGACTTACAACCGGACCCTCCCTAGAGGAAAGCAGAAATCCTCCCGCTTCTTTGGTTCCCTTTGGCCCATAGCGGCAGGAGGGTGGAGTGCAGAGGGTGATTCAGTGCACTGGTCTCCAGCACAGCTCTGCCCCCTCCTGCCCCCATTCCCACTGGAGATCAGGCATGTGACTGCTGAATTGCTTACAGGGCGTGCACATGCATTTTCCATGTGCTTCAAGGGTCTCTCCGTTTGCCCTGGCTGCCTGGATGGGGTCCACCAATACCACTCGTACACAGGTCAGGGGAGATCTCGGGGCACGAGTCTGATGCTTCAGCACCATTTCTGGCTCTCGACCAACCCCCACCTGTTACTGAGCCCATGCGTGTGGCATCGGGGGTAGAAGTGCTGTCACGGAGCCACCGGGGGAGCCTTTCCAAGCAAAACATGATATTCTCCAGTATTATAGCTATACCTCGGTTATTCAGGGTTACAGGGTTTGCCCAATGAGAGCCAATCACAGGCCAATCAAAGCTGGCACCTTGCCATCAACAGTGGCCCAGTATCTCTTGCTTCAGCGGGAGAGATTTCCTCTTCTCTCACACAGTTCACTCAGCTGATTCTGCCATGCTGTGGAGGTGGAGGAGGGGATGGGCTAGGGGGTTGGAAGGTAGATTCTTCCCGGATGCCTGTGGCGATCTGCTTGTGCCCTGAAGCATGTTCGGTTTGACCACTTTGATCTTAGCTTCAGAGCCGTGGGTGCAGTGAATGGGCAGCAATTTTAGACCGAAGCCAGCAATGCTGTTCTCCTGCCCCCAGGCACCTTCTCCGCCCCACCTCTGCATACGAGACGAGGGTCTCCGTGATGCCTGCAACCCACTGCCAGAGTGGAGCCCCTGCACCGTGTGAGCTTGGCGATCATTTTGGAGAGCCGAGGGGGAGTAGGTTTGTGGAGGGTTTGGGGGGGGGGCGGGAGGGGTTTGCAGGAGGACTTCACGAGATGGCAGGGAGCGGGTAGGGCTTCACGGAGAAGCAGGGTGGTTCGGGAGGCTGACTGGGAACGGCAGGAAAGCCGAGTGTACTCACCCGAGCCGAGCTGACCGTGGTGGAGGTGAAGTGGCTGCAAGTGGAGGAGCCGGCGTCGCTGTAGGACGTCATGGAGTAGGAGTCGGCACTGGGCACCGAGGGCTGTCGGGCCTTCATGGACTCGATCTCCCGCTTCAGAACCAGGGTATTGAAGCGATCGAGGTCCTGAGGGGCTATCACCCCCCTCACCTCAGATAGCAGCGAGAACTGGATGGGGGGGGGTGGGGGGGAGGAAAAGGTCAACATGAAGATAGTGCATGAGACAGCTGGCCTTTCGCTGCACCATGATGCCACGCGTTTTTTAACGCCTTGGTGCCAGGTGTTGGAAAGCCGAACACCTTTGCAGCCAGGCCTCCTAAGCAGATCCCGTAGTATTTACAGGTTTGCCTGGTCACAAAACGACCACGTGTGCTCCAGCCAGCAATAATGCAAGCCGGTGACCATTGTGCATGTAGAAATGCACAGATTTGCATGTGCAAATGTTGCATTTACTAACCGTGTGTGCATCAAACCCAGCTGAGCCCATAGCCCCATTCAGAACAATGCTCTCGGCTCTCAGCACAGCGGGTGCGTTCCACAGCCTAACGGAGGAGGGCTGAAGAAACCCCAGTAAACTGGACATCCATTTGCTTTTCACTCTTCCCTCCTCTGGCAGCAAACTCCATTTACTCCCCTTGTGGCAAGGAGCCTGGTCTCATTACGCAATCGGTAAAAGCAGAGTGAGCTTCTGTTCCCTTACTTAACCGCAGCAGTAGGGGCCATTAGGGTGTAGCGGATTTAGAACGAGACCTGCCCCCTGGTTAGCCGCAGCGGGAGCGGGAAGGGCATGCGGCATCTCCGACTCTGCTATTGCAATGGGGGACACATGCTGGCAGCCCTGTTACCTGAGTCCCGTGGGATGGAGGCTTTGTGCTGCCTGCAGCAGCCCACATCCATCCGGCACTCGTTAGCTAAGAGCAGTATGGGGGGGGAGGTCAGGGCAGTCAGTGACCACCCCCATTCTCAGGGAGAGGTGTCTTTCAGGATGTGCCCCTCCCACTTTCTTGCCCCTTTGCTCTGCCCCCCGTAAAGCCCTGGGTGATTTCATTGCCCACCTGGCGGCTGTGGAACGGATGCCCCATCACCCGGGGGGAGGGATAGCTCAGTGGTTTGAGCATTGGCCTGCTAAACCCAGGGTTGTGAGTTCAATCCTTGAGGGGGCTATTTAGGGATCTGGGGCAAAAATTGGAGGATTGGTCCTGCTTTGAGCAGGGGGTTGGACTAGATGACCTCCTGAGGTCCCTTCCAACCCTGATATTCTATGATTCTATGATTCACCCTCCTTCAGAGACACTCTCCAGCATGGTTGCTGGACTTGCCTGGGTTTAGAGGGGCTAAGCCCATGCTCCTGCCCTCTGTTGGCTCCAGGCTTCCCTCCCAGCTGAGCATGAGCACGAAGAACTGTGTGCATGGCCAGATCGCACGGGGGCTCTCTCCACGGGGATGTCCGCTATCTCCAGCCCTATGGCTGGAGTGACTCTAAGCTCCTCAAACCCTGGGACAGAGTTTGTGCACACGGGCATTCTGGTGAGGTGGTTCAGGCTGTAACCAGCTGCCATCACAGCCCCTTGTCTCAGCCACTCCCTGCACCCATAACCAGTCATTAGTTGTGTTGTGGCAGCACCTAGAGGCTCCAGATCAGGGCCCCATTGTGCTAGGTGCTGCAGAGACACAGGGAGAGACAAAAAGTTTACAATTTAAACAGACATGGGTGGGAGGGGAAACAAGCCCAGAGAGGAGCTGTGACTTGCCCAAGGTCACGCAGCAGGTCAGTGGCACGGCTAGGAACAGGCCCCCCAGTCTCCTGACTCCCAGTCCAGTGCCCTCCAAGCAGACCATGCGGTATCTCTGCTGCAACTTTGGCTTGGGGAATTCGCTGGCCTACAAAACCGCCCCATTTACTAATGGCTCGCCAGCTGTGGTGTAGTGGAGCTGGCCTGACTTCAGCCACAAGGTGCGGTTCCATTTGCTCTGCTGTGGGTGAGCCGTGCTTCCCTGGAGCTGGGGGTGGCTCTCCCTTACCTTGGCGTGTGTGTTGAGTAGCTCGAAGAGAGCCATGACGAGGGAGTCAACAGAAATGTTGGTCTCCTTGTATTCGTCCAGGTAGTAGGCCATGGTCGCCCGCTCCTGTTCATTCAGAAGGTGGCGAGCTTGCGCCTCTAGCATGACGCGGGTCTGGTTCACCAGGCTGCTCAGCGTCACCTGGGAGCCAGCCAGGCCCCTGTAAAACACGGGCTGAAAGAGAACACATGGGAACTGGTTTACCCTGGGGCTGGATGGCTGAGAAACTGGCCTCAGCAGACAGAGAGGTCGACCGTAGCACCACGTTAAAGGTTACATCCCACAACCCAGGGCCCCTGCTCAGCCATTCCTGGCTAGCTAATACTGGCTTCTGTCAAGGCTGAACTGAACTGAGAGCTGGGGAGAGGTGCCTTGACAGAAGGCAGCGTCTCTGATCTTCAGAACCGGTGCAACGTGGACAGCAGCAAAGCCATCTGCTCCCCAGCCCAGAGTTGCCGTGCCTCAGCCCAGGCTGGGAGGTACCAGGTCTCGGGTTGAGAGGGGAGTGAGGTCGTCTGGTCTGGTTGATCCTCGGCCGCCCTGCTCAGGCTCCCACTGGTGGTTTTTGTGAGGCGGACGCTGAATGGAGAGCGCAAGCTCATTTCCCGCCGGCCACCAGGTGCTATTGACTCAGGCCCCCTGTAACGGGGGAGTCCGCCACTGAGCGCAGCAGCGCCTGGTGGTCAGCCCACCCCACCGGCTGGCATTACGGGTGCCCAAGGGTCCAGTAGATACATCTAGACCTAAGGGTCCTGGGAGTGAATGGTGCTTGGGGAAGGAATCTGGACACGGTACCTCTAAAGGCCTGAAACCTTGCAGAGAAAGCAGGGCAAATGTCCCCTCTCCCCCAGCTAAGTGGGAGAAGGGGAGCAGCAAAGAGGCCGCCAGCTCCTCACATAGGGCAGGCGCTGGTGGGCGGAGGAGTGGGAGGCTAATTGGGAAGGGAAGCCTTGCAGTTCACTTCATTCACAATCCCAGCTCCAGGAGAAGGGCTGGGGAGGGAACCCTGCCTGAAGCAGGGCACAACTGACTGGCCTAAGGCTGAGAGTCTGGGAGAGGACCCTAGCTCCAGAGACAGGGCTGAGCGGAGCTCCTGCCTCCAGGACCGTAGGACTGACCAGTCCCAGGCAGAGGAGTGACTCTTCACAGGCCAGCTGCTGCAAGAAGGGCTGGGAGCAGCTCCAAAGGGGCACCGCCATAGCTGCCAAAGAAGAAATGGAAAGAAGTCCTAGATTCCAGGCAGGGATAGTAGAATCCAGAGAGCTGGGGAAAGATGTTGACAGGCTTGGAGAAAGGGAGGCGCAGCCCCGGGAGAATGGCAGAGGGAATGAAGGGAACAGTCCTTGGCCGCCTAAACAGGGCTGGAACCCGGAACAGAGGGTGGGCCTGGGTTCCCCGACCCTTCCCCAGGCCAAGAGCGAAGGTGTGGGCATCAGAAAGAGAAGAGGCCAAACATCCTGGGTCCCAGATGGAGGTCGAGGGGCCCAGGCTCAAAAGCCACTAGACTGTGGGTCCTATCCGGCACTTTTCTGTTAACCCCGGAAGGGGAACGGCCTGAGCAGTGCCCTGGCCACAGGTCACATATAATGACAGACCGTTGTGGCATCGGAATGACTGCAGGGGGTGCTAGACTGAAAAAAGCCCTGCAACACCACACCCAGGCCCAGGGAGGGGCTCTGGAGGTGAAGTGTGACAACACCCCCATTTTCAAAATCAGCCTCTCCTTTTGGGTGTCCAGCTCTGGCTCTCCAGTGGCGCTGAGCATCTGCAGTTCCCCTGGGCTTTAATTGGAGCTCTGGGCACTCAGCCTGCTTGGCAAACAGCACCCACGTGCTCAAGGCTGGGCACCCACACGTGACAGCAACTAGCACTAGCGGCCACTTTTAAAAAACGTTGGCCTTTGTCATTACTAGGCTGGATTTGACTTGGCCTCTTAAAGGGGAGGGAGCTCGCTGGTCCACTCCCAATCCCCCTGAGCCATCCAATCTTTCAAGCTGAGAGCAGGCTCCTAGCTGAGATTCTCCACTCCCATTATGTGCTTCCAGCAGAGCCATCCCCTTTAAAAAGCCGCCTTTATGAGAAATCATCGCGAGAAGACAACCCCGCCCAGATTACTTCTTAGCCCTGAAACAAGAGGTTTGTTATCGGCTTTACGTTGAAGTGGCTCCACAAGCCACAGGGTTTTAATATTAATCTTTTCCTCTGGTCCCAGTTCACATCCTTCCATGGGACTAAAGCCTGATATTTAAAGAGAACTTATTGATGTCCTGCACATGACTCGTCTCAACAGCAAGCTACAGAACTGCCTGTTATTCGTTAAACAATCCACTGTAATTGCAAGGTGTCGCTTGACTGAAATCAGACGGATAACTCTGAAAGGGGGTGTCAAGGTTCCTTCCCCACTCTGAACTCTAGGGTTCAGATGTGGGGACCTGCATGAAAGACCCCCTAAGCTTATTCTTACCAGCTTAGGTTAAAAACTTCCCCAAGGTACAAATTTTGCCTTGTCCTTGAACTGTATGCTGCCACCATCAAGCGTTTTAAACAAAGAACAGGGAAAGAGCCCACTTGGAGACGTCTTCCCGCAAAATATCCCCCCAAGCCCTATACCCCCTTTCCTGGGGAAGGCTTGAGAATAATCCTCACCAATTGGTACAGGTGAACACAGACCCAAACTCTTGGATCTTAAGAACAATGAAAAATCAATCAGGTTCTTAAAAGAAGAATTTTATTTAAAGAAAACATAAAAGAATCCCCTCTGTAAAATCAGGATGGTAAATACCTTACAGGGTAATCAGATTCAAAACTTAGAGAATCCCTCTAGGCAAAATCTTAAGTTACAAAAAGACACAAAAACAGGAATATACATTCGCTCCAGCACAGCTTATTTTACAAGCCATTAAAAAAAAGAAAATCTAACGTGTTCTAGCTAGATTCCTTACTAACTTAACAGGAGTTGTAAGGCTGCATTCCTGATCTGTTCCCAGCAAAAGCATCACGCAGACAGACAGAACACTTTGTTCCCCGCCTCCAGATTTGAAAGTATCTTGTCCCCTCATTGGCCATTTTGGGTCAGGTGCCAGCGAGGTTACCTTTGCTTCTTAACCCTTTACAGGTGAAAGGATTTTGCCTCTGGCCAGGAGGGATTTTATAGCACTGTATACAGAAAGGTGGTTACCCTTCCCTTTATATTTATGACAGGGGGTGTGGCATGGGGAGCTCGATCAGGTAAGAGACGCTCATTAGTGCTCTGTGTAATGAGAATAGTCGGAAGCTTGTCTCTCACCAACAGAAGCTGGTCCAATAAAAAATATTACTACACCCACCTTGTCTCTCATTTCTGTAGGCATTTGGCAATCTGCTTTCCTTCAGAGCTGGCAATGATCCAGTTCCCCTCCATGGTGCCTAGGGCTCTGTGCCGAGATGTGTCACTCTACGTTGAGGGGTAAGATTGAGATCTTGACCGCTTGCAGTCATGAATGACCTCCTGGCACTATTCAGAGTCCACAGCCAGCCGTCCTGGCCAGATTCCAACCTGGGTCATTCAGCCAACCTGACCTCCTGTTGTTTGAATTGGTTAGGATGTACCTCACTTCTGTTCTGCCCTGTTGCTGGGCACTGTTAAGCAGCTGCTATGTTTCACCGCAGAGGTGGCTGCCCTTCAGTGCTGGGCTAAGTGATTCCTTTATAGAAAAGTTTAGGAAGTGCTTTGGCTCCATTTGGATGGTAGGGGAGATAGCAAGGAAACATCTTTACCATGCGGTAGAGCTAATCTTATGTTTCTAAAAGTAACAGACACCTCTGTGGCGTAGGATGAAGCTGTGCTGAAGGGCCCCAAGGAAAGTCCCAGCCAGGTCTCTTGGCAGGAGTGACAGCACTTTGCATGTCTCCAGTGCATCACAGCTGAAGATCTCCCACCCTTGAGGTGAGCAAACTGTATTCAGATGGACAAACTGAGGCACAGAGAAGCAGGACTGCTCCCTCCTCAGCTGTGACTCCCCAACACCAGTTCCATCGCACTCACAACCATCTCTGATCATCCCTAGGATGTCAGCAACACCCCTCCTGCCAGGACCTGGCCTAAACACACCACCTGTTTGCCCTCTGGAGCCAGCCCTTCTACACGGACTCTGCTAGGAGATGAATGTGGAAGAAGGAAGCAAGGGAAGACATTGAAGAACAGGACTCGGGAGAGGAGAATTGAACAAGTGAGTGCTAAGATCAAGGGAGAGCTGCTAGTGGCATACAGGTGTGCTGTGTGATTGGGTGGGTCAGAAGAGGTCCCTGCAGCAAAGTGAGGAGAGGTCATTCAGTGCAAAGTCAGTGGGGCCTAGAGGCCACCATGACTGTCGTGCTCCACATGAGTACAGAGAAAGGCAGACAGGGACAAACAGAACCCAGGAGTCCTCACTCCTCGTCCCCTAATCTGACCCTGGGCCCACCCACAAGCAGGAATAGAACCCAGGAGTCCGGAGTCGCAGGTCATTGCTTTAACCACTAGACCACACTGCATCTGCCAGTGAGTAGGTGATGTGAACCAAAACTGCAGTATCCCTAGGTTCCTGCCAAGAAAGTAGTCCCCCGCCCCCAGAGATTAAAGTGTGACTATCTAAAGCTGTAGCTATATAGAGCTAAAATATTACTGCACAGCAGCTGGAGAAACAAAGTGTTTGCCCTGTCCCCCTTCAGCTAGCCAGGAAGTTACGCCTTCAATAGCTACTGAGTTAACACCAGGTTGTATTGCTCCCGGGGTGGGTGAGTGCCAGGCTTCTTTCTATGTGAAGGGACAAAACAAGATCAACCACAGTTCCCTCCCGCCCACCCCCACTGATGCAAGCTCATAGCAGAACCCAGACTGAAGAGCCTGCAGGGTATACAAGGCAGCCAGCAGCTCCCAACTGAGTGCCAGGGAGATTTTCAAACCTGGCTGAGTTGAAAGGGCGTTTTCTTTTGGAGCAACTTCTAACCTGATGCGTTCCCTGAAGAGGCCAGGGGTCTGTTGTTCAGCCTTCCTACATCAAGGATGCAAATTGTTGTAAAGAAACAAAAGCCAAGCGAACGAGACACGGGGAAGCAGGGAAAAGCATGCAGACCGTGCAACATGTTTTGCCAAATAAGGAGTGTACATCTGTTATCAGCGCATTCCACCTGTGAAACTTCCCAACTCATTTCCATTTAAAAGGAGGAGGCTGCACCGAGAGAGATGCCGATAATCTCAGCAAAGCGGCAACTCCCCGTCGCCGGATTCCTGGCTGCGTTGTGATGTGCGGTGCCCGGGTGGGGAGCTACCCGGTCTCAGAGACCTGGCTCCGCTCAGACTGCTGGGCGTGGGTGTGCGAACGTAACATAGCCAGGTAGAAGATTATATTGGCGTCCAGGATGTTTCAGAGTTCTCAGCTGGCAGTGACCGGTTCTGCTCTGTCCCTTTTTCAACATATAATTATTCTCAGTAAGAAGGCAGCGTGATCTATTTGAACTCATTAATCACAATCTGACCCTGCTGTTTTCCCTGCACTCTTAGTTCAGAATTAACCGCCCCCCCGCTCCCCGCCTGCAGCATCTCCTCCCAGGCACAGAGCCACATCTGGGTTCCTGGATCTCTCTCCTGCTGATGCGTCTTCGATTTTGCTCCACCTCTGGGGTGCAGCTCAGTAAAGCTCCCATGGGGCACAGCCCCGGGAGGGCCAGCAGTGCACCACCATTCGCTTGCAGGAGGGAAATCACCTACTAACACTGCAGCTCTGAGCCCCGGTTGAATGCAAAGCTGTCTTGGGCAGAATCAGATTGAAGAGCGTCTCCACTCTCTAGGGGCATGCCAGGGTGACTTGGGGGGGTGACAGAGTCATTTAAATGTACCCCTTCGGATGATCATTCGGGGGAGGCGGCTTTCCAGTCTTCATACCCACTGCTGCAAAATAGACCTTCAAACTCAGCCGCCACGTTAAGATAATCGGTTTCTATGCCCCTCCTCTGAGCAACGATTATAGTGTAGGCAGCTGTCCCCTCCGTGTCCTCTCAATCCAGGTCTTAAGCAGACCCGAAGGGGAGCTGGTGGGCAGGTGAAAGAATGTGACTGCTCTCAGCCCTGTGGCGCTCCAGGGCTTTGGAGACCTGGGACAGCACAGGGTTTGATTGACCAGCTGAGGAGCCAGAGAGAACCCCAGGGTCTCTCGAGGGCCAACAACCTCAATAAAAAGAATTTCGTTTATAGTCTTTAACATTGAGCCCCATCTCATCTTGCCTGGAGTGGAGGAGGATTCCGGATGAGCTGAACAGAGCCTTCAGGGTGGTGGCTTATAAAGCCATGGGATAGGTCCAAGGGCTGCTTCCTATGGTCTTTCTCTCCCGTTCCCAGGGCTGAGCGCTGTATCAGTATGGCAGCAGCCGGCAGAGACAGAGACAATAAAAGAACCAAAGCGAAATGGAGGAGGGTGCATGCCTGTGTCAGGCAGAGCTTTGCTGATCTCCCTTCTGCCTCCAGTCTCCTGGCACTGCTGCGTGAATAGCCTCGGAGTGCAGCTGAGCACAGCACATGGGCGCCCGCGGTGTGGCAGACCTGCAATATCTGCCAGACACCCTCATGACGGACTAGACTCTCTCTCCACCCACAGCCTTGAGCAGGTTGAGCCTGCCAGGTATTACAGGGCCCTGGACTGAGTCTGATGGTTGCCAAGTATCCCCATAAGGTCGCTGACCTTCACCTTTGCCTGTAGGCTTCCATCAAGTGAGTATAAGCTAAGGACAGGGCTACTGTTAGACTTGTCATTGTGAAGGGGAAAGACAGAGCTGGTGGCACACAGGTCCCTGCCACACCTCCCACCTCCTGGGCACGCAGGTGAAAGGGTGTGGCTGCTGGCTGTGGCCTGGCCTGGCCGTGGTGCGTTGTACCAGCCCTCTAGAGAACCAAGACTTGCAGACCTGGTCACCCACCTGCCCCCACTGGGACCCAGACCCAGTGGTACATACTGTCCCAGCCCCGAATGGCTGGAGACAGAGGAAGGGATGTGATAATGCATCAGGATCAGACTGGGATGGAGATGGCTGAGATTAGTCTCTAGGATGTCCCCTCTGCCTACTCTCTTGTAGCGAGGATGCAGCTGTTGATTCCCGGTTGGTCACGGGTGCTGTAAGAATGGCAAGAGAAATCCAAAGCCATCTGTCATCCTCTTCCCCCTCCAAGAAAGGGCACTATCAGTGTAATGAACTGGAGTTATGGGATGGGGTGGGGGGGAGGAGAAGCCTTCTATCTCTGCTAGTCCATCCGGAGAGTCTAATTTCCACAGCGCAATGGACGAAAGCACCACCAGCGAGTTATCCCATTGCCCAGCAGCCTGGGTCGTCTCACTCATGAAACCATGCAATGCAGAGATATCTGCAGCTGCCAGCTCTATCCCAGGGCCTGGCTCTTTCACTCTTGGGTTCAGCTGTGGCCCTTTATGACTTCCCCCAGAACTGACACATCACCAGGGAGATCTGAAGAGCGGGGAATGTGAAGTTCCCCTCACCTTTGCAAGAGTTTGGCTCCATCCTTCTAGCTTTTGTCTGTTTAAATATCTCTTCTTTGATGCATATGGGAGATCTAGAGATAAGCAACCCCCACCGTAGCAGAGCTCTCCCCTGGAGCAGGGCTTTGGCCAGGCTTCCCCACCTTCTCACCTTTTAACCCATCTGGCAATCAACTGGATTGCCTTGCCTGATGGAAACTCAGAGCATCCCCATCCTCACTGGCGTCCCGATGCCAGTCACTCCCCAAAGGTCTACAGCACTTGCACCCATGCATGGGCAAGAGGGTCTCGTGACCCTGACCACAGAAGGTGGCTGGTGGAAGGGAGGGCAACAGCCAGTTCTCATGATGGAAGGGGATCAACCTCTTCCCTCTCTCCTAAATAAGGGTCAGACACCAAGGCCAGCTGGAAAGCACTGACGAATCAGGAAACATCTGCATGCTCTTGAAGAGCAACATCTGGGTTGTCTATCAGAGTGGGTGAAAACATGTTTGGCTATTAAGGTTCTTTCTTCTTTCCTGCAACTTTCTTATTTCCAAGCCATCTCTTCCTGTTTTAGAGCGGAGCCCACTGGCAGGACACAGGGCTAAGCCGGGGCTCGCAGAGCAGCTCCGCCCCGACACTGCACGGGGCGGTAAGACCTCGCTCTGCCTGAGTTATTAAAGTACTCTGAGATCGAGATCACTTTCCATCAAAGTGCCACATAAGTGCTCCGTATCATTATTCTGTCATTCTTGGAACTACAGAATTAACCATCTGGGATCAGTCAGTTGGTCCGTCAACTCCCATATCCTACCTCCAAGGTGACCAATACTTGATGCTGCTGGAGGAAGATGAAATCCCTGCCCCAGCACACAATGCCCCAGGATAATTGTGCCAGGCTGCACATGAGGGAAGGGAAGAATTACACCCTGACACCCTTAAGCAATCAGTTTATGGCCCGGAGCATGTGATCTGATGATCATTACACCTCCGCTTGCATGACTGTTGCTATTTCTGTTGGCCATCAAAACTATTTAAAAAGCCAGCCACCATATGCATCCTAGGCAAGATGCATCTTCTTTCAGCACCAGAGCCTGATGAGAACTTCCCTTCAGAGCTGACCTTATTGCCAACTCAAAGATCATTCAGAGGTGGCAGATAAAGATCTGTGTATCTACTACCCTGTTTTTTATCATGGCCTGCAAAACCTCTCAGAAAGTCGGAATCCAGAATCCTTGGCCACTGCAGCATTTCCCCAGAAACCTTTGCACTGTCACACTATTGCATCCTGCCACTGCACTGTTGCAAGACCACCATCTCATGCCACCGAATGTCACTGCTTATCTATCACTATAAAAATCAGTGTGCCCCACGAAAACCCACAGTTGATCCCACCTCTTCTCCCCCTCCCCAGTGATAGGAAATGGAGCAGAAACTGCAGTGCACAGGTGAAGGATTGAAGAATCAGAGCATCATAAATCACAGTAGCCTGCAAAACTCATTCTCCGAGAGGGAGGAGGAGGGAAAGAGCTGGGAATGTCTGATGGGGTGGGGGAGGGAGCGGAGAACTGCTATGGTAATTAAAAGCAACTTACAAGCTTTTTAAAGTTCTTCCGCAAGATAAACCGCTGACAACTGGACATCAGCTACCTGCCAGCTGCACCACCCAGAGCAGCTGCTTCCCGCCCAGATCCCCGTTGCTCCAGTAGGCTGGCCCTAGCTTCACAAGAGATGAGCAGCTGGCGAGCATTAGGAAGAGGGGGCTATTGAAAGGGAGGGGAATTGCAAGAGGTGCAATGGAACGAGGGGGCCGAGCAATGGGCTATCCCAGAGCAAGAGTCTTCAAGCTGGGAATACGCTCAACCCACAACACGCAGAGCTGCATTTCCAGCACCGTGGTTTGTTTGGGTCTTTGGTTCAGTGGGCTTAAAAGAGAGGGTGCCGGATTTGGATCTCACACACCGGTGCTCCGTTCGCTTGGCTGCAGGGACTCTGCATGTCCGCTGGAGTAACAGCGATCACAATCTGGCCAACAATTGGATCAGGACTCGGATTCGGATTCCAAGTGCTCCTGGAGCATGGGGGGGGGGTTTAGTTTCAGATTGCAGGAGAAGGGGGCTTATCTCCCAGAGCACGAGATTTGTACTGTCTGACCAAAGAAGAGCAAGGCAGCTATGCAAAGATGGTGCTCCTCTCCCCGGGGAAGCTGTGCTGTCTTTCACGCATTGCTGGTGTACAACTGGCTCTCCAGCTTGCCCAGGGCAAAGCCTAATTCCAGCCCGCAGGGGCTCCTCGGGCATCTCGTTTCATCTCCCCGTGTCCGGAGTCTTACCTTTGCCGTTGCCTCGGCTGTGTGATCACCAGCTGCCCTGTGAGGAGAGAGAACAACCTTTAGCACCGACCCAACTCAGAACAGTCCGAATTGGCAGGGTGGGACTTATTGGCATGGACCTTATTAAAAAGGCTGCTTGCCCCTCCCCCATTGTGCTAGGTTACCACTAGAATATTAAATTGCAGGCCATACGTCACTAATGGCTTCTAGACCAGAGGGAGACATGTTCTAGACCCCAGGGCACTGTCCCATGCTGCTGGGTTCTAGGCTATGGGCACAGTCTGCTGGGTTCCAAAATATGGTCCTAGGGTACAGGTTACCAGGTTCTAGGATAGGGGGTGCTAGGTTTCAGGCCACCGGTTGCTGGGTTCCAGATTACAGGTACATATAACGGGTTCATGGACCATAGCAGGCCAAGTCATGGAATACAGGCCACTAATCTCACAAAACGACATCCAGGCAACTCTCTACATAACCCCTGGGATGCTGGCTTGCAGGCCATACAAAGCAAGGTTCCACAGATCTCACGCTGAATGCATACAAACCCTGCTGTGTTCACCGGGGTCTCTCCGATCTGGGAGCTCGCGATCCACTGGGTCTCATCCACAGTGGTGCGGGCGTGCGGCAGCCTTCCAATGTCCTTCACGGTCATGATGAGGTGCCGTGAAGACTTCAGCAACTTCACCGCCTCGTCGTGGGGGATGCTGAGGAAGCTTCTGCCGTTCACCTCCAGGATCTGATCTCCCACCTGCAGACACAGGGAGAAATGAGTGACCTGGGTGAGCCCGGCAGACATCCCAAGCATCTCTTCATGTTAGAGCCAAGCATTCCTCTCGCTGGTGTTACCAGGTATCCACCGCGTATCCTGGTGTCATGCCTTATCTACAGAGCAGTGCCCCTCTCCTGGCATTACTGCATCTCTAGCGTTTCCTTTCTTTTTGATACAGCTGCAAAACCCCTTCCTGTGATGGTCTCCATCTTGGCCAACTCACTGGGGTGTTGAACTGGGGACCCGCAGAACTAAAAGAGTGAGCTACTACAGCTTAAGCTAAATCACCCAACTCATCTCCTCTGTGGACCAGGCATAGAGAGGGACCCATAACACACGCTCACCACTGGGTTACATTTCCATCCTCCTTAAGTAATGCTGAATCACCAACACTCACGGGGTAAGATATTCTAAAGGGATCAGCGGCCTTTAGCAAGTGAAGGTGTGAGTCTAGCATGGGTATACCTACCTGGGCTAGCTTTAATCTAGCTAGCATGGGTAACGATAGTCGTGTAGAGATGGTGGCACAGGCTAACAACCAGCGTACAAGCTGGCCAGGGAGCCTGGGTATGTACTTGGGTTGGTAGCCCATGCTGCTACAGCTACACTGTTATTGTATGCCTACACATGCTACAATCACACCTTCCCTTGCAGTGTAGACGTACTCTTAGGGGGACCAACTAAGTGGCTGGGTTTTCCAAAAAGTTCAGCACCTGGGGTACACGCCGGGTGCTGAGTGCTTTGAAAACCTGGCCCTTATTTAGGTGTCTCAATAAGTCTACACGGCAATTAGACACCTGCGGCTGGCCCGTGCCAGCTGACTCGGGCTAAGAGGCTGTTTTATTGCAGATATTTAGCCTTGGGCTGCAGCACAAGCTCAGGGACCCTCCCACCTCGCAGGGTCCTAGAGCCAAGCCTGAATATCTACACTGCAATTAAACAGCCCTGCAGCCGGAGTCAGCTGGCACAAGCCAGCCATGGGTTTTAACTCCAGTGTAGCCATGCTCTACACAGGAGTGGAGCTCTTCTGAAACCCTGGTTCCAACTGTGCGCGATGAGCAGTCACTATCCGGTTGCCCACTGGGCACAGAAGTGAGGGATGAATGTTGCTTTGGGGCAAATACGGATTGGCTGGTTTTTGTTTTTTTTAAATGGAACATAGTTTCGTATTTTTCACCGACTGAGTATTTTCCCTGGCCACCCCTCTGCTAGCTGCTGCGGTCTACCCACTGTCCTGCTTTGACCTCCCACTAATACCTCCCTCCTTGAGTTCAACCTCTGCATTTACACTAGCTCCAAGCTTGCCCTCAAATTCTCTCGCAGTTCCTCCTCTCTGGCAAGAAGCTGAGCTAGCAGGGTTTCTCCTCTGCCTGGTGTCTCCGTATCACAACGCTGTCCTTAGCCGGAAGCAGAAATCAGTCGGATGGTCCCTGGTTAGCTGTATTTGTCACCCAATAGACATGTAGGCAATTAAAGGCTTTGGCGCTCCAGTGGGGCAGGGCTGCATTGATTCCTCCGGTAGCCAATCTGTGTCTCTGCTGATGGCTTCTATAGCTGGGACCTGCCATGAGCTAACACACTCTGTAACCTCTTCTCTTTGTGCTCCCTGGGGGAATCACCTGTTTTATTACCATCCTGGCCCTGGGAGTCTAAGCCTCATCTCATTCAAACCAGCGGGATCTGGCCCTAGGTTCACTGGCTGGATTAACACTGTCCCCTTATTCTGTAATCACTCCTAAACCCCCAGCTGATTTCCGAGCCCCCACATGGCGCTTACAAACCAAGCCAATTAAACAAATCAGCCGGAAGCTGGGAAAACACTCCACTCCCCTGATCAGTGCCCTGTTCACCCTTCCAAGTCCGGATGAAATCTGGGCTTGGTTCCGTTTTGAGCTGCAAACCCTGCTCCGCGGCTCTGGGTAATTCACTCCCGGGGGCGCACATTCTGCATGATACATTGCACGGTTTTTAACAACTCTCCTCTGTTAATCCATCTGCACCCTTCGCCCACTCGGAGCAAGAACCGTTGCTGCCTCCCATGGGTTTTTCATTAGTTTTCCTCTTGCAATTGTGTGTCTGCAGTGGTAGCGAACTTTTCTGCAAAGGAGTCACAGCCTGGACTGTGCCTCCTGTATCCATGCTCATTATTTTGGCTTCAGCTGTAGCTGACTGAATCTGAGTAGCAATGGTTATTGCTTTTTCTCGTGTAAGTTGTGGTTCTGAAGTAAGCGTTCTCTTACACGAAGCATGGTTGTTTTCTCAATGAGCTGGTCTCTAATCATCTCATCTGCCATATTCCCAAAGTCACAAATTACAATCAGACTCCTCAGGGAAGCAATATACTGCTTTATAGTTTCCCCTGATTTCTGCTCACGCTGGCGAAATCTGTAGCGATTAGCTACTACATTCACTTTTGGCACAAAAACATTCTTTAATGCAGTGAGTGCAGTCTCATATTTATCATCTGCAAGGGGAAAAGCGTAAAATATACGCTGCCCTTCTGCTCCAAGGCAGTGGATTAGCAGAGCACGCTTTCTTACTTCAGAAATCTCTGTAGCACTGATTGCAAGCAGATAAATCTCAAACATATGGATCCAGGTAGTAAAAGCAATTGGAGGCTCACCTGGGCTTTGCAGAAAGGGTGCAGGTGGATTCAGAGGCAGAAGATCCAACCTCACTGCCAAAATATTGTATCAACCAGGCAAGATACTAACAAGCTTCAACAGCTTGTTCAAGAGGTTTCCACTTTATTTTCAAATAAAATAGAGCAAAACTCTATTTGCTCTATGCTGTTGCACCCTCGGTAGCTCTCTCCCAGCCTCTCAACTCCTCCCCCGCCCCCCGTCCTTTCAGACTCCCAGCAGCCAGTGCTCCCAATTCTAATAATTACAAGCAACATCTAAACACCACAGTTGGCCTCTTGGAGCTTCATCACACGGTCTCAGGGGAAACCAATGTATAATCTCTTTGGATCAGGCTTCCATGCTGCTGGAGACTGTCACCTTGCAGCCAGATAAATGTTGGCTGCCTGGAGTGTCACATGGATGCATCATTTTCAGCACAGCTGAGAGTTTTATCTGCAGCAAGGAGTCCATCTCTTGGCATGACAGGGCACAGCCCTTAGCAAACAAGGGTGCAGCCGACACCTTGCTCTCACTCCCCGTCTTGAAAATCTAATGGGGAGTCACCTGCAGAGAGAACAATTGGCCACTTCAAACATTTCACTAGCCTATCTATCAGGGCCACTTGAAATATCCTGGCAACATCAAAGACAGAACTCAGATCCTGAACCTGCTGCAAAAGCACAGCGACTACCAGCTGAGCTAAGGGAGAATCCCCATCAGCCGTTAGCAGTATAACATATATGACACACAGTGGAGCAGTGCTGATTCAATGCAGTAAAGGGCATTGGGGACACATTGGTCAGTTCAGCACGGTCACTGTGAACTTAGTTCTTCCTGGTGGAGTTTTGCTCTATGTTTGTGGCTTTACGTTAGCACTAGGCACCCATACAGTTAGCCAAAATGGGCCAAGCTGTGACCCTTGAAGGAGCTTGAATCCAGGGTTCCAGTCTAGACCAATCTCCCCGCTCCATTTATTAATGTGCAGTGCTCCAAAATCCCCCTGAGTTAAAAATAACGCCAAACTATGCAAAGACAGAGGTCTTCTCCACCCGCTGTGAGTCCTCCTGAGTGGAATGCTGACAGCAGACACCTTTTCAATCTCTGTCCCTGCTCACTTGCATGCAGTCGACTGGCCATAAAGCACCCGCCAACAGTATGAGAGACTCCAATCCCTCATTGCAGTCTCTGGGGTTAATTCCACAGTGTCTCACTCCTGCTTCCAAATCCAGGCCAGCTTCGGGGTTGAGGACAGGGACAAGACTTCATTTTTCTTCTGCCTCTTTATCCCCCCATCCTTTAATTAAAATAATCTGTCATTTCATTTCACGGCCCATAGTTCCACTGTAATCGGAGGCTTCCTCAGGCTGCTCCACACTGCTTGATATGCACCATTGTTTTGGGCCTTTTTTTTTTTTTTTTTAACTTGGCTTCCAGTGTATCCAAATCAGCTTCTCCCTCCACACTGTGTCACAATCCCCTAAGTTTCTGATAAGTGGCGGCTTTGAAACAGCTCCTTCATATCTGCTTAACCACAGCCTTCTCTTTAGACCTTTGTTCTGACAAAGCTGTTGCCTTTATGCTTTGATTTCAGTGGAACAAACCGTTCCCTTCAGTAACTCCCTGTCTGGAGGGGAGCCAGAATTTCTGAAGCTAAATATAATAAAATGAAAAATCAATTCCAGTGTGGCTCATTCTGCCCACCATGGTGGGGCTCAGAGCTGGCCAGCTGGGTCTTGGGGGTCCTCCGGGCGCCGTGGGGCCAGCCGGGGTTCGGAGCTGCTCCAGGTGCCGGCTGTCTGGCTGGGGTTCGGGACTGCTCCGGGCGCCAGCCGGGGTTTGGGGCTGTGCCAGCAGTCCAGCCTGCGAGAGGGGGGCAGCAGAAGGGGCAGAGCCGTGGGTGGAAGAGACAGGGCGGTGGCTAGCCTCCCCGAACAGGAGGTGCATACGCTGCCCATGAGTTTTACTGCTGTAATTCCACTGATTTCAATACGACTGGGAGCAGAATCTGGCCCGGTGTATCAAGGATAAAGCATCAGGAGACACAGGTTCTTTTCTTGACACTGACTCGCTTGCGAAAGTCATTTAACATCTGTGCCAGTGGGTGTGGGGATAATGATCAGTCTTGTAGGGATCCGTTGGCTTACGCCGCCCTCATTATCACAGTATCTGAGCCTCACCCAAACCTTGAGGTATGACAGCGCCAGCACCCTCACTTTATAGATGGGGAGCTGAGACAGAGACTAAGTGACTTGCCCAAGAATTAAACTCGGGTTTGCCAAGCCCGCGACTAGCATCCTAACCACCGGCCCGGCCTCTCTTCAGAACAATGTTCATGCAACCTTGGCTAAGTCCACCAAAAAAAATGCTACCCATTATTACTGCATTTATTACTGTGAGTGTCAGGGCAGGGGCGGGAGCTGCCAATTACCATACGCCACGTGGCACCAGAAAGTATTGCAGCCTCGGCCTTGAAAGGTCTCTCGTTGGGCAACACTGGAGCAAGGCCAAGGCCAGTCTCTGCTCTCCAAACGTTAAGATTTCAGCCTGAGTTCCCCAGCCTGCCGGGAAGGGTTTTAAGGGGCTGTTTGTGCTCTAACAGGGTTAGGTAATCTGGTCACAGTGCATGATGGCAACAGAGACACTTGCTCTTGTCTGCCTTTGTCATCCTGGTGCCATAATCTCCTGCTGAGCCCCTTAAGATGCAAATGGCTCCTTGAATTGCACTGCCTAATGCTAGCCAGCCTGCGCTTTCCCTCCTGGTGCTGGCTATTGAGACATTCCACAGAACTGATCTGAATGGCCCGGAAGAGACCCCTCTGTTTGCTGGGTGCTAGGGCCTGGCTCACAAGCTCGTCCTCTTTCCTTCCCAACGCTGCTCCCAGACGAGGCGCGCACGTTCCACACAGAGCAACATGTTAGAGGGCCAGCTCGCACCTCTCCCTGTCCCAAATACGCGATGTGTAATGGACTATACCTTTAAGAGATTTGGTAATGGATCATACTAGGAAGTGCAAAGGGCTGGATCTGGGTGTGGTAGATGCAGAAGGAGTAAAACGGAAATAAAGGGCTGTTGGACCCTTCTGGCTTGTGTCTCTGTTACACTGAAGCTCCACCCTGGTTGTGTTGCACAGCATTGTCTGATCCATATTGAGGTGCTGTTCCATCCCAAAGACGGCTAGATGTCCGTGGTAGGTGAACCGATCCCTGTGTATAATTTACAAACTACTCTGGGTTCCTCTGGCGTGAAATCCCCATCCCACAAAGGAGAGTTCTAACTAATGACTTGCTCTCTGCCTGATAAACCAGGACTCCTTTGATCCCTTGAGATCTCCAAGAGTGACATGGAAATCATACCTATATTAGTAAATGCACATAACTGTGGATTAAACACAAAAGCCTCTGGAAATGAAACCTGCATCATGTGAGGGGGGGGAACCCAGGAGAGGCAAGATCTGTGGATGACAAAATTATTCAGACTCAAAGACAACAAGAAGGACCTAACAAAGTTGGGGGACTGACTGGGCAAGACAGTGTAGGTAAAATTATTTGTAGAGTAGGGTAGGGTCACACGCATCGGAAGGAACGACACATGCACTTTGATGGGTGCTAAATTAATAATAACTAGTCAGGAAAAAGACCTCGGCAGCATGGTGGACAGTTCGACGAACATCTGCTCAATATGCAGCGGTGGTTTAAAAAAAAAAAGGGGGGGAACAAGATTTCGTGTAAAGCCAGAAATAGAGCATAGCCCCTAAATTGTTCTACAGCTCAACTGTATGCCCTCACTCTGAGCTCACCCTTCAACTCTCCTCTCAGAAAGGATACCAGCAGAAATTGAAAACGGCCCCAGAGGAGGGCAAAAAAGATGACTAGCATCATAGAAAGGCTTCCAGGCAAGGACAGAGTAAAAAGATGAGGACTGTCACATTTAGAGAGCAGACATATGAGAGAGGACATGGCAGAGGTATCCAAAATACTGAATGAGATCGAGAAGATAAGGCAGGTGCTCTCACTTACCCTTTTTCATAAGAAGAGAACAAGAGACATTCGATTAAATGGAAAGGCAGTACATTCTAAACTGATCAAAGGAAATCAGTTGGGATCCTGCGCACGATCTGTGGAACTCCGTGCTACAAGTTAGCACTGAGGCTAAAAAACTCAGTCAGCTTTAAGACGGGATTAGGCATTTATAAGAGCTAAAGGCACAGTACTGTAACTCAGCCAACCTGGGTTCTAGTCTCAGCTCTGCGCTTGGCCTACTGGGTGACCTTGAACAAGTCACCTCACCACCGTGCCTCAGTTTCCTCCTCTGTAAAAGGGGATAAAGATACTGACCTCCTTGGTAAAGTGCACTGGGATCTGTAGATATAAATTATTTTACATCCATATAAAATAAGTCCCAGAGTTTTTCATGAGTAGACCGCCAAGTGCTTTACAAAGGTCAGAATCATTAGCCTTACTTTACAGATGGGAAACTGAGGCACAGGGAAGTGAAGTCATTTCCCAAGGTCACCCAGCAGGCCAGTGTCAGAGCCAGGAATAGAACCCATATCTCACAATTCCCAGGCCAGGGCTCTAACCAGTAGACCACAGTGCCTCTCCTTCTATAGTTAAAACTAGAATAAAAAAGAATCTGTAAGGGCTACAAGCCCTCATGCTTCAGGTCCTGAACAAACCAGTAGCTGGTGGGGGTAAGGCAGAAACTTTCCTTGCGAGCAGGTTATTCCATAAGTGTCCAATGTCTGCTACAGATATAGAGCCCCAGTCTCTTCCTACGTGCAACTCCCCTGGAGTCAAACCGGGGTAAAGCCAGCATGAGTTGAGAATCAGGCCCAATGTTTTCTGAATTCTGTATAACTGCAGGTGTGTTAGAAACAGGTCCTGCATCTACCATCTCTGCAGAACCACCCCATCATGTGCTATTGCAGCTGAGGGCATCTGACTATTGTCTCTCTCCAGCAAACAGGTCCGATGCAGTAACCCACGCCTCATTCATGCAGCCCACATGAAAATGGCACTTTCCAGCAAGTTAAGAGTCAGACTGTTACAGCACCCACAACAGGGGCCCAGTCAGCAAAGACAGATGCAGCTGCTCCTCTTGGCTGGACCATTCCCCCATTCTGAATACCACCTCCTCCCTTGCATGGCCTAGCAGAGGGGTAGGCAACCTACGGCTCGCGTGCCCAAGGCGGCACGCGAGCGGATTTTCAGCAGCACTCACGCTGCCTGGGTTCTGGCCACCGGTCCGGGGGGCTCTGCATTTTAATTTAATTTTAAATGAAGCTTCTTAACATTTTAAAAACCTTATTTACTTTACATACAACAATAGTTTAATTATATATTATAGATTTATAGAAAGAGACCGTCTAAAAACGTTAAAATGTATTACTGGCACGCAAAACCTTAAATTGGAGAGAGTAAATGAAGACTCGGCACTCCACTTCTGAAAGGCTGCCGACCGCTGGCCTAGCATCTTGCATCGAAGAAACCCAAAGTGCTTTGACAAGAATCATCATCATCCCCAGGCAGCAAGAATTTCCCATCATTGATCTCATGGTTGCAGAGAGGGTTGCTAGGGTTAGATTGTTGATTAATGAAATGTCAGATAAACTAAGCTCAAACGGCTTTATTGACCAGAGAAAGGGTTAATATTTTACCCAGTCCTGTGAAGCAGTTTTCAATCTGTGACTGCTCCAAAGGGTGAGCTTCATTTGAGTTATTTGTATAGGGTGCTTGTTTACAAAAAGCAGGAGATTAATATACCTCACTCCTTTTTCGCCTCTGTGTTCCATACAATACCATTCCGGATGCCAGTAGACCATAAAGTACAAATAGTATTAGACCCACAATGTGAACTACTGTTTTGTATTCCAGTGCCTAGCAACATTCATATATAATACTCCGGAGAGGATCCCACATGCACGTACAAAAAAACCCAGCCTTGAACAATTTAACTCCTCAGTAAATTTCCACAATATAGCTTAACATAAATGCAAAAGCATGCAGGAAGTTTGGTTTCTAGCTCAGCATAAGCATCCTGGTTCATTTTATAATACTGGCTAACAGGATGGTGGTAAAACACCTGTAGCAGCTGATGTCCTGCATGGTTGCAGCCCCACCACCTGTGGAGCTGCTAGGAAGAAAGGGCTGGTGTAGACAAGGCCAGAGACTCACTCCAAACCATACCAGGAGTCTGAACTTGGGTCTCCTACCTCCCAGTCCCCTTTGTCACTGAGTAGAGCCCACTAGGACATCAGTGTTGGCAGTACAAGGGGAAGAAGAAAACCAATAGTTGTAACATAGCCTCTGAAAGGCAGGGATACAAAACAGAGCTGGTGACTGGTGGCCTGGAATCACAGCTCGCCACATTTCTGTATGGCTTCCTGCTGCCTTTCCTGGGAACAGCAGCAAAGGGTTTGGTGCAAGAGGCTCATAACAATCATTGGCCCTTCTCAGATTTGCTCTGTTCCCTCCTCGGCTTTCCCCAGTGGAAGGTGCTCCAGGATCAGGCGCTGAGTTTCTACGCTGGCTCTGGAAGCAGATCAAGCTGAATGTGTCTAAGTTGGTGGGATACAGAACCCAGGCCAGCTGGAGAAAGAGCTGCGGATGGGGTCAGGCAGACAGCAAACCTGGCAGCCCCACTGCTTTGTTAGAGTGAGTTTAACTCACAAATGTCATGAGTTCTGATGTTCTCAGAGAGCAGAATTCACAAATCCCCTTCACACTCCTCTGGCTTTACACCAGTGTTCAGAAAATTCCTAACCGCCATAGAAACAACTAGGGTAAATTATGCAACAGCCTAACCAGCTAAGACAACAGCACGTCGGGGTGAAGAAGCCTTGAATTAAATGTGCAGTGAGCATCATCTCCTGAGCCTCTTTAATGCACTGAGCAATCCATACTGGAATGGAGTTTTGCTGCTAAAATAAGGAGTGTCTATGGCACTGCAGTACTAAAATGATGAACATTCAAGTTCTATCAAGGAGTTTTATCGCAATTATGAATCTTTAATAGTTTTTCATATCAAGTATTAAATTTTCATATTTTTTTTGTACAAGACAGATATGCAGTTTTAATGAGCCATCTGATAACTATTTCATAGAGGTCCAAAATACCAGCAAGCCCTTTCCATAATAAGGAGTCTAGGGAGGGGATCAGACAAAGGAAATGAAGGAGAACTAGCACCACGATTAGATCTCCAGGGCAGATGCCTGTGGTGGGATGCAGCACAAGGAGTTTGTGCTGTTGTAACAGCGCCTTAGGATGACAGGAGAACACAGTCTTAGCCAGCAGTTTCTGGTACTGTTTTGTGTGGGGTCCAGCAGAAGGGACACTAACTTGGACTCAGAAGACCTAGGATCTTGTTGTCTCTGCCACTGACCTGCCGTGTAACCTCTATCAGCAACCTCTTTCACCTCCTGCTTGCCCTTTGGCTATTTAGCTTATAAAATATTCATGGCAGAAACTGTTTCTTACTATGTGTTCTGTATAGTGCCTACCATCATGAGGCCCCGATCTCCATTAGGGCCTGTAAGTGCTATTGGAATAATAATAAGAGAGGAGAAACTACAAGCAAAATACACCTATCAGTTACAGATCCTGTAAAATAGTTATTGATGAAAAGCAAATGATGGAATACTTGGGAAAACTGAGCATACACAAATCAATCAGCCTGCATGATACACATTTTTTGCCAGGGATTTTACTAATTAACACCAATAACCATTTTTCATAAACCAAGGACAACTAATGACCGGTGAAGGGAAAATGTAGTACCAGGTTTGGTTTTGTTTTTTAAGTTGATCCTGGCAATTACTGGGCTGTAACTCTAGCTCCTACAAGGGGAATAGAGGCAGAAATAAGAGGAGAAGTATTCAGAGAGAAAAATCACCGCAGTGGACATGGTGGGACAGATTTTCAAAGGGCTCATCACATTGGGTGTCAACACCGGGAACTACTGGGAGCTGAGCACTTTTGAAAATCTGCCCCAAAATATTGGTGCTGAGCACCACCCATAGAGGGCAATGGAACCAGCAGCAAGAAGCAGGATGAGTTCATAAAGAGCAAATCTTGCTGGACAATCTTGGTGGCTTGTTTGGAGAGAATTGCAAGATGACTAGATGAAGGGAGGTGCAGTGGCTGGAATATAGATGGATTTCGGTAAAGAATTTGACACTGCACCTTGAAAAATTAATTCAAACTGGCTTGGGGAGGAAGGCAGCCACGTGGACTGAACGCGAGCGAAAAGCCTGGAAACGGAAAGGTAATGCTAACTAGCATTTAACTGATCTGGGAGCAAGGTGGCTAATGGGATGCTACAGGTGTCAGTGTTAGGACTGGCCTCATTTAACATCATTACTATACCAGAAGATGAAGGTGAAATGACATTAATATTAAACTAGAAGGAGTTGCAAACCGCAGCCAGGATAGAGAACTAATACAAAGACCTAGAGAGATTCAAAATATGGTCAGAAAAGAAAAAAAAAAGAATCAACTTGGACGAATGTGATCTAATATATAAGGGCATATAACCGGAGACACCGGATGCAATCAGTGGGAGGCAGTAATATGGAACAGACCTAGGTGTGATGGTGGATAGCAAATGAGACCAATGCACTTGTCGTCGGGCACATGCAAAGGCATCTCATTGCAGAGCGGGGAAGTCAGAGCCCCTCTCTATGGAGCTGGTCCAGTGCCCATTAAAACCAGCGAGAGTCTTTCCATTCACTGCACTGAGCTCTGATGAGACTCTGTATGCCGCGGCTGACCAATCACACCTGGAACACGTTCTGAGGCTAGTACCTCTGAATTGCAGTAGGATTTTAATTAGCTGGCAGTGGGCTTTCACCGAATGTTTTGCATTGTCCATGTAAGGATCAGGAAGCCTTTAACGAATCTTGCCCCTGTGAGTAAGTAGTATTTCCATTGGGCTTTGGGGGTACCCGAAGCACAGAGAGGCTAAGGATGATGCTTTTAAGACTAAGAAAGTACAACGCCCACTGGCTCCTTGGCGGCTCAGACAATGTTCAGCTCCTTTGAAAAATCAGGCCATGGGAGCCGAAATTTACACATTTAAACCCCTATTTGTGCTCTCCTCATTTGTTTATTGTCTCCATTGGCTGCTCTTCACCAAATACTGTTTGTCTGTAAGTGACTTATCCCAGGTCAAACTGGGAACCTGTGGAAAAGCTGGGAATGAAACCCACATCTCCTGAATCCCAGTCTAGTACCTTAACCATTAGGCCATCCTTTAGATGGCTGATATTTGTTGGCTCCTTGGGTGAACACTTAATAGGACTGGAGTTAATGATTCACTTATAAAATTATCATTCACCATATTAAATATAGCTGAGGGCAGATAACGTAGTTTAATATGCATAGAGATAGCCGGTAATTTAGGACCTTATCCAACGCCAATTGACGTCAGCTGGAGTCTTTCCATCAACTCCAACAGATGTTGGATCATGCCCCTAGGGAACAGAAGTCTTTCTATTTGCCTGGTATAACCCGTTACTTGGAAGGACTTGTTTAACTTCAGTTTCTTTCCGCATCTTAGAATCAGGTCTCTCTGTGCCTCTGCCCATCTTAGCTTAGGGAGTATGCAAATACATTCTATAGTATCATTTTACGTGGATAATAACAAGACACAGAGACCCCTTTCTGTTCCTCCCGCCACCAAAGATTTCCAAATTTACAGCTTGCAGTGTACGGAAATCAGGGAGAAGGAACTATATACAAGGATGCAGACCCTGGTGTTCAGCAAAGCGTCCGGCTTCTGGCACACACAAATCAGTTACAGGAAAACAGCACAGCGAGGAGCAAGGCATAAAGAATCAATAAGCAGAGATGTAATGTGAAGACAATGCTCGCGGCATGAAGCCTTGCATAGAAAACACTGCCGCCTCTTAAATCCTCACTGGCTAACGTGGAAGAAAATAACACAGGATTAGACAGTGCATTTTTATAGAAGTGTCTTCAATTATTTCCTTCCCTCCACCGCCTGGGAGATGAAATGGTAGGTGGAGAGAGAATGCTGTGTATTATAAATGGAAATAATCCGAGAGGGTGATAATAGAAGGCTGTATTCTTATATGGCTGCTATTATTTTTTCCTATACGTATTTCCCTTAGCCCAGATGTTCCATTAGCTGCTCTGGCCTTCTGGCTGAGCTAGGGAAAGTAGCAATTTTTTCTGGGTGGTGACGGGGGCTGGTTGGGGGAGCTTGGTGGAACATGGAGGCATCGATTATGAAAATAATCTCAGGGAATGGGCACCAGTTCCCCTCCCTCTCCTGCCATTAATCTTGCAGTGTTTACAAGGGGAAGCCTGACAGGTCGGTGCTGGGGACACATAGGTTTGATCTCACCTCAGCCCAGTGACTTGCGTTATGTCCGAAGGCAGCCCCGGGTGGCACGTCTGTTTTCTCTTTACTTTAGGGGGGGAAATGCAGCTGCTGTGCAATGGTAAATATGAGTGGGATAACAGTGCTGCCCTTCCATTTCGTCCGCTACGGAGCACTGTTCCCGCTGCCCCTCATGTACATGAACTAGGGGAAGTGTCAATGTCTTCCCGGGGCCAGGGGTGAGCCTTTAACTCAAAGAACAGCTGTTTAAAAAGTTCTGACATGTGGGCAGAGTGGTTCCAAAGGGAGAAGCCCACAATCCCAGAGGCCATGTGACAAGGGTGGTATAAACACTGAATAGAATGGAAATGGTCCAGCACGGGAGGTCTGTAGGGCCAGCTGGGAGTAGAAAGACTGAAGGAAGATCAGCTCTCAGTCTTTGTAAGGGATCTACCTGGCCCCCAACACTGCAGTACTGGAGTACCTCGATCTTTAATGGGTTTATCTGCACAATACCCTGTGAGGCAGGGCAGTGCTATCATCCCCATTGTACAGATGGGAAACTGAGGCACCAACAAGTTGAATGATTTGCCCAAGGTCACACAGGAAGCCTGTGGCAGAGCAGGAATGGAACCTGGATCACCCCAATCCTGGATGAGCCCCCTAACCCTTGGCCCATCCTTCCTGTCCAGCCTCCACTCTCAGGCAATTTAGCACACGCTGCAGTAGCGTCAGAAGGGCAGTGCCGTGAGGATGTGGGATTAGCGCTCCGCTGCAGAAAGTTTAGCAGTGAGGTAGTGGGAGTCATTTGCCAGCCCATCACAGGGGCAGTGGGATCAAGGTGGATTACACCTTGATCCCTGATAATCCAGGCCTTTGTCTATGTCTTGAGGGAACATAAACAGCAGATTACAAGGAGTTTGTTACCCATCAGCCCTACACTGAAGCAACAGATACAGTCTTATCAATAAATTTCCAAGGGAACCCCCCACAACACCTTACCCTCAGTCGCTGCTGAATCGCTCTGAACCAGAGATGAGGAGCACGAAGTTGCGACCCTGAGGAGATGGGCCATTTACAGAAAAGCCAAACAGAACTGGGTTATTTTGAGCAGCACAGCCAGAAATTACAGCCCGTAAACCTGCTTCTGAAACACGCTCCCAATCAGAGGAGCTAAGGACTATTCCAGAGTCCAGTGGGTCTCTTTACAACTTTACAATTTTACTGTCTGATATTACATCATTTTCTACCGCATCTGCCCCCAAAGCCTGAGCCATCAGCTGAGCTCCTGCATTTCCCCTGCCGAGACCTCTCTCCTGGCTAATGACTGGGCTCAGGGAGTCCTTCGAACCAAGCAGAAAAAAGACCTTGCCTAATGCTACCTCAACAGTGACCGTGCACCAACCCCTGGGCATGAGGGCAACGCAGCTGCAGAGAGAATGCCATGGGAGATGCTGTGGCAGATCCTCGGAGAGTCCTTGTATCGCTGAGAAAACCCTGAAGCAGGTGTTGGTCCTAACAGTAGGAATTGAATACGGAGATGCGGAAGTGGCCAGAAGCAGATGTAAGCGGCATCAATTTCGGCTGCCCGCAGACGCACGCCGGCTCAGCCCTGCATTTGCCACCTACGGTGCCGATTGTTAATGGAGATTACTCTTGCAAATGTCACTGAAGCGGAAGGAACCCAACACAGACATAGTGTCGTGCCAGCTGCTGCTACTGCGAACCCAGGCCCTCGAAACCCGACATCACTGCAGCTAATGCAGACTCCCAAGGAAGTACCGAGAGGAAGAAGTTCAAAACTGCAGCTCCAAGCGGCTAGCAGTGGCAGGTTTCTTTGATCAGGCTGGAATGAGAAAGATGCACTGGGTGGGGGCATCAAAGCCGGTCACTTTAATAGGAAAAAGTCTCTTCTCTTGCAGCATGGGGAGGCGGGACAGCGAGACTTGCTTTTCCCTCCAGATGCCCAGCTTTGATTGCCGCCTAGGATTTCGACGCTGGGCTCGCTCCCAGCCCAGCTCCTAGTGGCGAGACTTCCATTCGGATTGGAAACAAGGTCACACGGGTCGCCACGTGGAGTGCACTAGTGCCGAATGGCAGGTGCCGCCTGCTCTGGAGGGCTGAGTCCGTTGTGTACAGCGCGCCTAATGGGATGCTACAGGGGTCAGTGTTAGGATTGCTGAGGTGGACTCCGAGAGGCCCAGGGCAGCGGCTGGGTTACCGCGTCGGCAGCACGAGCACTGAGACCCACATCGGTTTGAGCTCCTGCTCTGTAAATGCATTCCCAGCTCCCAGATGAGCCCCAAACCTACCCCCCCCACACACTTCCGCGCTCGCATCTCACCTTCAGGCCGGTGCTCTCCGCTTCCGAGCCCTTATCCACGCCGGTGATGTAAATGCCCAGCGCGTATTCTGCTCCTCCTCGGATCATGAGGCCCAAGGACTTCCCTTCGTTCAGCACCAGGTTCACCTGCGGAGAGGGAGAGCTGGTATTTACGGAGCCCTGGAGACGTGCCCGATACTTTACGGGTGCAGGGAAGAGGCACTGCCCCTACCCCAAGTCTGGGACAACATGGTGTCCAACCGCTGGCCATCGAGGCTGGTCCTGGCTCGAGGGAGATGGTGTTTAGAAGACAGCGTGTACCTAGAATCGGAGAATCTGGCTGATTATGAACTGAAAATGTGCTCCTTGTACAGGGTCTGAATCAGCCCCTTTGCTATGAGGAGGAGAGAGGGGGCAACGCCTCCCCAGCCCCTCCAGCCATCTCCCCTGCAGCCCCCGAATGGTTCTGGTGTGATGCGGGCGCAGTCTGAGCCGCGGCAGTCCCTTCCCTGCTACGGCAGTGCTGCAGCGCCCCACCTGGCTGCCTGCTGCATTGCAAGGGAGGGGAGTGAGTCATTCCAGTGCAGGGGTGGCCAGCCTGGGGCTCCGGAGCCCCACGCGGCTCTTCAGACGTTAATATGCGGCTCCTTGTCTAGGCACCGACTCCGGGGCGGGAGCTACAGGCGCCAGCTTTCCAATGTGCCCGGGGGGTGCTCACTGCTCGACCCCTGGCCCTGCCACATGCCCTGCCCCCACTCCACCCCTTCCCGCCCCCTCCCCTGAGCCGGCCGTGCCCTCGCTCCTTCCCTCCCTCCCAGAGCCTCCTGCATGCCACGAAACAGCTGATTGGTGGGACTGCTGGTGGGTGGTAGGCGCTGGGAGCGGCGGGGGGCGGGGGGAAGCTGATGTGGGGGCTGCTGACGTATTACTGTTGCTCTTTGGCAAGGTACATTGGTAAATTCTGGCTCCTTCTCAGGCTCAGGTTGGCCACCCCTGTTCTAGTTGCTCCTTTTGCCGACTTTCCTGCCACGCTAGCGGAGACCCGAGGAGAGCAGGATGGCGAGAGGCTGGCTCCAGGGCGAGGGAAATAGCTGAAGGATTGGTTGTGGGCCCTTGCCATGTTTGTGTGGGTGATTATGACAAACAAAAATAGCAAAAAGACGAAAGGTCTCTCCAACCTGGAGCATGTGGTATCAAGTAGAGCCTGCCACATTGCAGCACTAACATGTGTCAGACCTGACTGCTCTGGATCTGAAAAGTCATTATGGAGTCCAGAGCATATTCCTCTGCTGGACCAATCTTAACCCCAAATCTAGGGAGCAAAGCTGCATATCGGAACAAATCTGATTCCACTGAATATCGGTAAGGGAAACGGAGAGCTCTTGTTCCTGTTTCCTTCCAACATTGTCAGGACTAATTGCCCGTTTGCCTGAGGGCTGGCCAGTGGCTAGATAGTCAGCGTAACATTTTCAGAAAGCCCCAAGGATCTGTGGGGTCCAGTGCTCCAAAGATATCCACCCCAACCGGTGTTGCAAAGCATGTCTAAGTTGAAGGTATTGCCATTCCTTCTTTGGGACCGGTTGGAATTTCTCCCTCAGGAGAGGAAAAGGCACAAAGGAATCATTTTCAGTTATGTGCTCAAGATCCCCTTCGTAATCCAGCACAGAACAGGTTGATGGGCAATTAAAATGTTCGCATTACCCCAAACTGAAGGCTGAATGTAATAAAGGGTGACATTTAAACTTAGAAGCAACCAGATATCCGGATTTCCTTGCGGCCACAACTGTGACTGATTTCTCCTCAGGGAAACAGGAGAAGTCTGAGTTTAGGACAGATGCTAGTGCAGAGGTGGGCAAACTACGGCCCACGGGCCGCATCCGGCCCATGGGACCATCCTGCCTGGCCCCTCAGCTCCGGCCGGGGAGGCTAGCCCCCGGCCCCTCCCCTGCTGTCCCCCTTCCCCCGCAGCCTGAGCAAGCCGCGGGGTGGCCCGCCGCTCTTGCTGGGCAGTGCGACGGCATGGCTGGCTCCAGCATGGTAAGGGGGCGGAGAGTGGGGGGTCCCAGGGTGGCAGGCAGGGGACAGGGAGCAGGGGGTGGTTGGATGGGTCAGGGTTCTGGGGGGGCAGTCAGGGGACAGGGAGCAGGGGGCAGTTGGATGGGGTGGAGGTTTTGGGGAGGGCGGTCAGGGGACGAGGAACGGGGGGGGGGGGGGGTTGGATAGGGCGCGGGAGTCCCACGGGGGCCAGTCAGGGGTGTGGATAGGGGTTGGGGCAGTCAGGAGACAGGGAGAAGGGGGGGTTGGATAGGGGGTTGAGTCTTGGGGGGCAGTTAGGGGCGGGGGTCCCAGGAGGGGGCGGTCAGGGGACAAGGAGTGGGGGGGTTGGATGGGTCAGGGATTCTGAGGGGGGCAGTCAGGGGGCAGGAAGTGGGAGGGGGCAGATAGAGGGCAGGGGCCAGGCTGTTTGGGGAGGCACAGCCTTCCCTATCCAGCCTTCCACATAGTTTTGCAACCCTGATGTGGCCCTTGGGCCAAAAAGTTTGCCCACCCCTGTGCTAGTGGGAGCGGGGCTACAATTTCTCTTCCATGCACAGCCAGGCTGGGGGCCCGGGGTGTCAGAGGGTCAGCCACGGTGTCAGTTGGCTCAAAATTGAGGCTAGATAGTAAAGGCCAAGATTGGGCAGACCACAGCCTTTGGATTGAAAACGCAGCTTCATTTGGTCAAAGGATAATCTGGCAACAAGCCCACATGCCCCACAGCCTTTAAAAAGCTGTTCATTCTGGAAAAACAAACAAACCACAGGGGGAATATGAACCATCAAGGAGCTAAGAACAAATAGAAGTTTGAAGAGGACATTCATCTTTATTATACTAACTCAATCCCAAGTGATAGGGGGAGGGCCCGCTGTCTGTGTAAATCCAAAACCAGCTGTGTGATAAAAGGATTGAGATGCATTTTGCCTATTTCTTTTATGTTCCTAGGAAAGAGGACTCCCAAGTACCTGACTTGCACCTGCTGCCAGCAAAAAGTGTTACCCAAGAGGTGGCAACATGCACCCATCTAGAGATACTGAGCACCTCCGACATGTGCCAAGCCATCGATACCCTGCGATTTCCCCAACCAATTCAATAGTTTGTAGAATCTGTGGGGGATGGCCTGAAGGGGTTTGCTGATGAATAAAGGTAAATCAGCATAGAGGCATATTTTTGTCTCTCGGAGCTCTATTTTATCCACTAACACTCTAATTTTTATTGCCAGAGGCTCTTAGGCCAAATCAAACAGGAGTGGAAACAGCCCTGACTGCTACCCAAGAAGGGGAGACATAGTGATTGGTTAAGACACAAGAGGTAAGACTGGAGTACAGAAGTCTAACCTGGAGCAAATTACAGCAACAAGGGAAACAGAAGATAGTGCTGATTAGAAGCTATTTGCCGGTAAGTCTGTCTTTTCGTTCACTGTTTGTACAGCACCCAGCACAATGGGTTTAAATCAAAGGCCACCAGGGCTCAAATCGAGCAGCTGTTATACTTTCCCAAACTTCCCCTGGAGAGACTGTCCACCCTTTGACAGCTCAGATCTAGGTCTTGCCGGACACACATCACTACGCACACAAAGGGGCACATGGCTGTGACCGTCCCTCCTAACGCAGCCCACAGAAGCAGAGAAGGAAGATGTGCAAATGGAGTGAGACACTGCTGGAGGAGTACCTGAAACAGGACTGCCTCTCTGCTACTCAGACACCTCAAGGAGCTGTTTTACATCCTGCATGCGCTTTTGCTGTACCACAGGCAGGGTACGATTTGCCCTGGTGAGGGTGCAGGGGAGATCAGAGCGAAAGCTAGCCCTGAAGAATCTAAAAAGCTCTGGACTTGCCAGGAGCTCTGCCTGGGATGAGGATCAGTCCAGTATGCACGGTCTGGGACCCAAGTTATGCAGAAAGGCAGAGGCAGGCTCTCTGGAGACCTCTGAGTAGATTTTCAAAATGGGGGAAAGCAGGATTTACATGGATACCTGCTCTACACTGGGAAAGAGTTCAGAACTTAGGGACCACGATGTAAACATTGGGGGGTTCGGAGTAAATAGGGAAAGAAATGCAGACGTGCTGCATCCAAAGGGTAACACCATCATGGAGGTAGCTCCTGAGAAAGTGACTCAAAGAAAGAGTGGGGAAGAGATCAAGAGATGGCGGCATGTGTTTTGTGGGGGAGGAGACTGAGGGATCAAGTAAACAAAAAAAGCAAAAACAGAGAGATGTAGGCCCTTGACTAGGACTCAGGAGATGTGGGTTCAATTCCCAGCTTTGCTACAAAAACCCTGGGCAAGTCATTTAATCTCTCGGTGCTTCAGTTCCTGACTTGTAAACCAAGGAGAGTGATTCTGACTTTTCTATTGCTTGTGGGCTCTTTGGATCAGGGCCTGTCTCTAACTATGTGTTTGTGCAATGCCTTAGGGCAAGGGAGAACCTCCTCGATTGGGGCTATCGAAATACAAATTCTTGACACACACCCAAGGCTGGTTCAAACAGCCTTTGTCTCCCCATTCCAAAACCGCCACAACACCCTACTAACTAATAAATGATGGAGAATAACCACACTCAACATACAGCAGTATATCACCTCTCCTTCAAAGCTCTCACAGCACTTGACACTTATTAATTAACCCCCCTGTGAGGTAGGCAATGATTATTGTTACCCTCAGTGTATAAAGGGGGAAGCTGAGACACAAAGAAATAGTAAAAAGAAAAGGAGTACTTGTGGCACCTTAGAGACTAACAAATTTATTTGAGCATAAGCTTTCGTGAGCTACAGCTCACTTCATCGGATGCATTCAGTGGAAAATACTTCAAGTTTGAAGTGAGCTGTAGCTCACGAAAGCTTATGGTCAAATAAATTTGTTAGTCTCTAAGGTGCCACAAGTCCTCCTTTTCTTTTTGCGAATACAGACTAACATGACTGCTACTCTGAAAGAAATAGTGTAACTTGTCCAAGGTCACACACCGAGTCAGGAATAAAACTGGGAAGAGAACCCAAGAGTCCTAGCTCTCACATTTGCTTGTTCCAGATACGCTTTCTGAGCCGGAGCCTCAGCTGGCAGAAATCTGTGTAACTCCACTGACTTTGATGGAACTGGGCCAATTCACAACAGCAGAGGATCTGTCCCACTGCCCATGTTCTTATGTAAACATGAGATTACAAATGAGTGACACGCTTTTATACGGGTTATGAACTAGACTGAGAGTTCTCTCTCCCCTTTATGCCAGCACATAGCCTAGGAGTCAGACAGAAGCAGTAGCTACAAAGCTGCTCCAGGTGACCTCTTCTTCCAGAATGACACAATAAAGGAACAGCAGGATGAAAAGAGGCCCTCAGAAGGGTGGGGAAGGCCTTTGGATCAGAGCTCCCTGCAACATCCCAAGCCACTGTTAGTGAAACAAGTACTGATCTGCAAGGAGGGAGGGATAGCTCAGTGGTCTGAGCATTAGCCTGCTAAACCACAGGTTGTGAGTTCAATCCTTGAGGGGGCCATTTAGGGATCTGGGGCAAAAATTGGGGATTGGTCCTGCTTTGAGCAGGGAGTTGGACTAGATGAGGTCCCTTCCAACCCTGAGATTCTATGAAAGCAACAGCCATGGCTTCAAGGCAGAGATGAATTATGCAGTCAGTAATCTCTTCCTTTCTCCCATACAAATGTCTGTCCTGCATATTAGGGAGGGGAATTACAAAGCCTGCTCAGAAATACAGGGGGAGCCACCAGTCAATGTATTTCAAGCCCATCAGGCATTCTTATAGGGCCAGATTTTCACAAGACCTCTGAGCCAGATTTTCCAAAGGCTCAGTACCCACAGTTAGATCCAGATTGTCCAAAGAGCCAGCAGGTACCTGGTGTGCTGAGCTTTTAAAATCTGGCTCACAGGTGCTGTATTCCTTCTGGGCCCTGGTCTGGTTATGGTACTCTATTGTGTACACCCATGAGAGACATTGCCCGGGACTTAACTCTGTGTTTGCTCAAGAACAAGCCAGGGCTTCAGGATCCCCCTGGACATGTGTGTGTTATCACTAATGAATAATACAAACACGGACTCCACCCTGCCCAGGGACAGCTGGCACACATGCCGCAACAGACAGGTGTTAATTACTTTCCACAGACATCTGGCAGCATCATTATCAGGCAAACGTAGGGCTGACATTTCCCCCCTGCCATAAGCTGACACACTAGACCGTGGAGCTGCTTTTACAGAGTTTACAGTTATACCCTATTTTCCCATAGCCTCTCAGATAGTCACCCTTAATTTTTCCCCTGAACATTCTGCTCTAAAAGTTTGTCTACATGGGGACAATCAGGAAAGTTAATCTGAATTAACTAAAGTGGTGAATTTAAAATGGATTAGTAAAGCCACATCAAACCCTTGTATGGATACCCTCATTCAGAATGAAAGTGGCCTTAAATCAGTTTAGTTTCCGGAGTGTTTTGTTCTCATATAGACGAGCCCTAAGGGCGGTAGGAAGATTGGGTTCAGTAGAAGACAGGAGGCCAGGTCCCCGCTACAAAAGTTTGTTGACATAGGTGCGTCAGTCAGGGGTGTGAGAAAACCACAGTCCCTACCCGACCTGGCTATGCTGGCAAACCCCCCAGTGTACATGCAGTTATAGTGATAAAAGAGTGTGTCAGTCAGCGTAGTGTACGTCATTCTGGGAAGCAGCGTCACTATGTGGGCAGAAAAGCTCCCTCCGATGGTATATGCAGTGTCTGCATTGGGGGCTATGCTGGCAAAGCGTCTGTAAGGTAGACAAGGCCAGAGGACGGGAGAGCAATGTGGAATTCTGGTCATTGTTTAGGTAGCACCAGTGTCTGCAGAGCGCTGGATACTTTCCAGACACCGTCCCTTCCCCTGAAAGCAAACGATCCAAGACAGAGGTTATAGAATCATAGAATCTCAGGGTTGGAAGGGACCTCAGGAGGTCATCTAGTCCAACCCCCTGCTCAAAGCAGGACCAATCCCCAATTTTTGCCCCAGATCCCTAAATGGCCCCCTCAAGGATTAAACTCACAACCCTGGGTTTAGCAGGCCAATGCTCAAACCACTGAGCTACCCCTCCCCCTTCTGAACTCAGGTTCCGAACTCAGGAATGGCAGACAGATGTCAGGAGAGAATCGCTTCCTGTTCTGGGAGAATTTAAGATTTCAAACATTTTTCCCACCCCAAATCGGGATGAAAAGTCAAAATCTCGAAAATTTTTGGCAACTGACAAATTGGGGGAGGAAAAATTAGTTCAGGTCAAAGTGTTTTGTTTTGATAATTTCAAAATGTTTCCATTTCAACTTTTTTTCCTATTTTTAAATCTTTTTAGTCTAAATTTACTGAAATTTTAAAACACAATAGGCCGCGTGACCAGAAAAACCCAAACTCTCCAGTTCAAAAATGTCAAAATGGGGACATTTGACAATTTCAGAATGGTCTCCAAACAGTTTTTGAGTCAGGAGATTCCCTGTTTCAATTTAGATGAATTGGCATTTTTCAGCAATAAAACAGTTCATAAAAAAAAAAAAATTCTTGACCAGCTCTAGTCACGACCACCTTGTTCGGGGTGTCCTGGTATTGACCTAAGGCAGAAGAGGGAGGGGGAAGGCTTTGAACAGAGTTTCTCAAAACCTTCTTGTAGCATGGACCACATCATAATAGACTGGGCATCTTCTCCTCCTATTTGTGATGGCATGGACCACCTTCCCCCACCTACACATTCATGACTACAGAGACCACTTCTCCCATCTGCAACAACAGAACATCCCTGGGGCAACTATTTACATGGGAAAGCAATGTTAGGAAAGTAGTTCATGCATTTCCAAGGGTTTCCAGTGCAATCTGGCAGTTGGAAAGGAAAGGAAAGGAAGACCCAGTGTAGTAAAGTCTCCTCAACTCCATGCATTTACCATCTTGGAAGGGCTCCTTCCAGGCCTTCTTTGCCTGTAGTCTTAGCCCCAGCCCTCTCGGCTGGACAAGGCTGCTCACTCACAGCAAACTCTGGTCTCGCTGAGCATCCCCCCAGCACTTTATAGGGAAGCAGGTGTTCCCTGTTCAGCTGTACCACCTTAGTGATCAGAGTTGGCTGGCCCCAGGACTCTAGCCCTTAAGGGGCAAACCGCCCTGGTACAGGACCAGATTTGCAAGGTGGCTCAGCCCACTGGGCGCTGAGCTCTTGTGAAGATTTGGCCTGCCGTGACCAGATAGCTCATAGAGGAGCACCAGCAAGGGCTCTGTAGACATCGGTGGCCGTGGGAAACTTGAGAAATGCTACACTGTGACAGGCAAACTAAGGGCCTGATCCGCAGCTTGCCGAGGACAATGAGAGTCTGTCCATTGACTTTAGTGGGCTTTGGATCAGGCCCTAAGTGATCGAGGGGAGGATTAGGTGCTTGTCTTGTTAGTTACATATTTGTTTGCTAAAGTTACATAATCAAATTCCCCACCTCTCACATGCTCTCCAGTCCAACCCACATTTTTCCTCCCACTCACCAATGGCAATTCAGCTTCAGGGTCTTTAGGACCCTCCCTCTGCCTAAAGGGGTGGCTCACTCCTAAGATAAATCAATGAAGGCTGGGATTTTCTAAAAAGCCTAAGGGAGTTAGGAACCCAAGTGATTCCTGTCTATATATGTTCTTATACCATGCTCATCACCATAGTGTTTGAGCCCCCAGCTCCCACAGGCTCTTTTGAAAACCCCAGCCGAAGGAGATAAGACAAGGACTTAGTTAATAAATCCTTAGATACAAGAAACTAGCTAAGAAAAGGCAATAGATGTATTTACAAGGTTAAAGCAGGTAAACAGATGCACACAAATTAGTTACGCTCTTAAGTTCCAAAAAGTAACAGAAGCTGCTGTAATGTGTCAGCTCTATATGTCCTGTAGGGCTAACTCAGGCTAAGCCGCTTGGGGATCCCTTGCTTATGCTTAGAAATATTGCCCTCTCCAAATTCCAAGTGGCACAGCAATCCAGTACCGTCTGGGAGTTTTATTCCCTTCCCCCAGAGTTGAAGCGGTGATGGGACAAGCATTTGTGCACGTGCCTTCTTCATGGGTGTGAGGAAAACAATCAACAAAGTATTTTGTCCCCTGATGTTCCACAATGGTTTGCCTGGTGTCTGTAGGCCTTCTTCTGTTGGGCAGGAGATGACACCTCTTGTGGTAAATTAGTATTTCACATTTGGTAATGCTTCTCCCCTGACTGTGTGAATTTCCAGTTTCATAGCAAAGACTTTTATAGTTACAAAGCAAATACTTAAATCTTGCTTTATAACATGGGATGCAGATATTATGAGTGAGATTATGAAATGCTTGTGAGTTGCTGCCTGCATTAAAGTCCAAACACTAAACACACTCTTATAAACTTAACAGCTGTTTTAACCATGCTAACACACAGGTGAGCCAGATGTTTCCAGCTGTGCATTAGTCAGTGTTCGGTGAGGCCTAGGGGCCTTGGCATGAGCTGGCACCTGGTCTGCCAGCGTCACCGTGAACTGTCAATTGGTGTCTTAGCAGCAGGGCAAAATGCCAATTCCAAATTCATTGCATTTTATGAGCTGGATCCAAAGGCAGTTCTCATTTTTATAACCTGATTTTATAGCTACTTTGCAGGCCTGCTAATGTCCCATTGTCACCCATTCAAGTTTTTACGGGACGGCCAGCAGCCAATCGGATAATGACTTGGTGCATATTAGTGGACTCTGCAGAGACTGCTCCATATCCACCCCAGCCTTGTAGTTCCTCACCTGTTGTTCCCTTTTATTACTGCTGGCTTATAGAAAGAGAGGGCAGAAGGCTGCTAAGCTGACTTCACACTCTAATATGGACATCATTAGCCTTATCAGGGTGGATGAGAAAGAATGAGAGGAAGGCTTCCTAGCCACTGCAGCCAATTCATTCATGCTGTCTGCGTTCCTTGGAATGGCTACAGCTGTGAAGGCTAGATAGTCATACATACAAGAAACTAGCTACCTAGGACCTCCTCTTATCCATGCCTCCCAAATGTTTACATTAATTGGTTTTTAACCCCTTCATCGCTTTTAGGGGCACAAGGTACTGAAATCAATTATAGGGTTACATAGTCATTAAAGACTTGTATCAGGCCCTCTGCTCTCCATGCTAGACACTAGAGCTTGACAACAATTTGCAACCAACATTTTTTCTTGTCAAAAATGGGATTTTGGCTTTGTGGAAAAAATGCTGTTTGGGACCAAAAACTAATTTTTGATGGGAGATTTTTTTTTCTGTTTAGCTTGTTTTGAATTGAATTTCGTTGGGTGTTGTTTTCAAAAACTGAAAAATATCTGATTTTTCCCCACCTTTTTCCTTCTTTCCCCTTTATTTATTTATTGGCCAGTGATTTCAATAAAACTAATTCTATTTAGGGTTCCCTTTCCCACACACGTTTTTCCTCTCTCTTTTCTTTCTTCTTATTCCTCACTAACTTTTCAAATCTCCTCCAACTTTGGAAGAGTCACAGAGTGGGAAAATGAAAAACAAAACTAACTCGGCATTGTTACAGATGAGTCAATTCCATACTGTTCTATAGATGTTCTTATATAGCGTTCATCCCATAGTATCCGAGTGCTTTCCAACAGTCCATTAAGCAACAAGACTAACATCTGCTATGTGCTTATTTGCTCACCCTCTCCCCTGGGGGAGAAGTGGATCCAGTGGAGTTTCTTTTTTTGGTGGAGTTAATTTTTTAAATTTGTTTTAAACATGCACTAAGACAACGCCCCCCTTTCCCAGAAGATCCAGAGTGCTCCAAGAGCTAGAACAATGCAGCCCAGAGTGAAACAATGGTGCAGGAAAAAGAACAGCCTCATAACAATACCAGCAAACAACTGAAGGTGGTGACAAATCTCCATGGTCTGTGACTGGTGGGTACCTCCCAGCTAGTCACACACTGATAGGAAACCTTGGGTGCCTATAGTACCTGCTGCCATTTTGATAGGGTGCTGGATTTTTTGGCGGGGGGAAGGGGTTGTTTTTAATATACATGCTGCTATGCATTTAGAGGAGACAAGGTCAAAGAAAGATTAATGTAATCAACCACACATTTCGTGTGCTTAAAGTTCAGCACCTGCTTAAGTACCTTGCTGAATTGGTGCCTTAAGGATCAAGGAGCGAAAATAACTAAACTCAGGCCACTGGCAACTAAAGAGTAAAAAGCCCCCCCCTACATCATGAGCCTGAATTACTGGGTAAAAAACCCAAGCACTGCTTAAAAATACACAGCTGCTGGCAGCCACAGAACACTGGGATGGCAAGAACTTAATTGCATTTCTTAATCAACTAATACCGAAGGCTCTCAGATAAACACTGAAGAAGACCCAATTTATATTAAGCTGCAGGCTGCCAAAGAGAACATCAACTGGCAGCAAGGGACAAAAGAAAACAATCACATTTAGAGGGCCTGACTTCTTGACAAAAGGCAGATCCACGCTGTAGCCAAGAAATGAAAAGGAATTGAGTGTATAAAGGAGGAGATCTATTTCTTTTCTGATTTGGGGTCAGTAGCCAGGCAGAAAGGAGGAGGGCCAAGAGTACACTCCAGGACCTGAACATGGAGACAGGCTTATTACACTTTAGTACTTATTGTACTAAATGAAGAATGAAATACTGGGATAAAAGCTACGGGCTTTGAGATAAGAAGTCAGAAGCTGTGCCAGAAAAGGTGCAGATTTTATGCAGGAACCTCTCACTTCTTAGGGCTTGATCCTTCACCATTGAAATAAATGGGACTTTTGCCACTGAGTTATATGGGAGCTGGATCAGACCCCTTAAGGAGCAAAAAAGGTTAAGGTTCTTCACAGACGGCCCAGTCTGTCGATCACCTGCCTTCCATAGGTCCTTGAACTGGGGGTGCTGCCACACCCACCGGCTTTAAGTGCTTTTCATCATATAAGGGGTTTATAGTTTGGTTCAATGGCTCTCAGCACCCCCACTGTACAAATTGTTCCAGCATTCCTTCTGCTTTCTTCAGATTCTGGACTGCTTCAGGAGCCAAAGCAGCTCTGCATAAACTGGAGCAGCCCCAGGGGTGCTCTAATTTATAGCAGCCTTCCTGGGCATGCCCTGCAGTTTGAAGTAGTACAAAAGTCTCCATAGTCATGAGTGCTACAGACACTCCCCTGTCTCACTCCCACCCCCAGCACATCCTCTGAACTGCAGCTAGCCAGGGCCCCTTTGCAACATGCTGTCGGCCCCTGTGCACTGCTGGAATGGCATACAGCGGGCAGGGAACAAAAATCTGTCCCTAAATTATTTGCATCAGCTTTCATTTTAGTTCCACTCACACAATTTGGGGCAGTTGGGCAGAATTGGTTTGATCTATCTTCAGGTTTTATAATAGCCACCCGAGGAGCTGAGTGTATTCCATGTAAAATTAACAGAAATAACAGAGGCCCTAGTGAGTGGAATTCATGGAGTCTCTGGCACTTTTCCCTTATGGAGGTCCAAACGTTTGTTGGGGTAGGTTTTAAGATTTTTATTAATTTCCTCTTCTTGGTTGGGATAGGAGGAGGTGTCACTCTTAGGGTGGAAAGGTGTGTCAGATGTGTTATCGGTAACCATCAGAGAAGTTTAAACTCTGTACCCTGTATCAAATACAAAACAATTCCACTGAGCTAAATAGAGCGGGTCAAAGATTTATTAACATTTTCATCCAGATTTTGACACAAAAGGAAATAGTTTGATGAAATTTATGCTACATCCTTCCCCCCCGCCCATTTTCCAGCCAGCTCTGCGGCTAACTATTAAGTTAGTTTAGGGCCTACACAGCTGCCATTTAAAGTGGGGGGCACAGATTTACCTCTGCCTGACCCTCCTCTTCCCCTTTCTGGTGCCCCCGCATCAGCAGCCTGAACCCCCCCAAGCTGATGAGCCCCAACACCCACCCCCTCCAAATCTGAGTGAGTGGCATTGTGACCAGGCGCATAAGGTTGAAGCGTTTGGCTCAGCAAAATGCTCTGGTCCCCCAGCTCGGAGGGCTATGGCTCTGAGTGACAAACTACATTATGGCTTGATATTACAGGGACACAGAATCGTTTTGAATTGTACAATCATCATTGCAACAAAATAGACAGATGCAGGCGCCTAACAGGCCCTTAATGGTACATGCATGAGAAGCCCCCATTGAGTTCAGTGGGGCTACTCCCATGTGTAAAAGTAAGTATATCTAAGGCTATGTCTGCACAACAGTTTATGGTGGCATAATTTGTGTCACCTGAGGTGTGAATAAGCCACCCGAGTGACATATGCTACACCGGCGTAAGCACCAGTGGGGACAGCACCATGAGGCCAAGAGAGCTTCTCCTGCGGACACTGCTACCGCCTCTCACAGAGGTGGTTTTATTATGCCGCCGGGAGAGCTCTCTCCCATCAGCATAGGGCAGGGGTGGGCAAGCTTTTTGGCCCGAGGGGCACATCAGGGAATAGAAATGACATAGCAGGCCATGAATCCTGACAAATTTGGGGTTGGGATGCGGGAGGGGGTATGGGCTCTGGTTGGGGGTGTGGCCTGGGGATGAGGAGTTTGGGGTGGAGGAGGGTGCTCTGGGCTGGGACCGAGTTTGGAGGGCGGGAGGGGGATCAGGGCTGGGGCAAGGGTGCGGGCTCTGGGGTGGGGCTGGGGGTGAAAGGTTTGGGGTGCAGGAGAGTGCTCCATGCTGGGATCGAGGGGTTTGGAGAGCGGGAGGGGAAATCAGGGCTGGGGCAGAGGGTTGGGGCATGGGGAGAGGCTCGGGGCATGGGGAGAGGCTCAGGGGTGCAGGCTCCGAGCGGCGCTTACCTCAAGCGGCTCCCAGAAGCAGTGGCATGTCCCTTCTCCGGCTCCTACGCGTGGAGCAGCCGCCGACCCTCGGAGCGGGACCATGCGGCTGCTTCTAGGAGCTGCGTGGTGCGGCCCCAGACCCAGCACCCCACGTGGAGCGCCGGAGCGGGCCTGAGCCCCAGACCCTGCTCCCCAGTGGGAGCTCGCAGGCCAGCTTGATTCGGCCCACGGGCTGTAGTTTGCCCACCCCAGCATAGGGCATCTTCTCCAGACGTGCTGCAGCACTGTATGCTTAGACAAGCCCGTGGTGTTTGCAGGATCAATACGGCAACTTTCCTCTTCTCCCAAGCAAGGATGGAGACAATGAAAACGCCATAACAACATCTTCAGTAAGGAATAAGTCTTAGGTCGATACTGGTGAGATTTTTTTTGGTTGGTTTATACAGTTACCTGGAGATGGATTCAATATCTTTTAGAAAAGCATCTGCAGGCAGGACTTATTCCATACTAGATCAATTCTACATGTGACTGTGTTCCAATTTTTAAAAGTTTCATATTCCTGATGTTATCTTGGTGACATTACTGCTAGAATACAATACAAATAAAGTTTTAAAAGACAGATAAGGTCCCATTCATACCAGGATAACTCTACTGACTTTAACAGGGTTATTACTGATTTACACCAGCATACAGGAGCAGAGGATCAGGCCCATCCACTTTGTATCTAATCGAATGCACCGTACATTTGGATGGGCAAAATTCAGATCTGAGAAAAACAGGTGAAAGGAAGAACCGAAAAAAAATAAAAAATTAATCTAACTAAAATTCTGCACACTTGATTGCCTCTAGTAATAACACTATTGTCAGCATTAGTGCTTTGGACATTATTATTTGGACTTGTAAAAAAAAAAAAGTCAGTGGAATGATTTTTTGTGGAAAATGCCTGCTTTCCTTTCAAACGTTTGATTTCTCATTGGAAAACCAATTCCCCTCCGCCACCGAACAGCTGAATTTGCAGCTCAAAGCAGAAGCAAAAAATAATAAAAAGCCCGAACGAGAAGGAACTGTATCTTTCATGCTGCTAGGACATTGAGTGGGCAAGGACGACTAAGCATAACAAAAGATCCCCTGTGCAGAGCTTGCTTATTATAGAAATTTCTATTACCTTTTGAAACTTATGACTAACTCATCTCTGTGTGTGTTTACCTGCTTTAACCTTGTAAATAACTCTGATTTCCTTTTCCTAGTTAATAAATCTTTAGATAGATAGCCACTCTTATAATAAACTACAAACACTGTGGTTGGTGTGAGATCTAAGGTGCAATTGACCTGGGGTAAGTGACTGGTCCTTTTGCATTGGGAGTAACTTGAATAGTATTGTGATTTTTCATGTAAGGGACCATCTATCACAAAGGCAGCTTCCCAAGGTGACGAGAGATCAGAGTACCCAAGGAGACTGACTGACTCCATCTTATAGCGCCTAAGAAGTTCACACTGGATACTTGGTTGGTGAAATCTAACAGAACTCACAACCAATTTGGGGTTTGTGCCCTGCTTCTCACAGTCTGCCCTGAGGTTGGTACTTATGTTCTTGAGCCACTGCAAGACAGCCTGACCATTGGGGTAGAGCTTTGTTTAACTGCTAGGTCCATGATTTCTTGCCATGTGAGATGCTGACAGTGTGTGGTCAGGGTGACTTCTGCGAAGGCAAGATCTTGCTGGGAACATTTAGCCATCCACTCAAGATGATGCGTATGATCTGGAGTTAGAAAACGTGAATCCAGATCCCTGTACCATGCAGCAAAGGGGACAAGACAGCCCTGAGAAAACAATGACCTAGTGCAGCCAAAGCAGCCCTCGTCAAAGAGACCATTGCTAGAAGGACCTGGGGCCAAATCTTCAGAAGAGTTCCGCACCCAACGTGCACCTGATGGGCTGAGCTCTTTAGAAGATCTGGCCTATGGGGCATATCAAGGCTTACAGGTTCCTCTTCTTCTCCCCCTTTTTCCCAGCTAGCTGAGGTCAGGTCTCCAGATCAGTCTTTTCCAGGCTTCCCAGTCCAGCACTTGTTGCATATTCATTCCATCCTTCCATCTATCCACCATTTTCTTGGCTTTCTTTTTCTTTGTCCACAAACTCTAGTCTCAATTGCTTCCTTAGCAGGCTGTCCTTCTTCCATTCTTCATACGTGCCCATGCCACCTCAACTTCCTCTCTTGCAACTTCTCTCTCCTGCAGACCTTGATCTCACTCCTGGTGACATTATTCCACATATGGTCCAGCAAAGTCAACCCTCTCACTGCCCTCCAACATCTCATTTCAATAACTTCAGGTCTTCTCAAGTGGCTCTCTTTGGTCACTCAAGCCTCTGATCTATACAGAAGCACTGGTCTTGCTATGGTTTTGTCCAGTACCCCTTAAGAAGTCTGGGCATCTACTTATAATAAATCACTCCACTTATCTTGACCCAGACTTCCCCTACACTCAGAAACCTTGCTTGCAGTTCTATGATAACGTCTCCATTTGCGGCTAACCAGCCCACAAGGTTCTGAAATGCAGAGAACTGATTTAGGCGCCAGCCCTCAATGCTGATATTCATCTGTCTTGGTTTTGCATAAGTCACCCATATGACTTCAGTCTTTTCTTTACTCCTTTTGAGGCCTTCATTTAGTTCCTGTTCCAGATATCAATTGCCTGGACCAATTCTTCCTCACTATCAGTGGTCCGCTCAATATTGTCTGCATAGATCAACTTCATACCATTTTCTATTTGTATTTGCTTACTTATGCAGTCCATCACAATTCTGAATGGTAATGGACTAAGTGCTGATCCCTGGTGGAGACCAACCTTCACCACAAAACCCGCTGTTACACCAAAGGGCATCTGCACCTTTGCCATGGAACCACCCTACAAACCCATCACCATCTGGACAAGGTCCTCCAGTGCCCCACAGAATCATTGCAGGGACACTAGCAGTCACCTATGTACTTTGTCTAAGGCTTTCTCCACGTTCAGGAAAACAGCGACTGTGCTCAGTGTTCCCCTCCCATTTGCCACCAACTATCTAGCAATGAACGTACCGTCTATTGTCCCTTTTCCTTTCCTAAAGCCAAACTACTCCTTTCCTAAAATGGGCTCTGCTATTTGGCAAATGCAACGAACTAGGATTCTCCATTTCAAGCTGTAGGACAGCAACTTAACTCCTCGGTACTTTGAACAGTTGTGTACACCACCTTTTCGTTTGTCTATTGGTACCAGTATGGACTTTCTCCGTGCTCTGGGCATTTTCTCCTCTTTTCAGACTATGCATGGGACTCACGCGAGCCGGCATACATCAAACTCTTTCAAGGCTTTGATCATTTCTGCTGTGACTTTGTCCGGACTTGCTGCTTTTCTGGGTGCCATCTTCAGCAATGCAGCCTTGACCTCTGCCTCCCACAGGTCATGAAAAGCCAGGATTGCTGGTTCACACAATGGCAGTGTAGCATATGAATGGTTCTCATCATTAAGCAGACCCTCATAATATTCTTGCTATCAGGTACGTACTAACAGCCTGCCCCTTGCATCCTTCATAAATGAAGTGTCCACTCGGTCTTTCTTCCTTTTGTTTTTTGTCCGAACCATCACTTATATTTTCTTTTTGGGAAGTTGAGGGCAGATGTTCAACTCCTCATACAGCTCCTCTAAAGCTGGGTTTCTCGCCTGTCTTGACTGCAACATAATTTGCACAAATGTGGGCGCATGCACCCACAAAACCATCCTTCTCCATACCTTTGACCCCATCACCCTCTCTCTCTCTCAGACACACACATTCCTGCCTCTCCCCAGATTGGTTACACTGCTCCCACCCCCCCAATAGCAGCTGTTTCCATTTCAAGCCTTCCTTATAATGAACGCTCTCACCTACAGATAAATGAGCTTGTTAAACAGTGCTACAGACAGCTTCCTGCCGGGCACACAGAACAGAAGTGCCAGGGAAGAAAGCTGGCTGGGAACATTTCTACCCCGACAGGTGTGCGATGCCTGCTTGGACCTTGAGTTTAACCTTGCAAGAAGAGAAAACGACAGGAGCATTATTCCTATATTTAGCTACAGCCCCTCCCTCTCCAGTTAACCTTCTGTTTTGCGTCAGATCTATCCCCAGGTCTAGGGCTGAATTCAGATCTCTGAATTGTTCTTCTCTTTCAAATGCCACTCATTCAAGACATCTGAGTATTTATTCCCAGACATCCAGGCTAATTAGAAATGGAAGCTGTGGGGTGGGGAGGGGGGATCTCCAACCCTTTCCAAGGATTTTAAAGCTGGCTAGACATCAGACACCACCCTAGGCTTCTGTCACTCCTGCCTGGCAGTGCTGAGCTATCCAGGGACATGGTGCATTTATTGACATTTCTAAGCAGGATAGCCACATTCATATGAAAGGCAGAGGCACAGCGTGGGTTAGGGCCTGATCCCAAGGGGAGTAGCTGAAAGCCAGTGGCTCCTGTTGAAATTGATGGGAGTTCCGGGTGCTTAGTACCTTTCGGGATCAGGTCCTGCAGTCTGGGACATGTTTTGAGAGCTCTGTGGTGCACGCTAAATCAGGGCAAAATGACTTGGATAATTCATCCCTTAAGTGCACCCTAGGACAAATGTTATCCCCCAAACACGCCAAAACAGCCTCCTCAAATTCTCTTGTAAGGTCGCACTCCCCTTCGCTCCCAACCGTGGCTATTGATCGATATAGTGCCGTCTGGCAGAGCGAGGCACCTCTCGGTAATCAGCCTGCCGGGCAGCACTGAATAAAATAAAGCATGCTATGGCCCAGGGCTTTCTTCCGCTCCACATATTGATGAGGCTTCAGGAGCAGATTTTTCTGCTTCGCTCAGAGGACAGTGTAACGGACATACCATACTCTGCACACTGGTGCTAAAAAGCATGAAAGGGTTGGCTTGCAAGGCAGGCGCTGAAAAGCTGGAGAGCTTTGGGGGAAAAGGAGCCCCACCCCCTTCCTTCGGCACTTTTAGCCTGTAGTCTCGCACAGCAGCGGGCCAGGCTCAGAGACAGCAGGCACGGAGGGCTCCCGCCTTCTGAGCATTTTGCATTCATACAAAAGGAAGAAGAAGAAAGAGAAAGGAAAGGCAAGAGGAGAGTGACATGCATGAGAAACACTTCCAGGCTCTGACTTCAAAGAACCCACGGCCACCCCCCTGGATCCACATGAAGGTGACACAAAGCAGGGAGGAGGGACACGACCAAACCAATCTCCCTCAACAATGGCTGGTTTTCTCTTCTCCTTATATGAAAATAACAGCTCCCTTCTCCCTTGGGGCCGGCCTGACTATTTCATCAGTGAAGCAAAACATCTTGTCCCTTCACAGATTTTTCTTTGCCACCACCCGGAGAGGTGCTAGCTCACAGGTGCCTCTTCTCACATCAGGCTGTGCTAACAGCCTCTTGGGTGAGCAGTCAAAGAGCCTGGAACTGTTAAAGCAATTGAGGAGAAACCTCAGCCTGAGTGGTTAGAGGCCTATCAAGGCCCAAGCAGCACTGGGTCTCAGAGCTGGGTCAATTGACTCAGGCTTGTGGGGCTGAAAATAGCTCTGTAGACATTCCCCTTTGGGCTGGGGCCTGGTCGCTGAGACCCTCCCTCCCTCACTGGCTTCTCACTCCAGCTGCAGCCCGGGCTCTGGAACATCCGCACTGCTCTTTTTAGTCCTACAACCCCAGTCAGTTGACCCAGGCTATGAGACAAATCTCCGTGGGTTTTTCTTTGCAGTGTAGACATAGCCTTAGAGTTGCTCCACAAATAACTATGCTTCCACGGGTCACAGAGTGAATGGGTCTCCCATGCACTGACATCGATAGATACAGTAGCTGGATAGGTAGTCCTATCTAATAGAAAGATACTCATCTGTATGTCTGTCCAGCCACATATATGTCCCTCAACATCACTGTAGTGTCTGAGCACCACAGTCCCAGCAAACTGAAGATGGCAATGCTTCACCAGCTTTCTTCCATGGGTAACGCCGATGCCCCTGGGTGGGTCGGTGTTAATGGGGATCAAAGCTGGGACCTCTGGATCTTAATGCGCAAGCCTCTACTGCCTGAGCTAAGACAGCCACTTCTTAGCCCAGGCTATAGCAGGTTCATCGATCTGCCGCTGGCCTAACGCTCTAGAGGGGGACACGTCTCCTGAGACTCAGAAGGATGGAGAGGAAACATCTGACTCCCCTGGGACCAGGCAGTTCTGCACATGTGCATCCAACATTGGCTTCCTTTCAAACATTTCTCGTTTCAAGAGGGCGTGGACCCAGGATGTCTGTCTCTGATCCCAGCTTTGCTAGGAGCCTGATCCAACGGCCATTAAAGTCAACAGTAGTTGGACCAGTTGCTGTCCTGCTGCGAGTCCTTGTGCAAGCCACTCCATCTCACTGTGCCTCTGTTTCCCCATCTGCAAAGTGGATAAAATACCTCCTTCAGAGGGGAGCCATGAGGTTTCCGGCTCGTAAAGTGTTTTGAGACCTTTATCTGTAAGGCGCTATGGAAGCACAAAGCATTATTTCAAATCTCAGCCACTAAATACTTTTTTTTTTTTTACACCAGAAAAGACAGACAAGGAAGGCAAAACCAAGTTGGGTCGATATACTTTCCCCCCACCAAGCCCTGACTCCTATGCTTTCTGTTTTGAGGACTGTCTGGGAGCTGGACGAGAGAGGAAGAGAAGTAGAGGAGCAAAAAGGATGAGAGAAGAAGTAGGATTAAGTGAGAGAAAGAGGAAAAATACAAAGGTGTGAAAGAGGAAAGGAAGTTTGGAATAAGTCAATTTCCCTTCCTCCCCTGCTCTCTCCACTCACACCCATGCATACAAGGTTGTGTCCAAAATTCACCCCTTCCTGGGAATTATGGTTAAGTTACAAGCCTTTGCTTGGCTTCTTCCTAGATCTTCTATGTTTGTCTCCAATTCCCTCTAAGAGCCATGACCCTGGATGGGAGTTTATGAGCCTCCCCATATCTGGCTGTCATGTGAGTCAGCCAAATAACCCTGACTCTCGCCACAGAGTCCTAAACCCACATCCCTTGATGGAGAAGAAAAGCAGATGAGAGGTGCTATTTGGAGAGAAAAATCCTGAAGTTCTTACTCAGGCTTTTTCCAGCCTTTATCCAGGCAAGACTCCCACTGAAGCCCCTCCCCCCCCCAAGGTTTTGGCATTTGGCCCAAAATTAAATGGTGAAAAACCCCCAAGAAGGATCCAAGATGGAAGGAAAGCAGCAATAAGTCCTTTTGCTATACAACCATCAGAAGAACCATGCCCCAAACCACCACAAGAGAGGCCAGTGTGGATTTTTTCCTATTAATCAGATTTGTTATTAACATCAGAATTAATGGTCAGCATGGGAAACATCACAGAAACAGGTTCTGCTCTGATCAACTACTTCCCAGCTGCAAGTGCCACTGACAGTCCTATTTGCATCTGAAAGAGACTTGTTTCCATCTCCAGTTCAGGAAGGGTGTTGGCGCTTTGATGTTCAAAACCACCTCTGATTCTAAAAGCCTGTAAGAAGGGCCTCATTTTCTATTCCATTCTATTGAACCCGGTTATATTTTGTCAGGGCCTTGCTGGCTTCATTCCCATTCAGTTCTGCATGATTCTGCCATTACAAGGATCTAGAAGATGGAGCTCAAACTAAAATCTAGACAGAAAAATCACACAGAGGTGTTTTCTGGGCATCACCTGGAGAGTCAAGAGAACAAAGCTGTGAATTTGGGGAACGGATCAGAGACCTGGGGGTCCTCTTCTCCATCACCCTGCCCACTTCTGTAGTCATTTGTACCACTGCAAAGTGAATGCAAAACACCTTGGAAGCATTCTGCACTATGCATGGTACAGGGCAATGGCACAGGACCTAGAGAAGCAAAGGGCCAGCCCTTGTTCTCGTAAGAACCGATGGAAGATGGAATGACAGAGTGGAGGGGGCTTGAACTTCCGTGACAAGAGGAGATGAGGCCCCAGGGCTTTGAATTTCTCCCCCACACTCACCTTTTTCTCATCCCCCTCTTGCAGAAGCTGCAGGTGACTCCTCTTCTCGCCGTCCTTCCGCAGGGAGCTGCTCTGGTGCTGAGGCAGGCCCATGGGCGGGGACGCGCTCCGCCCCTGGGGATCCACCCAGGTGTAAATGTGATTGGTGACATAGCCCCCAGGGATCCGCCCAACTGAATGAACTGACAGGTTCAGCTTCTTGGAGCCTTTCAGAGCCTGTGAGACAGTCCGGGAGAAAAAAGGAATTAATTTCAGAGCCCAAGGGAAAGAACAGCAATTAACGCTAATGGAATTTCAATAATCCCAAAGCTTTGCTTTTCTATGGAACCGTTCATCTGGTGATCTCCAAGAACTTTACAAACATGGATGGAGCAAGCCTCACAAATCCATGAAACGGATACAGAACTCAGGATCTCTGAACCCTCTGCTGAAATGCAGCCACTTCCGGGGTAGATCACAACAGCTGTTTAACAGCCCACATTGTCCCTACAGGACAAGCAGCAAAGAAGAGCTCATAACAACTTGAAACTGCAGCAGGGTCAGAGGGAAGCATGTTGGAATGAGGATAGGACACTGGAGTTAACTCTAATTCTTATGCAAAGCACCAGGGGATTGAGAATGATCTCACATGGGCAGGATGCTGTATTCTGTCTAATGTAACTGTGGGTACCAGATGGGTCTCCTGAGTTGCAGGCAAGTGCCCTAACCACTGGACCATCCTTCCTCTGCAATATTTGCATCCGGATCTACTGTATGCTCTTGCCATATTTGAGGAGCAGCCACACACTGTTACCCAGAGTTACATTAGGCAGGGTGCAAATGCTTTAGAGGAGATATATTTCCATGTCTCTGGGCATAATCCAACCCCTACAGCATGGGGTTAGGAAGCAGCTCCTCTGATAGGCAGGCTATTCCATACTCATGCACTAGGGGTTTTCTTTTCTTGCACCTTCCTCTGAAGCGGCTGGGTCTGGTCTCTGCCAGAGCCAGCCTCTCAGGGGACAGGGACCATGGGTCTGGCAATTCCCCAGGCCTGCTCACCCCAAATTCCACACACCATCCTCACCACATCCCAACCGCAGGACTCCTCCAGTCGTCCAGGACAGGGGATCTCTGCTGCTCAGGAGCAGCCTAGGACTGACCCAGGTCTGGAGACGGAGCCATTTCTCCTCCTTGGGAAAGAAGGCCAGACCAGGACAGGGCGACATGATCGACAGGGACTGGCGCTTGTGGAAACCTGCCCTGCCTCTGCCCAGGCCATTGAAGACAATTGGAAAGATTCCCATTGACTTCACTGGGCTTTGGACCAGGCCCATGAATGAGAACCTCAGTCTCAGGTGCCATTCGTTACCGTACGCCTCCCAAGCACAAATAGTCAATTAACATGTGCAATAATTAGTTAAAAAACCTCCACCCCACCCTGAGGGGACCAGGAGATCCAGCGGGGCCTGTTTCCCCTCTGGCAGGTACTGCAAAGGGCGGACGGACATTCTGTAGTTAAATGTCATGTAATTAACACTAGGGAGCTTGACCAGCTGCTCACAGGGCTCAGTAACAGCGAGGCAGCTCAGCATTCACAAGCGGCCAGTGGCTGCATTGCTGCTTTAATATACATATGCCTGTGGGGCAGACACAGCAGATGCTCACCTTGAATGGGTGGCAGGGAGCGTGTGCCAAGGAGCCCAGCGCGTAGAAGGGGCTTGGGCAGTGCCTGGGGCAGCAGCAGGGCTGGGGGCAGCTGGTGGGGCAGGCATTCGCCTTGGCCCCAGAGATGCACAGCAGACTGAGGAAGGGGACCAGTCAGGGCACCTGGAGCTTCAAGGTATCCCCACACCCCAGCCCCAGGCACTCACAGCAGCTGCCTGCCCAGATCCCGCTGCTGTTTTCGTGCAGCTGGCAGCGGCAGCCGCCCCCGCCCAGGGGAGACAGCCTTCCCACCCGCCCAAAATGGCACAGATCTGCCTGGCTGCCCCTTCCCTGCCCAGCCCAGCTCCAGGCCCCCACTTCCAGGTGTTGAGGGAGTTAGACCAGAAGAAAAGGGGGCCCAGGCTGCCCCACCTCAGACACTCTCCAGGTTCAGAGGACATATTGTGGGGGCAGAAAAAAAATAGATCATTCCTCCCCCGACAATGTTTCTGTGACTGGGATGCTCGCCCCCACCCTCCTCCTGGTTCTTTCACCCGTGTTTGGGGGCCAAGTCTCCTGGTGAAACTAAGTGAAGCACCGTGCCTGGGGTGGGGACTTGCCAAGAGGTGCTGGTGTTGGCTGCTCTCAGATCCAGGAAATGGGATTAGATAGACACCTGCACTGATCTGGTGGGGCAGTTCCGATGCTCCCCCGCAAGCAGATCCCCATGTCGGCTGCAGAGAGGAAGCCCTGGATCCAGCACATCACCCATTCCCTGATTCCCAAGCTTCACCACGGTAGCCACTGGCTGCAAGTTACCTCCAGCCCACTCAGGGAGTTTAAGGGAAGTGTCACTGAGACTGGTCACCACTGCAACCCTGCTCCAGACACGTGCTGCCACTCCCAGTCCCAGTTAAGAAGGTTTATTCCTTTACAGCAAAGGTTAAACAAACAACCGGAGAGCAGCCTTAAGCCAGCACCTGGTCCCCAGGCTTCAGGGCCACCCCTCCCAGGGGTCTCTGACACTCCAGCTGCTGGCAGCTTCCGAGCCTCAGCCTTGGAGCAGCAGTCCCAGGGCTGCTTCTCTAAGCCCTCCCTTGCTCCAGGGACTCCCCACAGGAATTGGCCTTTGTAGCCCAGGGCTTTGTTTATCTCAGTCCTCCTCTCAGCTGCCTCCTAGCAGCCATTCATAGACCCAGGTGTAACACAGCCCTCCTTAATTAGCTGGATTAGGCTCACATGCTCCAGTCTGGGGCACTGGGCTCAGGCTATCCCCAGAGACAAGCTACCCTGTGATGGGGAGGGGCTTTTGTGCCTGCCCACTTCCCAACGCCCAATAGGGAGATACCCTGTGACAGGAAGTCTTTAAAAACAATGCATGCCCTTGGATCAACGGCAGTGACTTCTAAAGCCAGCAGTCTGCTCAGGGGCTGCACCACCACCTCCACCCTGACAGGTACCTACTGAGAGAGCTGAGAGTCCAAACATGAATCCACCCTGGCTTTGCCTTAGCAGTGAGTGCCCTGTCCCGAGCAAGGAATATAATCAAAAATAATACCTGACAGCTGTATAGTATTGTACAAGCATCAGCTAATTAATGTGGCTCATGAACTAGTTGATCTGTTCTGTATGAGCTAACATCCAAGCCAGAAGACCAAGAGAACAGATTTAAAAATTTTATTAAAGTTAATGTTTAAAATCCAATTTACACAAGTTAGGAGGGAAGGTACTGTACATCTGGGGTATCTACACTGCAAAAACCCCCGAACAAAACAAAACAAAACACACACACACACCCCTCGGCAGTTTCGGAGCCCAGGTCAACTGACTCAGGTTTGTGCTATGGGCTAAAAGGAGCGGTGTAGCTGCTCCTGCTCGGGGAGGGGCCAAGGCTCTGAAACCCAGTGAAGGGGGAGGGTCTCAGAGCCCAGGCTCCAGATCCACTTTCCCCCTCTACTAACCAGTAACAAAGCTCTGAAACCAGCAAGCCCCAGATGGGTGACGGAGGCCCTGAAAACATGCCGCAAAGACTCAGAATGTGAAGGATGCATGGAAAAACCCCATAGCACTCAGCCTACAGTGATTTTTTTTGAAGCAGAATAAAAACGCTAAGATAACAGCCCTACAACAGAGAATGTAACAGAAAATGAGACTGTCAGTCATTTTTTTAACCAACCTATAAAACATAAGAATTATTGCCCTGCTATTCAGTCCTACAGCGTGTGTCGAAACAACCTACAGAAAGGGTCGTGTTCTCTATTAAATGCTACAGGGTTTTAGAGCAATTTCTTTAGAACCCTGTTACATTTCTATATTCTATAGAACACTGTTCATTTCAGCAGAGACAACAAGCCACGGCCAGCAAGGTCTTTTCCTTGCAGAGGACTATACCAAGTAATCACAAATAAATGCAAAAGAGCAGGAAAACAAGCAGAGGTGGTTTTGTCTAGTGGACAGGCCACCAGGTTGGGAGTCAGGAGACCCGCGTTCTGTTCCCTGCTTTACTGCATGACTGGCTAATGGCTTCACCCCCCCCCCCCCGTTTTCCCCTCCCACCTTTGTCTGTCTTATATATTAGAGCGTAAACTCGAACTGGGTCTCACACAGCTGTGCTGTCCACACTGCACTCCACAGACCTTCTGACTCTGGTCTGCAGCTTGAGAGACGTCCACACTGAAAAATGACAACGCTTGGACCGGAGTCACAGAAGGACTCGGGCTCTCACCCACTGCCCTACCAGGGTCTTAGGATTCAGGTCCTGAGTCCTTGCTGACCTGAGTTAGCACGGGTTTAGTGTGCAGTGTAGACATACCCGTAGGGGCCGCCAGAAATTGTCTCTTATTCGGTGTTCATACAGCCCCTAGCACATATTTGTTACCACAGAGCCGAGCGCCATGGGGCCTTGAACTTGGTTTCTAGGTGCTACTGTTACTTAATGTTAATAAAGAGAAAAACTCCTCACCGGAGGGTCAGCTCAGACTGATGACCCTGGCTGGGCAGCCCACCCTTCCCCAGTGCATTCTTCTCCATCTGTCTCCTAAGCATCCATCCCAAAGGGCCTGATTCCCCAGCACCCTAATCAGCACTGAGAGCCAAGCTTCACACCCAGAATTAGTGCAAGCTGGTGCAGGGATGAATCCTTCCCCAGTCCTTCCTCTAATCGCCTGTGCAAAGGAAGGGGGGAGCTAAGCTGAAGTTAACCCCTGATTTGTCATGCGGCAGGTCCTGCCTGGCAACAGTGAGGCTAGAGAGAACCTGAGCTCGCCTGAGAAAGCTTGCCCAACCATTGGCGTGACCTCGGTCAGGTTCCCAGCCGCACCACGCCTGGCCTTGGTCTGACACGAGCCCGTACAGCCGTGACATTGCAACACATGTAGGAGATAAAAATGCCAGAAAAGGCAGTGGGGGAACCGGGGTGGGAGCCTGTGGGGAGGAACAATCATGACCATTGCCGGTGGGAGGAGATGAGCGGAGGGGTGGCTCTTCCCTTCCTTCTGAGCTACCTGTCAGCCCCTGGCAGAGTGGGAACACCAGGGGAGCTGCTCTCGGAAAGCTCGGTAAACAGTTTGAGAGGCTGAGCGGCCGGAGATTTACAAGGTACTTTTAAGGTCCCCCTGGTGTTCCTCTGACCACCCTGCCGGGGAAATGGAATCTCAATTAACGGCCAGATGTTTTATGTATGAAGCTGACAGCAGAAACTCTGGGAGGCTTGGAAAGTGAATGCAGAGACCTGCAAGGCAGCGGCAGGGAGTGGAAACGGAGGCACGGTCTGTCACCAGGCCCCTGCAGGCGGCTTTCCAGAGCAGCTCTCCCAACGGAATAGGCCATGACAGGATGGCGGCTGTGGGACCCAATTCATCCACGTGACCGAGCTGAAACAAGCACAGGGCCTGAGGATGCCTCAAGCCACCTTTGCTCCTTCCTTATTCTGGAGCCTCCGGCGGCCCTATCGTACCCGGCCGCTCATGGCCACAAGCGGCTGTTATATAGCAGTTCACCGACCATGCCTGTGGTTCCTCCGGAACGGCTCCAACATCCGCCCCGCCCGCTGCCGCCAGGGACTGCCGGGAACCCTTGTGCTGTCTGTGTAAGGATCTGCCCGACACTGGGGGAATTCCCCAGGATCTGGCTCTGCCAGGCTCACCGCCCTTTGCACCAACACAGCTGGCACAAAGGGGCTGTGGGCCAGCTGCCTGCCCAGTGCACCATCAATAGAGGGGCCCCTCTGAACAGCCCAGCACTGTGGGGCCCTGACACAAGTGCCCTGCAGTGACCAGCACAGGGACAGTTATACAGCCCCACCTAGCATGGCCCAAAGCCACGGCCACAGCTCGCAGGGGAGGCAGAGGAGAGATCCAGGAGCAGGAAGAGGACAAGGACCTGCCAGGCAGCGAGGGTCTGGAAGTCAGAAGATGGCATATTTTAAAGGGATTAGAGCTGACTAGTGGATCCTGTCCTCATTTATCTCCAGTTTATTCTCTCACACAGCCATCACTGTGAGGCAGGGCAGTGCTGTTATCCCCATTTTACAGATGGAGAACTGAGGCACGGGATAGATTAAGTGACTTGCCCATGGTCACACAGACAGTCTGTGGCTGAGCAGGAACTGAACCCAAGACTTGAGTCCTAGCCCAGTGCCTTGTCTACTAGACCATCCTTCCTACCCCTCAGCCAGGGGTTTGAATGCACTGGAAGCAATCACCGAGACATACAAATCCCAGCTCTGGGGGCAGGTGACCTATCCAGTTATGCTGGTAGTTGGGGTTGGTTTTTGCTCCAACAAAGAAAGAATTAGAAACAAATATAAGGGAAAAAAATTGACTCTGTAATCCTGACATTGCATTTGCTACATCTAAGCAGCCACATCTAATGGGATGCCGGCGCAGTTTCCACTCGAATACTGATGAAATGGCTCCATTTGTCTTTAACTTCACAGTAAAGGGGCTGCTGGAACTTTGCCCTTCACTCACAAAATGCTCCTGTCTCAGCTTTTAAAAACAATTGGTTACTTACTTCAAACTGCAGCATCAGGCAGGGAAGTTAATCACCAGCGACAGCAGATAACGAGCCCCCTCTACCACCATCAACTGTGGCTAGAAATCACGTATGCCGGCTACCCAAACTAGATCTTTTCTGCCACAAAGATAACATTTACCTGCCAGCTACATTTCTTCCTCCGAGCTGGTCCCAGCTCCCACCCCAGCCTATGCTCTGGTGAGCTTGGAGGCAGGCAGGACGCCTCCTAAGGCCCTCAGTGGGATGGAGTCCCAGCTCCAGCAGCCCCTGTCACTCCTTCTGTAGCAGTAGCTTCATAGCAAACCACCGCCCCCTCCTGCACCCTGTTGTACTAGGGGCTGGGCAAACATGTGTGAAGAGACAGTCCCTCCCTCAACGAGGGTATAACCTACATTGGCAAGATGGACAAAGGGAGGGAGGGGAAAATGAGACAGGAAATTGCCCAAGGTCACGCAACAGGTCACTGGGCAAGCTGGGAATAGAAGCCTGGCCTCCTGGCTTGATGCCCCTTCTGTTAGACCATGCCGTCTACAGACTGGGTTCAAATAATCCTAGCAAGAACCCTGAACATCTCTGTGGTGGGGCGGTGCCCCACACCCTGAGAAGAAGGGCTGAACCAGGCCAGAGAGGCTGCGCAGACCTGCAGCAGCCAATCAGAGAAGGCCTGGGGAGAGCCAATCAGGGCAGCAGGAGAGGTAGCCAATCAGGGCTGGCCTAGGCCCTGTATAAAGGCTGCCTAGCAAAGAGTAGGGCAATCTGTCCCTGGTGGTCAAGGGAGGAGGACTGGGTCCTGAGCTGAAAGGTAGTACCTTGGACAGAGCAGTGCTGGGGAAGGGTAGAAGGAGCTGGGGAGCTCTGGCCAAGGAAAACCCTATGCTGCCGGCCTAGCTACCAAGGGCCAGGCAGGTGCATAGGGCCAAAGGGAAAGTGGCCCAGGGACAATAGCAGGGCAAGGAGAGAGAAGGAGGGCAGAGAGGCTGCTGCTAGAGGGTCCCTGGGTTGGGACCCAGAGTAGCAGGTGGGCCTGGGTCTCTCCCCCTTGTACTACACCTGGCTGAAGAGGAGTGTGCCCTGGTCCAGGCTGTGGCTGGCCCTGTGATGAAGGGGCTAGACTCTGAGGCTGCAGCTGGCCACTACAGCAGGTGCAGATGGTAGACTGCTGATAATGGAAGGGGGCTAGACTGGAGCAGTGGGCACTGCCAGAGTGCAGTGTCCTGAAGAGGATGCTGCTGAGCAAGGAGCTACGTGGGTCCAGATGCCAGCAGGGTGAGAGATGGATGGGACACCACCAGCAGAGGGCGCCCTGCAGAGGATAGCGCTAATTCCCAGACGTGCCAGCAGGAGGTGCTGCAGTGGTGAGTCCCAACCCCCATCACAAGCTCTATGGAGTCTTGTTCTGCAGGTAAAACTGCATCTCTGTTCTCACGTGCACCTGTCTGACACCATTCAATTCATGGGGGTCCATGGGTGCAACTGAGGGTAGAATATGGTTCTGGATGTTGAGATTATTTATCTGTCAATCAGACCAGGTGTGCAGCTTGTATGCATCCTGCCATCACACACAGAGACTCTTCTAATGCCATAGGACAAAAGGTGAGTTAATGATTGTCCGAAATCCCTCCTGACATGTATGGGCTCATGCCAGAATCTTTATTTTAAATTCAGCCTTTATTGGGTTAATATCCTTTCCAAAAATTAAAGATCATTGCAACAATAAACCTTTCATAGAAACACATGACATTAGAAAAATAGGAAGCTAAATTTATATACTGCCTGAAGGATCCCAAAGCTGTGTATTAAATGTGTTGATATTTATGTGAGTAACTGCGTGAGTGCAATAAATCACTTCATGCACCACTGAAATGCAGCCACCTCTGGAGTAGAACATGGCGGCTGTTTAAGAATGTCCAGCAACACTATGCACCCGTTGCAGAAAGGAAGAGAAGAATACCATATCCTATTAAAAGGTTTGGTGGGGTTTTTTTTGTTTTTGTTTTCCTCCTGGAAAACAGACCCATAGGGGTTCTCATTGAAGAATGCACATCGGCATGTGCTTAACTTTAAGCATGTGCTGAAGTCCCACTGTCCTCAAGAGGAAGTCAACAGGAGCTTAAGCACATGCTGGGAAAGTGCATTCATAGATTCATTAGATTGTGCCAACTTGGAAAGCATTTTTATGCAGCTATTTCACAAAATATTCTATCTGGAAATGCCTCAACCATCTGCAGTATGGAGCTATAAAATACACATATTAATAAACAATAGTAACTTTGCAAGTGGATAAATATACCAGGGACTAAACTCAATCCTGGACACAGCTCTGTTGCAGTCAATAATTACACCTGAGATGAGTTTGACCCTAGGGTTTCATCTCTGGGGACAAATCCATCTTTTTATATAGGTCACAAGTCAAAATAGTTCGGGGGGTCTCCTCCTTAAATCCCTAAAAGAATGTGTCCACACTGGCAAGCCACAGCCCAATTCCCTGCTTAAGACAGGGCTCGAAAGTGGAAGAGTAGGATAAGGTGCTACAGGATCCAGATGCCTTTAGCTAGGTGGCTATGTTAGGACACAAAGGCATTGGTCAGAGCAGCTTGGATTATTATTCTCTATGCTACAGTCATGCCTAGAGGCCCCAAGCGAGACCAGGGCTCCACTGGACAAGATGCTGCAAAAGCACTTAGAGTATGTCTACACTGTAATCAGGAGATGTGATTGCTAGTGGCACAGGTTAGACACTCGAGGATGCACCCAGGATCCTAGGCAGGTCCTGTTGCTGTTTGAGTTAGCTACACTGAAGTTAGCTAGGGCATGTCTACATGTACTCCAATCACCCTTCCCGATGGCAGAGTAGACATACCCATCCCTGCCTCAAAGAGTTTACAATCTCAATAGACAAGAGGAACAAAGTAAGTATTATTATCCTTGTGCTACCGATGGGGAACTGAGGCACAGAGATAAAGTGACTTGCCCAAGGTCACACAGCAAGTCTACGGCAGAGCAGAAAGTTGAACCCAAATTTCCTAAGAGCCACTCCAGTGTTGTAACCACAAGAACATCCTTCCAGGTGTAGGTGTGTTAGCAGAACAGACCAGGGCAATGGAGAAAATCTCTCCCGAAGCCCTGGGTGTATCAACTGTGAGTCAGACAAGTGAGTACAAGGTCCAAGTTACTCCAGGATCAGAAATCCTCAGGGCATCTGGAAGCTTGCAGCTCCTCTGGAAGCAGCAGTGGGCGTGGATGAATATTGGTGCAACATGGAGGAGGTGAAATGGTGCTTTCCTTTGCACAACGGCACTGGGCACAGAGGGGAATGGAGCACAGAAGCTCTGACCCAGATTTTGAACTCCTTCACACGCTTGTGCACTAAAATGGACCTTTATGAAACACTGGCAGGCAGAGCTATAGAATTAAGAGGCTTTGGCAGAGCTGAATGGGAGAAGCTTCAGACTATATCCCAATGCAGCTATCGCTCACTCAGCCGCTTTGGCAAACCCCAAGTTAACCCAAATATTTTACTGTTTTCCCTTGCTGGGGAGGTTGTTGGCCTCAGCCAGAGTCCCCCTATTTCCTCCCACCTTCATTTTTTCTTCCTCTGTCAAAGATGGCCGGCCAAGAGGGGCCTCTTCAAACTGCTGCGCTTGTTCTCTCTAGCTTATGGGCTGTAGTACCAGAGCACCTCAGAGCAGCACCACAATACCTGTGTGAGGCAAGGAAGTATTGTGTATGGCCCAGATCCTCAGCAGGTATTTAGGCTCTTCATTCCTATTGAAACTTTGCATTGCATTGGATAGAAATGAGGAGCTGAGCCTAAGTGACTTGCATAAGGCCATATGGGAAGTCTGTGGCAGAACAGGGACTTGAAGCTGGGTCTCAGATCCTAAGCAATGGCCTGAGTGACTCGACCATCCTTCCTCTTGCTCATGCTGTTGGCTAGGCGGGGTACAATAGTGACTTCAAGAGAACCCTCCTGCACAACAGGTGGAACACTCCCGCTCTCAAGGCCTGATTAGCTGCTCCCCTCCACCTTGCCTCCTCATTGACCCCAGTGCAAAATGACTGGAACACGTTACCATCCTGATCTGTGAGCATTTCACACTTGCCAATGACTACACAAGAGCAACCATGATTCAGGTCCTCCATCTGCTCAGTGGCAAAGGTCTGACCTGAAGCTCAAAGGCAGATCCGTGGGTCAAGTGAGTTATCATATCTCATGCTTTCAGAAGCGGGATAATAATGAACCCTTGGGTCCACAGGCCTCTGTCCCTGCCCCCGCATTGCACGATCATCTGTGTGCATTATAGGACTTTTTTCTTTTGCTTTCACCAGAAGTACCTTGTATTGGCCCCAGCTAGGGGCAGGATGTGGGACTTAGTAGCCAGGATCTGATGTAGCTGGGGAAATCCTAGACTTGCCAAACCCCATGTATCCAACGCTCCATATTGTTTTAAATTTCTTTCCAAATTACTATCATCCCCAATATTTTTTTGCTAGCTCCCTCCACAATTTCCCAAAAGTTGCAGTTTCAAGGACCTCTGCAAAATCTGTGTTTACCTGGATGTCCCTCTATTGTACTACCATTGCCCCAGCATGGCAGAATCAGTTGCTTTTGTTGTTAATAAACTTGTCTTGTTTTGTCTTAAACCAGTGTGTGTGGAAATCCTAACTTGGGGCAGAATGCTGTGTATATTCCCCTCCACATTGAGGGAGGGGGCGAATTTCATGAGCTTATGCTGCACAGTTCCCTGTGCAGAGCAAGATGGTATAATTTTGGGTTTGCACTCCAGAGGAGGGTGGGCACTTGAGTAACTGGGCAGTTCCTTAGCTGAAGCCTTCCCATGCAGAGGCTAATCAGAAAGCCTGTTTGCATGTTACAACAGCTGGGTGTGTCCCTACATGTGTGCTGGTGAAAGTGTGAGACCAAGAGCGTGTCTGCAGCTTGTCACAGCAGTACAGTTGAAGGGAGCCCAGACTGGTGGGTCAGGTGGGCTCAGTGGTACCCCAGTTCCCAAGTGGCACCCGTGGGGGAGGGGAACCTGTCACATCCTTGTTGATCCTCATTTATCCTCTTCATTCCAGTTGGATGTGCATGGCCATCAGTGCTCTCAATATCATAGAATATCAGGGTTGGAAGGGACCTCAGGAGGTCATCTAGTCCAACCCCCTGCTCAAAGCAGGACCAATCCCCAATTTTTGCCCCAGATCCCTAAATGGCCCCCTCAAGGATTGAACTCACAACCTTGGGTTTAGCAGGCCAATGCTCAAACCACTGAGCTATCCCTTCCCCGCAAGGAGAGGGGGTGGCTGACTTTACTTTTTACCAGGGGAAAAGTTTGCAGGTAATCTTCTTATTCACTGAAAAACGTTACCTGAGGCCTTTTGAAAGTTGTCAAAGGAAGAGGAGGTAAAATAGCCGACACTTACTCCTGGCAGCTGTTTTTGACAGCTGTGGAGAAGACTTCCTCCAAAGGATACCTCAGGCCCATCGGGCCACCTTCAAAGCCATCATCATGGGCAAGGCTGCGCCCATAAATTATTTAATTCCATCCTGGGCTTGTCATCTTTTATTGCTTCAGCATGGGGACACTGAGTGGATTTAATGGTGCAATTTAATGCAAACGACCAAGGTAATGAAGTGCAGCCTGGAGATGTACTACTGCTGGCTGAGTTCTTTTGTAGCTCTGACACGCTAAACAGAGCTGCCCCTGATTAACACGTGGATGGGAGACCTGCAAGGAGCTACAGGGAGTGGTGGTCTTCCCTCTCATTCTGCCCTGAGCGGCTTTCCGGAGGCACCGAGGGGACAGCTTTAGAATGAGCTGTGAAGCGAAAGTCCTGTTACAAGATTCCCCTCGATGCCGTCTGGAGAGGATGTTGGGTTGAAAGGTGCTGTATAAATGGAACCTGTTCTTCACCACTGAACCAGAGGGTGGCAAGCGCAAATGGGCTGAGACAGAAAAAGGGCAATGGTGGTAGAAGTCTTTCTGCGAGCCCTCGAGGAGTATTCCGGCCCAAGGGAATGCGAAATACCCCCATTCCAATACACATACAGCCGGATTCTGTGCTGAGGTACCCAGGCAGGGTAGCCTTGTGGTTAAGGCATCAGATTGCAACCCTAAACCCCAGAGCCAAAGGTGACTTTACACCACTCCATGCTGGGCCAGTCGTTGACTGATTCGGCCCCTAGGGTAGGTTAGAGGGGCTGTCCTAATGTGCTCAGTTGTCCACTGCTCCTACAGGTCACTGCGTTAGCCAGGAATAATCAGGAGGAAAGGGAAGTTCTAATGAGGCCCCTGTTCCTTGGGAACAAACCCAGCAAACACCCCACACTGGGGACAGCAGAGACTCAGCTACTGACTACACTGGCAAGACACCCCCTTGACTTCAGGGGAATTCCCTGGGGACAGCCCCTTTATGTCAGCAGGGAGCCATTGGACACCCATGAATGGAGCCTAGGTACCCAGCGTTAAACCCATAGAGCAGGCCAGAGTCTTCCCTGGTGCAACCGAGAGTAGTGTCGTACAAATCTGAATGCCCATTTGCTCCATATGGTCCTGCAGGGCAAACTCCTGTGCCAGCCCACCTCCTCGGGATCCCATGCCTTTCAATGGGCTGCGTACACTGGGGTGACAGGAACACCTGGAGGCCTTAGTCAAGATCAGGGCCCCATCACGCTGGGCATTGTACACACGCAGTGAGACAGTCCCTGCCCCAAAGAGCTGACAGTCAAAGCAGAGAAAAGGTGAGAGAAAGGAAGCAACGTTTCCCCCTTGTCACAGATGGGGAAAGACTAAGTGACTCACCCATGGTCATGCAGGAAGTGTGTGGATGAGCCAGGAATTGACCTTAACTCTGTACCAAACTCAGTATGTCACAGGGATGAAGTCAGCCCTGTGGATGGGAGACCCCCAGCTCCTGCTGTAATTGCGTTCTTTTCCCTGTGCTTCTCACCATCCACTGACATCAGTGAGTGGTTCCTGATCTCAGCCCAGCTGTTCAGACATGTTTCAAGCAGGAATTGTATCCCTCTCTCCTTTATTTCATCTTTCAGTGGCTTCAGCCTTGGTGAGAAGGGGCTGGGTTGACAGCCCTGGCACCAAAGGCCTTTCAGTGGGCCACAGAACAGGCAGCAGCCAGGCCACCTCCCCACCAACGTGTCTTGACCCTGGCTGGGGGGACCATCTCCAGAGAAAAGAGTTCATTCCCCAGGCTCGGCCAGCTCTTGGCCTCTCTGCTACATGTCAGCAAGTGGGAAGTTCCTCTTCCATTCCCACATGTGCCTGGTTTGTTTCATCCACAGGTTGTACCTAGACTGTAAGATCTCTGGGGCAGGGACTGCCTTGGCATGAGTGTTTGCATAGGCCTAGGGGGCCTGACTGAGCATGGGTTATGGGGGCAGCACTAGCCCCCTGGCAGAGCGGAGATTGCGGCCAATTACCACCAATACAGTATCCTCAGTTGGCAGATGATCAGCAGGGGCCTTGCCGCAGGACTCACACCTCCAGAAGCTGGAACAGATCAGGCCTGGATTGGCAAAGAGGGTGAGAGGTTGGGATGAGACAAAAGAAAGGGCAGACTGCTCTCAGTGTGAAAAGGGAAAGGAACAGCTGCCCAGAAGTCCAGTTTCCCATCAGCGAGTTCCGGGAGCTCATTCCATCTTGGAAAACAAGGGCCTCTGAACCCTGAACAGATTGATTCCTTGCTGGTACCATCAGGCTGTTCGTAGCAAGCTGCTGCCCATCCAGATTCTCCTTAAATCCCCAAGGCCAAACGGGGCCTGGGGGTCTCCTCTTTCCCACTCAAGATTTTTATTTTTTTCCAGCCTTTGAAATGCTGGTTTCATGGGGTGGAATTCAGTCCTGACATAAACTGGTGCAACTCTATGGACTGCAAGAGAGCTTTACTCACACCAGGGCTGAATTTTGCCCTGATCCCAAATCTTAAAGCTGTGTCACAAGCCTTCCTTCCTTTAACCGAGCATTCGTGGCTGGGAAAGACTGAAATCAATAGCAGAAATCAGACGGTGCAAGCAGGAGCCAACCACCAACTGTATTCCCTGGAGCATTGAGGCTGATGGTTCTCAGCTGTCCACACCATGATTCCATGTTACAACAGGGATAGGTTCGGGGACCTACTTCTTCACCTTAGAAAGGGAAGGTGGTTGTGAGGCCCAAGTTGAGAGACCATAGTGGAGAACCTTTACATAGGCTCAGTATGTGAAGAAAAACCATGGTGCAGTCCTCTTAAAGTCATTAAGTTCTCTCTGAGCCTTTGAAAGTAGTGATACTATTGGCCAAATAACCGCTTAGGTAGTTACAACATTTAGACTGTAAGCTCTTCAGGACAGGGTGTTTTTTCTATGTCTGGAAAGCATTGGGTACATTTTGGCTGAATCAGTGAATTAAAAATACTGCTGCTTCCTTAAATTCCCCCAGCAGTGTCAACTGGACACAGACTCCTTCACTTCCTTTCTCCAACTCTTTTGTCATCTTGCTGTGCGCTCTTGGCCGCTGTGATCCACCCCAGAGGCAGCTGCATTTCATTAGTGTGCAAACTGACTGTAAAGTGCTGTTTAGATGAAAGGCTCTATGCAAGTCTGTCAGACAGTGGGAGGGCGGAGGGAGAGAGGAGATAAAGGAAACAAGTCCTAGCAACATTGGAGAATGGTAGCATCAGGGGACCACCCTCACAAAAATCACAGCCAGGAAACAGACACTAATCATTGTAAGTATTATTATGGGAAGCAAGTGCCAAAGACCGGGACAGGACAGATTTTATAAGGCTATTGATTCCCTCCTTTCTTTAATTGTCCATTCAGCCTTTCATGATTTAAGTAGATTTATTTTATTTTAAAGCACCTTTTAAAACAGCATATTTACCTCGAAATCTCTAGCTTTAATGAGTCGTTAATAGAAATACCCTGCCTGCTGCATGGCTTTAGTTGCTATTAAATGGATTTGCAATACAGCATTCTATTTGCTAGGATCAATGTTCTGACATATTCCATCCTCCAGGAAAATTCATGTATGTCAATAGTGCCTAATGAGATTAACAGAATTTGTTTCCCTTCTCCCTGCTCTTTCTTTCCTTGACCGGTCCTCACCCTGAGGAAGCCGGAAGAGAAGCCTTCTTAAAACTTCTCCCTCAGAAGCCCCTCAGCAGGAACGCAGATGTCATAAATCAATGGCCATTAATCACAACGAGTTTCCTGGCAGCCTGAATAAAAGGCCCATCTCGTAGGGCTGCGGCTCACTCGCTTACCTTCGCTGCTAATGAAATGAGCAATCTATTCCAAGTCATTTGGTTAGTGGCACCACTGTAGATCACAGCCGGATACAAGAAGCATTAACTCTGGGCCATCCTTCCATCCCTCCTCTTTTTTCCCCCCCTCCCACCTCTTCTTTCATCAATAACAGACTCTGAGGACCTGTTTGGTTTCTTGAGCTATTCAGATGGTAGGAGTGCATTCCTCTGCCTGGGTAATTATCCCCATTTGCAAACTGCAAAGACTAGTGCTGAGGTTCTAGATAACTGAAAGACTCCCACCCAGGTTTGCATTGATTCCATCCAGAATAGAAACATCGGGCATGAAAGAGCAAAGGAGCGAGAGAAAGAAAGGGATCAAGTCTTAACACACCTGGAAGCATGGCGGAAACAACATGCAGAAGTTTGAACAACCACTGTTTCCTGCATTCTCCTGGCATGTCCCTATTAGAAGAGACAGGTGAATCAAATAGCTGAACATCCTCGACTCTTGGCCCTTTGGACCCAATTAGGCTGGACAAGAACAACCATTTGTCGATAGCACAGAGGAAGCTTCCAGCGTTATGGAGGACAGGTGGGGATGTGGGGGAAGAAATGCACTTTTAAAATGAGACCATTTGCTGTGTCCCTCTGTGTCTATGGGTGGAAGGGAACAAGGAGCAGACAATCCAGGCATACAAAATGGGGAAGGGGCAGGGGGTCACTGAAGCACACACTCCTTATCCCCCCAGAGACCACCTCCCCGGAGAGAGAACACTGTTGTTATTAATAGTATTCCAGCAGCAACTGGATGTCCCAGCTGAGCCTGGAGCCCCATTGTGCTGGGTACTATACAAACCTATGAGAGACACGCCCTGTCCCAAAGAACCTGGAGTCTAAACAGGTGAGTCAGACAAAGGACAGGAGGCAAAACATGCCCAGAGAGGGAAAATGAAGTAAATTCCCCAAGGCCATAGAGCAGGTGGGTGGCCAAGGCAGGGGTAGAACCCACAGTTCCTGAGTCCTATTCCAGAGCCTTAGTGCTAACTGGGACCCAGTCCGGATAACTGCCTCCCTTACTGGCAGCCTATGAATGACCTATGAAGGCTGCTCTCCCTCTAGAGAGGGTCACTCTTGGCAGGGCTGGGTAGAGGCAGTTGGAAACTACCCATCCTGTACCTCTGCAGAAAGAGAGGCCTCCATTCCCCAGGGCTGCCAGCCCAGCACCTTTCACCAATGCCAAAAAATTACTAAGAGACAACAAGAAGCAAACCAAACCTAGCCGGGGTCTGGCTCCATCCTGATCAGAACTGCAGCACCAGCAAGCCCCAGGCTGTAGTCTTCTGTCAGGCTCACATGTGACCTGAGTGAGAATATGTAACGGCAGAACTGGACCCACTGTCTTCAAGCTAATTTGACCTGTCCGGCAGTGCGATGAGCTGAATTGAGCTTATACCGTTCCAGCGGGGGCTGAAGGACAAGGCCGGAGGAAATACTTTACTACAGCAGTTCTGAGTGTGGTTTGTATCACGAACACAGGGTCTGACGCATTTCCGGGCCGGCCTAATGACTTTGCGGCCTTGACCCTTCCCATGAAGGGCCTGTCTCTGACCTCCTCTCCACAGGGTTTCAGCTGCACCCACAATCCCTCTTGTCAGTACCCTCATTGTGTCTTCCCCATTCACCCTAATTTCTGTGGCTCCCCACTAGAGCAGCCTAGCCTCCGGCTTTTGGCTGGAGGCTCGGGCTTTCCACTCTTTGCCCCTGCCCCATCGCTGCCTTCTGCTGCTTCAGGATTTACTTGGCAAGAGGTTAGTCTTTTCCACAGCTTTCCCTCCCAGCTGTCCCTGGAGCCTGCCCTGTGCGTAAAGTGTGTGCGCTATGGGCCAGCTGGGAAGGGACACGGACAAAGGAGATGGGGCAAGACAGCTGGGGAAAGAAATCGGAGTGCGGGAGGGGGGAGCGCAGACAGAGAGGAGGCAGACTTGAGATTTCTCCGGGGAGGACGAGCCATGAGAAATGAGAACGGGGGGGGGAAAAGCACAACAGGGACAGTGAGACAGGAGACTTCAGGTGACCTCGCCATTTTTTAAGGACCAGGGCGAGCTGCCTCTGGAGTCAACACAGGAGGGGACAGCCAATCCGACCCCGAAAAGTCTGGAAATTAAAATATATTTTGGTTTTCAAATAGGCTGTGAACATGCAAATGAATGCAAATGAGCACACATGCTTATGTAAATATATGCACATTTGTTCACAGGTCTTTAGAGGGCACAGTGCGGGGTGTAGGCAGGTTTGATCCCCACCTCTTCCCTAGGTGCAGGCATGACTGAGGATGACTGAGGAAAGCTCCAGGCTCCTAGGGCTTTCTCCCTAGCTACCCTAGAAGCCGGCTGCATGCTGCAGTAGAAGGAGCTAGCCCAGACCTGCTGCTGTACAGAGATTCTGGCACTACCTCAAATCTCTTTGATGCCCAAGCCTGGAACAACTGCCCTGTGGGTCCTCATCTGCAGTACAGCCCGGCAAAGGCTACTGAGGATTTTTCACTGAACGTTTGAAAAGAATTTTTATTTTGTTCGGAATTTTCTGGATAATAAAACAGACACCGCCCCTCTTCCCCCCCCCCCCCCCCCCACTGGATTTTGACCATAAACCAAAACATTGGCATTCTCTATTTTTTTTCCTCCAGTTCTTTCCTTTTTCTTTCCCCTATCCCCTCTTCCCCCTATCCCCTCTTCCTCTCCCACTCCCCTCATCAAGCATGTTGCGGAGAAAAGTGAGGGGGGGAGGGGGGGAGAAAAAAGAAAAATTCTACTGTATGTGTGTGTCTGGGGGGGACGACCTAAAAGCAACATTTTTTGGTATTTGATTTTTCATTGAACAAAACAGAAAATAATGAAAGCAAATTCATGGAAAATGAAGTCCTTTTCCATTTAAAAAAAGAAAATCAACCAGGTCTAAATACCAACAGCCCCCAGAGCCTTTTCTAATGGTGACTCCCTTCCTGGTGTTGTGCAGAATGCAACATTTTAAGCCCAAATAGTGAGGGTTGTGTGCTTGAGAGGAAGGGGCAGGGTCATTGATGTCTCTATATTCTAGGTGGATCCTAGAGCTGTTGATTTTCTTTACAGTGGGATAACATGTGCACTCTGCATTTGGCAATGAGGAACATTCGGGTAATGCACCATCTAAGAAGCAAAGCAAAACAACTCCTGAAGGACGACTCATCACTCTCACAAATCTTGGGAGACAGGCCAGTCCTTGCCTACAGACAGCCCCCCCAACCCGAAGCAAATACTCACCAGCGACCACACACCACACAACAGAACCACTAACCCAGGAACCTATCCTTGCAACAAAGCCCGTTGCCAACTGTGTCCACATATCTATTCAGGGGACAACATCATAGGGCCTAATCATAGAATATCAGGGTTGGAAGGGACCTCATGAGGTCATCTAGTCCAACTCCCTGCTCAAAGCAGGACCAATCCCCAATTTTTTGCCCCAGATCCCAAATGGCCCCCTCAAGAATTGAACTCACAACCCTGGGTTTAGCAGGCGAATGTTCAAACCACTGAGTTATCCCTCCCCCAACATCAGCCACGCTATCAGCTACACTATCAGAGGCTCATTCACCTGCACATCTACCAATGTGATATATGCCATCATGTGCCAGCAATGCCCCTCTGCCATGTACATTGGTCAAACTGGACAGTCTCTACGTAAAAGAATAAATGGACACAAATCAGATATCAAGAATTATAACATTCATAAACCACTCGGAGAACACTTCAATCTCTTTGGTCACTCGATTACAGACCTAAAAGTCGCAATATTACAACAAAAAGATTTCAAAAACAGACTCCAACGAGAGACTACTGAATTGGAATTAATTTGCAAACTGGATACAATTAACTTAGGCTTGAATAGAGACTGGGAGTGGATGGGTCATTACACAAAGTAAAACTATTTCCCCATGTTTATTCCCCCCCGCCCACTGTTCCTCAGAGTTCTTGTTGCTGGAACTGCTGGAAATGGCCCACCTTGATTATCACTACAAAAGGTTTTCTCCCTCTCCCCCCACCCCCCGCTCTCCTGCTGGTAATAGCTCATCTTAAGTGATCACTCTCCTTACAGTGTGCATGATAACACCCATTTTTTCATGTTCTGTGTGTATATAAATCTCCTCACTGTATTTTCCACTGAATGCATCTGATGAAGTGAGCTGTAGCTCACAAAAGCTTATGCTCAAATAAATTGGTTAGTCTCTAAGGTGCCACAAGTACTCCTTTTCTTTTTGCGAATACAGACTAACACGGCTGCTACTCTGAAATCTAGTAAATGTGTTGTCAGTTTAAATGAGACTGCCAGTGATTTAGACTTCTGTAATTCTCTGAGTAGGCATGACATTGAGAAAAGTACCCCAAATCCGTCAGCCTAACAGGAAGGGAGGGGAAACGGAAAATAAAGAATTTAATCCATGAATTACTTTGCACCCTATCTTTCAGTTTTCTTCTAATACATAGTTGGGCTGAAAAGAGAAGTTTCTCTGTTGGGTCAGTGTGTGTATTTCTTCACTGATGCAGAAATGTTTCTTTATGATGTTCCAGCAAATGTCATGGGATTTTCTTATAATTTATATTCCAGCATTGCCTACTGGCCCAATCAAGACTGGCCCCTAATTTACCCTTTGGGTACACAGTACCTAGTAAGATACAGTCCCTGCTTTGAAGAGCTTAGTATCTAGCCAGACTAGAGAGACAACGGGTGGGAGAAATGAAGCATTATTAGCCTTGTATTACAGATGGGAACCTGAGGCACAGAGAGACTTACTGCCTTATCTCTTTTACACTCGTGTCACTCCTGATTTGCTGGTGTAATTAAGAGGAGTAGCAGACCCTAAATGATGTGCCTAAGGTCTTGCAGGAAACCTGTGGCAGAATAGAGAATTGGACCTATATCTCCTGAGTCCCACACCAGTATATTAGCAACAAGCCCAGCCTTCCTTTCGGTAGCTGGACCATTTCTGTGGACCTGTGTTCAAATCCTCCCCCAGGTCCTAGATAAGATGAATGTTGTCATCTCAGCTTAGTCCACAACACCAAAAAACACTGCCCTGTTCGTCACAGTCTCTGCTCAGGAGCAGTTTGGCCCTTGACTCTCAGGGCAGTTCTGGGGCACATTGGTGGCTCAGGACTATAGCAGAGGGGGCCAGGTGAGAGGTGCACCAGCAGAGCTGTGTGGGAAAACATGCACATCACCTGCTGGCTCTATGCTCGATTGTTGCCGGCCTCCTCTTCCTTTCAAGAGCATTAAAACAACGTTAAAATACAAACGTTTCTGACTCAAAAGAGCCAACCCATCCCCTCTCCTCGACTGGGAAATCCTGGTGACTCTGATTACTTCCCCTGTCCCCTTGTGAGCTCAGCATGCTGCTAGAATTAAAATGTACATTGCTTGCAGGAGAGCAAAGCAGAGCAGGAGCCCAAGGCTTGTTTTTTAGATGTCTGGGTTTGAGATCGTTTTTCCCTTGTATTGATTTTTTTTTGTAGTGCAATTAAAAAAACAAACAAACCCACTCCCATCCAAGACCCATTTACCAAGGATTCAGATGTCGCCTCCAGCTAATTATCGGGGCAGATGAATGGTAATCCTACTATGCACACCCACCCTGTCCTTGCTACGACCACTCTAGAGATTCAGTTTTGGCCACTGGTTTGTACACCGGCTTCTAAAATGTACAGATAAGCTAACCCAGCACAATCTGTATAAGTAAAAGCTTTTATAAGAACAAGTCTGATACCTTTTGGGGAAACGGGGATCTCTGTGTGTCTGTCTATCTTGCCTCACCACTCATTTGTCTGGCAGCCCGGAAAAAGCAAGTATCAGGAGGGTTAAAGAGTACATTCGTCCCTACAAACTGCTTCAGCTGAATGTCTGGTGAAATGCAATGGTGATTATCGATTGTAGCAAGGAAGCTGTGTCAAATATGCTAATCGATTAATTGGGCAGCAACCAGAAACGACAAAATGAGGCTTGCGTTCTTTTAAATTGCCTGGGAGGCAGGATTGTTCTAAATATATTTTCAAGCTTCAGATCAGCATGTCCCTTTTGTTGCTTTTCAGCAGTGCCTTAGCAATGCTGCACGGTACCTCACTGGAGAACCAGCAGCCGGAGCTCTTTATAACTTGGACAGAATATTACAGCCTTTTAAAAGATTGCCCGGCTTGCTGCCTTGTGTATCCAAGTGAATAGAATGTTAAAATAATTCAAAGGAGATCTGATTATTTTTTTTTTAAACGCCTGCTTGGCAGAGGCAGAGTGTGAGAAGAAAAAAACATCTCTGAGTGAATTAAAACCCTGTGTACCAAACTGAGGCAAACAAGTACAAATGGATAAAATCCACCCTCTGGCCACCTGAGCCTCTTCCATCACAATCAAGTCTTCTAAGACAGAGCTGCACAAGGGGAACACACCTGCTAAAAGGATAGACTATTTGTGAGCTGTCACATCGCTCTACTGTATTCTGTATTTATTTTGCTTTCCTACAACAGATCTGTCTCATCACAGCCTCTGCCCTGGCTCCTTATCCCTGAAATGAGATCACAGAATCCTTTCAAAGATGCTGATCTGAGTTACACTGGTGCAAATCTAGGGTGGGTCCACTGACTTTGGTGAGGTTACTCTGGATCTACGCCAGCATGAATGAGATCAGAATCAAACTCATCGAGCCAGATCCTCTGATATGGTAAATCCATGCAGTTCCACTGATGCTGGTGGAGTTACTCTAGATTTACATTGGTGTAGCTTAGATTGGAATCGTACCCATTGGAATTCTGCTGATTTACGCCAGCAGAGGATCTGGCCCAATTATCTATTTCCTTCAAACTGAAACAAATGAAAGGGGTGAGCTGCAAAATAAGAACCTGACAATAAGTTAGGGTGACCAGACAGCAAGTGTGAAAAATCGGGACAGGGAGTGAGGGGTAATAGGTACTTATATAACAAAAAGCGTCGAATATCAGAACTGTCCCTATAAAATTGGGACATCTGGTCACCCTACAATAAGTGAAGAGGAGAAATGTCTCCGGGTGTGATACATAGCTCACATTGTTTTTGAATTGAAAGTGTGTTGGACAAAATATTATGGCTTAGTGAAACATACACTCATTTGTCTGTTGCTATAATACCAAGGATTATACTCTAGCAAGAGTAAACACAGCCAGGTGAGCTCTAGAAAGCAGAGACAATGCAAACATCTTCACTTAGAGTATGATTTAAATTACAATGTGCTTTTGATAAGCCCCTGAGTGCCAGAGTGATGGAGCTACAATTGTAATGAAGTCATTTAATTCTGATTTGGATGAAACACACACAGACTACGGAGCAGGCTAGGCATAAAACCCCAGCGCTCGCACTGGGTTAAGAAGCCAGTCATTAAGTGAATTTGATTTGGAGTGCTCAGGCAATCTAGCTATTTATGTTAGAATCCTACTTTTTCTCTCATTTACACTAAAATAACTTAGCCCAGGTCATGGTACAAAAGTAAATTTCCAGGTAGAATGGTATGTAACTCATAATTTATGTCTCCTTTGTCTGGCTTCGTGGCACTCTTATCTTGGAGCCAAGTTTCCACTCTTAGGATATCCTGTCTTTGTAAGACTCTGTCAAAATGATTACTATTCTATGAATTGTCTATGGGGACAGCAGCCAATAGAAAGAGGAACTGCCCCATGTCAGACTTGGTCTCTCTCGCTTCCTTCATGGAAGAATGTAGGAAAGACGAGATTATTTTTGCAAGGTCAAATAAAGGATCAAATGCTAAAAAAAGGCAAAAGTGCCTGAACTACCTTGGCCTACTGAGATGAATGTATCAGTCGCTCTGTGAATTCGTTTAATAGATTCCATGAACCTATGTTTTTATTTATCTTATCTAAATGACTGACTGTTTGCCTATGCTTTTGTACAGTACCCATCATTGTTTAATCTGGGCATCTGGGAGGTGCCATATTGGATCAGACCACTGGCAGGCTATGATTCTGTCCGTGGTCAACATGTCATGCTTCAGAAGAAGGAAAGAAACCCATAAAAGCAGCAGGCCGGGGGGTAGGGGGAATGGCAGAATGAGTAGAGAGGAAATTCCTTCCTGACTCCTGTGGTGGTCACCTTGTACCCTGAAGAATGAGCTTTGATTACTCCTATCTTACGGTAGCATGCTTTGCGTATACTGAAGTCTCCAGACCCAGACAGTCAACTTTTGCTGCAGGACAATTAAGATCAGAATGCAGTAGGGAAGGCACACTCCTTTTCAGCTAAATGGGGAACCAGACTAATACCCCTCAGAAGACTGGAAAGCACACTTTAATCAGACCGCTTTAGAAGGAAAGCTACTGTCCCCTAATAATTTAAAGCAAACTTCTGGACAAGACAATGTTCAGGGAATCTTATTAGAGTGATTTATGTTTTTGTGCTAGGAAAGGACCCCAGCTGGTACTAAACTCTGCTCACATTTTATATCAGCAATAACCCTAAGTCACAGGAAGAAAAATCGCACACATTTCTCTGGGCCTGAATTCTTGTGCACCTTAAACTCCCAAGGGCCAATTAGCCCTGGCATTAGCCCATTGGACCAAATTCTGTTATCATTTATGCTGATATAACGCACTGACGTAGGTGGAGGTTTCCAGATTTAGCCTGGTGTAACTGAGAGCCCAATTTGGTCTACTGACTGTCGTGGTGTTGCACATGCTTACGCCACGGCTGAATCTGATCTCTATTGATTTCAGGGGGGAGGTTGGGCAAGGAGTGAAGGACTGGACTCTCTGCTTGGAAAATATCCTTAACTCACTTTGTCATTGCAGCTCAAATGGTGTAGAAGATCCTCTCAAGTGCTCAGGAACCTACTATAACTGCATACAACACAGTGAGTTATGGACAGGGGGGCTGGTACCATTTTTATAGTGGGGGTGCTGAGAGCCACTGAACCAAACTGTAAACCCTAGATATAATGGAAGCTACTGCAAGCCAGGGGGTGAAGTAGCACCGCTAATTCCAGCACCTATGGTTATGGATGGCATTTATACCTTAACCCTGAGTTGTGTCTTTTGAAGTCAGATCCCTAACGTTATTTGAAATAGGTTTTTAGCTTCACATTTCCTTGGGGTTTATTTCAAAGGCGTCACAGCAATACGATGCATTAATTTCACTCAGTTTTAAAATCTCCAGAGGAGCCATCCTGGCTAGCTATGTTAATCGTTATGTGATGCCTTTTAAAAGAAGGAGCAGGGTTTCTTCAGTGCCATCGAAGTGTACTATACGCATCATTCTTCATCAACAGACCACAAGAGCTTTGAAAGATGCCAGTTCCCCTGGATATGTGATGAAATGGTTGTTTGAAAAAGTTTCAGCCCATGTGTAGATAATTTCTGAGCTTCCATTTTATACCCTGATCATTTCAAAATACCCACAAGGAGACCTTTTATGGAATAGGCCCTTGACAAATTTTATTATATAATATAATATATATTATATATGTTCGGACAAGAAGCTCCAAGTGCTTTACACAAACACTAATGAACGAAGCCTAAAAATATCCATGTGAAGACGGTAGATATGGTTATCTACATTTTACCAGTGGGTAAATGGAGACACGGAGCTGTTAAGTGAATTGCCCAAGGACACAAGGTTGAGTCAGTGGCAGAGCTAGGAATAGAACTCAGGAGTCCTGGCACCCAGTCTCCATCTCTAATCACTGCACCATGCAACATACATTTTCTTTCAGTTTTGCGAGCACAGAATAGCATATTAAATTGATAAGATTCCATTTTTATTCTCCTATAATTTTTCTTTAAATGTCAGAAACTTCAGGCTGGTCCTGAGATTATTTATACCTACATTTCAGCTTGGAATAAATTTCTTTCACCGGGGGGTAGAGATTTTAAAATGTTGGGAAGGGAAAAGCTGACAGTTTAAAAATGAAGGGTTTGATCCTGTATATTTTTATGCAAGCAATTCTTACTCAATAGGTCATCCCCATTGAAATCACCGGGACTACTCACAGGAGTAAGGGATTGTCGAAGCAAGTGCTGGTGAAAGGTACCAAACTGACTGGGCTGGAAACCAAAGTGCTTCAGTTATCCACAGACGAACTAAAGCCCAGGCAACTAACTGCACGGCAGCCTGACCTCCCCTCCCCAGCTCTGCCAATGTACCTCAGCCCTATGGGCCAGACTGACTGGCTCATTGAACCCTTGGCCATTCTGCTAAGATTGCCAGCTCTTGTGCCATGGGACATCTCTGGATTGAGCCCACCGACCTATTTCGCCAAAACATCTTGCTGTCAGAGGGCAACAACTTTCGGTGACTCTAACCTGAGTTAGGTTCACACCAGTGAGCTGCAGCTGTAAAACTCCTTCTGTGGATACCCTCCCCCTAGTCCCCTGGCTGGCGAACTCTGATGTATGGCACCCCTATCCTTCTTATTTATTTGTATTACTGTAGCTCTCAGGGGCCGGTTGGGGATCCGTTGTACGGAGTGCATGCAGGGAACGTTCCTGAGCGGCTTGCAACCCAGGTGTGTGACTATTCTCTTTTTCATCCTGGTCTAGCGGTACGAAAGGGGACCTGGGTTCTATTCCGAGCACTGCCACTGAATCACTGTGGGTTGGGGGGTGAGGGGAAGTCATTTTTCCACTCGGTGCCTCAGTTTCCTTACCCGTGGGAGGTGGTAGGATGGTCTAGTGCATAAGATACGCGGCAGACCAGGGTTCAAATCCAGGTTTAATCACCGATTTCCTGAATGATCTTGAGCAGGGCACTTAGTCTCTTTGTGCCTCAGTTTCCCAACTGCAAAATGAGATGACAGCCCTGCCCCCACAGAACTGCAAAGGGGGCGGGGGGATCCTTGAATGTTACTGAGGTGCTCAGACACTGTGGTAATGGGGTCTCTAACTGGACAGACAAACATTTGGACATAGAATAATGATACTTGTCCACCTTTGAGAAGCACTTTCAGGTCGTGGCTGTGGGCAGCATAGTCCTGCCCTTTAGTGTTTGTTATGATCTCTACATGCCACTGACTGGCATGTCCCTGTGCATTGTTAACGCCTGTTTTTTTGCCCTTCCAGCATGCCACGGGACTGATCCTGATCTCTCCTTCAGAGGTGCGAATCAGGGGCCAGGCTGCTGAATGTTTGGAGTTGCTCAGGATTTACACCCCTGTGCCAGAGACAGCATCCTGCCCCCGGCCTTCAGGGGGTCTAAGGTTCACAATCCGGGGGGGGTCAAACCCCTGCCGCCCTTCCCACATTGCTCACTTACCTTGACAGCTTCGGCGTGGGTCACTCTGTCCAAGGCCTTGTCGTTGGCCCTCAGGATCTGGTCCCCGACCCGGAGCCCTTCTTTCTCCGCCAGGGAGCCCGGCTCCACCAAGGAGACGTAGATGCCCACCCCGTGCTCGGCGCCCCCTCGGATGCTGAAGCCCAAGCCGTCGTTGGTCTTGTTCCTCTTCAGGCTCACCTCCCGCACCTCCCCACGCAGCTCCTCGGCGGCGGGGGCGCCCAGCCCCGCCGGGGCTCTCCTGGCAGGGGGCAGAGGAGCGGGCTGGGGCCAGACACCAGCCGCGGGTGGGCTGGGGGCCCCCAAGCCCGCCGCGCCGCAGCCGGGCAGGAAGCCGGGCTTCAGGTAGAGCCCCTCCGAGGTGTACTGGTCGAAGAGCAGCTGGTCGGAGCGGGGGATCACCAGGCGCAGCATGGGCAGCAGCTGCCGCTTGCCCGGGCTGTCGAGCAGGACGCGGAGGGTCTGCACCAGGTCGAAGACGTTGCGGCGGGCGTGGTAGACGTTCAGGCAGTGGATGAACTGCTCCCGCTCCGGCTCGCTCAGCAGCAGGGTCAGGGCATGGTGCAGCTTCCGCACGTTGGCCGAGAGCAGCCGGCTCCCAGCCCCCGACGGGGTCCCCGCCGCCGCCGCCGCCGCCGGGCCCGGGGAGCTGGAGCAGGAGGAGTTCACCGACGTGCGGTCCAGCTCGGCGCTCATCTCCCCGCTGCCCTGGGCGGGGGGCCGGTGTGCGCCTCCCAGGCAGCGCATCCTCCAGCAGCCCCCTCCCCAAAGGGCCGGGCCAGGCCCCGGGACCTTGCCCGGGACGGGCGCCTCGCTCCCTCAGCCCAGAGCCGTCGCCGGGGCGGGACGCGCGGCTCGCAGGCTCGGCCAGTGGCTCAGCCCCGAGGGCGGAGCAGCCATCAGAGAAGGGGGAAGCCCCCTCCCCGCAACACACAGGGCTCCCCCGGCCCTGGGGCAGAGCCTGCCGCTCCTCCGGCGGGGAGACCGCGCCGCGCCCCGCGGAGAGGCTGGAAACCCGCTGGAAACCCGCCCCCGGGCTGCCTTTGCCCGGGGTCTCCTGCTGTGCCCAGCCCGTCCCCGGCCGGGGCGGCGCGGTCTCTCCCCACGTCCCGGGCGCTGCAGCCGGGATCCCGGCGGGCTTCGCCTCGGCAGAGGCGGGGAGCCCCGCGCCGGGCTGTCTGGAGCCCCCCACAGCCCCGCGGCAGGGAGCAACCGGGGAGCTCGCTCCCGAGCCCCAGTCCGCCCCCCGCGGGCCAAGAGCCGGTCCCCCGCCACTCGGCTCCCTTCCTCCAGGTCGCCTGCTCCCAAGTCGCTTTCTCCCGCGGCTGAGCGGCCGGGGTCCCGGCCCAGCCCCGGGGCCGGCGCTCTGCTCCCGCCGGGCCCCGCCGCCGCGGGCTCGGGCTCGGGAGAGCGACTTTGCCAAACTGTTGAGCCAGGTCCCGTCCGCTGCCCGGCGGCCAGGGCCAGCCCCCTGTCAGCGGCTCTTCAGGAAATGACGTCTCTACACACCGCTCTCCGGTTGCCAGGAGACAGGGTGATCCAGTCCAGGGTGATCCAGTCCGGTTCGGTGATGGTGCGTGGGGGGGCCTTTCACTGTTGCAGGCTCGTTGTGAGCTTGGATACAGGAGAACTCCGGTGCCTTTTCCTTCCTTCCTTCCTTCCTTCCCTGTCAACGTTATACAAGCAGAGACAACCTCTGCAATCACCCATTGCCATTATAACCGCAGGGGACAGGCAATTTCACGCAGTAAGGGAGCATGCCTGGAGACACTCTTATAGAGCAAGTCAGCGAAGTGTTTATTAAGCAAAGATGATGTAAGAGAAGCGCAGTTGAGAGGAAATATAATGAATGGACTTGCAGATCTCACAGCAGGTGCTGTCCTGGAAGGGGATTGTGAAGTGTCTCTGAGTTTGAACGTTATGAGTCTGATTCTGCTCCTATCCTGTACGCTAGGATAAATCAGGAGTGACTCCACTGGAGTCAAAGGAGATACGCCAGTGCAAAACCGGTGCAACCGAGAGATGTCAGACCTTCTCTTTGTTGTCAGTTGTTTAGACATACGGACATTCTCTTTGCTACGTTTTTAAAAAATGTACAAACAAGTTGTCTGAGGTGTCACTGTCAAACGTGGGAATGAATTGTCTACCCAGGAGCTAATTTCCCTGGCATATGGTTAATGTTCAAATGGCCTTAGCTTGGTTTTCCCATTATACTAAAAATAATACTTCATATTTACCCAGCACTTTCCATCTTCAACTTGCTTGAGGAACATCAGGCAATTCATTCTCAGCGCACACCTTTGCTGGGTAGCTCACATTCCCTGATATGATGGTGAGATTGCAGAAGTGCCTGGTGACTCTGGGGGATGCAGTGCTGGGGTTCATACCCAGGCACCTGATTTTTCCAGTGTGAGTGCTGACCACTTTCTAAAATCAGGCCAATTTATAGTCAGGCACCAGAACATTAGGCAACCAAAAGTCCCTTTTGTAAATCTTGGCTATAATAAATGCCCACAGAGATAGATGGATAATGATCATCCTTGTTTAATAAGATTGGAAGCAGAGAGGTGAAGTGGTTTGCCTGAGCCCACAGAGTGTGTCTGTGGCAGAGATGGACTTAGATGTTTAGGCCATTAAACCATGCTGCTTTCCTCTCTAATTATAGTTGTCACGACTGGGTTTAATAATTCATCTCCATATGCGATTAACCTCTAATCTGTTTACTAATAAGGATAGTAGTTGTATGATGGGGCTTAGGGACCTCAGCTGAGATCAGGTCCCCTTTGTGGTAGGTGTTGTACAGACACAGAGCAAGAGACCATACCTGCTCCAAAGATCTTACAAACAAAGGTCCTGACCCTGCATTGTCAGCTATGTGGGTCTGCCCCCAGGCAGAGCCGCATAGAGATTAATCTGGCTCCATGCAAGCGCAGGGCTCTGTCTCCATGCAGCACATTGCAGGATTGGAGCCCAAATATGGGGTTTAGTTTGTTTGTTTTGTTTTGGGTAATAACAATGTTGTACAAATCGGAGACCTGATCCTGCCTTCCTTGTCCAGCCATTGATTTCAATGAGAAAAAGAGAGTGCTAGGAACTGTGGATCAGACCCATTGGAACTAATGGGTCATTGCCTAGGGAAGGATCAGGGTGTGAAAATGGTGAAACGGGATTTTTTCCATCCCTTTAACATGCAAAATGCCTTTCCCCCCTCTCCCCCATGTGATCACAAGTCCTCGCCGTACAGTGGCAACAGGCTGGAGGGGGAACAGGCTGATATTTCACTGGTAGCTTTCCCCCATCCATCTTGTCTAAGTACCTTCAGATCTGCTTGCAAACTAGTTTACCCTGGTGTTTTTGTGCAGCTGGGACCCAAAATTCTGTTTCCTCCCTGATAGTGACTTAATTGTTTAGAAATGACATGATGGGAAAGGAAGATCTCAGTGTATCTAAAAGCTGCTCTGGGCCAGCCTATAGGTAAGAGAATAAGAGTCAGTTTACACACTGTTCTGAGAGAATACCTTGGCCTGGATGTCCACTGCCCCTTCAGAGTGAACTGGTTATTTGACCCTTGAGAGTATTTTTTCCATTGCTGATGTGCCAATCCAAGTTGTTAATAATAATAGCAATTAATAATAGCGAATACGTTTAATAATTATTAATTCTGGTTAATAATAATAATAGTAATAAGTCATCTACACTAAAGCTGTGATTTATCAAAGCATTTAAGAACATGCTTAACTTTAATCACATTTACATCCCATTGATGTTAACGGGACTTAAGTACGTTTACTTTTCTGAATAGGGACTGGCTTATGTCCCTGCTTAAATTGAAGCAGGTACATAAATGCTTTGCTGACTCTGGGCCTAAGGGCCTCATCCAAACCCATCGAAGTCAAAGGGAGTCTTTCCATCGACTTCCTTGGTATTTGGATCACATAATACTGCTTCGTTCATTCAGCAGACTCAAAGCACTCCATAAACATTGGCTGAATAGCCTCACAAAATCCCTATCTGGTACATTCTGGCTACGTAGGGTTCATTTACACTTACAATTAAATGCAGTCACTCCTCAGTGGAATCCTAAAGGCAGCTGTTAAACATCACATGACAGCAATCTAGGACAGGAATTGAAGAAGGATACTACATCCAATTATGACAGAACGACGAAATGTAAGGGAGAACATTACCCCAGGGAGATAGCTATGGCCAAAGGGGTAACACCCCCATTTCTGAACAGAAATGTTATGGTAGCTTAAATGACCACAAACGATCAGGGCTTTAATGAGGCAACATGGTCTAGTGGGCAGGGCCGGATTAACCTTTTGTGGGCCCGGCGCCAAACATACCTGTGGGCCCCCATGGAGGCAATGGAGCGTGGCCACAGGGAGGTCAGTCCCCAGAGCGAGGGGCCAACCAGAGTCAGTGGGGCATGGCATGGCAGGGGCGGCCCGGCTCAACCGAGCCCAGTGCGAGGGCATTATTTACGAACCGGCAGTTGCCAGATGCACAGTGGCCCGCCTGGCCATGTTCTGCCGGCATGTCCCTTCCCCTCGGGGGCGGGTCCACCCAACAACTCCCCAACTCCAGAGCCCCCCCCGGACCCACTATGGCCAGTGATCCCCCAGACCTCCCCCTCAAATGCACAGCACCCTGCACAAAACCACCCCTGCCCAGAGCCCCCCTGCCCACAACCCCACCACAACTGCCCAGCACCCCACATAGAACCCCCAATTCCTAGTGCCCCCGCACACGGATCTTCCCTGCCTCCTCAGCCCAACACTCCACCCCAGTTCCCCGGAGACCCACTCCCCCATGCCCTGCCTCCCAGCTGCACTCATCAGCCCTGCTGGGAGGTGACTGTGTCTGCCGGGCTGAGCCAGCAGCGTAGCCAGGGCTTGTCCCAGGGCCGGGAATCATTTCAGTCCCTCGGGAGTGGCATGATCAGCCAGGCCAGGGCCTGCCCCGGCCAGGATCCCTCAAGACGCACTTGCCTGGAGGGGCCCTGCCAAGCCCCGCACACTGTCACCCCCCCTGAACCCGGCTGAGACTGGCCAGGCTTCTGCACCAGTCCCAGGTGGCTCAGTTCCAGGGAGAAAGGGGGGCCCCCCCCACAGGTGGTGGGAAGCAGAGACTGCCCGGAGCCGGAGGTGCACTGGGGTCTGGCCAGGGGGCAGAGAGGAGCAGGGTGCGGAGGGGCCAGGGGGCCGAGAGGAGACCTTGGCCGGCCAGCGGGCAGGCCGAGAGGAGCAAGTGGTGGGCGGGGGGAGCCAGCGGGGTCTCGGGGCGCAGGGCAAGCGGAGCAGGCCAGGGCCCCTTCTGAGCATGGGCCCGGCTCCGTGGAGCCACTGGCGCCATTGTAAACCTGCCACTGCCAGTGGGTTAAGGCAGTAATTTGGGGCTCAGAGGAGCTTGTTTCCGGTCTACACTTTGCCACCAACCTGCTGTGTGACCTTGGACAAGTTGCTGAACCTTTCTTACTGCTCCTACACTGTCTGTCTTCTCTGTTTGGATTGTCAGCTCTTTTGGGCAGGGGCTCTCACTCACCATGTGTGTGTACAGTGCCTGGCACAATGGGGCCTTGGTCTTAGTCCAGGCCTCTGTATGTTACTGTAACATAAACAAAACAATAACAATTGGAGAGATGGACCCTCTGGCAGCACAGGGTCCCCTGGCAACATACCGGGGGATTGGATCCCTTCCCCTAGCTGTACTCTGCAGGCCTCCCATCCAAACTGGGGCCAGCCCATTGCTTGAGCTGGAATGACTGCAGGCCCGGCCACGAGCATTCTTCTTTCTAAGGCAAGATCACACCTTCAAATTCATTTCACTTGTGACCTTTGCTAAGATTAGAACATGAAGCTTCAGGAGAAAAATGCATTGCGACTGCAACCCATTGGTTGATTCCATTTTTTTATTATGTACATTTTCATTTAATCTTTCATTTTCCTCTGTCTTTGGCACATGAGCGAAAACCATTTTCTATTCCAGAGTCATTAAAGTCTCTCTTTCGCTCTATCCTTTGCTGAAGTGCCTTCTATCCAAAGCCCTAGAGGAGGATTAAACTTAATCGATCAGATGCATCTCGATGGCAATAGAATCCATTTTATTCACGGATATGATGAAAGGGCTTTAACAGCTGCATTACAAATAGTTTTATGTACCAAAGCTTTGTTGGCTCGTGCGGGGCTTTGTTTAAAGCAAAACAAAAACTGGCAGATTCCTAATTTGGGTTCTAACTCTGATAAATAAGCAGATGGAGGAGCCCAATGTAATTGGGGAAAAAAGACAATGCAGGATATGGCAGAAAATTGAGCAAAGCTAAACAACACAACAGCAGCAACAGCCATTTAAAAAACCAAGGGAAGGGCAAAAAAGGTAAAGAGTTAACAGTAGAATAGAATCCCTTCAATTTCGTTGTTACCAACCATGCTATAATGCCTAAAAAACCCCCGGGGAGAATCTGTCTATCTAGCATACTTGTATGTCCCTCATCACTGTAATATCTGAGCACCATGGGAGGTGGGTGAACCCCTCCACATCGGGGAGGCTAACCCCTTGGCCCCTACTACCCAAGGCCCTGGCCCTATCCCACCCCTTTCACCCTCCCTCTTCTGCTGCAGCCCTGGGCCACCCCTCACCGTGGCTGGAGGAGCCCCGGCTGAATCGCCCCAACCCCTGGGCCACCAGCTGGTCCAGGCACCAGTCCAACCCTGGGGCTGGCGCACCTGAGCTGCCCTGAGAAAGCCCACCCAAGCTGCCCCGGGCTGCTGGCCGGCCCGAGGACTGTCCCGAGCCACCAGCTGGCCGGAGCACCAGCCCATCCCCCAGGTCACTGGCCAGCTCGAGCACTGGTCTGATCTCTGAGCCAGCCAGACCCCCAGGCTGGCCCACCCTAGCCAGCCTGGGCTGCTGGCCAGCTGAGACCCAAGCTCTGGAATGATTCTGCTTTCACTAGCAGTGTTAACTCCAGAGACATCAGCTCTCCATTCAGCTGTCTGCCTACCTAGGAATATCTACTGCACTGGGTAATATCTCAGTGCCCAGTTATTCTGGGCTTAGATCAGTGTAACTAAATAATATTCAGGCCCAATAATAATAAATATTTCTGTCTCCTATAGCACTTTACAAAGGCAGTCAGCGTCATTATCCCTATTTTACAGACAGGGAAAGTGAGGTACAGAGCCATGAAATGCCTTGCCCAAGGGCACCAACAAGGCCAGTCTCAGGAGTCCCAGTCTAGTGCAGCCTAGGTCACACTGCCCACCTACACTAACATTGCATTTGACACCTGGAGTGAGGGCAACACAAGTCATGGGTCTGATTCTGATCTCATTTCCAGTGGTGCTATTCAGGTGGAATGCTCTGGGAGTTGCTACTATTTAACATGTAGCAGGAGCTTTTAAGTTCCCTTACAGAACTGGTCCCTAACAGTGCCGCTTTGGGTACAAGTCTTGTGTGTGTGTGGGGGGGGGGGGGGGCGGGGGGTTGTAAAGGAAATAGAGCTAGAAACATGCAGGGAAGCAAAATAATTTGCATCGCTTTGGGGCAGATCTTCGGCAGTGTAAGTTGGCATTGCTCCTTGGAGTCAATGGGGCCAAATCCTGAGCAGAGGTAAATTGGCATCAGCTCCATGAGGCCAGTCCTCAGTTGGTGTAATTTGTCATAGCTCAACTGATTCCCATGGAGCGAAATCCTGAGGATCTGGCCCTTTTAATTTACAAGTGTGAAGATGCATGTAAAGAATGTAATATCCTACAGGGCATTTTGGATGTAAAACCTAATATTAACATAAGCCAAAGAAGACTGTAGTAAATGTCAGGTTTCAGAGTAACAGCCGTGTTAGTCTGTATTCGCAAAAAGAAAAGGAGTACTTGTGGCACCTTAGAGACTAACCAATTTATTTGAGCATAAGCTTTCGTGAGCTACAGCTCACTTCATCGGACACATCCGATGAAGTGAGCTGTAGCTCACGAAAGCTTATGCTCAAATAAATTGGTTAGTCTCTAAGGTGCCACAAGTACTCCTTTTCTTTTTGTAGTAAATGTGTAGCCTATGTGAACCAGAGATCCAGAGAGGTCGTGAAGTGGGTAGGGCATCGGTCAGAGTTCTATTTCTAGCTCTGGTAACGGTGCACTTTATGACTTGGGTGTGTCTCATAAACTGGGGCTTATGACACTTATCCCATCTTCTTCTAACACTCTGCAGGCTAGGGATGGGAGCTAAGTATTATCATGCCTCTGCTTCCCCCAACACATCCTATACAGCCTTGTCAGTGTATCACAATCCTTAGCTGCACATCTTGCTACTACAGAGTCAGGCATCTCTGGAGCACAGACTGCCAATCATGGCAAATGGCCAGTTGCTTTGGTAACGTGGACTGTGTTACACTAGGGACGACGAGGAGATCAGTGTACTAGTTTCAGGGGGCAGAATGAAGTCAACCCTGGTCATTGAGATACAAGAGGAATTGTCAGTCCGCTGTGCCCCCAATAAGATTGTAATCCTTCCATGAGAGGATCGTTTGGAGCTACAGTCGCTGAGACAACTCAAGCTGCCACAAGGGTCTGTCAAGACTTTGATGCTGAGTTATTTGAACTGCTGCCTTCCTGTGTCCAGAGAGCGCGGCTGTGTTATGGGGCCGTGCAGCCTGTTGCAGAGTGGAGGAGATTGAAAGCGAAATTCGAAATAGCAATTTGCTATAAAAACCCCCCCAAAGTAGGGACTTTATAAGAAGCTTATTGTTGACCCTTGCAGTCTGTGCTGACCCTTTTAAATAAGATTACAGCCCATTCATCTTCAGAGCAGGCAACGTAAATCCAAGAGCTAAAACTCGTAAGATTTCAGATGGGAAAAAAAAAATGCAGGATTAGATTTTCAAACCAGCTCAGGGCCAGGTTTCCAAGCACTCAGCTCCGGCAGCTGGAGCCACATTCCCCAAAGAGCTCAGCTCCCATGTAGGTATCTAGCCAATGGCCAGATTTTCCAAGGAGCTCAGCCCCCTAATGTGCTGCTTTAAGGGCCTGATCCAAAGCCTGGTAAAGCCATTGTGTCTCTTTCCACTGGCTTTCATAGGCACTGGAATGGACCCTAAATACAGGAGTCATGCCACTGGACTCAGTGGAGTTACCCCAGTGTAATACTGAGGGGAACGGAGCTCCAGGAGAACTAAAGGGCCAGTTGTGCTGATTTATACCAGCTAAGGATCTAGCTCATTGTGTTTGAAACCAACTGTACAGTTCAGGTCGTCCAATTCATCCTTCAAGTTCCCAAAGAGAAGACACTGCTGGGGGGAGGGGGGTGGTGTTGGAGGGAATATTTGAGGGGGTGCTGGAGGGATGGGTGTGTACTCTGAGCAGGGGTTATTGGGGGGTGCTAAAGGGGTGTGTGTACTGGGAGGGAATATAGTTGGGGGAGTTGGAGGGGGTACAGTTGGGGGGTTCTGGAGGGGGTATTTATGAGGTGCTGGAGGGGGACACGGTTGGGGGGGTACAGTTGGGGGAATTGCAGGAGGTATTTAGGGGGTGCTGGAGGGGTGTGTGTACTGTGAGGGATATTTGGGGGTGTTGGAAGGGATATTCGGGAGTGCTGAAGGGGTATTTGGGGTGTGTGTGTCTATATTGGGAGGGCGTATTTGGGCGTGTTGGAGGGGGTACCTAGGGCCCCACACTCGAGATGGGGAGCAATGTCATGCTCCCTGTCACGGTGGCAGGGTGTCAGGGCGGCTGGTGCAGGCCTGGGAGGCAGTGCCAGCCTGTCAATCAGTGCCCCCCTGTGGGCCTCTGCCCCTCCCCAGGACGGGGAGCCAGAGCCTGGCCCTGTCACCCCTCCTGGCTGGGTTCAGAGGCCCCACAGTGGGGGAAGGCAGCCTGGCTGAGAGATGCTTGGTGGCTCCGCTTACCTGGCGGGCTGGGCTGGGCCGAGCCGGGGTGGGCGGGATGTGGCAGGTGCGGATGCAGGGGAGGGGCCAATCGGGGCGAGATGGCTCTTTCTGAGCTGCAGCATCTGTTTGCAAAAATCCCAGACATTTCCTCTTATGCAAAACCCCTCCTGGTCAGAGGGCAGAGGATCAAAAAGAGGTAATGTCCAGGAAAACCCAGAAATATGGTAACCCTAAATTCAGGGCTAAATCCCTTCCCAGCATGTCTCTGGCACAGTCATGAGCGTTACCCAGGCCCTCAGAACGGACAGGCCTGATTCTGCGTTTCAGTGGGGTTACCGCCCACTGGCACCGACGTAAGTCGGGGGAACCCCAGGCCACTCACGAGCACAGCAGTTCCAGTTCCCTTAGTCTGAGCAGAACCTTTCTCTGCAAGTGGCTCCATTGAGGTCAGTGTGCCAGACGGTGACCTACGCTATGTGCGGCAGTAAAGGAGCTACGTACCCTGTGGGTCCAAGCACGGGGTGGGGGGAGGGAGACGGCATCCTCTATGGGACCATGTGACAGGGCGAAACAGCCGGGAAAGAGTTAAAAGCTTCCTGCCTGTCACATGACTCAGCAGGGGATTTAAAGAAAGGGCTTGTCCCTGTTTTTGGGGGCTGGGAGAAGCAAGGGGAAAGTCTCTGTGGACTGCAGCCTGGTTCGCCCTCTCACTTGGCCCCAGGCCTTCAGGTTGCCCAGGCCTGGGTGTTAGCTGGCGTGGGGGTGGCTACCCCTCTCCTTCACGTGTGGAAGTTCCTGGGCGTGGATTTAATGGTGCCGCCCCTGATCGCCCCCAATTGCACATTCCATGCCAGCCTATGGGGCTTAATCCTGCCCCATGGAAGCCCATGGGAGATTCTTCATCAATGTGACGGGGCGCAGGTTCAAGGCAATACAGCTTTGTATGGAGCCCACCTCCCAGAGGCACAGTGAGTGCAGAAACCAGTCCTACTCTGCTCCTAACCACCCCCCATGCGGAGGTCCTCTCCAGTCAGTGATTTCCAGCCTAAGAGGAGCATGCTCTTGTTTCCCGTAGGCGACGCAGGGCAGGGAGAGGCGATGCTTGTGTCAAGACACAAGTGCTTCAGAGCACGCTGGAAGGAAGCACTGGCAGGCTGGCTGGTTGGTGGGTGAACGCACAATATGTAACAGCAGCCCCAGCAGCGGGACTCTGGGGACACATCTCAGGTCCGAGGGTGCATTTAAATGCCCGACTTGTGTAGCGCGGGAATTGATTTAGTCCTATCAGTAATCGCCAGAAGAATGAGTGCTCTCTCTTATTCCTTCAGGATAAAATAAATCCAATGCCCTTGGAGAGTGCCAGACAAATACACCGCCTAGCCTTTCGCTTTAATCCAATTGCCCTCGCTTCCCAGAACGCCCTCCTGAAAGCTGGCTGTGCAGTCTCCAGTGCCTTTATGCGCCCAGGTAAAAGAGCCGTAGCGCGAAGAGGATGGAAAGCACATTTCAGAATGGCAATTCCGTACTGCCAAGCTGGAGGATTTCACTGAACTGTGAGAAAGCAGGGAAGGCTTAGGAAGGAAGAAGGAACCCTCCTTTGCTGTCAGGCTCCTTAAGAGAGCATTAGGAGAGAGGCTGTGTTCAGGGCTGTGTCTTGGCTAAATCCTGGTTTAGCAGATTTCCCCACAATCCTCTCCTGATAGTGCCTAGGATGTGCTGTATGAACACATGCTGCTCCCTGGGGTGGATGGGAATCAACTGCGAGTGTCTGAGTTTGGGTGATATTTACTTTATAAAAAACTGCTCCAAGGTGGCAGGGGGAGGAGGGGAGGAAATGAGTTGGTTGCAAATATTTTTTAATAAATAAGGAAATTCTGGGCCTGGAACAGGTGATTATTTGTATTATGGTAGAAGCCTCAGTCCTGGACCAGGCCCCATTGTGCTCGGTGCCGCAGGAACACAGGACAAAGAGACGGACCCTGCCCCAAAGAGCTTCCAATTTCAATACAAGACAAGAGACATCAGGTGGAGACGGACGGAAAAGCACAAGGACACAACGAGGCATAACTTAATAAATAATATTTAGTTAGGCTGGGATTTATAAAAGGGCTGAGTTAGGAGTGTCACCAGTTAGAACTGGTCAGCAACCAGAATTTCCATTGCATTGGAAATTTTGACATTTTGAAGTTCTGAATGGGAATGAAAAGTAAAAAAAAATAAATAAATAAAATCCAACAAAAGTTGAACATAGACCATCAAAATGTATCATGCTGATAAGGTAAAACCAGGTTGTTTTGACTTTTTCATTTTGTTTAGACTTTGTTACATTAAAAAAAGCTAAGTGAATCGAAACAGAACATTGAAACAAAATGTTTTTACCATGCCTCAAAACATTTTGACATTATCCAAACAAAACGATAAAGTCCAAACAAGTGGCTTAGACTTTTTCCTGTCAAACGTTTTATAAAAATTCAAGTATTCCCACGGAACATTTTGATTTTGACAAAACTGCGTTTTATGATGCAAAAACTGTTCCATCAAATATTTGTTGGCCAGCTCTGCCCTCAATAAAGCCCCAAGTAGAGCAATGCAATTTAATATAAGCCAGCCTTAGGGCTCCAGGTGACTTAAAAACTCAACCTCACCCCTCCTGGCATTTCCCCACTTTTACAATCCCTCCCCCCCATTTTTAAATGCCTGGGGGACAAAATGCTTTACGATAAGAGCTTCCCTTTTTGTGCACCACAAGACAGCTTTGATTCTCAGTATAAGGCTGAGTGCTGGGGGTAAGGAAGAGGCAGACAAGGCTTGCTGCAAAGCATGGGATTTCATTACATCCTAGTCTCCAACTGGGGCTGCTTGTTAGCCTGTTTGTATGATTTTATGACAGACTCATGTCAGCTCCTGTGCAGTGAAGTGCAGAGGGTTTGCACCTGTGCGCTGCTGGATGTCTGTAGATTCAATCAATAGGCGAGCGAGGTCTCTCAGCAGCCTGCAGAGAGCACAGGTTCTGTACACATCAAGGACCAGATCCTCTGATGTAAATTGGCAACGGTCCATTGAAATCAAGGGAGCAATGCCCATTTACACCAGCTGAGGCTCTGGTAACATCTCAGGAACACAACCACGTAGATAAAGTTAGGGGGACGAGGGGTGAGGCTGCACATAAAGCTAGAATCATGCTGAGAGGGACAGACATAGGGTGGGAACAAATTGTGGGATGGAAATACGCTCCTCATCCCCAAAGGGGTGCACTTCCTCAGAGCCTGGGGATCTATAGCCTGCCTGCAGAGGGACAGCATGGTCTGGAAATTAGGAGACTTGGGAGACCTGGGTTCTATTCATGACTGGCTGAGTGACCCTGGACAAGTCACTTCCTCTCTGTTTGGGCCTCTCTCTCCCCTCCTATCATCTGTCTAGCTGGTGTATTTAGCCTGTAAAGTCTTCAGGGCAAGGACTGTCTCTCACTGCGTGTTCGCACAGTGCCTAGCACTATGGGGCTCTGATCTTGGCTGAGACCTCTAGGTGCTACTGTAATACAAATAATAACGTAGGTCAGACAGGCTGCAGAGAGCCCTAGCAGGTATAGTCCCACCCAGCCTGTGTGCTTTCTCTTAATCATACGCCACCTGAGGTCTAGAGCATAGAATAATTGCCAGGCTGGAAAATACCAAATGGATTCAGGGGGGAAATGCAGTCTATCGATGAAATGGGATATTCTAAATTGGTCTGAGCTTTACAGGCAATTTGCTCATTTTCACCAGCTGAGCCTCCTAGCAGGTGGGAGAATCCGCGGCCTTCGCCCACACAGGGAGAGTTGACAGAAACCTGCACCGTGCTAATTCTTTATTAACAGATCTAATGTGTTCATTATTCGGGCAAATTTGTTCCGGTCTGTTCATTTCTAAAGCTCGTCCATTTAACGGGGCCAAACTCCACACTCAGTGACACTGGTGCCAAATGCTGCTTTCAGCGACAGGGGTGTCAAGCCAGAGGGATTCCACTGACATCAGCGGAGTTCCTCTAGATTGAACTGAGCCTGCTGGATCCAATCGTTGAGAATCCACACTTGCTCGAGGGGTTGGTTTGACTGGATAGGCATTTGTTGGCAGCAAGTTGGTTTGCTCTTCACAATGGCTCGATGGCCCCTCTTTTTTCTGTGTGTACATTGCCTAGCGCGGCAGGGTCCTGGTCTGTGCCGGGGGCTTGTTGGTGCTATGGTAATAATAGTCAGAGTGGGTGCAGCACCCCTCTTCATAGAGCCTGTGCAAGTCCCATGCACCTCTCAAATCCCACATAAGCTCACCGGTGCTGGGCCTTGTGCTGGCTTTCTGCAAGGGCTGCATTTCATCCACTGTGAACTGCTGGGTTGGGAGTAGCAGGGGAGAAGACATCGCCCCCCGGAGACATTGCTAAAGCCCCAACTCCACCTCCCCACACCAGCAAATGAGTCCTGCGGGTTCCCCTACCCCCGGCCTCTCTTGCGCTATTGCCCTGCACTGACACCAGGCTGGTGGGCAGATGTGTCTCTCACCCTTGAGTAGGTTTATGACACGAATAGGTATTTCTTTCATGGGCCTCCCCTTGCACTGCTGGAGGCATGTTCTCTCTACTTAGCCACTGTTGCTGAGCCACAGGGCTCGGATGCATGTCCGGAATTAAAGGTCCAGAGGCTCCAGTTCTGAACAGCTGTTGGCCAAGTTGGTCCGTCACATCGCCCGGCTCTAGTGAGGCACAGGATGTGTAGAAACACTAAAGCTCAGCATCCTTTGCCCTGTAATTCATCCCAAGGCTTTGGAAGGGAATGGAAGATACACACTCTTACTCACATGAGTAATACAGGATCAAATGCCTTGTCTCTACAGTATAAACATATCTCTCTGCCGCTCCTCTTCCCAGAGCAAATCTGCCCAGGAGGCCAACGTGGAGGTGGGGGACTGTGCTCCCCGCTGAGTTATTAAAACACTGCAAGAATAGAATCAAAAGAACATGGAATAGGTTAATGAAGTACTAATCTCTGCTGCTTTGTGGTATACGAAGCAATAAACAGCTGCTGCAATTGATTAAATGTAGAAGCAGAGAAGAGGCTCTTAATCAGTCACATAAGCCTTTTTCTTTTTTAAGTTTGAAATTAATTTAGTGCCAACAGAACAATAACGGGAGCCAGAGGGCTGCTACTTAACCCCAGGAATGAAGTTGTCTGGATGGCCACAGAGTGAGCTCCCCAGGCACTCGATCCCTTGCCAGCTGTCTTACCCCCGCCACCCAACCCAATACCCACATCATCATTACACTGAAACTCAGCTGGCTTCAGGCTCCATTCCATCTGGGCAGGCTGCTCCTGAGGAGGGAGATCAGCAGGATTAGGAGCATCGAAGGAATCCCACAGACCAGGGAGCAGGGCCAAGGTGTAAGACACAGGAGGAAACGCCCGAGTCATGCCACAGGGTCCCCCCATCCATTCAGACCTTCCTTCCGAGTTTATCGGCACCTCTGTGCTGCCATTGCAGCTGATCAGCCCGTGTCGATACTGATCCCCAACAGCGGATAGCTCAGTGGTTTGAGCATTGGCCTGCTAAACCCAGGGTTGTGAGTTCAATCCTTGAGGGGGCCATATAGGGATCGGGGCAAAAATTGGGGATTGGCCCGGCTTTGAGCAGGGGGTTGGACTAGATGATCTCTGTGGTCCCTTCCAACCCTGATATTCTATGATTCTATGTTAGTATCTCAGGGGAACAAAGGCTTCCGGCCACTCCTGAGCTTTGTAGCACTTGGATACCGCCACGACAGAGCAATGTCACAGCCCTCCATGGCCTACCAGCTCCACTGTTGTAGGGAAAGTGTTCAAAGCAGCATCCAGAGAAGTAAATGAAGCAAGCAACCTAGGCTCTATGTTGGCATCCAAAACCGACTAGCATCCCTGTTGCTCAGGATTAAGGTCCCTATGGCATGACTCAGGTTAAGATCAATTGATGGGGCAGTTTGAGGGAACCTTGCAGTGGCCTTGCCCATGCTGTCACTGTCTTGGGGATAAGCAGAGGGATATCGTCTCTGGGGAATCTCCATCCAGTGCCTGCCAGCAACACGGAATTCACAAACAGAAAAGGAGTACTAGTGGCACCTTAGAGACTAACCAATTTATTTGAGCACAAGCTTTCGTGAGCTACAGATTATTTTGGTAGATGGGCCAGCATCCCAGTCTGGGTTCGGCCCCCCTGGAAGAGAAGAGGAGCAATTGCACCTGGCACCAAGGCCAATCAGGAGGAGATACTTCCCTTGTTGTAACAGAAACTGGACACAGATTGAGCTTTCAGGTCAGCATGGTCCTACCTATTGCTATAGACCCAGGCCAGTTGGGTACAACAGAGTAGTTTTTGAAGCAGATATACTGGCCACTGGATAAGCAGTTTTCTGTTCCCTGACTGACCAGAGCAGGGGCTGCTCCAAGCTAATGAGAACACCTGACTCCAATTAACCTGCAAAGAGTCAGGTGAGGCCATTAAGGTAATGTGAACACCTGAGTCTAATTAAGGCCCCTCTGATACTATAAAAGGGCTCACTCCAGTCAGGCTCAGGAGAGCCAGTGTGGCTGAAGGGCTGGTTAATGAAGACACCCTCAAGCCATCAGTAAGGGAGCCCTACGGTAAGGGTGAAGAAGAGAGAAGCGGGAGAGCTGTGGCAAAGTGGCCCAGGGAAATGTAGCAACTCTGGCAGTGAAAGGTTGGCTGCCAACAGCTGCTACCATTAGGGTCCCTGGGCCAGAACCCGGGGTAGAGGGTGGGCCTAGGTTCCCCCCAACCTGCCACTACAGAAACACCTCCTGGGAGGGGAAGACAGACTCCTGTCAGGACAGGAAGCTAAACTGTTCTGAAATAAGCCCCTAGGGACAGCAGAGACTGTGGGAGTTCTCTCACCAACCTCCTTGCTGGCTTATCATGAAGAGGGCTCAGTAGACTGTAACCCTGGCCCTAGAGAGAGAAGGGTTACGTGGAGGGTCACAGTGAGCTGCTGAGGCTAGCATAAACTGCCTAAAAGTGTGGGACGCACAGGGACAAGGTCAGAGCTCTGCCACGCTATCTACCACTTACACAGCAATCTATCCTGTCTATTCCCATACATAACCATCTAGCTATGGTACTTATATGGCCTCCATTGCCATAATACCTGAGCACCTCTCAGACTTTACCGTATTTTTCCTCTGTGAGGTAGGGGGCTGTGCTATTATCCCCATTGTATAGATGGAAGACTGAGGCACAGAAAGAATAAGGCCCAGATCCTCAAAGGTGTAGTGAGGCAGAGTGGCCTCCAAGCGTCACAGGGAGGAACTAGCCAAGCCAGCCCTACCCCTTGCCCCAGAGGAGACGGGGGAGCTGCTGGGACTGCTGTCCGCTGTTTACCCAGAGGAGCCAGAGGACACATCGATGACGGAGCCCTGCCAACAGATTGTGGTAGGAAGTAGCCCTGGGAAACCAGACATTAGTCCAGGTGTGTGGTCGCAATATGAATTAACTTGTTGCAATGGGATCCCCACTGACCCAGTGGCAGGACCACCCGCCACTGTTAGGGCCCTGGGCTGAGACCCGGTGGAGTAGAGTGGGCCCGGTCCCCCTGACACCAAATCCACAACTGGGATAGCGACCTACTGGCCCTAGGCCTGAAGGTCTGTGCCTTGTGTGTTGGCTGTCTGCCCTAGCCTGAGGGCTGGGCTAAAAGACTGCTCATGGCTCTGTCCCACCCAGAGGGTCAGAGCCCCAGACTGTGCAAATTACTGTCTGCCCCCAGGCTATAGACTGTGTGGTGCTCGGCCCCACCAACGGGGCCAGAGCCCTAACCTAATAACTATGTGCTGAGTGACTGCTGACACCACGCTGTCCATGCTGGCACTTTTGTTGGTGAAACTTTTGTCGGTCAGGGGGATATATTTTTTTCATACCCCTGACTGACAAAAGTTTTACTGACAGAAGTGCTCGTTTAGACAAACCCGTAGTGGCCTCCCTCCAAGCTTCAAGGGGAGGGATGACCACAGGCCACTACACAGGGTATTCAGATACCTAACTCCCATTGATTGCAAGGTTTGATTTGAGGATCTGGGCCTAAGTGACTGGCCCAAGGTCACACATGAAAGTCAGTGACAGAGCAAGGAATTGATCGTGGATCTTCAGAATTCCAGGGTGCAGCTGTAACCACTACTGCTTTCCTTCCTCTCTATCTACCTTCTTAGAGCTGGTCAACATTATTTGACCAAAACATTTTCTTGCAGACATAGGGGATTTCATTAAAGATTGTTTTTTTGTCTTGGGGGAAAAACATTGTTTTTGATATTTTTCAACAGGAAATTTATAAAAAAATGAAACAAAATGAAAATTTCAATTTGTTACTAAATTTCTTGCGAAAAGTTTCAAACAAAATCGCTTCACTTGAAGTTGTTCTCTTGGGAGGAGGGAAGGGTGGGGGTGAACACCAAATTTTTGTTGACCAGCTCTACTTAACTATCTCCTCTAACCAGCTTTCCATCCAATACCTTTGTATCCAGGCTGTCTGGATGGGATTACGGCACGGGGTAAAAAGAAAACAGTAACAAAACAAACCCAACTCCCAACAACCCACGGGACATGCCTGAGGGTGGTGGCAAGCGGGCGGGACTGGCTGAGAGATAAATGAAGGAGGTGAATCCCTGACTTGCACATGCTAATGCCTGCAAATACATCTCTAATGCTCTCAGTTCAAACTCATTAGCCTGGCCAGGGGAGACAAGACAAGCATGTTATGTCATTGGTTAAATCCTGTCACTTTTCCCAACGACTCCAATTACGTTTTGAAATATGTATTCATTTTCTCACGTGGCGGGATTGTCTGTGTCTTCTGGAGACTGGCAGACTCACTCAGAACTGGGGGACCCAGCACTTGGGGGGCTGGGGTGTCTCATCTCCCCCCTATCCTCCCACCCCCCCAGCTCCCAAAGGTCACATACTCGCCTTCCGGCCCAGGTCTTAACACAGCATGAAATAAAGTATTTCCAGCTCCTGTGTGTGGGAGAAGGAAGGGGTATCGCACGCACACAGCAGCAGGGACACACATAGGCATATGCACATGCCCGCACAGACACACATTTGCACACAAACACACTTGCACGTGCCCCACATGGATGCACACACACATGTGCACTCCCACACACTCTCACAGGCATACACACTCCATCTGAAGGCATGTCCAGCCCGTGCTGATTTAGTGACTGCAAGAAACCAACTCTCCTTGGAAGTCCCAGCTAGCAGCTGAAATAGAAGAGACTAAATATTTATGGGCATGTGCTTCATTCATCATCTCCAGCTGGGCCTGCCCTCCCTCCGCCTGGATTAGATGTCTTTGGGCCTCTAATTTTAGCTGGCAGCTCTCCCCTGTAATTTTCCCACTGGGAGCGAGAAGAGGATGGGGAATGCAGGATAATCTGTTGGATACTTAACTAATGACAAGAGCTGTGAAGGGAAAGAGGGGCAGGTGGGTATTTTAAATAAACCTCTGCATCGTTCAGTTGAGGATCTCAAAGCACATGAGGAATACTACATTATTATGGGCCCACTCTAACTCCCATTGAAGTCAATGTCAAGTCCTCCCTCTGAATGCGAAGAGAGCTGGATCAGGCCTTAAACCTCACATCTTCTGACAGGAGCCTGCTATTATTGTAACCATTTTGCAGGTGGCTATGTGGGGAGAGGCTAAGGCCCAGATCCTCAAAAATATTTAAGCACCTAACTCCCATTGAAATCATTGATGGGAGTTGGGCACCTAGATACCTTTGAGCATCTTGGCTGAGAAAACGAAATAATGAGGATCAGGGCCTACATGGTTTGCTAATTGCTACAGAGTGAGTGAGGGGCAGCATCAAGGACAGAACCCAGGTGGCTTAGTCCCCAGGTCTCATCTCTAACCACTAGGCCACCCACACTGATTCTAACCTGTTAGCATCATTTCCCTGTGTGTCTCCTACAAACTATGCAGGGATATTTGCACCCTCTTCTCCCAACTCAGGTGCAGCAGGACTGACCGTTGTGTATCGTGGGTGCAGGTTGTGGGAGCTGCATCTTCTTCTTCGTGTCCCTCTATGGGTGCTCCACTTTGGGCGTGTATGCATCCCACGCACCTTCAATTGGAGATTTTCATGAGCAACATCAGCTCAGCCCGGGCATACACCAGTGATATCCTCATGTCCCACCTCAAGGCTATACCAGGCTGCATGGGGTGGTCTTCCCTCAGTTCCTTCTCAACCGCCTCGGCCTGATACGGAGCTCGGTGTGTCCCTCTGTGATTGCTGAGCACGTTTTTTTTCTTTAGTTTAGTTAGTAGTTACTTCTGGTTTTCAAAAAAAGTTGTTTATTTCCTCAGGGGACTTCCTGCCTGTGAGGGGCTTGCCCAGTTCACCGGGGTTTAAATGTTGTCTCTTATGTAGAGAGGCTGTCCCCATCAGCGACAGACACAAAGTGCGGTTGCTGCCTGGGAGAGTCCCACGCCCCACAGAAGTGTAACTTCTAGTTAGTCCTCAAATCCTGGACTTGGAACAACCAGGAATCAAGCTGTGATTTCTGATGATGGAGCGGTCCCTTTGCCCCGCTTTGGCGCCAGGTCAGGAGAAACCCCCCTGCCCAGTACATCAGTCCCTGCGGTGGGTCTCTAAAGCTCCTTCAACCTTGGTGCTCCCAGAAAGAGGAAATTCTCACAGACCTCCTCTAAACATTCTAAGAATCCCCGCTTCCAGGGATTCCACCTTAAAAAGACCTCATCCTCTCAGCAGGTCAGCAGAGACCTCATCCTCGAGGCTCGGTACCATCAAGACAAAGAGCTCCTCCAGAACAAGTGAATTGGGAATGTCCCTCAGCTTTAAGTCCAAATGGGGCTCTGAGAAGGCTCCGGGTATTGTCTGGTGGAGATGGTAAGAAGATCAGTACTGTCGGATCCCTTGGTACCCTTATCGAGTTCTTCGGTACCATGTAAGCCTCCAGCCACATCAGCACTGTCTGCAAAGTGCTCCAAACCATCAATACCCTCCAGCAAGCACAAGTAGACTAGTTTGTCGGTGCTGCAACACCTCTCATGCCGCAAGATTGTAGATACCCAAAGGACTTCTTGGTGGCTTCTGAAGCAGAGTCTCCTTTGCTGGCAGGTACTGAGCGCCTCTCGTTACTGAGAGCTGCTCAGTCTCTGGAACTTCATACATCCCTGGTATCATCACCTCCCTTTTCCGTTGGAGTTCCTCCATTAGATGAAGAAGAGGAAGATGATGTATCATCAATCTCTGTTCAGGGTTCCCCCACATACCTGCATATGAACCCCCTTTCTCAAAGGAGCAGGGAAGTTGTTTGGGGGCCTTATCGCTCCTGGTGGGAGCAACCCTGGAGGCCAACCCCTCCCTCATATAGTCCTCGATGGCCATAGTGGGACCCCTGGGCAGCTTATCACTGGCAGTTCTCCAGGGCCCTGACCCTCTCCCATGGGGATGGTAAGGAGACTCAAGCTTCTCCTCCCCCACAACAGAAGAAAACTTTTGAAGAGTTTAGAGTGGACAAAAATCCATCCCTCAAACTACCATCTTGTCCTCTTTGCCAGGTGAAGCAATAATGCCTCCTCCTCTATCTATGGCCGATGATTTTTGGCAGTTACAAGATCTTGTTAAGGGGTGACATACTCCCTGTGGATACCTCTTGAGGAGGTCAGAGAATCCCAGCACAGATAGTTGGTTATTCACTTTGAGATGCCATCCAGAGTTGACCTCCCTATCAATGAGGCTCTGCTGGAACCTGCAAAAACCATCTGGCAAACCCTGGCTACAGTAATGCCCACATGTAAGAGGGCTGATAGAAATACTGTGTTCCCACCAAGGACTCTGAGGTCCTATTTTCTCACTCCACCTAACTCTCTGGGTATTGATGCAGTGAATGAACAGGGCAAACAACATTATTATAAGTCCACCCTGTATGACAAAGAACAGACGCACCTGGATCTTCTGGGGAGACAAATCAGCAACCCCACATTTCAAATGACCAGGCACTGATGGACAAATACAACTTCACAAATTATACAAAATTTGGATTGTTTAATAAACACCTTCCTCCTGACCAAAGGGACCAATTTCAGGCCACTATTGCTGAGGGACAATTATTGGTCAGGACATCTCTTCAGGGAGCTCTCAATGCTTCAGATACCACAGCCAGTTCCATCTCTACAGCAGTGGTGTTACACAGGGCTTCCTGATTACAGGTGTCCGGCTTCCTCAGGGAAGTCCAGTATATGGCAGAGGACCTCCCGTGTGATGGACTGAAGTTGTTCACAGAGAATACTGATGAGCTGTTTCATACCCTTAAAGACTCCAGAGCCACATTATGTTTTTTAGGCATCTACACTCCTGCAAACAAAAGAAATTTTACTCGATCACAAACGGCTCAAAGATCCCGCCCGATGCAGTTCTCTGGGTTTCAGAGACCGAAGAAACCTCCTAGAGAGAGACACAGGTTCCAGAGAAAGACGCTTTAACCCACCAGGTGCAGCCTCGCAACAGGCTTCATCATCGAAGCATCAGTTTTGACAGAATGGGTGAGGGTTTGAATCCCGCTCTCTCATTAGCCTTCCAGCTTCTATGTTTTGCCCACCTCCCCCCATTTGGAGACCAACTCTGCCATTTCCAGCAAGCATGGGAGCATATCATCAGGCTACACTGTTCATTTTACCTCCTTCCCTCCTCCTTATTCCCCTTCCCTGTCCCTCTTCAGGGGCCCCCTCACGAATTTCTGCTTAAATAGAACAAACTCCCTTCTTCATTTAGGAGCCAGAGAATTGGTCCTCCTGCAGCCGGAATACCTGTTCCAACTAAAGAAAACTGGACTGTCATTTAGTTCCCTTAGTTCATCTGGCTGCCTTTACAGCTCTTCATGCCACTATTGAGGGGTTCTCCCTGTTTGTGCACCCTGAAACCATAAGGTTTATGAAAGGCCTGGAAAATCTCTTCCCACAGTTCCTACCCCAGCTTGGGACCTTAATCTGGTTCTTCAAAGTCTCCAGAAATCTCCTTTTGAACTGATGGCGACCTGCTTCTTGCTGAATTTGTCTACAAAACCAGTGGCTATTACCTCTGCGGGCAGAGTCGGAGGGATTGGGGCCTTAATGGCACATGCTCCTTTCACAAGTCTGCAGGGATAAGGGTTCCTTACAGCTGCATCCCAGGTTCCATCCTAAAGTGTCTCCTGAGTTTCATTGGAATCAGACCATTTGCCCACTTGTTTTCTTTCCAAAACGGCACAATTCTAGCCTAGACACTGTTCTCCATTCTCTAGCTGTCAGCAGGGCATTATCCTTCTACCCAGAGAGGACTAAACCATTTCATGAGTCCCCTAGACTGTTCAGTTCATTTCCAGATAGATCGAAAGCCATTTCTACCAAGAAGCAATCAAAATGGATTTCTGGGGGTATTATAGCTGGTTACAGTCCTGCCAACATCCCACCCTCTGCTGGCGTGCCAGCTCATTTGATGAAATCACCATCTATATCTATGGGTCTCCTTAAAAATGTCCCAGTTTCTGAGCGCTGCAGAGCTGCGACATGATCTTTGATGCATCCCTTCTCCAGACACTACACCTTAGTCAATACCTCCAGATCTGATGTGGCAATTGGAGATGCAGTTCTTTCCTCTCCAATGGACTCGACTCCAAAGCTCCCCCCTTCTTATGGGGGTACTGCTCGGGAGTTGCCTGAAGTGAAGCACCCCTAGGGACACCTTTCTTCCCCACTGCTGAGTCTCAGCAGGAAACGCAAAGCCAAGGGGAAGAAACTGAGGCTGCTTTGCCCATTCAGCCTGATATAGCCTTGGTGCGGGGCACAAGGATATCAGTAGCAGACGCACAGGCCAAATACTCTGCTAATGAAAATCTCCCATCGAAGTGGACTGCTCAGGGTGAGTAACTGTTCTTTCTCGGTGTACCCTCTAGTGCTTGCAGATGGCAAATGCAGGCATTTAATTAATTGTTATTGCAGCATCTCCAGTGAGACCCATTTAACTGCTTCTGTTGTAGTGGTTGCTGATTTTAGATCTTGGATATTGAAGCAGAAGAAGGGATTAATAAAAAGGCACCAGAAACCTGAATGGAGTCACGTCTCTGTGAAATGCAGCAGTTTACACTGGATACCACTTGGTCATAGCCTTTTGGAAGTGAGGATAAAAAAAACCCCATAAGCAATGCTATGATCCCCCTTTTACTAAGAGCTGGCTTCATTGCTCTCTATAAGCTCCTGTTTATAGTAAATATGCACAAAGCACATTAAGCCCAAAACATAGTGAATTTGCTGTGAATGTTAAATATCTCTCAGAATATTAAGTTTAAAGTCTTCTCTCAAGTTGCCAAAAAGCCTAGAAATACATTAGCCCTAGCCACTTAAAATCAGCTACAGCAAAGGTGAAATACAGGCACCCCTTGTTTTTCAATAAGCTACCTGTCAGGATTATTTTAAGGGGGAAGACAGCATCACTCAGTCTGTAGGAGTGGGCTGGGAGTCAGGAGACCTGACTTATACTCCCAGTTTGTTCGCTTACCTGCTGGGTGGCCTTGGGCAATTGCTTCCCTGCTCTTTGCCTAAATTTCCCCATCTGTGAAATTGGATATATACATTCATTTGTAAAGCCATGGATAAAAAGTGCGATGTAAGTGCTAGGTGTCATTATTATTAATTGAATCTCTGCTATACCGCTAGGGCCTGGTCTTGTATTCTTTGTTCACCCTAAAAGTCCCGAGTCCCGGGCAGGCTGATATTCAGGCAGCTAGCCCTTAGCGCTTAACACTGTCAAACTCCTGCAGAAACATTAAACCAGTCTCATCACTCTCAGGAGTCAGTTAGTGAATACAGCCTCTCTTTTAGAGGTGGGAAAACTGAGGCACAGAGTGGCATGAAGTACTTTACCCAAGGCCACCCAGCAAGTCAGTGGCAGAACCAGGAGCTGGGATTAGAACTCATCAGTTCCTGGGGTTTAGTTCTATACAGCATATCCACTGCCTCTTAGCGCATAAAGGGCCAATTCCAACAGCCAAACACATTACAGCGTCCCCAAGGTTAGACACTTAACTAATGACCCCTTTCACCAGGCAAACAACTGTGGCTGATCCCCTAGGCTGATTGCTGGAGAGAAGATACAACTGTTAAGGAGTAAAAGGGTTACAGTCTGCAGGAGCCAACGCTTTCCCTGGTTGCATCCCTGGCACATACTAAATGTTGAACTCTAACTGCCTAATTGCCCCAGCCTCATGCTTCCCCGTACGTAAAAAGACTATCCACTTCTTCTCTCAGAACTCCCATCAGCCTTCGGTACGTGGCCCAGGTGCACAGCGCCTGATTGCAAATTGAATCTCATTATCCCAGCATCACCACCCTTTCCAGAGCGGGCTGGAGGGTGATGGGAGCTGAAGCAATGTAAGTGAGCCGGCGCCATGAGCCACTGCGAGTGCCCTTGGGGGTCACTCAAGCGTGGCCCTGAGAGGAGTGCAGCCTGCACCATGCGCTTGCTGCTCCATTAACGGCTGGCTTGTGGGGCGGAGGGCTCGGCCATATGGGCAAGGCAGCTCCTCTTGCTTCCCACAAGGGATCACGGAGTGAGCTAGAAACAATTTCTGTCCAAGAAGAAAGGGAACAAATAAAAGCTGCCGCTGCCGCCGCTGTGGGAAGGATGGAATAAATAAATAACGGGGCAAGGCGAAATGCTAGCCTGGCCCTGGAGCTCCTTTACAAACACAGTAACATCCCTGCCTGCTGAAAAGACTCAGGGTGGGAGCTGATCCCAACCAACTCCGGAGCACTGCAAAATGCTGGGGCCCCGCCAACCCTTGTTTTACACGGAGGAGCTGATCTCGGGCCAGCCCTGCCTTCCCTTGACAAGTCACTTTCAATGCACTTCACCCCGGAATGTTGCCACTTGCATCGGCTGTGCACTGCCCTCCCGGAGACCCTGCCCTGCTGCTCCGGGACAGGGGCTGGACGTGTGTTCTGCAGGACAGTGCCACTAGGGGTGTAACTGAGGCAGGCAAAGGAGTTCATGGTGACCCTTCTTACTGGTTCACATGTATTACACAGCCCCAGGGGAAACGTGAGGGCCAGGTCACGCCACGCATCTCCAGCAAAGTATAGGAGCTTCCCAACATCGACATGTAATCACTGCCTCAACGGGAAGCAAACACAGGAGTGCATAAGGCATTTCAGTAGCTGACGTTACAGTGTCTCATTTAACCTGGAATAAACATATCTTGAGCTTCAGCGTTGATTATATTAAGGCTGCGGAATTCATAGCACGTTCTTAAGACCTGCTTGCCTGTTGCACTAAACGAAGATAGCAGCCACATTCCATGTTTCTCCTATTTCCAGGTCCAACCTGGAAAATGAGAGCTGACAGCAGGGATGAGTGGAGTAAATAGTCTGTTCCAGCCCAAAGCTTCCTCTCCTGTAGGATTTCTTGGCATTGGAGATTCGACTCTGCAACCATCTAACATGAATTAGCTGCTACCATCTGTAAATGTTCCTGCAACAGGCCAATTGCATCCAGAGAAGAGAAAGCCGAGACCAGTTTTGCTGTGTCTGAACTGAAACAGATGTTGCTTCGTTTTGACCTAATGCAGGAGCCTAATCGGAGTCAGAACTAAACAGGGTGAGCTGATAATGTCCTGTGTGGGACTGTCACGGGGCTGATACACCCCATCACCCTGTGGGGGTGGGGGAGAGGTCCTGATCAAGTTTGAAGGGGTGCCCTGGGTCTCGGGGCTGCATGGCTCAGGGGCCTCAGTCCTTAATGCGGCCCTTGATAGCAGGGTGGTGTGGCCTATTGGCCAGAGTCAATACCACAGCCCCTGTTGTCAGGGCAGTGCGGCCCAATGGCCAGAGTCAGAACTACTGGAGAGCTGGGCCACCACCATGGGGTGGGTGGTGGCAAGGCTAGGGGGATCCGGGCCCGCCCTCTCCACCGGGTCCCAACCTGTCGGTGGGTAGTTTGCCCGCCACCCGCTTGGCGGGAGTCTGACCGAAACACCACGCCTTTGTCCGGTTCTGTCACCATTTCCCCACAAAACCTCCCTGGGTCACTTCCTACCCGAGTCTCTGGAGTCCTCCGTCTCTGGGATTCTCCGGTCTCTCCCCTCTCCGTGACGTCCCGGCGTGTCGGGGTCCATTTCTAACTGTCTGGCCTCCGCGTCTTGGAATGCAGGCAGTCCTCCCTCAGGAGCTGCCGACATCCCTCCTTCCCCGCCAGCCGTCAGCCCAGACCGAGCTGCTCTGCTGGCTTTTATACCCGGCTTCCAGCTGGACCATGCCCAGCAGCGCGTGTGTGTGTGGCCTCCTCAGCTAAGAGAGAAGGGTTAACCTCTGCTGCACCAGTGCGGGGCTGATACACCCCGTCACACTCTCTCTCCTTTAAGATGACGTCCGAGGGCTGTGCCCCTTCCCCTTCTCCTCCTCCCACCCGGGAGAAGAAGTCTGAGTTCTCATGGGCCTTCCCTGGCCGGTGCAGCACATGGAAAGAGTAGGGCTGGGGTGATAGGTACCAGCGCATGAGTGGTGCGTTCGTTTCCTTCATACTATTAACCCATCGGAGGGTGCGTGGTCAGTTACCAAAGAAAAGGGGATCCCCAAGAGGTAATACCTTAAAGCGTCGACCTCCCTCTTAACGGCAAGGGCCTCCTGTTCTATTGTGGAGTAGCGGGTCTCCCAGGGGAACAGCTTGCGGATGAGGTACCGAATGGGGTGCTCCTCCCCCTCTAACTCTTGCGATAGCACTGCTCCCAGCCCCACCTCCAAAGCATCCGGCTGGAGGGTGACGGGTTTTGTGAAGTCAGGCTGGGCCAGTACTGGCTCCTGGGGCAGCTACTCTTGTAGGAAGTCCCCATTGATGTCCAGCCATCCTTGCCCTTCCCTTGTTGGGGCTTCAGCCAGGGTGTCCTGGGGTTTCCCAAGTGTCCTTCTGTGGGGTCGTCTGGCCTTGGTAGGCCCAGCAATCCCCTCCTCATGGGATGTGCCCCCCTACCTCCTGAGGGGTGTGTGATCCACTCCTGAAGGAGACCAGCGAAACCCTGCCAGTCGCGCCCCAAGACCACTGGGTAGGCTAGCTTCGGGGCCACCCCAACTAGGCACAGTCCTTCCAGATGGGCTGCCTCGAGTCACACCCATATGGGTGTTCCATCTGGGCCGGTGGTCTTGACCCGACTGGCATGGATGATTGTTTGGCTGCATCCTGAGTCCACCAGGGCTGTTGTTGGTGTCCCGTCCACTCGGACAGGAACTAAGATCTTACCTGGCTCCCTCTTCTGGGCATGGTGATCGGCCACCCAAACCTGCCCGTAATTGCAGTCCATGCAAGGGCACTCTCTCCAGAATGCCCTTCTGTCCACCTGTAACACCTGTTATGATTTCCCCCTGTGGCCTGGGGTGTGCTCCGTCCTCCCAATGTGTCATCTCTGCCCCAGGTAGGGGTTGCCCCAATTGGGTCTCTTGCACTGGGCGCTGCTGTGGGCACCGGCAGCCTGGCATAGAGATAGGGACTCCCCTTCGGTCTTGCAGGGCCCCCGACCTGGCGGTCGGTCTCGCTTTCTGGGCCCCCCCGATTTATGGCTCGATCACTCGACTCCCTGAGCAGCCATGTAGTCCTCCATTAGGGAGACTGCTTTGGCGAGGGTCACCGGGCGATGCTGTTGCATCCACTCCTTCCCCCCGGTGGGCAGGATCTGGGTAAATTGTTCCAGGGCCACGGGGCTTCGGCCACTTGGACCCTGGTCCGGTGTTCCAGTTTCAGCCACCGCCAACAGTAATCCCGGATTCGCTGGCCCCCGGCTCTGGGTCTGGCCCCCGGTGGGTCGCTGTCGGTGTGTTTCTGGGTTGATGCCCATTTGGTCCAGGATGGTTGCCTTCACCTTAGAATATTCTAGCCCCTCCTGGGGGTTCGGGTTGAGGTTCTGGTATGCAGTCTGCGCTGGGCCAGTTAAGTAAAGGGCGAGGAGCGTGGCCCAGCGTTCGGGTTGCCACTGAGCAGCTGCGCTGAGCCGCTGGAATGTCACGAGAAACACCTCCGGGTTGTCACTGGGTCCCGTGTGTGTCAGCAGTACCTGGATACCCGTCAGGCCACTCCCAGACTCCAACCCTGCCAGGGTCGGGGTCACCACGATGCCGTCCGTTGGACTAGCCGTTCCTGCTGTGTCTGCGGCACGGCGGCCCAACTCCCACATGAGCTGTTGTTGCTGCTCCGCCATCTGGAGCAGCTGCGTCTGCTGTTGTGGCTGCTGGCTGTGTAGCAGCCATTTCCGAAGCTTCTCAGGCTCCATCTGTCTGCTTTGAGTCCTTCTAGCAGGTCCTGATCGCTGCCCGCATTCTCCATCACTGTCACGGGGCTGATGCACCCCGTGGGGGCAGGGGAGAGGTGTGGCGCAGTCCCGCGATCGAATTTGAAGGAGTGCCCCGGGTCCTGGGGCTGCGCAGGTCAGGGGCCCCAGTTCTTAACGCGGCCCTTGATAGCAGGGTTGGCGCCTGGGAGTGGTCTGACGGGTATCCCGGAACGCCTGACAAAGATGGGACCCAAAGTTTCCACACTGGGATTTAGAATTTTTCATTTGATTCTCAAGGCCGTTAATGGAGCAGCTCCAGCATACCGGACTGAGCTGCTTCCCCTCCCACCCGCCACGTTCCCAGCAGATCATGACCAGCTGAGTTGGCTGGACAGTTAATTTGCTGTGAGAACAATATTGGAGCAGCTCAGCCAAGGCTTATACTTCATGCTCCTGTTCATAAGCCTCACTGGGTATTCGCACTCCAAAGCAGGTTCAGGAATCACCGCTGCACCTAATTTTCCCTGATCACCGTCACTTTATTGTTCTGTGTCGTTTGGTGCTTGTTCTAACATTGTGATTTCTGCATTTAGCTCTGGGAGATGGTGGAGCGACATGCCCGCCAGTATTATATAGGCACACAGCTATCGGTGAAGCAAGGGGGTGTAAACAGAGCCTCAGGTGCTGTAGATCAATATACCTCCCTTGACTTCTCTCGAGCTATGCTGATTTCTATCAGCTGAGGAACTGACCCGCAGACTGAAGTGTGCTGTTGTAAGGCTGTATACCCGACGAGCCCCTGGAACCCTGATGAAAATGAAATCTGCATCCCCTGGGCTTTTTCGATGCAAAGATTTTAAATAAATATAGAAATACACTAATTAACTAGTGTAAACCAGTGGGGATTTGTGATGGGGTGTTCAAACCCCACACTGGGCCACAAGGGGTTAAGGGATTATTCTGGGCTCAGCCAGACCCGCCCCGTCACACCTGCTGCAAATGCTCCATCTGCTGGAGGAATTAAAAGGCCAGGAATTAGCTCATTTGGGTGGCAGAGCCAGAGGTAAGCAGATCTGAAGTCTACAGCTCCAGCAGTGGGAAGCCTGAAGACTGACGCACCTGCCCAAAGGGGGCCCTGAGGGATGGGAGAACTCACCCCAGAGATAAACAGAGAGGGAAATTCCCTGTGAACATTAGTAACCCCATCTTACTTATTGTGCTTTGGATTTCCCCATCAGGAGAAAGCCTTGGACTAAGATGACCTGAGGGGGAATAAAAGGAAGATGCCCAGAAAGAACAGGCTCCTTGGTTGCTACAGGCAGTACTGGTAGCCCAAAGGGCCCTGGGTCAGAGTCTGGTAGAGTGGGGAGGGCCTGGGCTCCCCTCCCCAACCCCCTTGGCAGTCAGGAGTTGTGGCTGCGACCACTAGGCCATGCTTCTCACTCAGGGTCCGACCGGGGACTATTGCAGGATTTTAAAAATTATGATTACTGATTTGGTTGCTTCTGGCTATCAGGAGTTGTGGCTGCGTCCACTAGGCCATGCTTCTCACTCAGGATCCGACTGGGGACTATTGCAGGATTTTAAAAATTATGATTACTGATTTGGTTGCTTCTGGCTATGTAAGGGAAAAAGGCTCATTTTAGAGACCCTTATATGGATAGACCTAGGTGCAGTGTAGTTAGGGCAGCGTATTTCAAATCAAGACTACTTTGTTTAATTCCTAAGTCCTGCCACTGACTCCTCTTGTGACCCTGGTCAATTCACTTCTCCTCTTGTGGTGTATTGAGGACTATCTGGGTAATTGCAAGCTATTGTTAGTGGGGGCATTTCTTGGTCCTGCTTGTGGGCTAGGGGGATCTGCAGGGAAGTGTGTGAACTGAGTCACTCTGCAAAGAACCAGCCTAGAGCAAAATGGGGAAAGTTGTGCTTCACTGCCTTAGGGAGCAGCCTGGTTTGTCTCTCTCTGGTTTGGGGTTCTTGAATTCTAAGAAATAAGGTAGTGTGAGGTACCAACCTTCCAGGAAGAGTACTTTGTTTTTTTATCTAACTTCCCTCTTTGAATGCTGTGAGCATAACACCTCTCAGGGCCTCACTCCTTTGCATCTTGTGGAATCACTTAGACCTGTGCAAAGTGCAAACCAGAACTCCTCACTCATTGACATGGGTAGCTGCATTCTACTGTCAACAGAACAGTCCTTGGAACATCATCTTGCGGCCACAGAAGTTCCTTTGGGGGGTCATGGAGAGATTGGCCAGCAGGTGTCAGGGAGTGGGACTGACCGTTCTCCACTACGTTGTCCCCTCTCCATTCCACAGGGTGAACCAGCACAAACTAACGGTGGCTGAGTCACTTGTGAGTGTTCCCCCTCCCAAGCTAGGGGGAAGGGAGGGTTCAGAAGGAGGATTCAGGGTAGCTTGGATCCATGTATGGTGTGTTTCCTGGTGGCTGGTAACCCAGGGGGATGTGCAGAGGCATAGCATCCTCTGTGTGGATGACTCCTCTCTCTGCTGCACTCCATGGCTCTCTGGGGATCTAAGGGGCAGGGGCAGTCCCATCCCCCTCTGCAGGAGGAAAGTCTGATTGAACTCAGTACCCATCCCTTCAGGTGGGTCATTCCTCTACAAGGTAGCCGCCAACATCTATATTCACAGCACTGTAACGGCAGCAGGAGCCGGGCTCCCAGAGTGCTGGGGAAAGAGTCGGTTACAGAAACAAACACTCTGATTGCCAGCTCTGTGCAGGACCATGCTCAGCAGCCTGCGATCCTCCTGCATCCGAACAGTGAAACTTTGATCATCCTCCCCTTGCCGGGCTGGCTAAGGCAGGCAGCCAGCATCTGTGAGCTGCCCGGGGAGCAGGGAAGATATTGCGAAGAGAATTTTTCTTTCATGCATTGTCCTTTTTAGTGCAAATTCACTTGATTGTGCTTGAGGCCGGGCAGAACGAACAAACAATGCAGTGAGAGAGCAGCAGGGCTGGTGCTCCGAGAGCCAGAGAGAGGCTTTCAGAGCAGCTCCTCAAAAGGCAGTTCTCACTATCTCTTGGATGCAGCTACCGAGACCTGCTGGAAGTGAGTTTCATCCCCAGGCAACAGGCAGAGCCCAACAACAACCAGAGCTGTACCGCATCCTCATTAGTCAGCCTGCTTGGCTATACAGAAGATGATGAGCTACTGCATTGCATGGTGTTGGCTCTGCCTTTGCCTAGGTTAGACTTTAGGGAAAATGTCCTAACTGTCACTTGTCAGCCCTGCCTTCATGGGTATATAAGGGGCAGGGCGCTGCCAGTCAGTGAGATACAAGAACAAAGTGAAGTGAGAGTCCAGATACTGTGATATTGTGAACCTTGTTTTATTGTGTAATTGTGAAAGTGTATTGTGTTTTAATACTTGAAGAGTGTAAGTAGTGACTAATAAAGGACATATTTAATCAGATGCCAGAGTTGCAAATCATGCATCAAAGTCGTGAAATGGGCTACAAAAACGATAAATAAGGTATTCTAATCCCGTTTGATGAGCAATCCAAGGGGAGATATACACAATGCATTTAGCTATAGCAATCCAAACAATTTTTCGTTAGTTTTAATGCAGTTTACACATCAAGTAAATTCTCAGTAACATACTCTTTTGATCTAGGGTTAATTAAGTACAGGGATATATATAATGTTAGGCAATAGCAACCAACAGGTCAACTTAGTGTAAATGTAATTACTGGGGCATATGCCATATAAATGTAATGTGATAACATCCCCCTTTGCTCTATTCTAACAAGTGATAATGTGATAACATCCCCCTTTGCTGTATTCGAACAAGTGAATTGGCCTAAACCTACTTAACATTTCCTTAAAAAGAACAGGCGGACTTGTGGCACCTTAGCGACTAACAAATTTGTTTGAGCATAAACTTTCATGAGCTACACCGATGAAGTGAGCTGTAGCTCACGAAAGCTTATGCTCAAATAAATTTGTTAGTCTCTAAGGTGCCACAAGTCCTCCTTTTCTTTTTGCGGATACAGACTAACACGGCTGCTACTCTGAAACTTAACATTTCCTTGATATTCACACACAAGCGAATTGGCCTATGGCTTTGATCTGAGCTGGTCTACCAGCATCACACAAGGTAGTTAAGCACTGGAACAAATTACCTAGGGAGGTTGTGGAATTTCCATCACTGAAGGCTTTTAAGTGCAGGTTACACAAACACCTGTCAGGGATGGTCTTCTAGGTAATACTTAGTCCTGCCTCGGTGCAGGGGACTGGGCTAGGTGACCCCTTGAGGTCCCTTCCAGCCATATGTATCTGTGATTGTCTGGGGATGAAATTCACTTCCATGCAGAGAACCAGCAAAAAGCCTAAGCACTACTTATATCTCACTTAAGACCTATCATGAGGAGTGGAATGGGACTTAAGGGATGGCTAGGCATTGTGCTGACCCAGTGCATGGGGCTGAATTTCACCCTTCGTGTATTAGGGGCTGTGTGATTTGAGAAGGCAGCTTTCTGTCCACTCTTTCCTCGAGTCTGTTGTTGGCCTTAGATTGATTTGGGCATTGTAAGATCAGCCCGTGTGGGTGATCGCATATGTTATCACTGAATAGGGATCTGTGGCAACCAGGTCACACATAGTTGGGAGGATCTGATTTTAACCAGGACAGTGCTGGCAATGGTCAGTTTGTATCACTTTAGCTAGATCAGTACAATTAAAGCTGTACAACTTTTGGGTGTAGATGAGCCCTAAGGGAGTTAGGCCCTTAGATGCTTTGGAAAATCCCACTAGGCACCTATCTGCATCTTTAGGCACCTAAATACCTTTGAAAATCTGGCCCTAGCTCCATTTGTCCCCTTCGAAAATTCCAGCCCACATCTGCTAATATCAGCTGGGATTTTGAGTCCCAGGGAGTTGAATCCCTGTGGCAGTTGGGTGCCTAATTCCCTTGACCATCTTTGACAGTTCCAGGCATAAAGACATGTATGTCCTGCTAGTTCAAAAATTTAAGTTCATAAAAATTGAATAATTGTAAAAATACTTGGAAATAACTAACAGTGTTAGCCATGAAATGCATGACTAATTAAATCCTCCTTAGTCTAGCTGTGATCAATGCTGGAAGAGAATGAGGAGCTTAAACCAATTTTAAACGAACAAACAGGGAACGAAGAAGCCTAGCACACACCAGCAAAACTAAATAGTTGCCTTCAAAGGTGCCTGCAGAGCAAAGACGTGTTCCTGTGTGAGTACTATTCTGCCTCTGGCATTAGGAGACTGGCCCAATGGGCATTGTTCCATCAGCACTGATGAGCTTTGGACCTGGCCCTAGGTGAATGAGGAGCTATGAGGCTTCTGCTCGTGGTGCTAATGTGACAATGGGGCTGTAACAGATTTCGTCCCCCTCAGAGTAATTGACTATGTTCATGGATCGTGTTATTTTCTGCAAGATGAATTTGTAATGTCTCCCCTGGGATTCCATCGCTCATTCCTGGCCTAGTAAGACAACGTGTGTATGTGTCTCACCCACGTGCACACAGCCAAGTCCTGGAGCAGGCTGCAATTCATGAGGATGTCAGACATCGATGGAGAAGGTCACTCAGGTCTGGAAGGCCTGATGGGGAGGGCCCCAAGGTCTATGGCCCTCTGAGCCCAGGTGACTAAGATTAAGGCAAGCATGTTATCCTATTGGCCTGACTCTCCCCTCCCTTTCCTCATCAAGAGCTCATTGACTTATTGGACCTTCCTGCCCTTTGCGCTCCCTTTTGGGTTCTTCTCTGGACAAAGCTGTTCCCATAAAACAGCAGCTGGGGAGGAGACCCAGCTGACACCCTGTCTGAAACTAAATTTCCCCAACCAGGGTGTGTGGTGAGTGTTAAATCATTAGGTTTGGAAGGTGCACGGAGAAGTTCAGGTAAAAGGTGCTACACCGAGAAGTGATCTGTCCTTTGGGCATGTTGGCCCCCAATCCATTTCATGTTGGCCCCCAAAACTCCCATTGAGTTTTGCCCTGTGACTGAACTGGCCCCCTCATCCAAGAAATGATACAACATCTGATTCAATTCTGCTTTCATCCACACAAGCAAGCAAGTGAAACTGGAGTGGGGACCCAATAGCTTCTTAGGGGCAGGACTATTTAACAAAGAGGACGGGCTGGATGGCTCAGAGGACTGGTGAGTCTGGTCTAGCTTAGTCACGTTCTTATACAGCACCCATCACCATGGTATCTGACTGCCTACAGTACACACAGTTTTTCACCAACAGTTCCAAGCTGGCCCAGGTTAGTATCTGTTCAAAGACCTTTCCCTTCTGCGGCCTCTTTGAGGGGCAGAACAAAACGAACTGTAGGGGGAAGGGGCTCTTAATCTGGTTTCTCACCGGTGCTGTCCACCTCACACTGGACCCCTGTTGTAAAGTGGTCATGGTAGGGTTAACAGTTAACTGGGTTAACTGTTTAGTCTGCGGAAATTTCCCCCCCTCTGTCATGATTCAGTTGAATAAAGCAGCAAGTTCCCAGCCTGCAGTTCTGTGCGTAGACGTATTTTTGTTGCACTTAGCAGTCCCTTTACCAAACCCCCTTTGTTAGCAGTCTCTTGTCAGAGAGGCAAAGGACGGAATGCACCGCAAGGACTGAACCCCTCTGTTCCTTGCAGACATAGCCACTCCAGGTGAGAGATGAGATAAGCTAAGGGGGCAGTACAGTGGAAGCTTGCATGGCCTCTTCCCATGCTGTTCCTTGTGCATGGAGAGACTTTCACTCCCCAGTGCTGTAAATCAAACACCTTTCACCAGCCCTCCATTCACTTCCGATAAAAGGGAAAAGCAATGACTCAGGGATTTTGGGAGACTCATTTCAGAGGCTGCTCTGGGCTGTGATTTATTACAGCAACAGTTGGCATTTCTGTTTGGATCCTTTCCCCCCATCTGTCTATATTAAATACACTATATATGGGCTCAGCCCTGAGATCTTCTATGGCCTCTTTGTGCTGCTCTTCTAGCACACAAGGGCTCTACAACTGGCTTGAAGACCCAGCTGGACATTCCTCCACTACAGAGGGAATCCCTGGGTAGCCTATAACTGGTCCTATGCCTTCCTCTTTCTCCCAGAACCCATCAGGAGGGATGTTTTGAGGGCGTGGACTGAAGGGACGTGGCAAGAGTACTATGAGTTCCAGCAATCCTTAAGTAGACATCAAGCTTGCAACGCAGCTGGCTATGGAACCATGGTGACACCAACTTTATCGTATGCCAGTGAAATGTGGATGCCGAGGAAGGCTGGCGAGCGGTGGGTTGATGTTTAAAAGTCTCGTGCTCTTCATCAGCTACTCCCTATCAAGTGGCAGGTCAAGGTCAGCAATGAGGATATTCGTAGCCAAACCCAGCAACCGCCTCCATTGGCACTGGTTTGGTTTCAGTGGTTTTCTGGGTCCAGCCGTGTTGTTAGGAGAGAAGGTGGACAAATTATAAAGTGTGTTTACCAAGGAATGCTGCTACACGGCCAGCGAACACATAGTCACCAAGAGCTTCAGGGGCACGATAAGATCACCAACGGCAGACAAACTTGGAACTTCCAGCCCCTAGGGACCTAGCTAGAGGTCCGTCTGGGTGGGGCTTGATCTGCCAGGAGGCTACGTCCCTTTGGGATTTGCCCTGATGATAATGAATGCTTGAGTAGCCATTGCAATTGGAGCATAGTTTAGGGCTTCTATGAGGTTTTGCTAAACTATGCTGGGAGCCTCTGGCTGCCCCCCCAGAATTGGTGAATCACAACCCTGCTCCTCTGAGGCGCCCACATGTCTGCTCCGCACAGCAGAGGACCGAGTGTATTTATTCCACGCTGAATGGTCATGTCTCTACTGTGGTTTCTGTGCATGTATTGTGCAAATGATTTCCAGCAAACATGCACTGCTGTTACAAATATCCTGTGGCAGGGGCTGAGAGACACACGCTTGTTTCCTCTTACCCTCATTCACCCTTTTCTGAAATCCCCAGGCCGCGCCAGACACTGTAGTGTGGCTCCCACGTCCAGAGGTATGGTGCACTCACCAATGCAAGACTCATCTCCCCCACACGTACTCAGCGATTCCGGAGCATGCACAATAAGTTGGAATGCATGGCGGGTTGTGAGCAAGTCCCTTCATGGGTATTACTCAGGGTTTCCTTCCTGGATGATGAAGAGATGAGGGGGTGTGGCTGCGTGTCTTTCCATGAACAACAGCTATTCACAGTGGCTGGACTTTCAAAGCAGCTTATGGGGTGGCGGGGGGGTTCAGCTTCCAACTCCCATGGAAAGTCAATGGGATTTGAGTGCCTAACTCCCTTAGGCTCCTTTAAAAATCCCAGTCTGCCTACACAGCATGCATTTTCCCCTTGAACTCTCACTAAAGTCACTGGAAAGGCTCCTATTGACTACAAAGATGCTTTGATCAAGCCCTTGACAATGGCTAGGAGTTAAAGGGTATGTCTACACTGCAAAAAGCCACCCATGACAGCAAGTCTTAGAGTCAGGATCAACTGCCTTGGGCTCATGGGGCTCCCACTACAGGGCTAAAAGCACAGTAGAGCCCCAGAGTTACAAACCCCAGAGTTACGAACTGACCAGTCAACCACAAACCTTATTTGGAACCGGAAGTACATAAATCAGGCAGGAGCTGAGACCAAAAAAAAAAAAAAAAAGCCAATACAGGACAGCACTGCGTTAAATGTAAACTACTAAGAAAAATAAAGGGAAAGCAGAATTTTTCTTCTGCATTAAGTCAATGCTCAGTTGCAAACTTTTGAAAGAACCACCATAGCGTTTTGTTCTGAGCTATGAACATTTCAGCGTTACGAACAGCCTCCATTCCCGAGGGCTTCCTAACTCTGAGGTTCTACTGTCGTAGCGTAGACGTTCCCACTCAGGCTGGAGCTGAGCTCTGAGACCCACCCCCCTCACCAGGCACCGGAGGCCAGGCTCCAGCCAGAGTGGGAATGACTATACTGCTGTAGCATCGACCCCGCGAGTCTATGGGCCTGGCTACACTGGAAACTTCAAAGCCCTGTGGCGGGAACACTCCCGTGGCAGCGCTTGGAAGTGCGAGTGTGGTCGCGCGCGAGCGCCGGGAGACAGCTCTCCCAGCGCTCCTGGTACTCCACCTCCACGAGGGGCTGAGCCCCGAGCGCTGGGAGCCTGTTTACACTAGCGCTTTAAAGCGCTCTAACTTGCTGCGCTCAGGGCGGCGATTTTTCACCCCCCTGAGCCAGCAAGTTAGAGCGCTATAAAATATAAGTGTAGCCAAGCCCCGAGTCACTTGACCCAGGTCTGAGACTCGTGGCCACAGGTGGTTTTTTGCAGTGTAGACGTACCCTAAGTCACCAGGAGTATAAGTCTGGAGCAGGGGCGCCAGAACAGGGAGAGCCAGGCAGGGGGCTATGCGCTCCCAATTTTTACTGGTCCTAAGGTGAGTGATGAGGGGGAGGGGGCAGAGAGGAGTGAACTGGGGGTGGGGTTTGGGGGAAGAGGTGGGACAGGGGCCAGGGTTCAGGGAGAAGGAGCAGTGTGAGGGCAGCACCTCAGGGGGAATGGGCGGCTTGGGGAGAAGGGGAGGCACAGGAACGGAGGCTCAGGGAGAAGGGTTGGTGCAGGGGTGTGGGGTGGGGCCCCGGGTCGGGTACCAGTGCCATGCCCCCACCCCTCCTGCTTTTAGGGAACTTCTGCTGCTCCTGGTCTGGAGTTGATTGTGTGAACCAGTGCTGCTCTGTTCTGCTCTCCAGCACCCTCTGCTAGTCCAGCCTTGGGGCCCTCTTGCCACTCTCCCCAGATTGTACGATGGATTTCTGATGTATGCCAGTGGGAGCTAGAAGGAAACCTGGCAAAGGCTTGTGCCCAACGGCAGAGCTTGAACACAGATCTCTACTCTAGTCTACATTGTTTTTATATTGCACTCAGTGGGTGGCGTGACTAATACCTGTCACACGTCCTTTGGGTGGGAAAGGCCAGTGGCCTAAATCCCCTACCCCTCACTCTTCAGTTGCATATTCTCTGAACACCCATCAGCATGTTACTACCAGACCAGTGAGTGCTTAGGAGGAAGTAGTTATGTCTGATCTTGTGCAGCCAACCCTTTCATATATAATCGATCCCTGCTTAAGGTTGTTGGGCTACTGTTTACAGAAGATGAGCTTTCTGAGGCCAAAATAAATGAAGCCTACAACACCTGTATTGGTGTTGGAAGATGATGTATTGTTCTTGATAATTAGTTTTTTACCATGCTTATTTCAGCTTAATCCACCCTAGTAATGTCCTGAATCCATCGAGATGCTATTTCGTTACACCGAGCTCACACCATTCCCCCTCCTCCCAACCCATTGCACACTTAGCTGTGTGGCTGCATTAGCAACTCTTTACTCCTGCAGAGTGAATGGCCTTGGGCCTTGTCCACAACTGCCAGACAATGAAAGACAAGTTTTGACAGCAGCAGGTTTGTTGCTGGGGGACTTGCAAAGCTGACGGATGAGGTGGCGAGAACAAAGATTGATGTTCAGCGCGAAGATCTGCCTTGCAAGGAGCAGTGTAGGGAAAAGGGCAGTGGGTGGATGGGATGGAGGGAGGGAACTAGCAGTAAGAAAGCAGGTGTGATGCAGGGGTATCCTGTGGGCCTGATTCAGCAGGGCCTTGCGCCTGGTGTAGTCATTTGGTCCAAGAATCCTGAAAGGTATTTAAGCATCAAACTCTCATTGAAATCAACCAGAGTTTGGCACCTCTATATCTTTGAGCCTCTGGGCCTTAAAATCTGTGCCACAGGAGTGTGAAATGCTACCAAATCAGAGTTTGCCACTCACTTTACCCCAGCAGGAGCATTTTACTCCTCCGTTGCAGAGAGGTACACGGACCACATAAGGTTTACAGCGGCACGGAAGCAAATCACAGAATCATAGAATTCTATGATTCTATGATCTATTTACGTATATGATCCCTCCATCATCTTTGTACCTGTGAGATGGGGAAATACATTATCCTTATTTTAGGGGCGGGGAAAGTGAGGCACAGAGAGACTAAGAGCCAGATTTTCAAGGATGCAGATAGACACCTAGTGGGATTGACAAAAAACACCGCAACAGGTTAATCTCACTGGGCACCTATTTGAATCTTTTGGGGCCTAAATGCTTCTGAAAATCTGGCCCTGAGGGACTTGAATAAGGATCACACAAGGAGTCTGATAGCAGAGCCAGGAATTAAACCGAAATATTCAGAGTCCCAACAAAGTGCCTTTCCCACAAGACCATCCTTCCTACCTACTATTAGCTGAGCTGCCGCTGCTGGTTCTTTCATAGATATTTGCTCTGTGCTGAAGGTTGTTCTGCGTCTGTATGCTCTATATCTTATGGGCAGAGGCAGCTGCTGCGCGCACAACACAAGCTGGAATCAGCTGTTTGCTGTAATTCCTCACGTAGCCAGTCGGAGCTATTCCCAGCCTCACCTTGCTTTGGGGAACAAGGCCAGGTCTACACTACAAACTTATATCAGTATAACTACATCACTCTGGGGAGTGAAAAATCCACGCCCCCGAGCGACGCAGCTATACTGACCTAATCCCCAGACGGCGCTATGCCGACTGGAGGGTTTCTCCCCTGGACATAGCTACCACCTCTCATGGAGGTGCATTGACTGTGCTGACTGCAGAAACTCTCCCGTTAGCGTAGTAGAGTCTTCACCGAAGTTCTACGGTTTTCAGTGTCGACCTGCCCTAAGAGTTTCTCTGCAGAGGGAGCCCTGTGACCCTCAGTACTCTTGCCCTAGAGATCTGGCTGTAGAGTCATTTCTTTCACAATGACGAAAGGTCACTCTGTCCCATTTACTCTGTTTTGTGTGATTGTCGGTGTATTTTCCTGGTCTCCAGCGCTTGTAATAAGCATCCACATTAAACGGAGCCCTTGAAAACTTTCAATGTCTCTGAGCAACATTAATAATGAATGACAGTTATACAGCATCCCTTCATCTAGCCACACATCTCTCAAAGCACTGAACAATTTACATATTCTGGGCGTATTTCATTCATCACTGAACTGCAACCGCCTGATGGCCACAGCTGTTTAATAGCACGCAGCACTGTTACTCAGTGGTTTGGGGCAGAAAGTGAAAGCCAACGCAGCCACACTGAAAACACAGAGGGAGTTTTTGCAGCAGTTGAAACATTGTTACCTAAATGGAATGTTTCCAGGTGAACCCCTGTTCTTGCAGAAATCACCAGGGAATCAGTAATGGTGACAAGCAATCAAAGCTTTGGGTTTGCCTATTATAGGAAAGACAGCACTTACTGACCTTGTGGCAAATTGCCGGTACTACTTTGATGGGTCTCACACTTCCTCTTCATGTGGAGGGTTCAGGGCACCATTTCTCACCCCTGAACTGGGGTATTAACTGCCCCACTAGTGTCCTAGAGGACGGGAGTGGAGAGGGAGGGACCCAGAACCGCCCTCTACTCCAGGTCCCAGCCCAGGGACCCTAGGGATAGTGGTAAACCGCTTGAACTAGCAGTTCCTTCCCCTGGGCTACTTCCCTCTCCTGCCCTTCAGCTTGTGGGGCTTCCTGCCCTCCCTCTGCACAAACCAGGTGTCCCTTTACCTAGGGTCTTGGTCTTCTTAGCCCACCACAGGACTTCTCCAAACTCTCCTCTGCTTCCCTCCAAACTGCTCTCTGCTCCACCGCCAATCCACTCTGCTTCAACTCCTCCAAACTGCTCTCCGCTCCAACGCCAATCCACTCTGCTTCAACTCCTCCAAATTGCTCTCTGCTCCAACGCCGATCCACTCTGCTTCAACTCCTCCAAACTGCTCTCTGCTCCCACGCCGATCCCCTCTGCTTCAACTCCTCCAAACTGCTCTCCGCTCCAACACCGATCCACTCTGCTTCAACTCCTCCAAACTGCTCTCTGCTCCAACGCCGATCCACTCTGCTTCAACTCCTCCAAACTGCTCTCCGCTCCAACGCCGATCCACTCTGCTTCAACTCCTCCAAACTGCTCTCTGCTCCAGCACCAGTCCACTCTGCTTCAACTCCTCCAAACTGCTCTCTGCTCCAGCACCAGTCCACTCTGCTTCAACTCCTCCCCTTGTCTGATTGAAGCAGGGGGTTTTTATCAGGTGACTGGCTTCAGGTGCTCTAACTGGCTTCAGGTGCTTTAATTGGCTTCAGGTGCTTTAATTTATGTATAAGAAACTTTCTTCCCTCTACAGGGAATAAGGCTCCCCTCTAACACTCTCCGGCTGCCCTCTGGCCATTCTGTATCATGCTGTATGACAACTTATAATAGTTTTTTTTCTATACCACCCTAGTATCTAAGAACCTGATCCAATGTCCACTAAGTCAATGGAAGAATCCCAATTACTTAAGGGGCTCTAAAGCCATGTTTCTTTAGTCTTGTACAACAGATTCAATAGTACATATTTACAAGCTGCAGTTCAGTCCCTGAACTGAGCTGGCACTGCTGATCAGTGGCGTGTCACCCATTCGGCTGGGAGTCCCTGGGATGCCTAGCACCTGCCACTAAATGCATTGTTAATGACACCATCTGAGATGAGGGCCCCAACCTCCGAGCTTGACAAATCCCAGAAGCATCAACACGTAGCAAATCAGAGTCTGAGAGATTTTGCTTGTTCCCAAAGGAGGATGTGAGCTTCACAATCACACCTCTTGCAAAGGAAAGTGGGTTCCGTTGCAGTACAATTCAACCTACAATTATATGTATTAATCTACCCCTAGCTGGTATTAGGGAATTATGAACTGAGACTGTTACTGGCACCCTCGTACTTAGCCTGGGGCATCTGAAATTCTGAGTCCTACAGAGTGCTAAAGGCACTATGCCAGCCTAGGAGAGTCTATAGAAGGGAGTCTACTATAGACCAGTTTTCAGAGTAACAGCCGTGTTAGTCTGTATTCGTAAAAAGAAAAGGAGTACTTGTGGCACCTTAGAGACTAACCAGTTTATTTGAGCATGAGCTTTCGTGAGCTACAGCTCACTTCATCGGATGCATAGCATATCGTGGAAACTGTAGAAGACCCTATAGACCACCGGACCAGGGGGATGAGGTGGACGAGGCTTTCTTCTGGCAACTTGCAGAAGTTACTAGATCGCACGCCCTGATTCTCATGGGAGACTTCAATCACCCTGATATCTGCTGGGAGAGCAATACAGCGGTGCACAGACAATCCAGGAAGTTTTTGGAAAATGTAGGGGACAATTTCCTGGTGCAAGTGCTGGAGGAACCAACTAGGGGCAGAGCTCTTCTTGACCTGCTGCTCACAAACCGGGAAGAATTAGGGGAAGCAAAAGTGGATGGGAACCTGGGAGGCAGTGACCATGAGATGGTCAAGTTCAGGATCCTGACACAAGGAAGAAAGGAAAGCAGCAGAATATGGACCCTGGACTTCAGGAAAGCAGACTTTGACTCCCTCAGGGAGCTGATGGGCAAGATCCCCTGGGAGAATAACATGAGGGGGAAAGGAGTCCAGGAGAGCTGGCTGTATTTTAAAGAATCCTTATTGAGGTTACAGGGACAAACCATCCCGATGTGTAGAAAGAATAGTAAATATGGCAGGCGACCAGCTTGGCTAAACAGTGAAATCCTTGCTGATCTTAAATACAAAAAAGAAGCTTACAAGAAGTGGAAGATTGGACAAATGACCATGGAAGAGTATAAAAATATTGCTTGGGCATGCAGGAGTGAAATCAGGAAGGCCAAATCACACCTGGAGTTGCAGCCAGCAAGAGATGTTAAGAGTAACAAGAAGGGTTTCTTCAGGTATGTTAGCAACAAGAAGAAAGTCAAGGAAAGTGTGGGCCCCTTACTGAATGAGGGAGGCAACCTAGTGATAGAGGATGTGGAAAAAGCTAATGTACTCAATGCTTTTTTTGCCTCTGTCTTCACGAACAAGGTCAGCTCCCAGACTACTGCACTGGGCAGCACAGCATGGGGAGGAGGTGACCAGCCCTCTGTGGAGAAAGAAGTGGTTCGGGACTATTTAGAAAAGCTGGACATGCACAAGTCCATGGGGCCGGATGTGCTGCATCTGAGAGTGCTAAAGGAGTTGGCGGATGTGATTGCAGAGCGATTGGCCATTATCTTTGAAAACTCATGGCGATCGGGGGAAGTCCCGGACAACTGGAAAAAGGCTAATGCAGTGCCCATCTTTAAACAAGGGAAGAAGGAGGATCCTGGGAACTACAGGCCAGTCAGCCTCACCTCAATCCCTGGAAAAATCATGGAGCAGGTCCTCAAGGAATCAATTCTGAAGCACTTAGAGGAGAGGAAAGTGATCAGGAACAGTCAGCATGGATTCACCAAGGGCAAGTCATGCCTGACTAATCTAATTGCCTTCTATACGAGATAACTGGCTCTGTGGATGAAGAGAAAGCAGTGGACGTGTTGTTCCTTGACTTTAGCAAAGCTTTTGACACGGTCTCCCACAGTATTCTTGCCAGCAAGTTAAAGAAGTCTGGGCTGGATGAATGGACTATAAGTTGGAGAGAAAGCTGGCTAGATTGTCGGGCTTAACGGGTAGTGATCAATGGCTCCATGTCTAGTTGGCAGTCGGTATCAAGCGGAGTGCCCCAAGGATCGGTTCTGGGGCCGGTTTTGTTCAATATCTTCATTAATGATCTGGAGGATGGCGTGGATTGCACCCTCAGCAAGTTTGCAGATGACACTAAACTGGGAGGAGAGGTAGATACGCTGGAGGGTAGGGATAGGATACAGAGGGACCTCGACAAATTGGAGGATTGGGCCAAAAGAAATCTGATGAGGTTCAACAAGGACAAGTGCAGAGTCCTGCACTTAGGATGGAAGAATCCCATGCACCGCTATAGACTAGGGAGCCAATGGCTAGGCAGCAGTTCTGCAGAAAAGGACCTAGGGGTTACAGTGGATGAGAAGCCGGATATGAGTCAACAGTGTGCCCTTGTTGCCAAGAAGGCTAACCACATTTTGGGATGTAAAAGTAGGGGCATTGCCAGCAGATCAAGGGACGTGATTGTTCCCCTCTATTTGACATTGGTGAGGCCTCATCTGGAGTAATGTGTCCAGTTTTGGGCCCCACACTACAAGAAGGATGTGGAAAAATTGGAAAGAGTCCAATGGAGGGCAACAAAAATGATTAGGGGACTGGAACACATGAGTTATGAGGAGAGGCTGAGGGAACTGGGGATGTTTAGTCTACGGAAGAGAAGAATGAGGGTGGATTTGATAGCTGCTTTCAACTACCTGAAAGGGGGTTCCAAAGAGGATGGATCTAGACTGTTCTCAGTGGTAGCAGATGAAGAACAAGGAGTAATGGTCTCAAGTTGCAGTGGGGGAGGTTTAGGTTGGACATTAGGAAAAACTTTTTCACTAGGAGAGTGGTGAAACACTGGATTGTGTTACCTAGGGAGGTGGTGGAATCTCCTTCCCTAGAAGTTTTTAAGGTCAGGCTTGACAAAGCCCTGGCTGGGATGATTTAGTTGGGGATCGGTCCTGCTTTGAGCAGGACTAGATGACCTCCTGAGGTCCCTTCCAACCCTGATATTCTATGAGTCTATGATTCTATGCCACCTGTCCTGATTTTCAGATGGCAGTTATGATTTGGATTGGGCTGTTTCATATACTACAAGCAGCGCTCGCAGGATACTGAAGCAGCCCCGTATTGCTTCCGTCACAATTTCATGATGTCACAGATTTGTCCTGGGGAAAGGTGACAATGGTTCACAGCATGAGTACAGCTTCCTGAAAATTCTGTTAGCAAGTCTACTCTCTCCATCCACATATTGATCCAAATTTCCCCCTGGTGGAACTCCGGGGGCTGCAACTGAGTTACATTAGAGATAATAAGTTGGCCCATGGATCACAAAGTCTAGATTGAAAATGGAGCATTCTTTCCCCCGTGGAGTCCACTTTTGAGCCAGATCCTCAGCTGGCATAAGTTGAAGTCATTGGAACTACTAGTTGAGGATCTGGCCCAATCCTTCATTTGACCGTGTCAAAATTCTCCCTATACATTGTCTTAAGTTTCTGTTGTTTTATTTCATTTATAAATCTAAAATACCCTACAATGTTCACAACAACAACAAATAATTATCAATGCTCAACCAATAATAATAATCATTAACAATTAATCACTAATAATTAATCATTAACCTGCACTTATATAGTAGTTTTCATCCCAGGATTGCAAAGTTATTTACATTAACGAATTAAACCTCATAAAATAGGTAAGGGATATACAGCGATCACTTCAATCGCTATTAACATGCAACTAACTCAGATATTTACGGATTGAACTCAGAGGCTTTTTTAAAAAGCAGACAGCTGCACTACACAACAGTTTAGGTCAGCAACTGAAGAATAATAGTGTATCCAGCTGAAGTGTGTGTGGGGGGGACTTTAGGGAGGAAGAATGTAATTACCTGAGCTGGAAGGAGGCCAGACACTAGGACTAGCATCCCATCTGTTACAGAAAGTGCCTTGGGATCTTTAATGACCACAAGTTATTGGGACAGGGAAACATTTTTGTAGTGGCTCTTTTTAGAAACTCAAAGCAAAGCTAAAAGGAGACAAAAGAAAGCTATTTTTTCTTTCAGAGGGGCAGCCGTGTTAGTCTGTATCAGCAAAAAGAACGAGGAGTACTTGTGGCACCTTAGAGACTAAATAAATTTGTTAGTCTCTAAGGTGCCACAAGTACTCCTCATTCTTTTTGCTATTTTTTCTTGTTGTAGAAAGATCTCATGATTCATTGGCATGGAGTGGCTGATTCAGCAAAACAGTTATGTGAGTGCTTAAAGTCAAGTTCCCGTGGGGGGAAATGGCAGAGAAAGAAGGAAAACTGGGAAAAATGCTTCCATTAAAAAATAATTTTGTTTAATTTTAAAAAATTGAAAAATTCCATTAAAAGGGCCAAAGGAAATGAAAATCTTTTCATTTCAGGCAAAGCTATTTGCAAAAAATACCAGCCATGTTTCACTGTGCACCCATTCACTGGAAATTGCACTGATGGAGTTTTAAAATAATATTGAATACACGTCCTGGTGTGAATCATCATAACTCTGTTTGTATTAGTATGTATCACGTGAGGCTGTAGCTTTTTGACTAACCAAGGGCTTGTAGAAGCCTGGCTTCATGACTATTCTGTAGAGAGGAATAAGGGGACGACAGAAACCCTTTTATTCTTGTGCATGGGCTACCCACATCACTAAACCATTGCAGGGCTGTACTTCACCTGACAGGTGAGCAAGGAGTGTGTGGATAGAGGCTGGGAGTGGGCAGAACCCGTGCTCCATCCCTCCGTTGCACTAGCCAGTCCAGCTAAGCTGTCACAGAGGGGGAAGTATATGCATGTTAAGAAAGGGTTGGTGCAGCTAATTTCCCCCTAGAACAGAGCAGAAGCAGGGACTGAGTGGGTACCAATCAAGCCCCAAGCTTACAAAAATGTTCTTCCCTTCAGGACTATGTCAAACTTCAACAAAGTTTCATATTTTTAAATTAATGATGGTTGAGAGCCAGCACTGGACTAATAATGGGAAGCGAGGTTCAGTATTAACTATGCAGAGATAGCATGTTTCTCCATAATACACAGTGGCAGGTTCATGTAGAATATGGTGGGGAATAAAAACTAGATTCAGAAATGCTTGCAATGCCAATTAATTTGAAATCTGTTGGAAACTGGGCCTTGAAATGTTGGGACCTGTTGAGCCTGTCCCAGCTCAGATTCTCTGACTTTGGAAAGATGAGCTGGCCTGGTGCACCTGCTCCAGAATATCTGTGATGACAGTCAATGGCAGGGTTAGTCTAGATATCCTGCAGGAAGGAAAACCCCCACCATGCATATTGACTCAGGAGGAAGGAAATGTCAGCCTCAGATGGTTTGCCACATGCGAGCATGTGGCTGTTGTATTGTTTTAAAGCATTTTACAGCAAGTCTATATTGTGGGTTCATCTCTAATGGGCACTAATTAAAAACATACACGTACCTTAAAACCTGCTGCTTCTAACAGATGAACATCCAGGTGGAAATCTTCACTTTCCCTGAGTCACAGGACAGCGTAGAAGGAAAGGGATGGTCCTGGACCAGATCCACAGCCCACTGAAGTTAATGGCAGGATTTCACTGGGCTTTGGGTCAGTCCATTTAGAGTGGGAGAGGGGTGGATGGCTCCAGGGAACAGGAATAGGGTAAGAAGCTGCTTTAAATCCGGATCAGGCATGCAATGGCTGAAAATTGTTAGCATTTGGCAGTTGTTCTGTGACCATGTATGAACTGATTTGGTGGCCACAGCCCACTTTTAAACGGACCAATGTTTACTTCTGAAAATTCATTATCGCAATCAGGAACCCTGGTTGGCAATGGGCACAGAGATGGGTAAAGGGCTGACAGCCTGATCCACCCCATTGACTTTAATGAGAGGCGACCAGTTGCCTTCAATGGGAGTTACATCAGACACCGAGCACGGAGTCCGAATTCCCTTCTTGTCCCCCAAGATCTGTGTAGTGGGAGCCGAGAGGTACATTGGTGGGACAGCGCGCATATGTATGTTTGCATCTCTACTGCCATTTCTGTTTTGTCGATCACATGAATCTGCAGCAGTCTCCAAGTTTGGTTCAACATACAGTGGTAGGATCAAAGCCTTTCTCCTTATCTCTCCTTTTCATTGAAGTGAATTCGGTGCTGGATTGACAGGCCCACTAACCTCATTGACTTAGCCTCTGGGACTGGCAGAAGGTCATCAGGCCAAACGCTTATCATTCCTATTTGGTTCTCTAAATATCCAGCCTGACTCATTGCCCCATGTCCTTTCCATCATTGGAGACAGGAAAGACGTACCAGCAGATACTAATTCCTCCCTGCAGAACTGTGAATCACTGCCACATCTTTAATTCCTCTATTATGGCGATAATTGTAGGTGTAACTTACACTATGCAACTCTACCGTGAAGGCCAATTCTGGTATTTTCAAAGGGACACAAAGGAAATTAGGTGTTTTCCAATGGGAGTTGGGTACCTAATTCTCTCAGGACCCTTTGAAAATCGCAGACCCAAATGTTCCGGGAGGTTCATAAATTCCCAGGCACTTTTCCGCATTCTGCGTTTCGGGGTTCAGAGCACAGGCCTTTGGAAGCAGCGTGAGTCTCCTTACGTCCCAGCGTGGGACTTTTCACGCAGTGTGATCACACGCTGGCATATTGGTGCTCACACCAATGGGGTCTCATGGCGCTGTGCGGGGCCAGATTTGGATGTGGGGTGCGGGAATGATGCAGTGCCCGTCAGGGGGACCTGGTATTTGGGGCTTTGTTTTATATAGATGCCTATTATCCCCCCCACCCCACCCCCGTCCCTGCCCCGCTTCTTCACCCTTGCGCTCTGGTCACCCTAGCCACCCTGCCACGTTCTCCTGCACCCCTGGGTGCTCAGCAGACAGGGCTGCGGCTCTGCCCCCACCCCAGATCCACCCGCAGCCGGGGGAGGGGGCAAAGCAGGAGGGCAGAAAGGGGTGGAAGGACCCCGGCCATTGTGGGACTGGGGGGGCAGAAGGGAGGTCCCCCCACAGTGATGGGGGGGGCGGGGCAGAGGCCAAGGCCCACGGGCGGGGGCGGGGTGGTCAGCGCTCTGCAGAGCGGGGGAGGGGAGGGGGGTTGGGGCGCCGCAGCCATTGGGCGCCAGTGGGGGGCGGAGCCTGCAGTGAAGGGGGGGGAGGGGGAGAGGGGAGGCTCGCGCGCCCCGCCCCCCGCTCGCTCGCTCGCTCGCTGTCAGCTGACGGGATCACGTGAGCGGCGGCCCACGTGACCCGGCCGGGCCGGCGGAGCAGCGCAGAGCCGGGTGCCGCCATGGCCAGCCAGTCGCAGGGCATCCAGCAGCTGCTGCAGGCCGAGAAGCGCGCGGCCGAGAAGGTGGCCGAAGCCCGCAAGCGTGAGTGCCCGGGCGGGGGGGCCAGGCCCGGGGGCCTCCCCTGCGGGGGGGGGCGGGGCGGCGGAGAGGCCGGGGCTCCCCCGGGGAGCGGGCGCTGGGCCTGGAGCCGGGGCCCCTTTGCCCCCGTGTCCGGTCTGGGGGCCGCTGTGAGTCGCCCAAGGGGCGGCCCGGGCGGGCTCTCGTCTGGCTGCCCCTGGCCCGCGCCCAGGCCGCTGCGTGGCTCTCCGGGCAGGGCCAAGGGGCCGGGGGTGGGTGGGTGGGTGTGTGGGCGGGCGGGGTTGCGGGCTGGGTGTGCGGAGTGGGTGTGTGGGGTTGGGGGGGGTGCGCGGTGTGTGGGGTGCGCGGTGTGTGGGGTTGGGGGGGTGCGCGGTGTGTGGGGTGCGCGGTGTGTGGGGTTGGGGGGGTGCGCGGTGTGTGGGGTGCGCGGTGTGTGGGGTTGGGGGGGTGCGCGGTGTGTGGGGTGCGCGGTGTGTGGGGTTGGGGGGGTGCGCGGTGTGTGGGGTGCGCGGTGTGTGGGGTTGGGGGGGTGCGCGGTGTGTGGGGTGCGCGGTGTGTGGGGTTGGGGGGGTGCGCGGTGTGTGGGGTGCGCGGTGTGTGGGGTTGGGGGGGTGCGCGGTGTGTGGGGTGCGCGGTGTGTGGGGTTGGGGGGGTGCGCGGTGTGTGGGGTGCGCGGGGGGGTTGGGGGGTGCGTGGTGTGTGGGGTGCGCGGTGGATGGTGGGGGGTGTGTGTGCAGGGGGGTGCGCGGGGGGGTTGGGGGGTGCGCGGTGTGTGGGGTGCGCGGGGGGTTGGGGGTGTGTGTGTGGGGGGGGTTGGGGGGGAAATGGGGGGACGTGGGGCCACGGGGGATCTGTCATGCAGGGACTGAGTGGGTACCAATCAAGACCCAAGCTTACAAAAAATGTAAGGACAGGACCTTCCCTTGTGCGAAGGACTCCTGCAAGGCCGGGTGCGTGGGAGACGCATTGGTTCTGGTCTGGCTCTTGCTTACCAGTGCCCTGCATTAGGTTCCGCTGCTCTAAATTAATTGCAGCTGGCTCAGTGTTCGGGTTTTGTGCTGATGTCCCCTCCCAGGTTGAAGAGGGGATTGGTGGAAAACCCTGGTTCCCCCTCTTACTTCCCCCTGGAACAGGAGGGTGGGCCTGAAACTCTTAGACTTCCTCTGTCTCACAAGACTGTTTACTAAGCCCAAAGAAGAATGCGATGTCCTGCACACCAGTTACTTGGGAGTAAGGCCGTGACTCTGTCATGGATTCTGTGACTTTCTGTGACTTCTGCAGCGGCTGCTGTGACCGACCCCAGGGCCACACAGGTGGCTCCTGGGCCAGCCGCACCGGCCGCTGCTGGGGCAGTCTCCGGCCACTGCCCCCTCTCCCAGAGCACCGGCAATGCCCCCAGATGGTGTCTGCCCCAGAGCACCAGCGGCACCCCCACCCCAGAGCACCCAAGATTTAGTCAAGGGTATATAGTAAAAGTCACGGGCAGACCATGGGCTGTGAATTTTTGTTTACTCTCCGTGACCTGTCTATGACTTTTACTAAAAATACCCGTGACTAAATCTTAGTCTTACTTAGGAGTAGAGCTGGTCAAGTTATTAATTGCTAACTATCTGACGTCCCTCTCAGCTCATGCAACCTATCTTGATTTGTGCAACTGTATCTGTTTGTACATATTTGCCAAATAGCTTCTAGAAACAGATTTCAGCTGATGTGTTGCTTGCAAGCTTTTTGCTCTTCATGACGTGATTTGTCACCCAAATCATATGGTATTGTTTCTGATTGGATAACTTCAGCTCTTTAAGCAGGAGACTAGCAGTTGGTGAATAACGCTTTCTGGTACAATTTGTTGGACAAATCATCATTTGGTATAATACATATAACTGTAGAGGTTTGTGAACGTTTTCACAGGCAAACTGGCCTCCCGCATGTTTGTGAATAACAAACAATATGACCCCAGGAATAATAGAGTAAACTAGCTAGGTTATTCATGGCATGGGGAAAAAAAATCAACTTTTCAGTGGCAAATAGGAAAACTTCCATGGCGCTATATATATATGATTTCCATGTTTGAAAAAAATCTTCCAAAGATGAACAGGCTGTAAACTAGCACAGTGCAGCTTTGCTGAGTCTGCGGACAGGTGGCTCCAGTATCATTGCTGGTAGCTTTCTCAAGCAATAGAAGGATGAATCAAAAGAGTGGTCAGTTTTGTTGCTTTTTTTTCAGGACCCTTTGGGCAGTGGTGAAACTGATCACTATTTCACACAGCTGCTACAGACCAAGTCAATCCACCTTCCATTGTCCTAGTGATGTGCACATGGGGTGTGTGTTGGGCGGGTGTAATAACTGTGTCGTTCAGGAGTGTGGATTTTTCGTGCCCCCAAAGAGATCTAGTTACACCAACCTAATGTCCTAGTGTAGATCAGGCTTAGGATCTGTCACTTGAGAGAAAAGTGTGCGCAGTGCAGTGTGTTCTGTTTTTTTAAATATTAATCTATATTCGCATATGTGGCTATGTTTTTGTTAGAGAGGGCAAGATCAACGAAATGCACTTTGCACTTAAAGTGGAAGGTGGCGAGGTTTGTGGTGGTCCTTAGTTCCTGTGGGAGTTCGTTGCACAAGCTCCTGAGAAGGCTCTGTCTCCTGCGGGGATGTATGGGAAAGAGGGGTGGGTGACACCTCTCCATTCCAGCAGCTGGAGAGGCATTGAAAGGCTTCAGATTCATCAGAAAACTGTTCTACTATCTAAAAATTAACATGAAAGATGGTGCCACCAAGCAAGGCCCCCAGATACTGCTCTATTAGGAATCCCATCAACTGGGGGGCTGGACCAGTTTTATTGGCCAAATACTGGCCTTAATTGGGTGGCTCCTCCATGTTTCTTATCTGCCTCTAGCTGGTAGGTTTACTCCCTTGGCTGTTGTTAATGAAAGGGACGTTGTATATGATGTTGACTGCTTACATAGAGATCCTGGCCCCATCCAAGTCAATGAGAGTTTTGCCATTGATATAAGTGGAGCTAGGAATTCATCCATGGTCCCAGCCCTGAGGATTTCAAGGTGTAACATTTTTCAAGACCGGTTTTAAGGACTGCTTCTGGCTAGTAGCTTCAGCTTCTTACGCTGTTGTATGGGAACTGGATGGCTTTAGTTCAGTTTAATTACAGAAATCTTGAAGGGGAAAAGTTCATATAGCAGCTAACTCTCTTACGGCAGCTGCACATCTGTCTTGCGGCAAAATTAGGATAACTTGAGCTTTCTGCCATGCAGATTCACAGTGCTCTGCAATGAGTTGTACTCCTTCTGTAAGCTGAGCCAGCGGCGGAGTGTTTTCTAGCAACGTTTGGTGGCTATTTGTTCATTATCAGAGCTCACCAGTTGGAGAGCATGGCAATGGATCAATGGCACACAAGTGCCCTTCAAGCGCTTCCTGGAAGATATGGAAATACCAGTTATCTGTATGAATTTGGAAGGCTGTGGGGGGTTGGAGAGGGTATACTGCATTCTGGAGTTGACCTCCTGCAGTCTCTTCATAGCTTGCTATAATTGCAAATGCTACAGCAATTGCTGTGAGAGTCCAATAGCTTGGGGGAAAGTGCTGTCACTGTTAAATCTGGCCTGGCTGTCGGGCGTAAATTGTTCCTTAATAAGGCTCTTTCTTTGGAAACAGGAAAGAACCGGAGGCTGAAGCAGGCGAAAGAAGAAGCCCAGGAAGAGATTGAGCAGTACCGTCTACAGAGGGAGAAGGAGTTCAAAGCCAAGGAAGCAGCTGTTAGTTAGATAATTTGTTGCCATCAAATCAGCCACCGGGCTCCATCAGTGTTACTTGCACTGAGATCTGCATGTGATGATGCGGTTAGATCTCTGGGAAATCATGTTTGGCTGCTGCTCCTCTTGGTGGAACGTTCCACGTGGGGTGTTCTGTCCTTGAGCAGTTTCCCTTAATTGCTTCTCTGTGCTTTAACATGCAGCCAGATGTCTTGGTTTATATCAGTGGAAAGGAGCCAGGGCATCAAAAAAATTTTGTCGCATCTCGGAAGCTGGAATTTCTGCCCTAGCAGTAAAGCAGTTAATTAACAAGATCATACACTGACCCGTGCTCCTGCAGTCCCATTCGTAGAGTATAACACTATAAGTTACTCTGGCAACATGCACAGTATGTATTAATGCTAGAAGCAGAGACAATGCTCGTCTTCCTGCTTCCCTTACTAAATCCAGTTCATTCTCACAAATACTGTTTGTTACAATGGTACCTTGATAGAAGGCACTTGGGCCACAGACGGTATTTAATGCTAAAGTTTATTTGTCTGAAATACTGCTGGGGCCTGGATTACCCTCACCTACTCCCATCACCCAGCCTGGGACACTCACCACCAGCATGTAGGTCACAACCTGAAGTGTCTGTGCTGGACAGCCCTGGTTCAGCAGCCTGTCTACAGCCCCAGTCTGGCTTCCACCAGCCTAGGCTACTACTTGCAGGGTGAACCCAACACACGCCCAGCCCACAGCTGGGAGAAAGATCTGTGCTCTGCAGTGTACAGCCCTCTCCTGGACAGTTCAGAGATAATAAGGTTCATTTCTTCCTCTAAAGAGAAAAAAGCAGTTTACAGCTTATCTGGGGTAAATACACCCTTTCCCTGCAAGGTTTAGAGTAAAAAAGAACAGCCTATGTCCTGTGTTCTCTCTGATTTTTTCCCACCCATGTGCAGAATGAACTGGGTTATGTGCACCAATATGGAGGTGATGTGTGACACATCACCTTCATATTGGTGCACGTAACCAAATTCATGTGGTGGGGGTGGGGCCGAGGGGTTTGGAGTGTGGGAGGGGGCTCGGCTGGGGCAGAGAGTTGCGTTGCAGGGGTGTGAGGGCTCTGGCCGGGGATGAGGGGCTCTGGGTTGGCTGCAGGGGTGTGAGGGCTCTGGCTGGGGGTGCGAGGTTTGGGGTGCAGAAGGGTGCTCCAGGGCTATGGTGTGGAGAGAGGATGTCCCGCAGCAGCACCTGGGCGGGGAAAGAGGTGCCTCTCCTCACTGCGGCAGCTCTGGGGCTGAAGCCACAGGATAGGCACCCCTCCCCTGGCAGGTTTGGGCTGGGATTGGGTTCGGGGAGGGGTTCCATGGCACATGGATGGGAAAAAATCACAGGGAACACAGGACATAGGCTGTTCTTTTTTACCCTAAACCTTGCAGGGAAAGGGTGTATTTACCCCAGATAAGCTGTAAACTGCTTTTTTCTCTTTAGAGCAACAAATGAACCTTATTATCTCTGAACGGTCCAGGAGAGGGCTGTACATTGCAGAGCACAGATCTTTGGGGGCCAGGCTAGGTTGGGGCTGGGGGAGAGGTGACCCTCCTCCGGCCTCAGCAAGTCCCCCGGGCGGATTCCCTGAGCGCTGGTGCCAAGAAGGCTGCTGTGTGGCCCCCAAAGCTTACAGGGAACTTAGCCTATGTCCTATTGTTGTTAGTTTTTACGTTATACTTTGTAAAAGGAATAAAGTTAGAAAGGATAACAAGCAAATGAAAGTGAAAACATGCGTCTAAAACTTAATCTAGCAAGGCACAGGTTTTGTTCACAATAGTTTCTCACGCCTATATTCAGTTCCCTGAGACTTCAAGCCCCCCCCTTTGCTTGAAGGACCCATCTTTCTTAGCTTGCAAGAGCTGTGTTTCCTTGTGCTTGGCCAGTGCTGGATGCCGAAGATGGCATCTCTCCTTGCTTATGTCGTCCAAAGTTCAGTGACTGTTTCAAGAGGCAGGATGACCTCATGCTGATTTTTCCCTTCCTGAGGGCTTCCCATCCCCCTGCTGGTCCTCTATGTAAATGGAGCTTCTATTGTTTCTGGTCGCACCTTGCTTAATTTCGCTGTAGGTTGCTGCCATCCCTCATGTTCTGGGGGAATCTTTTTCTCCCTTTTGGTCACAGACTGGAAAGCCTAATATCAATGAGCAGCCATAATTCCATATGTAGTGTTGGTACATACAGTTCGCAATGATATTAATCGCCAGGGTGTCATAGGCTTTCATAAAAGCACTCACTCTACACAATTTATAATACAGTAAAGTTGATTCAATTGTTCGTCACTTGAGGTTCAGCCCCCCTGTCTTTATAGACAAGTAAACCTTTGCAATGGCTTTTTTGAAAAGTAAAACCAGACCAAGGTTTCTCTCCTGCTGGGTGTAGTTGGATCCTGTCTTCTGTCCCACTCCTCCTTAGTGTGAGGTTTGCTTCCCCCCCTTTTTAGCTTAAGGGTCTGTTTACATGATATGTAAATACGTTCTCATTGTCTTTCAAAGTGCTTTGCAAAGAACTCCCAGGTGGGGAAAACTCCGCTTCATTTGTTTAGTGCAGACCTGTTTACCCCCCCACCCCCAGCATGCCTATTTTAAACACACTTTAGTAATCATTCCAGCATATGTCCATAACTCTTAATACCCATTGCTTACGTACATCACCCAAGAATACTAATGATCAGGGAGTTGTTAGTTTTCAAGTGATACCCCACCACTCCTGTCTTGTAGTGAGGTGACTACAATTGTGTGTAGGGTGTAAACACAGGGGTGCTTAATCTCACAGAGTTGGGGATTTTTGAAGAACATCAAAGAATAGAAGGGATGAATTTGTATTGCAGAAGTGCTTTACGTCTTAAATTACATTGTTTGTAAAGGGCTTTGTTTTTTATTTGAAATTATTTTCTTATTGCAGTAGTGCCTAGAGAGCCCTAAACTGGAATCAGGGCCTCATTGCTCAAATACCTAGAGAGAGAGACCGACCTTGCCCCCAAAAGCTTAATCTAAATATGTAAAACAGTCTGAGGATGGGAGGTGAAAATAGAGGCACAGAGAAGTGAAGGGACTTGCCCAAGCTCACATGTTGGGTTATTGGTAGAGCTGGGAATGGAACCCAGATCTCTCCCGGTTCCCAGTACAGTCCATTAACCACGACTCCGTGCACCAAAGGATGTAACTGTTCTGCCATTCTGTATATACACCTGAGCACAACATTTTGTTTGGTTGCCAAGTATCTCTAAGTGGGCTTCTCTCTTTCTTTCTTAGGCTCTTGGATCTCATGGCAGCTGCACCACAGAAGTAGAGAAGGAGACCCAGGTGAAGATGAGCGCAATCCAGGGCAACTTCCAGAAGAACAGGGAGGAAGTCCTGAATAACCTGCTGATGTTTGTGTGCGACATCAAACCGGAAATCCATGTGAATTACCGCATCAATGGATAGTGGAGGGGGAAGGAATGGGTCTATGGAAGTGTTAGCAATAACAGCTATGCTTCAGATGAAGTGTACAGCCCTTAGACTTGCTATAGCCCTGTGTGCTTCTCGTAGAGATGTTAAATTATTTCAGTAAGTTGTAGGCTATCTTGTTGGAGAGACTCTAGTTTACCTTTATATGGATTCAGATCTTATCCAAAGATTTCATGGCCATGTCTCAAATATGCATTAAGTGTGATCTAGGTATTTAAGGGGAACGTTAACATTCTGTGCTTCTTGGTGGGTGTTAAAAATCGGTTTTCCTTGCTCAAAAATGTGGTGAGATGCCGGACAGGTTTAAATTGCAAGCCTCTGAGTCTGTACCTATTGGAAAACACAGCTCTGATGGCCTCATAGAGTGGAGTTTGTTACGGTAGTAGTGGTGGTAACATGAAAATAGGGTTAAGCCCAGTAAGGGGAAAAAAAATCTTCTGGGTGTGCAGTCCTGGCTAGTAGTCCTCAGGAGCTTGTGAATGACTGTGTCTTAAGCACCCTCTATATATTCTACTGTTAACTTGAATTAGAAGCCTGGCACTATGATATTTGAAAGTAAAGAATTTATTTAACTCTGGAGTCTCTTCAGTTTTCTTTTTTTCCCCTACCCTTTTACTTACTATTTGTTGCAGTAGCACCTAGTTGCTGTGTACACACATGGGTCCTCACCCTGAGGAGCTAACAATCTAAATAAACAAGACAGACAGACAGGGTAAGAGGAGAAATGGTCCTAAAGAGATGAAGCAACTTGCCTGAGGTCACACAGCAGGTCAGTGACAGAGCCTGGAATAAAACCCAGGTATCCACTAGACCACTATGCATCAGTGTTCCTCAAAAAAAAAAAAAAGAAAAAACTCCTGGAAAAGATTTATTCCATGATCACCTGGCGAAATGGAAGCTAGTCATTCTTTCCCACTGTATTCTGGTAATCAGACACTGAATGCAGTCATTATCCTTCCTTTCTTCATACTCCCATACTGATCTCTGCTGTACTGTAATACCCAGGTTGTACTGATTTAGGCAGCATCCTGCTGAGCCTAAGAACAGCGTGGGACAAAATACACTTGTACATACTAGTGTTTGTGTCCTGACTCGCAAAGAAATCGAAGTGCATCAGACCCCATTTAGATAGGCTTCTTGTTTCAGCATTTCTCTCTCCATTAATTGGGGTGGTGATCAGCCCTAATCTTGATAAAAGCTCTGTAAAGGATGAGTGAGGGAGACCAGCCAGGCAAGGGCCGCTTTTATGGATAGCGTCTCTATAATTAAACTAAGCAAGAAATGTTCTCTTGATGCAAACCTGTTGCATGGGAACAGACCAGAAATAACAGCCTGCACTCGTATAGTGTTGTTTGTCAGAGGGTCTAAAAACTCCTACCTCACAAGGGTGCTTTGATAGCGGTTAGGGGAGAGAGCATCAACCCTATATTTTGTCTTAATTGCTAAGCTAAATTCTCATCAAATATCTCCTTAATAGATTCCTGAAAGAGCCTCTTCAGAAAATCAAGCTATTAAACTGGCTATGAAATTGAAACAACAAGCCCTACCCGTGTCACATTTCAGTGGGCCTGGAAAGAACCAGGACCTTATGATGCCTAGAATTACTTAGGCCTCACTCTTGGAGCCTGTTCCACTGGAATATTAATAAACCATAGCAATGGCTGGACAGGTGCCAGCTGACTTCCCAGCCACCCCCCAGGGGAGAGGTGGTTGGCCCCTAGATTTAATCCATTAGTGTTTGAAGCATTTGCTGCTGCTATTGTAATGGACAGATGATGCAGGGTTCCAGTTTTGTATCCTTCATAGAATATTTGGCTAGCTCAATGCTGCAGTATGTACCTGTTATCTGTGGTTTCTCTTCTCTGGTAGACGGTCTGAGAAACAATGGAACTCTCTCTTGCTGCACTTGTCTGGAAGCACCTCATTAATAATGTCTAGGTGCCCACAGCTGCTTGGTGATGCTGGCTTTTCCTCCTCATTCATCCTCTTGATTGGGGTGGATTATTTTCTGTTCCACTCCAGAATTCCTCTTTGGCTGGAAATGTAAAGATTTCAGCCATAGCTCATGCTGAGGCTTTAATGCTTTTTAAGAATGCCAACAGCCTTTTGCTTTTCTACCTATTGGCATGCTGTTCCTGAAAAGTCTTATTACAAGAATTATCTGACTGCAAGTGTTCACCAGACACGGTTGCTTTGTTTGCAATGCAGAAGATTCCTTTGGAATGAAAGATGCATAAACCTTATCCCAGTCCACTGTGGGGAAAGGACCCCTAGTGCAATTATTGTTCACAAACTATGGTTCACACAATATTTCATCTTAAAATTAGACTGCACGCTAGTAAATGTACTACAGGGTGCAATTTTCTGCAGGCAGAGGCATACATTAGGCAAAAAGTCTTTCAGTTCTCACATCTGATTCACATAAAATTCCACCTTCTCCCTAGTGACTGCTTGATGAATACAGGTGTAGCCTACACCAGCTGCTAACACAATGTTTGAGAGTGAAGTCTGCTTTTCACGGCTCTGCCCACGTATTGCATCAGTGGCAGATGGCAAATAGTAAAGCTGCGTGCACCGGGCTATAGACTGAGCGCAGGTAGTGGTTGAAGTCCTGTTAATTCTAACAGCAGTTGCATGCCCAGACCAAGAACAGTCTTTCTATAGACTTTTCTATGGTGCCTATTACTGTGGTATTTGAGCACGTCACAAGCACTCTGAAACCTACCATTAATAAATTGCTGTATGGGATTTCTCAGATGAGGAAACTGAGACCCAGGGAAATTAAGGTCATACAGTCTGTAGCAGAGCTTGGGAACAGAACCCACCCCACCTGCCGTCTGCTCTTGTCCAATATTCCTTTCATATGTCTTATGTATGCTTCAGCAATTAAACACTCAAGCTGAAACTCCACCCTTTAGGGTTATTTGTCTTGTAGTAGCTCCTAGGAGCCCCCATCATGGACCAGGACCCCATGGTGTTTGGTGCTGTACAAACACAGAACAAGATGGTCCCTGCACCGAAGAGCTTGCAGTCTAAGAACAGTTTAATCGTGTGTGTTTGTGTCTGTCTGTCTACATAAGCATGAAGTACCAGTTTTACATGCCTAGATAATAGCATGGAGTGAGCCCGAACCAGCCCTGCTGTGAATTAGTGAATTTAGTTCAATATGCACAAGCTTACTCGGTTTGCGGACACCTTGCCTTCCATATTCAGTCAATGCACAGCCTTGTTCTAGCACACTCGTTATGCGGTAGGCTGGTTAGAGGGAAGGGGTTGTATTTCCCACCCAGTTGCCAGGCAGCTTGATGAAAGTGCCGTCTCCTCTCCTCCTCCCCCGGCCCCCCAATATCATCTCACTCTCATCTCTGCAAGTGCCACTTTGGCCAAGTGTCAGTTTTCACGGGTCACTGATATATTGGTGCTGGGAAATTCTGCACTTGGCTCTTTGTTCGGAGGAGCTTCTGTATTAGATAAGCCTGGGCAAAGGAAGTCCCCGGCAGCGGTGGTTCCTTGGAGCCTGATTCTCTTTTCCCTTACACCCATGTTGCACTCATGTCAGTGCTTCTGATTGACACCAGTGTGAGGATAATCAGGCCTCTTGTTTTGGAGGTGGGAGGGAATTGAGTGACTGCATGTGGAAGGCAATAGGCTGATATCCTGTGGCTACTATGGAAAGAGGACTTTCTGGACAAGAGCGCTGGCACGTTCTTATATTGTGCTCTGTGCTGCTCAAACCACAACTAAAGACCTGGTTTGTGTTAGGGAGCTTATTCCTTCACCCAGTTACTTCCCTGGTCCTTCTCGCATGAACAGAGAGCAATACCCGAAGCCCAAAGGTGCAAACAATTCGATGGTTATTGGGGTGAACTTCCAGCAAGCATGATTCCAGTTTCCTTCCTTAGTGTCCCCCTTCCCAGCTCTGACACCACAGAGCCTTACACCTGTATCCCTGTTCCCATTCCTGCCCTTAGGCAAACGTGATTCCAATTTCCCCACCCCCCATTCCCTGTTCCCATTTCCGCCCCCCCAACACACTCCCTGATTGACTGCAGACTATATAGTAAAACTTGAGTTCTGCTTAGCTATACCTTAACCAATCATTTTACTGAAATTTAACTAACCAATCCTAACATATTGTAACACGATTATTTAACCAATTATATCCCACCACCTTAATTATTTTACACCCAGCAAAATTAATTATGCAGCAGACAGAAACAATCACAGAACCAGACAGAGATTATACAGACAAACAACAGGGAAATGGGGACTACAATGATAGAACAACACAGAAATGAAGATTTCACGTCCTAGCTATTGATAGGTGAGTTCTTGCCAGACAGGATGCTATCAAACTAAGTTTCCTTTTACATCTTCTAGGCACTTCCCTTTCTCTGGAGGCGATAGGCACTATCAGGACAGGAGTATATTCCTAATAGCCCAATAGCACCTTCTTTCAATGTGACTAGGTTAGAATGTGAGGAGGTGACCGTTCGCTTCCCAGCTTATGGCTGCCTCTGCTGCTTAGCCAAAGGCCTTAGCCTAAGAACAGGGCCTCAGACTGTCACAGTAAGAGAAGGCCCTTACACCGGCAGACAGTGATTTTGATTCTTTCTTTTATACCTCTATAACTAGCTAAGTGATAAGAATACACCTAAATTCTTAGAGTCTAGGCCTTTACAGACAGGCCTGAATATTTATATCCTAACAGTTTGCAGTGATAACTTGGAGCTCCAGTTGCAGTTGATGAGAACTGCAAGATGCTCAGCCATTCAGAAAGATCAGGATCCGTATCCCAGCCTCAAGAGCTACATTTAATATTTGCAAATTCTGCTAAGTACCATACAAATATGGAGTCAGGGATAGTGCCCGGATTCATAGTTTATATAACCTGCTTTTGTGTGTGTTACAAGTTCTCCCGCTTGTGTCTGAGCCACAGAGGATGTGAGTCTGTTACAGCCCAAGTTAAGAAAAAGTGACTTGTTAGCTCAAGCTGTAGCAGCTCATGCTTTTAGCTCTGGAGGTCCCAGGTTCAGTCCCCAGTGTGGCAGCCAAGATGGCGGCTGTCACACTTACAATCTAAGTAGACAAGATAGGGAAAGAGATACAACCCACAGAGCAAACTGATGGTTTGCAGTATGGCACTTTATGATAAGGATAAAGACTGTCCCTACCCTAAATCACTTACAATCTAGGTTACATGGGACACAACGAGAAGTGCTAAAGGAGTTGGCGGATGTGATTGCAGAGCCATTGGCCATTATCTTTGAAAACTCGTGGCGAACAGGGGAAGTCCCGGATGACTGGAAAAAGGCTAATGCAGTGCCAATCTTTAAAAAAGGGAAGAAGGAGGATCCTGGGAACTACAGGCCAGTCAGCCTCACCTCAGTCCCCGGAAAAATCATGGAGCAGGTCCTCAAGGAATCAATCCTGAAGCACTTACAGGAGAGGAAAGTGATCAGGAACAGTCAGCATGGATTCACCAAGGGAAGGTCATGCCTGACTAATCTAATCGCCTTCTATGATGAGATTACTGATTCTGTGGATGAGGGGAAAGCAGTGGATGTATTGTTTCTTGACTTTAGCAAAGCTTTTGACACAGTCTCCCACAGTATTCTTGTCAGCAAGTTAAAGAAGTATGGGCTGGATGAATGCACTATAAGGTGGGTAGAAAGTTGGCTAGATTGTCGGGCTCAACGGGTAGTGATCAATGGCTCCATGTCTAGTTGGCAGCCGGTGTCAAGTGGAGTGCCCCAGGGGTCGGTCCTGGGGCCGGTTTTGTTCAATATCTTCATAAACAATCTGGAGGATGGTGTGGATTGCACTCTCAGCAAATTTGCGGATGATACTAAACTGGGAGGAGTGGTAGATACGCTGGAGGGCAGGGATAGGATACAGAGGGACCTAGACAAATTGGAGGATTGGGCCAAAAGAAACCTGATGAGGTTCAATAAGGATAAGTGCAGGGTCCTGCACTTAGGACGGAAGAACCCAATGCACAGCTACAGACTAGGGACTGAATGGCTAGGCAGCAGTTCTGCGGAAAAGGACCTAGGGGTGACAGTGGACGAGAAGCTGGATATGAGTCAGCAGTGTGCCCTTGTTGCCAAGAAGGCCAATGGCATTTTGGGATGTATAAGTAGGGGCATAGCGAGCAGATCGAGGGACGTGATCGTTCCCCTCTATTCGACATTGGTGAGGCCTCATCTGGAGTACTGTGTCCAGTTTTGGGCCCCACACTACAAAAAGGATGTGGATAAATTGGAGAGAGTCCAGCAAAGGGCAACAAAAATGATTAGGGGTCTGGAACACATGACTTATGAGGAGAGGCTGAGGGAACTGGGATTGTTTAGTCTGCGGAAGAGAAGAATGAGGGGGGATTTGATAGCTGCTTTCAACTACCTGAGAGGTGGTTCCAGAGAGGATGGATCTAGACTGTTCTCAGTGGTAGCAGATGACAGAACGAGGAGTAATGGTCTCAAGTTGCAGTGGGGGAGGTTTAGGTTGGATATTAGGAAAAACTTTTTCACTAGTAGGGTGGTGAAACACTGGAATGCGTTACCTAGGGAGGTGGTAGAATCTCCTTCCTTGGAAGTTTTTAAGGTCAGGCTTGACAAAGCCTTGGCTGGGATGATTTGATTGGGGATTGGTCCTGCTTTGAGCAGAGGGTTGGACTAGATGACCTCCTGAGGTCCCTTCCAACCCTGATATTCTATGATTCTATGATTCTAAGGGACATGACAGCTGGGAAGGAAGTTTACACAGAAGATTAAATAGTGGCTCTTTTTGCAAAGTGGTCATCCGGTGTGTTTCTTTTAATTAGATTTAAATAGTTACCATAGGATCTGGAGGCATAAGCTTTCATCACCATGGTCAGGAATGCAACTCGTTGAAAAAGGGTAAGTATTAGGTGTGAACATTTTAAAAAACCCAAATGTTTTATTTTGTTTTTGAAATTTTCCACAGCAGTTTTTTGGGTTTTTGGTTGTTGTTTTTTTTAACACCCACCCACTCCAAGTACCTTTTTTCAGTTTTACGGGAAGTTTTTTATTGCATTTTCTCCTTCCTTCCTATTTCCAGTGACAAAATAGAAGAGAAAGGGGGCGGGCAGGGGGAAGTGAGACAGAGGAGGAAAAAACGTCAGAAATGTTCTCTCTTAAAAAAACAAATATTTTGCAATATTCATATATTGAATATATTTCATTGAGTCAAAAAAGCCAGGTTTCATCAACCAAAAAATTTCAACCTGATTTAGGTGGAAAGGTTGTGGCGAGAACTTGGCCTTTGTGACTGCCCCTGAACACAGAGCAGAGATTTAAATTGTGCTAACTGAAATGATGTACAGGTCTCATTGGGTTTTTTTCCCTAGTGATCATCAGGTTCTAAGTTAATGTATCATTTGTAGGAGTAGTTCAGGTTATTCTAATGTTCACTAGCTTATGCTTGTCAGTATTGAATTGCAACTGCCATTGTTCTTCCCATTTACCTCCTTAGGTGAGATCCCTCTCATTGTCTCTAGTGTGAACTGACCTAACTGATGTTGAGTCCTCTCCACTCCTCAACCCATTTTACAGATCACTGATAAATATATTGAACAGCATCACTCCTGTTTATTGCTAACCTTGTGCCAAGATGACATTGGATCAGTTTTTCCTTCTTTGTTTCTTAGATTCTTCCCCCTTCCCCCCACACACTTTAAGATTTCATTATGAAGTCTACCAGTAATTCATAACAAATGGTAAAGATCCTCAGCTGGAAGATACACCTTTTACAGCAGATGAGACTCTGGCCTAAAATGTTAAAGAACAATAAAATCCGTGCCCCCACTCCCCAATAACAATGGTTTGTCTAGAAAGACAATCCTTCAAAACACCTTATGGAAAGGAAAGAAATACCCCCCCCCCTTTTTTTTGTATTAATCTCATGCAGTAAATATGGTTTCTCAGACTGGCTTGAGAATAATAATTAGATAGATATTAAATTACAGTCAGCTACCTCAAAATATCTATTAAGGAATCTGTTGGATCAATATCAGAGCTGTTAGCCAGACTGAAAACTGTTAGCTTCCTTATTTTTAATTTGAGATGCAAGAAAGGGTTTTTGCATCACCATAATCAAAAAAACAATTTACCTCATCTTGGCAGGAAATAAGACTCAGGTACAAAAAGCAAGAACTGCACATTCTCCATTAAGCAAGGTCAATTTTTGATCTCAAATGTAGAATTTGAGAAACATCTTGAAATATAATAATTAAACCTAATGGCTCCTGATCCTTGGGTTCTGATGGGCTACACTCAGCACTGGACCAGAGAGAGAGAGAGAGTGTGTGTATATTGTGAGGGAAGATACAAAGGAAGATTTGATACTGTAATGAGGGTCCTCAGGGCTTCCAGGGGCCTTTCTGCTTTAGGGGTGTTGCCGGCACCCAGTCCCGAGAGGCAAAACAACAGCAGGGGTTGGTTCGCTACCCGGTATGCTTCACCCAATAATCACAACGGGGTGGAGAAGCAGAAAAGTTTATTTGAAGCTTCAAAAAGGTACAGGGAGAATAGAATCTCAAATCCTGCACACAGAGCAGGAAGTTACACAGGCTTTTATACATCCTTTCTTCAGCAGACTTACTCAATAGCAAGCTGCCCTAAGTATCCATATAGCCAGCCAATCCAGTTACCAGCTAGTTCCCTTGTTTTTTGTATCATTTGTTAAACTATACATAAAGCTGCTTTATTCAGCATTTTTCTTCCATATCTGCCCTTTTTGGCCTTGCTTAGTTTCAGGCAGTCTGACTCTGCAGCATATTGTTGCAGATCCTCAGCATAACTGCTGTGAGTGCCTCCAGGCGGGGGGGCCAAGGACACTTGGGCCTAGTACGCAGAGCTGCTGCGAGTGCCTCCAGGCGGGACGGCGGGGGGGCAAGGACACTTGGGCCTAGTGCGAGGGGGCTTCATCGACACTCGTGGTCTTCCATCCCCTCGAGTTACCTAGTGGCCATGCCCCAGTGTCTCCAACAGGGGTGTGCATGCCTTTGGAGACTTTGAAATTCTTAGGCTCAGCATGGAGGCTGTTTGAGAAATTGTAACCATCTCCTTATTTGTGACTTCAGGGCCTTTTAGGCTAGTAGTTTCCTTATTTTTTTGCTTTTCTGAAGTAACAGGAGTTGGCACTGGAGATCTCTAAGGGGGAAAGGCTATAGAAAGCAGGAGACTTAATGCTCAGGAACCACTAGGCTATGGCAGCCCCGTCACTCCGGGTGGATGCACAAAATGGCAGATGCACGAGCTGCAGGCCACTCCAACTTACCTGCATAAAAGCAGCTGGAGTCATGTCCTCGTCCCTGGGTAGGATCCCAAGTTTTCTCCCTGCTTGCACAACAGAACCACTAGGTTTAAGCCTCCTCTGCATCCATGGAAGGGGCTGGCAGGATTTGCCCCTCTGCTAAATCTCTGGTCCCTTTGAAATCCATTGGAATTTTGCCACTTAGAATCATAGAATATCAGGGTTGGAAGGGACCTCAGGAGGTCATCTAGTCCAATCCCCAGCTCAAAGCAGAACCAACCCCAACTAAATCATCCCGGCCAGGGCTTTGCATCAAGGGGGCTGGGCTTTGGCTCTGAGATCAGCTCCCAAAGGTAATTTTTGCTCAAGGGTACCAGAGTTTATGCACTGTAGCTAATCAGAAAGTAAGCAGCCACAGAGATGCAATGTCATTTTTATTACCCCCGTCTGTGGTTTGCCACAGGCTGTTTTTAATAGCCTGCTTACAGTACCCTTTCTAAACTCTGTGCCCCTGTTTTATTGCTATGCCTGGATCCTTATCTGGGGGAGAAGAGAAGGCAGATGCAGTTACTCGTTCTGATGCAATTGCACTCTGAGCTTTGCCTACCTGTGTCTGTAGAGGGGAGATGATACTGCGTGCTAATGACAACAGAGAAGCAGCCTGCAGTGGTCAATGTAATAAGCCCCCCTGCAGATGAGCGGCTATAAAGTCAAAGCTGCTCCAGTGTTTCAGAGAACATGTTGCCTAGTAATGGTCAGTGTAAACCGAGCTAGAGAAATTCCAGGCTACGAGAGAATCACAGGGGGCGCAGGCACAGTAAGTGGAGCTCATCTTTTTTTTATTTTAGTCACCATTCACGAGTATAAAGAAGTGTGCTACGATCCTGGATTAGATCTGTCTCGTGCCTCCCCAGAACCACTTGCGTTTGCTTGTTTCTGGTGCATCCCAATTCTATGGCAACCTCATGATTACAGACAGTGTAAAATGAACCTTCTCCCTTCCCACTCCACCCCTTTGCTTGGGGGAAGCTGTAAAGCTGGTGTTGCATGTTACACAATGGAGAGAAACCTATGGCGTGACTCCCTCTGATTTTATGGCTGATCCTGTCACATTTCTCTGGGAGAAGCTGGGCTGGACGCAGCAGGTAGGGAAATGGTACAGTGTGTGTCCTTTGGGTCAGCTGATTGTGCATCCTCATGTTTTGAATCAGATGCGAGTAGTCCATAACTAGGATCTGATCTAGGCCAGGTCTATGTTACAAACTTTTGCTGGCACAGCTATGCCAGTCAGGGGAACGAAGGGGTGGGTTCCCTGACTGATGTTGCTGTGCTGGCAAAACCCCCTAGAATAGACACAGTTATACTGGTAAGATGGTGCTTTTATCAGGATAATTTATTTCACCTGGGGTGTGTGGAAGGGGGCAGGGGGACGGGGGACTGAAATAAGCCAGCAAAAGCAGTTTTCCTGGTATGTGCTTTGTCCCCACAAGGAGTGCCTTACTGGTGTAGTATACTGGTATTCTATATCAACTAAAGGCTCCTAATATAGACTTGGCCTTAGACCCACTACCAACCCTACTAAAGTGATTGGGAGTCTTTCCACCCACTACAATGGATCATCCCTAATGCAAAACTAACACATCTTTTCTTGGTCTCTCTGTGCAGCAGTTTATTTGTAAGGGAAGCCAGGAAAATGTCCTAGTTTGATGGTCGATTCTTGTAAACAGCCAATAAATTCCCAGGGCTGGGTATGTATCTCCCCTTCCTCCTATCTACATTTGTCTTTTTGTTTGCATGACCATTTTCTTAGTACTGTATATTACTCCCCAATCTTGAGCAATTGGTGTGAAATCTCTATGTATTTCAGAGAGAGAAGTGTTTGCCACAGCTTTGCTTAATTCCTGCCTTCTGTAGCTGGGAAGGGGATATGCACAGCAGCCTTGGCTGTCTTTAAAGAAAACAGCCCGGCCACTGCCATCAGTGTGTATTCACTGGGCTTGTTTTGCAGGGATGAGTGAACAGTTTTGTACCACTCAACAACAGCGTTGTGTATGTGTGTGTGTGTGTAGTTTGGGGATGACTGATGGGGCAGAGCCTTCAGTGAGAACAATGAATCAGAACCTTGATCAAACCAGTTATTTCTTATGAGTCAAATATTCTGGTAAAGGAAATGTCATCATGCTGGAAATGAGCACAGTCAGTGAAGACAAGTTTCACGGTGCTCAATGTCAGCGGTCATCTTCTGAAGGCTTTCACTGCAGACTCCAAAAGTGCGGTCCCATTGTTAAAGCTTTGCTTTGGCTAATAAACCCATGGCAGTTTAGATGATGCAGCCCTGGGGTTTGCAGCTGAGAATACAAGGTGACCCTCATCTTCTTGTTTAAGGGAAAGTGTCCACTTTGGACCATGCTGACGATCAGCTTCCTGTACCTCCACTAAGCCTGTGGGGTTTAACCCCAGCTCTGAACTCCCCCAGACTTTGAGGTATTTGAAATCCGGAGTCTTTACAGTTGTAACAGATGGGGAAACACTATGTAGGCACTCTATGGGGTTAAAACCACTATATACAACATGCCTAGGGGAAAACTCTCACGCACATGAGCTGTTTTGCAAGTTGGTGCCTGCAATGCAGTATAATGAAAGTGAGAGGCAGGGTGGGGGCGAATATGCTGCTCTGACTTCCGTGGGTTGCACCAGTATATTCATTTGGATCAGGGCAAATGAGGATGATTTATTTCTGCAGCAGCCACACTGTACAATAGCCAACAAGAAAGAGGTTGCCATCCCAAGGTTCAACAGTGTTAAGGCACAAGGGGTACGGTGTTGGACATGCTCATGCAAAAGACAGTAGGAGAGAAGGAAGTGAATGGTGTGAACTCATTGGATACAGAAGACAACACTGAATAGGTGAGCTTTTAGAGGTCTCTTGAAGGACAAGGGGGATGGATTCATAGATATTAAGGTCAGAAGGGACCATTATGATCATCCAGTCTGGATCTTGTTGAACATTAATCTGGATCTTAGCTAAGAACATGAGGTGTCACAAAAGGAACTGCAATAGCCCAGAGTGAGTGAAGGAGACAAAGGGAGTAGTTACACTAGTAGATTGGCAGAGCATATAGAATGGGAGGGAGCATAGGAGGAGACAAAGGCAGACTCCCAGAGAACTTTGGAGGTGAAGAGGAGAACCCAAGAAGAGAGGAAGGGAGAGTGGAGTTGGAAGAAGGACCGGGGGGAGACAGATCTCCACAGAGGGGCATTGCTTCCACACTAACGGAGAACCCCGTGGAATGAGATGCACGCTAGATAAAAAGGTAATGGGGAAGCTATGGAATCGGCACCCTCTTCCTGGGTAGGAGGGGCTAGCTCCCTGCAGCAGCTCCCCTGATGTCTGTGAACTGCCAGCACGCATTGCATGCTCTGAGCCAGCTGTTCCAGCTGAAGTTTTCTCCAATGGGAAGCTCTTTTCGTGTGACTGACATGTCTAACCCTGCAAATCCCGATTCAGCTGTCGCTTTATATGCTACCAGCATTGATGGCGCGTTTAGTTGGTGTATGTTTCTTAGCTCTGTGCTGTGGTTTGGTTGTCTCTTGTTCTCCTTTTTCATTGTCCTCCCAGTTTGCCACCAAAGGGTAGGAATTGAGGGCGAGGCCCGGAGGGAGAGTGACATTCACCACCTGTCTTTTGACTTGGGGAGAAGAGTTTATTTCACCCTCAATCAAGGCAAATAGGATGGAGAGTGTTTTTTTGTTTGTTTGTTTGGTTGGTTTTTTGAGAACAAGAATGTTCCTTATTTGGGCTGGCATCAGGGTGATGTGATCTGGTGGAGAAGGGCTTGTGTGAGTGTAAATAGCAGCTGTCACAATGGAGATATTTCCTGCCACAGCAGATCACTCATTTTCTTGAGATTGCATGAATACTCACCCTCCTAAGTGCTCAGTCTGAACAATGCCACCGCTGAATGGGTCAAATTCACACACACCTCTCCTGTTGTGCCAAAATATCAGAGCTTTACTTCTTTAACTGTGAGTTTCCTGTCCTTTGTGGGCTCCTGCTGCAATCATAACGATCTTTTAATGTAGTTTCTGTTGCATCAGTTTCCTGTTTGACTGCACTTTAGCTGATGACTATCATGGATTTATGTGACTGGGTTAAACCTCAGTGACACCAAGGGATGCAAACAGAGCAATCCCGTATCTGATTGTGGCACAGCATTGATAGGCTTTGTGCGGCAGCCCTGCAGCTGCAACACAGGCTCTTGGGAACACAAGACAGGAGAAGAGGGCAGAGAAGTGAAGAGTAATTGTGGAGCATCATCCGTGTTCTAATAGAGATGCAGATGAGCCCCATGCACGCAGGGCAGTTACACAGGCAGGACAAGCCTCAGAACATTCAGATGCTCATTTTGGATAAGCACCCACAGTCTGGCTTCTGATTTGAACTATACAAACCTCCTGCATCAGCAACATTTAACTCAAAAGCTCACAAGCACCATGTCACGGTCCAGGGCACCTGCCCCTGTATCCAGCAAGAGTGCCTAGTTTTAGGGTTCTGGCTCCCAGCCATCAGCTCTCTTGGGCGGACACCCCATCTTGCTTCCTTCTGATTGGGCAGAACTGTTTCCCACCTACACTGTGAGCTCCCCAGCAAGTTAGACTGCCTAAGCAGGCCTGCTTTGCTTTCTCCTCCGAGGCTATAAACAGCATAATTGCCCATAATTATAAGGTACCACACAGCTTTTCTAAGCAAGCGCATTTAGTCTTAAGGTGAAAGCATTACAAAAAAAAACATATTAAAACACTAAAGAAACCTACATGCATGCTAATAATCTTACCATAGACTACCCCCACCGCCCTGCCCAGCCGCAGCAAGGGCTCTGCGGGTGGGGCAATCCTTCAAACCCACCAAGGGGTTTTGCTGTGGTTACAAGTTCCTAACAACATTAACAACATTAACATACCCCCTGCCCCCGGTATTTCCTAGGAAACCCAATCAACTAAAAATTCATTCGTGTCTGGTACATTGTTTAAATGAGTCCTTTGAAGCTCATATGTCCCAGGGTTTACATTGGTCATGTGTCTCTCTTAGCGACATCTACCTCCCACAATAATACATAAGCATTTGCATTTTTAATCCAATGTACAGTAGAACCTCAGAGTTACGAACACCTTGGGAATGGAGGTTGTTCGTAGTTCTGAAATGTTCGTAACTGAACAAAATGCTATGGCTGTTCTTTCAAAAGTTTACAACTGAACATTAACTTAATACAGCTTTGAAAATTTACTCTGCAGAAGAAAATGCTGCTTTCTCTTTATTTTTTAGTAGTTTACACTTAACAGAGCACTGTACTGCATTTGCTCTTTTGTGTGTGTGTGTGTGTGTGTGTGTGTGTGTCTCTGCTGCTGTCCAGTTGCGTACTTCGGTTCCAAATGAGGTGTGTGGTTGACTGGTCAGTTTGTCACTCTGGTGTTCGTAACTCTGAGGTGCTACTGTACTCCTAAAATCCGTACATTTAATCCAATCAGGTTTGTCTAGGATAATGTCATATCTGACACACACTGTCTCTCTCACAGGGCTGTGTGACTTCTGTTTCTGGAACTGAGAACTGAAATGCACAGGTGAGGGTGCAAATGAGAAAAAAAGTTACCCTGGCATTTCTGACCCAGCACAAAGGTTCCCTGAGGGTGCTGGGTGGAAGTCCTAGTCTGTTTGTCACTCTCTCTTTGCATTTGTAATGTTCCCATCACTGTGTCATCATTTCTTATCTGAATTGGTTTTCTCTTTCTCACACAGTCGTCCATTATGATGCACCTGCTCAGTGTCCAATATTTACAGTTCAATGACTTGGCTGCTTTAAAGCATCAGTAATGTATATTCTCACTGGCCCTGATCCTACTCCCATGGAAGAAAATGGCCAAGCTCCCCACTGGCTTCAACAGGCTCAGGATAGGCCCATTTGTGGATTAATTGCCTACAAAATGTGCATGATCATGTTTAATTAAAGGACAGTCTTCCCCATGAGCAAAGAGGGCTGTTGCCTCATAGATGGAAGGTGTGGATGCCTGGCACCCATGCCTGCAGCAGCATACATAAACATGGGGATGACATGGGTATGCTTTATCCATGAGGACTCTGGAGCTGACCCAAGAGTACTCCATTAATCATTTGGGCATAGTCCATCAGGAGCAGAGTCCACAGTGCTCCTAAGAGCTTGTATGCTGCTGTGCTACAAGGTCTTTTTGTGCAAGATGGTGTCATTTCTCTTCCCCCTTGCAGGCAAGATTGTGACTCCCTTGCTCAAATCAAGTCATATATTACATCGCAAGCAAATCAATGGGACTTTTCTTCAGTGTGAATAAGAGTATCACAGTCCAGTCCACAGCAAGGAGAACAGTCTTTAACTGGGTGTTTCTATGCTGTAAAAGAGGAAAGGGGAAGAATTATGAATATAGAGTGTTGGATTTATGACTGCAGGAGATAGCGGTCCGCATGAAGCCCGTTTCTTCACCATGGCCTGTGAAAGCCAAGCAGGTGGAGCTGAGAAACAAAGTCCCATCTCCTACTGTGGGACCCATGCAGGTGAAAGCTCCCTTCACTGGGTGAAAGGTAAGCAAACAGCTCCAACTATTGATTGCAAGGACATTCTGAATCAGGTGACATTAAACTAAGAGAAATTGCATTTTTTTTTCTTCAGGGCTGCTCATTTTCAACAGAAGGAATATAACCATTGTAATAATTAAGCAAAAATAAAGAACACACACCATGGCCAAGAATTACAAAAACGTGGCTAGTAATTTTGGGTAGCCCAAGTTTGGGGAGCCCAGCGTGGTACACTTTAACGAGGCCTGCTTCTCAGGAGTGCCCTGCTGAAAATTAGATCCCTTTAAGGCATCACAGTTGGGGCACCCAAAGCCATAAATCGCTTGAGAAGATTTTAGCCTGGATTTGTAAAGCGACTGACAAAGCCTTGCTCTGTTTATGTGGCTTAACACAACGACACTCCTTTAGAAATGGACTGAAGTTCTGCGCCCAGCTGATACAATCATAGCACTTCGCTCCTGTAGCACATTTCATGCATTGATCGCCAAGTGGTTGCCCTGTGCAGATCCAGCTGCAGGATCAGAGCCCAAGGTTTCAAAGTGATTTTGAAAGACATCAATGGGAGCTGCAGGTGCTCAGCTCATCTGGAAATGAAGCCATGTAAACATTTTGAAAAAGGGTCTGTTCATTCTGAGCGTCTCCGTTTCTGGTTTGCCCAGTTTGAGACACCTAGTAGCTAGTGCCTGATCGGCAGAGGTGCTGAGCACTCACAGCTCCCACGGGCATCAACTGAAGTTGCAGGATGCTCAGCACCTTTGAAAATCACTGGGGGCTAAAGCTGGGCACCCAGAATTATTAATTAGACTTTGTCCTGAGTAACTTGCCTAAGGTCACGGAGTGGGTGAGCGGCAGGGTGGGGAATAGAACCCAGGCTTGCCGACTCCAGCTCCTGGCTTTCTGATGATGTAGTTCATCTCAGCAAACAGGTAGAACATTGTTTCATTCACATACCCTTGAAATATGCCTATTCCATGGATTTTAATCTGAATGGGCCACACCTTTGTGTGAGAAGGAATTTAGCTTCCTTGTTGTTAGCCAACACAGGGGAAACCTCGGGTGGCGTAGAGCTGGTGCAGAGGGTTGGGCAAGGTGTGCCATGGGTAGGAGTGAGTGGGGTAGAGTCTACGGTGTTCTGCCTTGTCCTCTGCCAAGACAGCAGTGCCTTAAACCCAGTTTCTCAAAGGTATTTAGGCACCTAGATACCATTGAAATCAATGGGAGTTAGGCTCCTAAGTACTTTCAAGGAGCTGGGCCTTAAAGCCATTTGTCACGGATCTTCACAGCTGTTTTGAGTGGGTTGAACCCATTGTCTCATCACCCACTGGACTGGCACATGATCCCTTCCCAGGTCAGGTCACATCCTCTTTGGGCACGTGTAGGATTTGGTCTCCTTACCTTTCAGCCCTTGGTCCCTCCAATACAGCCAGAAGGCTGCGCAGCTCTTCATGTTGTGATTTTCTTCGAAAAGATGGAGGAAGAATTCAGAGTCCGTCACGTGCTGAGAGCTTCTCAGCGCAATCTGCCACTTCCTCAGTTTGCAAGCCCACTTCAGCGCTCACGAGGAAAACACACCACAGACCAGTCCCTTTTGATCACACTCAGCCTTCTCCTCCGATTCCTTTTGCAGAGTTCCACAACGGCCAAGTGCTTATGGTTCTCACTGCTAGCAATACCTGCTCTTCCACCTTCTTTGATCTGGAGCTTTGTGCAGAGAAACTGAAGACCTTTGGAATTCAGGTTAGCTCCTCACTGGGAACCTGGCTACTTGATGGCTTACTGGGGTGATGGGTATTCTGATGGCTGTGTCACTTGCCCCAGTTACAAGAAATCAGGGTCTACTTCATATCTGTCATGCAGAAGTATAGATGGCCTATAGAAAGAGGGCTATCACTTACTCCTGGGCATTCCTAGTGACTTCAGTTGTCTTTTGTGCGTGTCACAAGTCGATATCTAAATTATTCGGCTATCTAAGTGCTGCATCACTGAGGGTAGCAAGGTGTTGCAGCTCACACTCCAGTCTTCTAATTGTGCACTCCTCTACGTTTGACTGTCTGCATTGCTGGCCTGCAGTCATGTTGGCTTAGCTCAGGGGTGGGCAAACTATGGCCCGGAGGCTGCATCTGGCCCTTCAGATGTTTTAATCCAGCCCTTGAACTCCTGCCAGGGAATGGGGTCAGGAGCTTGCTCTACGCAGCTCCCCTCTGCATGCTGCCCCCACCCCAAGCACCGCCCCCGCAGCTCCTATTGGCCAGCAAACGGGGCCAATGGGAGCTGCAGGGGCAGCGCCGGTGGACGGGGCAGCATGCAGAGCCTCCTGGCCAGGCCTCCGTGTAGGAGCCAGACGGGGGACATGCCGCTACTTCTGGAAGCTGCTTGAGGTAAGCGCTGCCTGGAGCCTGCACCCCTGACCTCCTCCCACACCCCAGCCCTGATCCCTCTCCTGCCATCCGAACCCCTTGGTCCCACCCTCCTGCACCCCAGAGCCCACATCCCTAGCCAGAGTCCTCACACACTCCCGCACCCAACCCCCAATTTCGTGAGCATTCATGGCCCACCATACAATTTCCCTATCCAGATGTGGCCTTTGGGCCAAAAAGTTTGCCCACCCCGGCTTAGCCCAATCGTCACAACTTATTACCTTCAGAGAGGTTGGGTGTGTATAAATTTCAGCTGCGTCTGAGAAAGTGATATTACAAAGTACAGTGATAGTGCTTTGAGATCCTCTGGTGATAAGTGCTCTGTATAACTCAGGGCTTGTCTACATGCGGAGTTGAGTCAGTTGAATGGCTGTGATTTTAAACGAGTGCATGTAAACAAGCCCTGCAGCTCATAACAATCAATTTGCAGACACCTAGAAGATAATAAGGTGTTAAGTAACAGTCAGCACAGATTTGTAAGAACAGCTTTCTTTGACAGGGTAACAAGTTTTGTGGATAGTGGGGAAGCGGTAGACGTGGTATATCTTGACTTTAGTAAGGCTTTTGATGCTGTCTTGCATGATCTTCTCATAAACAAATTAGGGAAATGCAACCTAGATGGAGCTACTACAAGGTGGGTGCAAAACTGGTTGGAAAACTGTTCCCAGAGAGTAGTTATCAGTGGTTCACAGTCAAACTGGAAGGGCATAATGAGTGGGGTCCCACAGAGATCAGTTCTGGGTCTGGTTCTGTTCAATATCTTCATCAATGATTTACACAATGGCATAGAGAGTACACTTATAAAGTTTGTGGATGATACCAAGCTGGGAGAGGTTGCAAGTGCTTTGGAGGGTAGGATTAAAATTCAAAATGATCTGGACAAACTGGAGAAATGGTCTGAAGTAAGTAGGATGAAATTCAATAAGGACAAATGCAAAGTACTTCACTTAGGAAGGAACAATAAGTTACACACATACAAAATGGGAAGGAGTATTGTGGAAAGGGATCTGGAGGTCATAGTGGATCACAAGCTAAATATGAGTTAACAGTGTAACACTGTTGCGAAAAAAAAAAGCAAACATCATTCTGGGATGTATTAATAGGAGTGTTGTAAGCAAGACACGAGAAGTAATTCTTCTGCTCTACTCCGCTCTGATTAGGCCTCAGCTGGAGTATTGTGTCCAGTTCTGGGCGCCACATTTCAGGAAGGATGTGGACACGCTGGAGAAATTCCAGAGAAGAGCAACAAAAATGAAAGGTCAAGAAAACATGAACTATGAGGGAAGATTGAAAAAATTGGGTTGGTTTAGTCTGGAAAAGAGAAGACAGAGAGGGGACATGATAACAGTTTTCAAGTTCATAAAAGGTTGTTACAAGGAAGAGGGAGAAAAATTGTTTTTCTTAACCTCTGACGCTAGGACAAGCAGCAATGGGCTTAAATTGCAGCAAGGGAGGTTTAGGTTGGACATTAGGAAAAACTTTCTAAGTGTCAGAGTGGTTAAGCACTGGAATAAATTGCCTAGGGAAGTTGTGGAATCTCCATCATTGGAGATTTTAAAGAGCAGGTTAGACAAACACCTGTCAGGGATGGCCTAGATAATACTTAGTCCTGCCATGAGTGCAGGGGACTGGACTAGATGACCTCTCGAGGTCCCTTCCAGTCCGACGATTCTTTGGTTCTCTAGTCTGTTTCACTAAAAGACCTGATCTTAGCACTAAAAGATCCAATCTTGCTCCCACTGAAGTCAATGGTCAAACTCCCAGTGGCTCAAATGGGAGCAAGGATGGGCCTGTTGTTAGTGGAGAGAGACTTGAGTAACATGCTTGCCCATGGTCAGTGAGCAGTTAGACAAACCATTCATTGTGCTAAAGACAGAAAGGGATGGAGCAGAGCTGGAGGTATCTGTGATGGACACAGCATTGCAAACTCTCACCTTTAAATATGATCTTGGTCTGACATGAATTCCCATGATGGTTCTTTTGCAGTTTCATATCAATACAGTGATTCTGCCTCACAAAGAGTTTCACTGCTTTCAGAGCAAGCTAGGCTGACTGCATGAGCAGGGCAATGAATTATACACTATTACTTAACACTCAGTCCTTGTTCACACACACTCTCTCTTTAGTTAGATGGGTGCAGACCCTTGTGTGGACTCTCTTATTTCAGTTTAAAAGGGGCTTATTTCAGTTTGGCTGAAACCTGTTCCTTACGGACTTCAGCTAAACCAAAAGGTTTGATTAAACCAATATAAGAATGTTCAGACAGCCTTTTGCACGGGTTTAACTAAATTGGTTTAAAATCCCATCAGTTAAATTTCTGCAACTGGTGCAACTTTGCAGGTAGATGTATCCTTAGTTATAAAGAAAGCACCTTTCAACTGCGGATCTCAAAGCACTTTAGAAAGGTTGGTGGTATTATTTACAAATGGGGAAACTGAGGCACAAATAGGTTTCGAGGGCAGATTTTTATCTCTGTTATACCAGTATAAATGAGATCAGAATTTGTGCCAGTGTCCCTTGTTTGGAGGCAGAGTCTGGGACATAGGCCAATCCTATCGAATCTCCAATCTCATAATCTAATAATGTGAAATGCCGGCCTGGCTCTTGGCTATTGCCATTCAGCTTGCCTTCTGATTGTTCTTAGAGATCTGCATGAAAAAGTGAGTGGGATTTGTTTGTTTTTGGTTTCTGAACAGATGACAATGGATCAGTGGAGGAACTTAATTCAAAACGCCATTCTGGAACCTGAAGTAAGAAGATACATGTTCTACAACTCCAGAGCTTTTGGGATAGCCATTGCTGTGGTAAGCATCACGGCCCCTCATTCAGGTTAATTGGTATTAGGGTGACCAGATGTCCTGATTTTATAGGGACAGTCCTCATATTTGGGGCTTTTTCTTATATAGGTTCCTAATATCTCCACCTCCGTCCCGATTTTTCACACTTGCTTTCTGGTCACCCTAATTGGTATGTGCCATTACTGATATACAGTGAAAATTGCCTTGGGGATTTTCATAGGAGCCTAAGGGAGTTAGGTGCCATTTCAATGGGAGTTTGGAGAAGGGAATGAATTTTCAAAGGCACAAATGGGAGTTTAAGTGTCCACCCCCCATTGACTTTCAGTGGGAGTTGAGCACCTAACTCCCTGAGGCCCCTTTGAAAATTCCATCTTGCCGAGATTGCTGTATAATGAGGCAGGTATGCACACGGCCCACTTTTCAGGAGTCCCACCACAGGCAGTCAGTTAGCAAAGCTTTCGCTGTGGTGGCTTTAATGGGGATGGAACTCATTTACCAGAAGCATCTGCCTCATCCCATCCTTCTCAGCTCTCAAACGTCATCCGAAAACACTCTGGACCTCATCTCATTTACCCTGAGGTCTTCACACTTCTCTGGCAGGCCCAAGGAGTCTTAAAATGGGACTAAATTATATTTTCACCATCTTTTAGGCCCCTTCTCATGAACAGGGTGGGGTGGCCCTTCTGTAAATAAAAATCAAGGGCTCCTTTCTCAGAGATATTTTTTTTAATGTCAGCCATTGTATTTTCGCTAATGCTGCAGTGTTTAGATTTTTAATATTTTTCTGTTTGGTATTATTGATCTATCTACCCCATATAACATTGTACCACACTGTATCATACCTACCTTTCAGTCCATCTCTAATCTATACGTTCCATCAGGCAACATCCTGTCTTAAGATACCACTCCAAGGTATCTCCAAATGAATACGACTCTGCTCTGCCTTCATTAGTCCCTCGAGTGGTCCCTTGAGGCAGGTGCCACTGTACATTGTTTTTGCATTATTGTATTTTAATTTTCTTGGCAGTACCCTTCGTTCTTTGGTGTGGGAACTTTATAAACACAGTGACTCTAAGAAGTATTATTTTCAATACACCTCGGGGAATCCGTTTCTTACTAGAAATGGAGGAACTTGGTTGAAATCCTAAGTATGAAACACTATCAAGAATTCATCTGCTGTCTTTGATGATCAGGAGCTCATTCAATCCCGACTCTCATTCTAGACCTCTCTCTCCCATGTTTCTTATTAGAAGGACCTTTTGTCCATTAATCCTCTGAAAATCCCTGGTAATTTATCTAATTTATGAGAAGGGAACTTTCTTGTGCTCTTGACCTTTCTTCTGCTTTCGCCATTTTTGTGAGTATTGTTTTCTGAGTCTCTCTGGGTCTTTTCAGGTTTTCTACATCTCAATCTGGGCAAATATTTACTCCACCATGCAGCTGTATTCCTTTGGGTGCCGCTGGGAAGTCATCATTCTGGTGACGTTGGCTGCCATAGCACTCACTATAGTTGTTATATTGATTATTGACCAACATCAAAGGAAGGTAAGGAGAAATTTCTCACTTGTTCCATTATGTAACAACGTATTTCTTTCCAAGCAAACAGTTAGGGAACAAGGTAATTGTCTAAAAGTATTTGAAGAGCGTAATTGCCAAGAAGGGACGAAATATTTTAGAATGGGCACAGTATAATTAGAATAACCAATGGGGTGCCAAGATAAAGTTAGGCTGCATATTAGAAAAAATAAAAGCCCTAGGGCTAGCCCTAGGGCTTGATCCATAGCCCACTGAAGTCAATGAGAACCTTACGGAGACTAGGACGGACTTTGGATCAAGTGCTGAATGATGAGAGCTATAGATTTAATCTTCCAAAGAAAGAAGTGGAAGCTCCATTGTTTGAAATATTGAAACCTAGACTGGAAGATATACAGGACTGTCTGAGATAATCCTGAACTGACTGGTGGGGGAAGGAACAGGTACACTGATTTTACAAGTCATTTCCCTCTCCATCTTCTGAGACTATATCACATTTTGTGGTGGGAGCGCTGGTTGAATAGACCTGGTATGTAAACTTGCTTCAATGGCAGCAGAGTTAGGCCAGAGCTGAGTGCCTCTGAAAAGACTACCTGAAATGGATAGTTTCTCTCATTGCTTTGTTTTCAGGGACTTAGGACTTTGGACCATCAGAGTCACCAACTCTTTACAATTCCTGGTTGCAGGCTGGCCTGGAAAGTCACCGTGGGACATGCTAACATCTTTGTTATTTAACAGATACATGTGAATACTGATGTGAGGCTGGCAGCTGCCAATGAAGTCTTCATGAAGCACAACTTACTTCTGGGGGTTGCAGATGCCATGGACAGGCACCAGAATGTTCTACAGGTATCCTTTCTGGGTGAGACAATTTCCCCTCATTGCCGGTGCTTGCAGATAAGGAGGTATGTATCATCAGTCTCCTCATCAAAGAGGTTCTCCAGAGGTTTTTTTTTCATATCTAGGGACTGATCCACTGAAGATAATGACTCCAACTGAGTTCAGTGGGCTTCTTTATTATTTGTTGAGTGCCAGCAGGGCACTCAGGGTTGTACAAATATAAAGGAACATGTGGTCCCTGCCCCTAGAGCTTACATTCTGTGTTGCAAAGACAAACTCATTAAGGCACCAAATACACCATTTTCACAAGTACCTCCTGACTCTGCGTGCCCTACTTTAGACACTTTAAAGGGGCCTGATTTTAAGAGGATGAGTGCTCAGTGCTTTCAGAAAATTGGGCCTCTTTAAGACATCTCAAATTGCCCCCCACCCACAACATAGAGGGACACCAAATTAGTAGGTACTTCTAAAAATTTAGGCCCAGAGGACCAAATGAAAATGAGTCTCAGACCCTACTTTTTAAAGAGAACTTTTGTGGATTATTGCACAAGAGCTTGGAAGACGTGCAGTTGAAGAAGGGGGTTGAAGAAGGGGACAAGAAAACAGAGACTGCCCCCCGAGCATAAGAGGCAGCATGGGAGAAGGCACAATGATTAGAAATGGAGAGGAAACCAAGAGCTGAGAGGGGAGTAGGAAGAAATTAGGAGAGATGCAAGCAGGAGGGGAGTTATGCGAAGTCTTGAAGGTGAGGGTGACACACTTGAGAATTTGAACTAGATGTCTGGACAAACCTGGCTACACCGCTAACTAATCAGGGTGGCTAATGGAATAGGCTCTGGGCTCCATGCATGTGTGCTGGGCTTGTCGGAGAGCAGAACTAGGCCCAAAGATGTATATTTTTATCCGTCTTACTCCAGTGTTTGACTATATCTTTTCTCAGCTTTCATATTGCTTTGGAATTCCCTTGATCATGCAAAGCAAGACTATAGATGTGTAACCCGCTCCCCCCATGCCCAAAATTGGTGGAGCACCTCATTCTTCCCTCCTCAGGGACCCCGTGGCCACCCCCCCCCCCTCAAGGATCAGTGGGTCCTGGTTTCCGAGTGACTGATGCCTCCATCTAGTGGCTGGGAGCACAAAGCCAGCAACTTCTAGGTTATTAGGTCACAAGTACAGCAAATCAAGGACTACACAAAAATAAACCACAGTTTATTCCCTGGACCAGACAGAGGTCATTTAAAAGAAGGGGAAGGGAACAGGTAAAGGTCTCAGAGAAAATAAATAAATAAGGCCCCAGCCACTCCCAGAACAACCACTAAAACCCCCAAACAAGAAATACCCCCACCAGACTCTCCCCACAGACCTGACCAGGGAAGTGGGGCTGAAGCTCAGGTTGTAGGCCTGGTATCCCTGTCTATGCATCCAACCACTCTCATGTCCAGCTGTCCCCATTAGCTGGGCAGTAATGAGGCCTGGCTGACCCCTGGCTCCCAGTGCAGGGGGGCCTACGGGCACTACTGGTTTTTCAGCCCCCATGGATGTAGCTTCTTGGGCTTAAACTCACCATTGTGGAGGGGAGGCTCTGTTTTGGCCATCTGACCGGGTCAGTCAAAATGGCTGCCTCTCCTGCAGCTGTGGAGAGCAACAACCAGCCTCCTTCCCCTCTGGCTCTCCCTCCCTGGTCACTTGACCCCTCAGAGTGAGCTTCACAGTGCAGGCTCTTTGGGGCCAGAAGTTGGTCACCCCAGTGTGCCAGTCCAGTTCCTAGGTGTGTCCCTCCAGCACAAGCAGATAGGCAATCCCAGTCTTTCCCCGTGGGAGCTGTGCCTTGTCTCCGAAGTCCCCAAACTGGCAGGTAGTGGGTACAGATAGATACATTGCTAGCTCAAAAGATGGAGCATTAAGGAATTGTATTGGTGTCTGTCCTGTAAAATGCTCCTTCCTTAACGTTCTCCACCATCGTCAGCTTTGCTTTGTCCATTTCAACCTGGAGCAGTGTCTTCACTCCTTAGCAGGCTATATTACAGAACTGAAGAGAAACCACCAGGTAAGCGATGCTTGGAGCAATCTGAGCTGTCTGTGCTACATACAACCTCTAGGATTCGGAATAAATGAGGGGTATAGCGCATGGGCCAGGTTCCCAAGTATACTCTGGTTGCCTTACCCCGCTCTAGTAACACAAAACAGCCAGAAACATGGCTTCACCAGCCAGCTGAGCTGGGTTTGTGGCTGCTTTGCATCATTGGAACAGCCCAAAGACGCCAGTGTGGTGGTGAATTCAGCTCTGTGTGTTGATCTGAAAGTGAATCTAATATAAATAAAAAGGATCACCTGTTTGAACTTCCTTGTGATCAGGCCCCTGTTGTAAATTTCTTCATCTAGGGCCAGATTTTTAGAAATGCATGTCGCAAATCAATGGTATGCATACGTGTCCAGTTCACATGCAATTTGGTGCACACATTTCTATAAATCTGTCCCTTGATAATGAAACATAACAATTTAATGAAAGAAAATGCACAAGAATCAGGGCCAGATTTTGATACCTGTACTCACATTGAGTAGTACCTAACTTCCTGAGCCGGGTGACTGAAATCAATGGGACAGCTCAAGGAGTAAGAGACGACGCTGTTTGACTAAGGTTATATAATCTAATCCCTTCAAAAACTGCTCTAGCTCTTCTCCACTAGGACGTGCACGAATGTGTAAATTCCACCCTGTTGTGTCATGACTGGTAATGAGCCCAGGTCCCAGTGTGTGGTTCAAATCCCCACTCCTATCATTCTCTGAAATGTGAAGAAGCCCCTCTGCAGAAGTGATGGAAACAGCAATGGGTGGAATGCAACAAGCAAACTGAACAACCTAACAGGCATGGCACATTTCAGACAAAAGCATGATTATTTATTATTTGTGTAGGGCTGGACCGTGAATGTCTTGATAGTGCGCAGTTACTCACACAAGTAACACAGCTGAAATGGCTGGGTTTATTTGTGTGAGATACTGCTGACCCATGTGAGTATGGGGGTCACAACCTGATCTGTAGTCCTGGCAATATGCTGGGTGCTGTACAAAATAGAGACCTAGTCCCTCCTGCAGGGAGGTTAAATTCTAGCTAGACACACAGCACGTGTTAGACAAAGTACGCACCACCTGATGAAATGCAGCTCCGTGCTCAAAGCAGTGTGGGTGGCTCTAACATATTTTTAGGCTTGGCAGAATTCAATGTTTATTTTTTAAATAATGTTGACATATACTATTGATGTTTATTTTTAAGCACTTTTTCGATCTCTATTGATTTAAATTTTCACATTTGCAGAAAATTGTGGGGGCAGAGTGTCAGACAATAGAGTAGGCTGGAGGCAGACAATAATTATTTAAGGGCAGGAGGCGTGGAGATACAAAAAGGTAAAGCTTGATGACTGTTAGAACATTAATTGTCAACATCGTATGTCAAAGCACAGAAAGTAAATATCCTTAAATCAGACAGTCATTCTCCAGCAGCATTTTCTGTACTTTGCCTATTAGTAAATTTCTATTAACATTGATGGAAATATTTTTTCATAGGTTTGTGTGTGTGCACGTGCGCGCAGTGAAATTGACATTTGCCGATAAAAATCGAATCCTTCCAAGCGTACATCTTTTTCATGCCCTTCTTTCCTGGGTGGATAATTGTGGGTAACTGTGCAGCACCAGATCCTATAAATTATCCTTGCCAGGTACTCAGAGAGGAAAGGCAGAAGGACAATGCTGCCCACCTTTGGAGACCCCAAGAGCTCTCCTTGTGTTTTTCAGTCAGCCCTGAGGCACAATCTGGACCAGTTCTGTGTCACTATGGAGACAGTGATCCAGTCGGGTCAGGGGACAGGAGAGGAGAGTTCGTCTGAAGAGTCGCCTCTTCTACCCAATGACAAGAAAGGGACTCTGGCATGCAGTGAACTGCTCCAGCTCATTCCCGAGGGAGCTCCAGAGGTAACGTGGAGGCTAAGTAGCAAACATTTTCTCTCTGGCTTAGCAAGAAAGCTTCAATGGGATGGGTTTGATTGACTGTACATTTTTATACGCAGAGCTATTAAGTGAATTTAGTGCTGGTGACAGCCCTGGAAACGGAAGCCCTCTAGCTATCTCTAGAACAATATGAGCTGTGGCAAAGCAAGCTTGCCCCCCGCTCCATCCCTGCCAACTTGGCTCAGCCCTGACCCCCTGTCAGGATGAGGTTGTTCAGTCTCCATGGCCCACTTAGTCCTTGGCCTCTCAGCTGGGTCTGTCCGCTAATAACAAGTGTGGGGTCTGTTCTGTGAGGTTGACACCAGCATGCTGAATCATTTCACATTGGGCCCAACATGGCTCTTGGATGGTAATAACATTCTATCTCTGCTGACCTGAGCTGTATTTGAAGCAGTGACTTAGCCAGCACTGTATTCCATTACTGTTCCTTTGAGCCATCTAGTAACCTCACTTATATTGCCATTAAGGACAGAGGGCCTGATCCACATTTGCAGTAAGGCAGTGTAAAGGTGTGTACACTTTAAAGTGACTGTAACTTAGACCCCTTTACATAGCCAGAATGGTGTAAATGTAAACAAGAATCAGGCCCAGATAAACTTAAGCTTCTGAGTGCAGCCAGGATCCCCTTGATTTACGGGGACTTTCCTCAGTATTTCCAGCCCTTTGTGTTCATCCCATTTTTCATACAAGAAATATAGCTACAAAATATCTTTGGTGGCTTTTGCACTATCTGCTGTTGTAGGAGCATCTGTTTTGGGGCTGGATCAGGAATAGTAAGGAGAAATGCATTAAGAGTTATCATTTAGTATCTAATACATCATCGATTGGGGGGCAAGATGTCTCCTTGGCAGGAGATATTGGCACCAATATCTAAAAGGTCTTTTTCGTCTTTGATTCCTATGATTGCCCCAAGACTTTATCACCATGGATAAATCACCCTAGAACTCTGTCACCATGGGCACTGTGAAGGTATTGATGTGTGGAGTGCCTCTGATGTTGATCTCATTCTTGTTCCAGGTGATGGCCCAGCAGCTGCTGGTGATCTTCAGTGGCTATTACATCAGACTCTTGATCAGTGGTCAACTCCCTCAGGTCATCATGTTAAGGCATGTGGAACACATGAATATCCCCTGCCTTTGCCAGTTCATAGAGACGAATGTGCTTGACACAGGACACTGTTGGTTCAAGGCCAGGTGACGTGAGGGGCCTGGAATGAGTTGTTGCAATTAATACTGTTCAAATACAGTGGTCCATGGAAGAAGCCAGGGCATAGGGAAGTCCCGGAGAGAGATGCAATTGCATCAGGGATTTGTTTTGACCAATGAGAGGTCAGTAATGAGGTGGAGGACATGACTTTAGTTAAATATTCAAAATCCCATTCAGAGACAATAAAAGAGACAGACACCTAACTGCCTAATTGCCCTCTTGCAGAGGAGCAAAATCTCATGTCAAGAAGTGAATTGGGCTGCTTACAAATGTGCCTTCCTTACTTCTCGTCAGGTCTGTTGGCCGTCCAATACAAATAGTTTCATTTAAGTGTGTTTGTAATGAGCTATCAACTCATGCTGGCAATAGTGCAAGTAAGGATCATGCCTGGATGATACACAGCATATAAAGTTCATATTGTTGAATGTTTAATGCAAGGAACATGGCAAGATCATGGCTAGTTAAGTTTCCTCTTTTATGCTCCACTCATGTTCCTTTCATCATGCATGTGTGATCCTTGCATTTTTCCCAGCATGGGCAAATGACCTGGCTATTGTCTTTATTTTCTTGCACAGACATGCTCTATTTTATTTGGCCCTGAAGATCAGAGCATGACATTTCTCATGCTTGCTTCACCCCAGCAGAAACTCACAAACTCTTAGCATCCCATTTGTTCTGGACTTCTGTTGGTATTTGTTGTTTGCTAGGCATGGACACTGCACTCAGCACTGTACAAAACACAGAAGATGTCACGACCTCTGACCTGGAGAATTGTTAACCTAGGAGCATGATCAGAAACATCCCCCACTCCCTTTTACTCTATCAGGAGTTAGGGGTGATGAACAACTTCCAGAAGGTGCTCAGCATCTCACATTATTAGGCCTTTAAAAAACAGACAACATGAAGCACACTAAAAAATCTAAAGCAAAGTTCTTTATTGAGCATCTTTTCTTTAGTTTTGGGACAGTATTTTGGGGGTTTTTTTTGCTATCATTTTAAACGACAGGGAAAAGGAATTAGTTTTAAGCAGGAGACCAAAGTGTCTGCTTGTTACCGGGTTAATTTAATAAACAGCAAGTGAACAAAGTGCTTAAATTATACAAGTAATTGCATCCTGGAGTAATAACCGTGACTGGGCAATCAACATACAAGTCAGACGTGGCTCATGCTTTCCATCTGAATCCATCGGACAACTGCAGACGCTGTCAGCTGGTTTCAGCAGGTAAACTTAAGGCTATAGTTCCATGGAGGAGTTGATCCAGTACACATGGAAATAGGGATTTACATGACCTCACGACCATGACAGGCTGTATCTGTAAGATTGTAGTAGCTGCCTTAGGCACCCAGATGACCTAGTGACGATCAGGGTATGTGGAGCTAGACAGACAGTTGTAATGACATGCTCCTGCCCTGTTATTTCTAACTGTAAAGTCCCCTGAATATCTTATTTCTGTTGATGAAACACATTCATTTGTAATTTGCCTCTCCATGGAGGCACTTAAAGATATAATTTAAACCAAGATTCACGCACTCTTTCCTATTACATAGGAACATGGGAATTGCTAGACCACATCAGACTAGTGTGATCCAGCTCAGTATCTTGTCTCTGACAGGGGCCCCTGCCAGACGTTTTTGATGACAGAGCAAGAATATCCATAGGGAACAATAAAAAAGTAACCTGCTCCCAGGAGAAATTCCATCCTTACCCTCCTCGTTGGTCTATGCCCTGAAATGTGCGGTTTATGTCCCCTATAACTATTTGTTAAGTGTGGATGTTCGCGTTATCCATGTAAGTGTCCTATCCTTTTTTTGAAGCCTTTTTTCTGCAGAGAAATCCTGGTTCCTCTGAAGTTTTTAACGATGACTTCAGTGAGCATTTCACCCCCGGCCTCAATAGTTTCTTGTGGCAGGAAGTTCCACATTGTTCTGAGCAGGCCTTTGTCATGAAACTCTTCCAACAGACCAGCTTATGGTAACAAAATAGAAAATGTTACCTCTGGTTGTCTTGATAGGGCACTTGACTGGGAGTCAGGACATTTCAGTGCTAATACTGGGCGAGCAACTGACCTCAGGCAAGCCACTTCCTCTCTTCGTAGCTGTCCCAGGGTGGCTGGGCCTTTTAAAGGAAGCATGTTCAGGCCAGAACTGGTGCTCCCAGTTTGGCTGATTAAGAGCATGGGGCGGCACCAGAGGGAGAGTCAGAGAGGTAGGAGGTCCTTGAAGGGAGCTGGAAGAGGTTCCTGAGGCAGCAGGTGGTGAGGTTTATGGCTGACCTCCCCACGCTGGAGAAGGCTGAAGGCAGTAGAGCAGCATAGGGAGTTTCCTGCTGACTTTGAAGCCAGAGGGTTGAAGATGGAGGGCTGAAGCCAAGGGAGCAGTGGAAGGGCTTCCTTGCTGGTCTGTCTGAGATGAGTGGTTAACACAACTGGGGAGAGATGGCTGTTCCCCTGGTGAGGATGATGTCCCAGCAGAGAGGTTAGTGGTGGGAGTGGGTGGGCTGCCCTCCAGCTGGAAGGCCGTCCTAGCAGAAGGACAGGAGAGGACAGAAGACGAGCCCAGGTGTGGTGGATGATGCCGGAATGTGGCACATGCTATGCTGGTGAGCTAGATGTGGTGGGATTTTTAAAGACTATTTCCCTGGGGTGGGGCATGAGCGAGTGATAAGTGGACTATGTTCTGGGATGTTTGTTAAGGATTATTTGCACTATGTTTTTGTAATAAAGTCTGTCCGTTCCCCCCCCCCCCCCCCCGAGGGGGATTATTGAGGCAAGAGAGCCTGTCATGGAGCCTTTCTGAGAGGGGAATTGGGATGTAGCCTGGTGCTGGAGCTCCCAGGTGCCAGGGGGCATCCAAGGATGAGGGGGAATCATTCACAGTACTGCTGAATCACTTCCTCCCCTCTGTCTGTCTTCTCTGTTTTGGCTGCAAGCCATTCAGGAGCAGAGGCTATCTCTTACCACATGTTTGCAAACATAGTAAAACACCACGGGCGTAATCTGGGCTGGGGCCTCCGTGGCAACCGTAACACAACTAATAAATAATTCACTGTGTACCCCAAAGGAATAAATGCTCGCAAATGGAGCAACACCAAAAGGCCATCAATGTACAGTACACTTGCTTTCATTAGTTTTTACTTCTGGTTGAATTGCATGTTTGTAGCACAGGAAGGATTCGGACTTTTTCGTCTCCACACAAAGGAGTTTGTGAATCTGTCGTCATTGTTCACTGTGACAATACAGGGAGAACTTCCCAGAAGAAAGGAAATCAGATCACCAAGGGCCAGATCCATCCACCCATGTAAGGGTGGTGTCTTCCTTCCATGGGCCAAATTCTGCTCTCTCTTACTCCAGTGTAGACCCAGAGTAACTTCATTGAAATCAATTGAGTTTCTCTGCTTTATGACCGTTTTAGAGACGATTTTTAGCCCTGAAGGCCAGATTCCGTTTTCTGTTACACCAGCGTAAATTCAGGGCAACGCTGGTCCAGATCCTCGGCTGGTGCAACTCAGCATACCTCCAATCAATGGAGCGACACTAATTTTTATCAGCCGAAGATCTGACTCTATTAACTTCAGTGAAGTTACTCTGAAGTTACACCAATATACATGAGACCAGAATGTGGCCTGATATACGTATTGAATACCACTTTGGTTTGAGAAGGGTAACATATTCTCCCTGGCCCCAGTATAGAGCATGGAGTAAGTTTTCGAGGCAGCAGTTATAGCAGATGCTGAGCATCGGACTTAATTTGTCTTTCATGCTGGGAAATCCTTGTGGCAAGGGGTTAGTAAGGACAATTCATATTGTTATACAAATGCAAGATGGATTTACTGGTGAACACGCATTTCCGATCGCTGGGGAGCAGACCAAGACCCTCGCAGAGTCAGAGAGAAAGAAGGCCTCGGGCTTCCAAGGAGGGCCCTGAGGCCATCTACCCTCAGGATCCGCAGGGCTGTTCAGGGCCGAGCGTCTTGTTCCTAGCGACGGCGCCTGTCACTCGGGGGCCTTCTGATATCACTGTGTTTACATCTGAAAATGCAAGCACAAGAGAGGAAAGAGGAGGAATCCGCAATGTTAGCCGTGGGAATTAAAAGGCCTTATCCGTCATATGGACAAAGCTTCGACATCAGCTAGCAAGGAGGCTACGTTCCAAGCCTTACAGCGGGAGATTGTAACACAGAACAGGGGAAAGCTGAGGCTAGGTCTACACTGAAAATGCTACAGCTGCACACCGGCACCTGTAGCACTTCAGTGTAGACACGACAGTGCCGGGAGGGGTTCTCTCGGGGCTGTGGTTAATCTACCTCCCCAAGAGGGGGTAGCCAGGTCCACGGAAGAATTCTTCTATCGAACTAGCGCTGTCTACACAGAGACTTAGGTCAGCCGAACTCTGAGGGGGGGTGGATCTTTCACACTGCTGAGCGACGTAGCTGTGTGGATCTAATTTTCTGGGGAAGACTAGCCCTGAGAACAGGAGCCCAGATTTATATTAGAAAATGTTTTCAGTCTTAAATGGCCCAGCCAGCAAAGCTTCCAAGCGTCGGCAAAAACGGGCTCTTGTAGGTATAGTTTATTTCACTCACTGAACCACTATAAGCAGCTCCATTGAGTCCAACAGAGCTATGCTGATTTACACCAGCTGAAGAGGAGTCTATTAGCTTAAAGGGGAAGTTTAAATACCACTGCCCGGGCAACTTATCTGACACCAGTTAAACTGCGATTCCAATGCTGGGCCTCTCTGCGGCCCCACCCCACCTGGCTTTCAGTGAGCCTGTTGAAAAAACTCTTTGTTTTTCAGTCACAAACAGCGATGTTGACATAAGTAGGCTGGCATAAGCTTCATGGCCACACCTCCTGCTGCTGCATATGGCAATACAGGTTGATACTGTCAAGATCTGAACTCACTTACACTTAGGGTGACCAGATGTCCTGATTTTATAGGGACAGTCCCGATTTTTGGGTCTTTTTCTTATATAGGCTCCTATTACCCCCTACCCCCGTCCCGATTTTTCACATTTGCTGTCTGGTCACCCTACTTACACTAAAGCAAATCAGGACAAACTGCACTGAGTTACACTGGTGTAAACCTGGTGTAAGTGAGAGGAGAATCAGGCTCATTACCTTGACCACATAAACCCATCACTCACTGCTTCTCTTAGAGCTTGAGCAAATGATTTGGAGCCCTTCTTTGGACCTCACTTCTTGTGCCTCAGTCTCATCAATCTACTATCCAATTGCTGCCACATTTTAAAATCTAATCTAAGACTCCTGAGCAAGGGTTCGGACAGCAATTCAGTTAGCCTTATCTTATCGGAAAGTGGTGCACGCTTGGTATATTCTACAGCAATTTAACAGGAATAAAAGTGCAAGTCTGTCAAGTGACAGCCATATTTTGTGTCTCCAAGAGCTGATCAGAAAGGAGGGAATGTCCCAGCTGATTCAGTGGCTAGTAGCAAGGTATTGAATTTCAGGCAGCTGGGAGAGCCGCAGGCCTCCTGGGTATTGCATGAGCCATCTGCAAAGTCATGCTGACATCTGTGTTTTAAATAACTTCCTCTAACTGATGCAGCCAGCGGATGGGGGTAGGGCTGAATTTGGTAATGAAAATAAGAGATGTGTTTGCCTGGTGTGTGGTAAGGCATTTTGGCATCAAACAGGAAGCCTGCTGGGGAGACCTAGATCTGGGAACTAGAGGGTGCTAAGTGCTTAAACAGCTTATACCTAATCTGCCCTTTGATTCTATGTGGGTCAGTTCAATGTGAAGTTCAAGTAAATTTATGCTGGGATTTTTTTTAATGGCGCCTCCTATTGGGCAAATAGACAAGTTTTGAAAAGACTTCAGCTAATCAAAAACAAAGCCGTGTCTGTAAGGAAATGTGGGGGTGGGATATTGCCTGTCCATAATAATTTGCAGCCTGCCCAAACTTACATGCCTGGCTATGGCACTGCCATGCAGCAGAAGTAGGAATAGACCCTAAGTCTCCTGAGTCCCGACCGGCTGCATCCCATCTCCTTTCTAATCTAGTATGCTTGTTGCCCCCCACCACAGCAATCTTCACGACAGCTCCAGCAAGTCCATTACTTACTTTGGTTCTGGCTGTGGTCCGCTGAGTGGGCCGGGGTGGCAGGGGGCTCCTCATCTCTGTGGCCACATAGGCTCCCAATCTTTGCTGCCACATACCTGCAGCCTGCAGAGAGAAAGGAGACCATTGGTTTTTATTCCTCAAGCTAAGGGCAAATATTTGTTGGCCCCTGTGGGGCACTGGGGAAAAGAAGCTGCACAAGGCATCAAGGTGGTAGGGGTGTTCACAGGAGCAAATCATCCCCTCTCTGATCCTACCTGAGCTAGGGACCCAATAAGTCACCTTTTCAGCCATGGTGGGAGTCAGGGGGGATGTAACAAATGGTCAGCAAAATGTCCAGTTTGCAATAGAATCAATAGAATCAAGTTACACCATTCAAGGTAAAAGCTTGGGGCAAAGACTTTCCTTCTGTTCTGTGTTTGTACAGCACCTAGCACCATGGAGTCCTGCTCCAGGACTAGGGCACCTAGGTGCTATGCTAATACACGTCCATTTCTTGTCAGGGTTGGAGAAAAAGCACTGAGAGAGCGAGATTCGCACTGATACCACAAGAGATCTTGGCCAAAAAGCACAGAAGTGAAGGTAGTTGGTCGCAACTGGACAAAATGGGCCTGGCTGCACACTTACTAGCTCCAGTTTCATCCTGTGTAATTCTGTTAATTTCAGCAGGATTATTCCTGATTCACCCTGGTGCAAGTCCACAGTCAGACCCAAAGACACTCAGTGGAGTTGCTCCTGTTTTACACCCGCGTAAATGAGATCAGAATCAGGCCTAATGATTTTTTTTTTAATTAATGAGCAAAGTTTTACTTTATTCCTTAGATAGTACCCCCCCCATCCCCCCCTCCACTCTTCCCCTCCCCTGCCAGACCCAGCTAGACCAAGTATATGATGTTATTGTGGGAAGGGAAAGTTGTGGAGAGCGCCAGCTGATAGGACTTTACCTCCCCTTGCAGGGTGACCCAGCAGGTATCACAGAAGCCTCGCTTTTGTCCACGGCTGGGATATACCCCACTGTGGAACAGTCCCTCCCCGCAACAGTGAAGACAACACCCGTGTAAGGAAAGACTCTTTGCGAAGGCCTGGCAGCTCAGACTGCATTTCAAAGAATTCACTCATCATCCCACGAACTGCAGGCACCAGTGATAGTCGGGGGCACACACGTATTTACAAACCAAACCTCCCCCTCTGCTCTGCTTTGTCCAACCCAAAGAGGTTTCCTTACCATTGATAATTACTCAGACCATCTCTGCGGGGCTTCAGCCTGGCTGTGCTTTCTTGCTGCTCGGGCTCGGCCTCTGCTTGTCTCTCACACTCAGCTGGGCTGTGGTTTTATTTTTTAACACACTATTTCCTCCCTCCCCGGACGGACGTTGCCCCAGTAACATGAGTCATGTGGCTCGAAGGCCAGAGGATGTTGTGTAAATCTTTGCTATTGTGCCCTCCAGGTAGGGCTGCGAGGAACAGAGTTTAGATCCTCCCCTGGCCTGGGTTTTGATCTAACCTACGTCGGTGTATTGCCCAGGTTATACAGGGGTTGGTTAGGCACGCAGAACCTTTGTATCTAAATGGAAGCAGCCGTCCCTGCTGTAGCTCCACTCACTTACGTGAAGTTACACCATTGATGCATTTGGCCCAAGCTGTGGGACTTGCTCCGGATGCCCGAGAGCGATCCAGGAGTTAGCTGTTGTTCGAGCATGGTTCTGCCTCCTTAAAAACACACGTCGGGGTGAATCCCAGTCTCTGAGCTAAGCCAGAGGATGTGGCCCTGATGCAGTGCTTATCTGTATAGATTAGGCGTGAAGGGAGAGGAAGCTGGAGCCTCCTTCTGTATTGTCCATCCAATGTCCACCTGTCCCCATGTCTTCCTTCCAGAGCAAAGATCTCTGTGGTCCACATGGACCACATATATTACATCCCCCCTCTACCCCCACGCACAATCCTATCCCCTCCTTACACCATTTCCACAATTTGAGAGTCCGGTCGAAAAGGGAACCTGGCAGCGTCCAGTCAGATCTACTGACCGGACGCTAAAAGTCCAGTTACCGAGGGTAGGGGGAAAGTGGCAGCCTATCACCCGGCCCTGAAGCGGTGGCTGCCATGGCAGAACACATGCACCAGCTCGGGCTGCAGGCCACCCCTTGGAGGAGCACAGTTTGCAGGGCTGTGGCAGAGGACAGAGTGCGGGGGCTCACGGCGAGCAGGGGAAGGGGTTCCCAGCAGACATGGAACATTCCCCGAGAGGGAAGGGAAGCAAACTGCCCCGCCAGCCAGCGCTTCCCCCAGCCGCGCTCTCAGGCAGCGCCGGGGCGGGGAGGGTTCGAGCGGACGGGAAAGGGGGCTGCTGGGCAGACAGCTCAGAGGGAGGTGGGGAGCTGCCAGGCAGGAGGGTCATGTCCTACCTTGCCAGCAGAGCTGCCTGGCTGCTCCCGTCTGGCCGCAGCGCTCTTCTGACCTGCACTCCAATGCGGCTCAGGTTTGCAAATCCCTTGGGGCTGGAGTTGAGGAGGGAGACCAGCAAGCAACAGGGGGTGGAGGGGAGAGGAGTGAATAGGGGGCAGGGCCTTGGGGAAAGAGGTGGTAGACATCTGTGCCTGCAGAGCTGCATCAGCAGGATTGCTGCATTTCAGAGACAGCTTTTCCTCCGGAGAGATCTGCCATCGCAGTGAGGCTGCTGCATCCCCAGCTCATCGCTCTGCAGGGCTCACCCCCATGCCAGGCCCAACACAGTCTTAATGGGGCTCAGCGTCCCGCTGCTTGGCAACCCTATTGCAGTTCTGCTGCTCTAAGAGGAGCAGCCCTTCGCTCAGCATCTCTTAGCTGGAGGGCAGATGTCTCTGTTGAGGGCCTCTTTGCAGAGAGGGCCCACAGGAGTTCCTGCAGACTGTTGCTAAGGAGATGCACATGCTGTGCTCTCTCAGGGTACATTTTCTTTTGTGCTTTTTTGTCATTGTTTTCCATAGGGTAGTCTGAAAGCCTGTGCTTTGCTCTTTGAGTGTGGAAAAGCAGCTATTCTGCCAACACACAGCCAGGCTGCACTAGGGGTGAGGTTGCAGCCATACTGGATCAGATCCAAGGTCCATCTACTCCAGTATCCCGTCTCCAACAGTGGACATCACCGAATCATAGAATATCAGAGTTGGAAGGGACCTCAGGAGATTATCTAGTCCAACCCCCTGCTCAAAGCAGGACCAGTCCCCAATATTTGCCCCAGATCCCTAAATGGCCCCCTCAAAGATTGAACTCACAACCCTGGGTTTAGCAGGCCAATGCTCAAACCACTGAGCTATCCCTCCCCCCCGATGCTTCACCGGGAGGTGTAAGAACCCTTCAGAAGGCTGATATGGGATACCTGCCTCCCGCTCCCCCCACAGGTCTCTAATATTTAAAGATTGGCTTAAACCCTAAAGATTGGGTGGGGGATTAAAACAAAAACAACCCCCCCAACCCATAACACAGCACACAACTAACAAAATCCGGTACCTTCATGAGCAGCCTGAGCCAAAGACCAAGAATTAGATGGACACGAAAAACCATCTTTCCCCTCCACTCAGCCCAGTCACTGCTGGGACACACTGACCTGTGAGCACTGCTGCTGGCTACGTTATGCCTGCTTTGCGGATACAGAAAGGACCGCAGCTCTCACGACTGTCAACCTTTCACCTTCGCGAAAGAACTGAAAAGAACAAGGATGATTGCAGCCCACATCTTGTGGTTTGCTAGGACTAGATGCATCTGTGCTGAGTCTTTACCAGGCAGTCTGATTTGCTCTGGGCCTTTGGGATTGAATATATTTCCGAGGGAGTTATCGTTTGGAGACTGTATGTACTGCATAAGGCAGGGGAGTCTTGGGTTTTTGCATTACTGACACAGCACACTAGATGGCGATAGATTAAAGAGAAAAGGTCTGAGGTGCAAGCCGATCTCATGATTAATGGCAGAGAAATTCACCAAGCCTAAGGCATGAACTGCGCAAGGAGGTCATGGGCTAAAGAGAGAAGCCAGTAGTGAAATACCAGAGCCACTGTGTATAGCCAGCACTCGCTAAGTACTCCCAGGGTGATGACACAGAAGCATCTGTACAAATTATAGACCTCCCCGCTGGTACCTAAGAAGGCTCCTGGCCCATCTTGCATGCCCTTGTGTCATGTTCCCCTTCTGAAAATGTGATGACTCTGCAAAAATGGCACCTTCTTAATCAACAGGTCTGCTCCCTGTGTGTATTCAGAGTCTGGCCTACTGATTTGGGTGACAAAAATACATTTGTACTATTTTTGTTTTACTCTTGCTAGCCACGCAGAGCAACCCAGCGAAGGGAGAGTGAGCTGGATTTTATTCCATCTCATGCATCATCAGCTGCATTGTTCACCAGATTCCAGTTACAGAATCTGTATTATGTATTGACGTCACTTCATGAGCCCAGAAGAATCCAGCTTGACTTTTAGGTCCCAGGGTGGATTTGCAGGGATGTAGTTAGAAAAAGACCTCTCCAATTTTTTACTGAGCAAATTTTACTTGGTGCCTCTAAAGGACAATAAATACAGTCAGTAAGGAAACCAATAATGCCATTTTTAGAGTCCCCTTCTGGGGAATAACCACATTTTGGTCCTGATTCTCCTCGCATTCACCTGGGTGTAAACCAGGACTAACTCCATTATAGCCAGTGGACAAATTGTGGTGTAAAATGAGTGCGAGAGGAAAACCAGCCCACTCATCTATATTCTCTTTAATGTCTCTTTGTTCTTGAAGGGGCAAAGATGCTCCTGTACTTCAAAACCCTCTCTTAAAAATATTGGGCTACAACCTATTCTCTGGGAAGGCTTGCCTCGGACCAGATCCTCGTACGTCAGCATAGCTCAGCTGAATCAGTGGACCTCTAGCCTTATGTGCATGCCTGCAACTGCTGTGGATGCGTTTTTGAGCTATCAGATTACGCATCTGCCATTAGAATCTGGTTCTTTGCCTAAATTAGTCTTTTATGATCTCCGGCCATTGCACGGCTATTGGTGAAGCTCCAGTGGGAGAGAGGCAGAAAGTCCGGCTTTTCTATGGTTTGTTTCCCGTCCAGTGTTGAGACAAAACGCCATTCTGAGGAGCTCGCCGCTCCGCCCGCACCGGCGTGGTCTCACATGAACAGTGCGTATGAAGTCACACCGTCAGGGGTGGGATCATGCAGGCAGGGGTGGGGCCACACAGTTCCCAGAAGCAAAGGCGGATTAGGGGTTTGTGGGGCCCTGGGCCAGAGCAAGTGGGGGCCCCTCCCTACCCCTTCCGCCTGCAGTCCTCCCCCCTCCCCTGGCACTCTTGCCGAGAAACTGGGTTGGGGGGTTGGGGCTTCCCCCCCTCCCCGGCAGGAGCGCCGGGCAGGCGGACTGGGTCGAGGCACGAGGGTGCCCATTCTTCGAATTGGCTGGGGCCCCATTGGCCCAGTGGCTAATCCGCCAATGCCCAGAAGTACTGGATGTACTGGATTGTCTGCTATTCTGGGGATGCTGCTGGCCTTTTAAGTACCGTGTTATCTAGCCGGGCTCAGTGCAGTTTTCCAGTACAGTTTCCATGACCACTGTGAAGAGGGAGGCCCCACCAATGACCCATCACCCCCTCTGGTTGCAAAACCTGTCTCTGCCACTGGTGTCTCATGTCCTGGTAGGACGGGGGGGCAAACTTTTTGGCCTGAGGGCCACATCAGGTTTCCAAAACTGTATGGAGGGCCGGTTAGGGGAGGCTGTGCCTCCCCAAACAGCCAGGTGTGGCCCAGTCCCCGCCTTCTATCCAACACCCCTCCCCCCCACTTCTCACCCCCTGACGGCCCCCCCGGGACTCCTACCCCATCCACCACCCCCTGCTCCCTGTCCCCTGACCAACCCCCGGACCCTCCACCTCTGACTGCCCCCTGCTGCCCCATCCAACCCCCCCCCATTCCTGACTTGCCCCCCAGGACCTCTGCCCCATCCAACCACCCCTTCTCCTTGTCCCCGGAACCCCTGCCCCTGACTGCCCCCCGCCACCGCATCCAACCCCCCCTCTCCTTCCTGACTCCCCCCCCCAGGACCCCTGCTCCATCCAACCCCTCTGTTCCCTGCCCTCTGACTGCCCCGCCCCCATCCACACCCCCGCCCCTTGACCGCCACCCCTAACTCCCCTGCCCTCTCTCCAACCCCCAACTCCCTGCCCCCTCACTGCGCTGCCTGGAGCACCGGTGGCTGGTGGCGCTACAGCCGTGCTGCCCAGAGCGCCGGGTCAGGCCGCGGCTCTGCAATTGCGCTGCCCAGCCACCCAGAGCATGGCACCGGCCGCACGGGGCGCTGAGACTGTGGGGGGAGGGGCTGGGGGCGAACCTCCCGGGCCTGGAGCTCAGGGGCCGGGCAGGAGGGTCCCGCAGGCCGGATGTGGCCTGCTGGCTGTAGTTTGCCCACCTCTGTGGTAGGAACTAGCAGAGACTTAGGGCAGGTCTACACATAAGACACTGCACTGGTGCAGCTGCACCACGGTAACACTTAACGGAGGATGCCCCTGTGTTGACAGGAGAGCGTCTCCCGTCTGTGTAGTTAATCCACTTCCCCAAGAGGTGGTAGCTATGTAGATGGGAGAAGTTCTCCCGTTGACGTAGTGCTGTCTACACAGGGGGGGTTAGATCGGTACAATTGCATTGCTCCGGGGGCGGGGGGGTGGATTTCTCTGAGCAATGTAGTCATACCAATATAGGTCTGTAGTATAGTCCTGGCCTTACACTCAACAAGATAAGAGGCAGGGCCCATCCCAGAATCATTAATAATGATCCTTCAGGACAGCTGTCAGAGCAGGGCACATTCAGAGGTGCTTGTGGTTTTCTTCACCCCTCTGCATTTTTCAAATGTTGGAAAAAGTTAGGAAAACTCGGCCCTACCCCGACCCTCATTATTTCTTATTTTTGCTGCAGCTCCTGGATTCTGGCTGGACAGAAAGTGCCCCATTATTAGTATTCTTTCCCCCCATCCAGCACCATAAAGGTGCACAGGTCTGTACCCAATGAAGAAGAGATGGAAATTAGACTGCCCCAAAGCACTCGTAAAGCTAATTAAATATACCGCAAGGAGGGCTTTTTTTTTCCAAGGCATTTTCAATCTAACTGGATTTGTTAGTCTCTAAGGTGCCACAAGTCCTCCTTTTCTTTTTGCGGATACAGGCTAACACGGCTGCTACTCTGAAACTTGAGAAAATGTCAGAAATCCCATGAAAAAGAACTCTTTCTCACGTGCTTTCCAGCCTAGTTGTCAGGCTCCGGGTTCTAGGCAGTCAGGCCGGGTGATGGGAGTCGTGGTCAAAGCCAGTCAAAGAGCTGAGACTGGGCCAAGGGCAGCAATGAAACCGGGGTCCAGGGACTGGCCGTGGGTCAGAACAGGGGTCTGAGGTCCATAGACAAGCCAAATCAGGGTCATAATCAGAGTCTGGATGCAAGTCAAAGGTGGCTTGGAGTCAGTCCAAGGACCTGGGGGTCAAGAGGCTGGTGCAAGGCTGGAGCAGGGTCAGAATAAGGCCCGGACAAGGCTGGAACAGGAGCAGAGATAGGGTTGAGGGCCGACGAGAAGTCTAGGGCATCTGTGATGCTACGAGGTGGCAGGCGAGCGCCTAGCTGAGCAGGGCTGTTGCACAACCTAACTTGCAGCTCTGGTGGTGAGGGTGAAGTATCTGTGCCCTGGGGTCATCTGACCTGGGCCCTGTCCAGGGAAAGGCCACTGCAGCACGCCTGGTTGGTGAGTCAGTGCATGCTCTGCTGGAGCTGTTATTCGCTATTCATGGTCACCCATGCGAATAGGTTTCCATTGGCCGGATTCTTTGGGAAACAGCTGTACTTTGCTCACATGCACGTATTCACGTGCGGGCAAAGGGATTCACGTGTGATCAAGGATATGTGCTGTTCACTACTTGCTGTTCATCGTTTGTTATTTCTTATTCTCCCATTTAAAAAGTTTCAGTCATCCGATCAGGGTGCAGAAAAAAAACAAACCACATGTTAAGTACCCAGTCACACTGAGCAAACAATGGACAGCCCGCAAACAAACCAGAGGGTGAAAATTGTTCATCCAAACTATCTGGTGAGTACTTAAGGAGACTGCATTCACAGCGATCGGGACTCCTTCATGAATTATTTGTGAGCTGGAAAAGGACTAAGTCATCTCATAACTGATGGAAAGCAGGAAGAAGCTATCTCTATAGGCAGGTTATTCGACTGTATTAGAACATAAGAACAGCCATACTGGGTCAGACCAGTGTCCTGTCTTCCGACAGTGACCAGTGCCAGGTGCCCCAGAGGGAATGAACAGAACAGGTAATCATCAAGTGATCCATCCCCTGTCATCCATTCCCAGCTTCTGGGAAACAGAAGCTAGGGACACTTGAGAGCATTGTATTGTATTCTGCTCTATTCTTGGGTTCTTATACCACTTATTACTACAGCGTCTGAGGGCCTTCTAGCAGTGCATTAAATGAAAGTATTCCAAACCTGTCAGTGGCGACGGGTTTCTTACACCTTCCTCTAGTAGTATCTAGTAGTAGCTGTTTTGGAGACAGAACATTGGACTAGATGGACCATGGGTCTGACCCAGTATTACAACCTCATAATTCATTCATAATTCTGGCAGAATAGATACCGTGTACAAGTTTATTCAGTGGCAGCTACTTGCTAATGGAAACAGAAGAAAGGAGCAAAACCAAAGCTCCAGGTCAAAGTGATGCCAACCCATTTGAAAATGCAGCTGTTGCTTTATAGCATTTAGTGGAGTTCATAGTAGGGAAACACAAGCCCAGATGTGCTTTCGTAAACATGCAAAGGATGTTGTTTACTCCAGTTCTGAAGAACACCACTCAGACAAACAGGCTGTATCTGAAAAGCTCATTCTCGTCAATACAAGGCAGGAGCCTAGTAAAATGTCATGTATTCCAAACAAAAAGTTTTTTTTTTCATGGTTCATAGTGTCCATTATTAAAGTGACCTAGGAGCCTGGGAAATGGCAAGACATTTACAATAGATCTTCTGTGGTGTCATAAACAGAAACAGAAGATCTACCCTAAATGTCTTGCCATTTCCCAGGCTACTAGGTCACTCCAATACCAGACACTATGAACCAGAAAGAAGATCTTTTGTTTAGAGTACATGACATTTTACTAGGCTCCTGATTTATACTCCCCATCAGTGTCTGGGCTGGGGAAGCCAATGATCCAACCAGCAGACCAAATTCAGTGATGAATCCTGGTCTCATGCCATCTGGGGCATATGTTGTGCATATGCTAAGAAGAATGCAAAGGTTTTTTTTCAGCTCACAGCCGTTCATCGGGTCAGCAATACAGGGCAGGGAAAGCACTTTGCCCTATTGCTCTGTTCTCTACCGCACTGACTCCCTGCAGAATCCCAGATCCAGTCAAAGGTTTCATCCCTCATGTGGGACTGACTCTCTTTATCTGAGGGATCTGCTCACTTTGCATGATCATGGTCTCGCAAAACAGCCATGTTCCGCTGGAACAACGGAACCGTTAGCTTCATGGCTGAGTCTAGCAAGTGCAGGATACTGAGTTTTCTCAATGACGGGCCCTCGAATCTGAGGCTCCTAGATGAGGTCAAGTGACTACAAACCTTGCAGCAAAATACAAAGTGCACTTCTTCGGCCAAGCCTTTCCCCAGTCATTAAAAAAATATCCAGTCCGTGTTGGGAGGGAAGAGAAAGACAAACATAGAAATCTCTCAATATTTACACACCATAATTATGGGAGGTGCCCAAATCCCATGGGGATGGGCTCCATTTATTGTATTTGTGTGGTGAGGAGGAATTTGTGTAATCCCTCACAGTCAGCAGTAGCAATGAACACTTTTGTTTTGATTCGTTTGGCCATCCCCTTCACACTCAGGTGAGAACACATGCCAGTGTCACATCCTGGGCAGTCATTTTTGTGACCCAGTCAGACTTAAGAGATAGGTCAGGGAGGGATTCCAATGTCAAAACTTCAGGTGGAGGAGGATCGGCACAATCTAGCATCTATAGTGGCATTTGGCTCAGTGCGCTGATGATCAACTTTCCCGGCTTGTAGACAAGCGTGTAGTTGTAAGCACTTAGCATGACACTCCAGCATTGCATTCATGGTGATATGACTTGAAGCATTGGCTTGTTATTGGAGAGAATTCCTAGAAGTGGCTTGTGGTCAGTACAAATCTCATAGAATCATAGAATCACAGAATATCAGGGTTGGAAGGGACCCCAGAAGGTCATCTAGTCCAACCCCCTGCTCGAAGCAGGACCAATTCCCAGTTAAATCATCCCAGCCAGGGCTTTGTCAAGCCTGACCTTAAAAACCTCTAAGGAAGGAGATTCCACCACCTCCCTAGGTAACGCATTCCAGTGTTTCACCACCCTCTTAGTGAAAAAGTTTTTCCTAATATCCAATCTAAACCTCCCCCATTGCAACTTGAGACCATTACTCCTCGTTCTGTCATCTGCTACCATTGAGAACAGTCTAGAGCCATCCTCTTTGGAACCCCCTTTCAGGTAGTTGAAAGCAGCTATCAAATCCCCCCTCATTCTTCTCTTCATGTACAATGCATGACCATGGATGTAATTGTGGAACTTCTTGAAGGCAGCAATGATGGCGAGCACTTTCCTTATCAATTTGTGCATAGCTTCTTGTGGTGGATGTTAAGGTTCTTGAAAAGTAGGCGACAGGTGCCTCAGTTCCATCTGGCAAGGGAATGACTAAGAATGGCTCTGCCCACAGGTAATGATCAACAGCCTCTGTTTGTCATAATGCATGAGGACAGAGTCAGGTGTTAGTAACTTCCTGATATTCTTGAAGGCTTCTGCCTGCTGGCAAGTCCATTTCCATGGAACTGCCTTGTCAAGAAGGCGATGAAGAGGTTCAGCGACTGTTGCCTCTTTTTGAAGAAAACTGTGATATAAGTTGAGCAGCCCCCAAAATGCTTGAAGTTCCTGTTTAGATTTCATCTCAGGGGCATCATAGATTGCCTGTACTTTGTTTCTGGGCAGATGGATACCAGATGCATCGATGCAATAGCCCAAGAAGGTGACATTTGTAGCTCCAATTTCACATTTTTCCTTCTTGACGTGAATGCTTGACTTCTCAAATCTGTGCAAGACTTCTCAAAGTCACTCGGCAAGTTCATCCTCAGTCGATCCCATAATCAGGATGTCATCAAAATATGGTACAGTGCCTGGAATTCTGGAAAGTAGAGTTTTGATGAAGCATTGGAAAATTCCTGGTGCAATGGAAATTCCAAACCGGAGATGCTTGACTCAAAATGCTCCTAGAAGAGTGATAAATGTCTTCACATCTGCAGTGTCTTTGTCAACAATCAATTGTTGATATGCTTGCCAAGGTCAAGTTTTGTGAAGACTTTTATTTCAGCAAGAACAGTGAGCAGTTGGTTAACAGCAAGTTGACATTTTGTCCATTGTCGTCTCAAAGGCTGCATGCCGGACTTGACAACTTGGTAGGACAACGTGAAGAAAAAAGAAACGGAATGTGTCTTCACTGACAATTGATATTCTAGAACAGAGTCAACTTCCATTTCACAATCATGGCCATTGATGAACACTGTGACAAATATTTCAGAACCTTGAGATTCCTTGTTGCAGACTCTATGAATGTGATAACGCTTCTTGACATTATTGTCGAAGGAGGCATAGGATTTGTTTGATGCTTGAGGATAAGAATACTTGTCATGGTTCTTTTGCCTCACACTGCTGACCTTTGATCGGGAGACTCGCTTGATGTGACCTTTCTGTTTTGCGGAAATGGCACTCGGTGTCTTTGAATGTTCAAGCAGAGCTTTGATGCTATTCTGCGTAACTTAAGCAGATGTTCAGAGGACTAATCTTGCCTCAGTGTGATTGAGTTCCCATTGTTCCGCTGAGGACAATCATCCTTCTTTTGTGACAGATGGCGTTGACATTGGTTACCGTGACATGAATTTTCTTAGGGTACAATGCTGCCATTTTGGCAGCCAAGGCCTTTTCCTGAGTGATGGCGAATGTCAAATTCAGCTCAGCAAGGAAAGGGCATTGAAACGCTTCATCCTGAACTCCACTGGGTTCTTGCAGCATGTCGTTGAGACAATGACCAAAGTGACAATGTTCTGCGATGCAACACAGTGCGACAGCATAGGCGGTGATGCCCTTTTCAGTTTCATAAACAAAATCAATGAGCTGACATCTCCAAACAATGACAGATGGCGTAGGCAAGAAATGCAGGGAGAGATGGACCTCTTGTGAGGGTCCCCGAGGAAGGAGCAGTACCTCTGTGGAAGACTTCTGTTGTGTTTTGTCATGTCCCTGTATCACATATGGCCTGACTACAGAGCTTGCTTATATGCCGCACATGTGCTCACCCCGAGATACTTCAGCACTCAGCCAGGTATGGCTGAGGTTTGTTTAAATAAGGTATTTTACTTGCAGTGCCACCTACTGTCTGAACTGTATAATACACGTTACCATTCTATTATGTTTCCTTTTGCGAACTTTGTTATTTTAATTAAAAACAAAAACAAAAAAACTCAGACCCCAAGGAAGGCTGCTGAGCAAGACTGTGTGGAGTATTGTTTAAGGAGCCCTGAAGAAGGGGAAAACAGGGGCAGGGCACTGCAGAAGCACCCCGGGCCACCAAGGGGTGCTTGGATGGTGGTCACGGGTCTACATAGGGGCATTTGCTGTTGGGCATAGAATGCAAGTCAGACCACACCCACGCTTCTAGTGAAACAATTTACATTTATTTAAACAAAACCTGAGCGTATCCTTCCAAAGGTGTGCACCAGCGCATCTGGCTCATTTTACATCAACACTGCTGGTGATTAGTGCTCATGCCATCAGAGGCATATCGTTTACAAAGCGTGATGCACTTTAGTCATGGTGTGCAAGCCTGACATTGCATCAAACTCCCTGGATGTTACAAATTAATAATCTGAGAACACTTGTCTGATACTACTGCTTTATTTGCAATGGATCTTGCGCAACTGTGGGTATCAGAGGCATGGAATTTCACTTGCAGGGAAATACACTGCAAGGTTTTATGGAAGCCATTGGGAGCAGATGCCACATGGTTTATCATTTTAAAGGCTTTTGACATTTGTTGTTATTTCTAACTCAGAGCTTGTGTCCAGTGCGAGGCTGTAGTTCATAATGTACAACAGAGCGGAGGGAGCATGAAAAGGGAAATTGATCAATAGATGACATTCCATGTTGTTATGTGGTTTGAGCATTGACTTCCCCGCCAGGCTGACTCAGCAAGAGATATGCATCAGGGGTCACCACCCATATGGAAATGAAATGGCTCAAATCCATTTTGAAGGTTGTAAATTTCCTGGATTATACTAGTACTCATGGCCGTGTGGTCTAGTGGTTACAACACCAGGCCTGGTCACTCTAGAACAGAGTGTAGAGGAGTGTTGTCAAGTGGTTAGAGCACAGGCCTGGGTAACAGGAGCGCTGGGCTGTGCAGGCCAGGGGTTGTCAATAGGCAGACCGTGGGCCAAATCCGGACTGCCAGATGCTTTTGAACAGCCTGTGAAATCATTTTATTTACTCTCTGGAGTCTGGAACTTGACTACACCTTGACCAAGAAATTTGGACCTTGACAAAAAATAATTGATTACCCCTGGCATAGACTGAATGACCTTCTAATCCTGGTAGTTGGTTATTCCCGAGCAGGGTGGGGCTATGAGGGGAAAGCTTGCACTGTTGCTGCCCACACGGTACCTCTTCTTCGGATAAATAGGGACCTTTGTTATTCATGGGCGTGACTCCAGCACCTTTAACAAGAACTCAGTTCACTCAGAGAAAACATATTCCCCCGCTGCAGATTGCTGAGCCAGTGTTTTTGCTCCTCTCGTGTTGCAGCCAGTAAGCTGTTAAGAAGAGACAGGAGTGTCCCTGAGCCATAAATCAGATAGAGTGAGATCTCATGGAAACCGCCTTTTATTAAGGTCCCCAAATATGCACGTAATTTACAATTTAAAGGGACAGTTAGTGTGTGATAAATATCAAGTGCCTATAGCAAAATATTTATAGGGATGTAACAGAGACACTCACTTTTGTATAACAGGGTCGTTAAGCCACAATAAATGTTTTAATACCCAATTATTGTTTTATCTTCGCAAAAAATATCTCCCCCTAGCCTGAGTGAAATGATTAGCTGGGGATTTCATCCGGTTTTCAGGAAGCTGGTTAACAAGGGATTGTGGGGCGTAAGTAGAAGCATCAGATTCTTAGTTTTAAACCATAGTTGGTGAAATTCATCCCCTGTGCACCACTTAAGCTCTGTTTTGAGGGCTCAAATAGTGCCAAGGACCTATGCTGACTCACTGAGCACTGAGGAAATGTATCCCAGTGCATTCTCCCTTCCTCTTACAGAAATCCCACATCAATTCCAGTAGTTAAACCCTATCGTCCAATTTACAGGAATACTCAGCTTTTCCATGTCGCTTTTCATCTGTAGCTCTCAAAAGTCGTATTTCCCCCATTTTGCAGATAGGGAAACAGAAACATGCTCAGTTTCACTGAGCCGAGCCACCAATACAATCCAGCTTCCCCTAGTCGCTCATCCATGGGGCCATATATTGTTATAATTATTTGCATTGTGGTAGCACATGGGGCCCTGTGACAGGGTTGAGACTCACCACCGCGGCGCCTCCCGCTGATGACTCTGGGAATTAGCTCAGTCCATGTGGAGTGCCCTCCACCAGTGGTGTCCCGTCCGTCTCTTGCCCTCCGTTGGTGTCTGGACCGGCGTTGCTCCCCGCTCGGCGGTGTCCTCTTCAGGACACTTCTCGCCGGTTGTGCCCCTTAGTCCACACTCACCCCCTTTTGGGGGGTGGTTTAACAGCAGTCTCCTGGTTCGCCCCTGCTACAGTGGCCAACCACACCCCGAAGTCTAACCCCTTCCCTCAGGGGTCTGTTGCATTCCGTTGTGGCCACTTCCCACAACCAGGTGCAAGATAAGGGGGAAGGGGGGGGACCCAGGCACGCCCACTACTCTGGGTCCTGACCGAGGGACCCTCTAGCGACAGCCTCCCTGCCCTCCTTCTCTCCCCTCGTCTGTCCGCTCTCCCTGGGTCACTTCCCCTCTGACCCCTTTGCACCCTCTAGGCCCTTCTGGTCAGGACCCGCAGCCTGGCACGTGTCGAGGAGTCGAACACCAGACGGCACGGTTCGTTGTCTGACCGGAGAGAGACAGGCACCACCAGCAAGGTCCGAACTCAAAGCTCTTTATTGAAGAGTGCACACAACAATAGAGAGCAGCCCGTCTCCAAAGAGAACCAGCCAGCCTCTAAGTAAAACTCATAGGTTTTTATAGACAGTCCCATCGCGTCACAGATTTATTCATAAAGCAGCCCACCCCCCCATATTAGTTAAAATCCTCTTTCTCTATATGCATGCACATCTACCCCCCTTATTGTAGATAACTTTTAGCAAATCGTAATGCTTCACTAACTTTCTTATCGGTATGGGTGTCAACCAGGAGACAAGGAGTTAAAACAGACATAACACAAGAGCAGGGAGTGGAAAACAGCGCCTCTGTATCTCAAGGACTGTTCCCAGCACATCTGGTACAAAAATGCAGGAATGCAGGCCTCCCTTTTTTTTCCTCACTCTCTGTAACAAACAAATATTCCTTCATTCTACTTTCAGAGACTTTCCCAGCAGCCTCTCTTAGCCTGACTTTGGTTTGGTTGGCATAACTGTCTCCTATTTAGCTTTTCTCACCTAACACAGGTAACAGGCTGGAGCTCTCCTATGCTCCCCTGAGTCTGCTCAGCACTGTGCTGTCCTAGGCGCTGGTCTCCTTGCTCAGTAGATCGACCTTCCCTGCTGGAGGTCTGGGAGAGACTGACTGCTCCTCCATGGGCAGCCTTTATATAGGGCTGAGCCCAGCCCTGATTGGCCACCTCTTACCCAACCCTGATTGGCTCTCTAACAGGCCCTCTCTGATTGGCTGCCACTTTGTGCAGCCCCTCTGGCCTGTCTTTGCCCACTCTCACAGGGGGGTGGGGCACTTGCCCCACCACAGGCCCCCAGTCATGGACCAGGATCCCATTGTGCTAGGTGCTGTACAAACACAGAACAAAAAGACAGTCCCTGCCCATAAGAGCTTACAGGCCAAGCCATATATAGATTTAGGGTTGTCTACACAGCATGACAAAGCATGCCGGAGGGGTGTAATTTGTAAAGCACAGTAACGTGCTGCGCTGTAATTGCCCCTTGCAGACCCTGCTGATGCGCTCTAATGGTACCTAGTTTGCATTAACGTAGTCCTGTTTGAACCGCGCCTACATTAACATGAACTAGGTACCTTTTAGAGCACACCAGCAGGGTCTGCACCGGGCCATAAGAGAGCAGCATATTAGTGTGCTTTACAAATCACACCCCTCTAGTGTGCTTTGCCTGCACCATATAGACAAGCCCATAGATATAGATGGAGTCAGGGTGACCACTTAGTGAGCATCCCCACATGGCCCGGGGTCACTTTGCAGGCACCCTGCTGCTGTCAGCTCCCTCTTGTGGGCCCTTTCAAACAGTCTCTCTTGTGTTTAACACCACCCCTGCCCAGGGCTGGTTTACCAGTAGGTAAGGACTCTGAGGACTGTTTGGATCTTAATAACAAATGGTTCAAACAATCCTTAGAGAGTCCCCAAAATAAAATCCCTACCCATGACATTCCTGCTCAACCTCAGTTCCTCTGCCACACACAGAGCTCTTCCTTTCCCCCCATCCGCTTCACCCAAAGGCATCTCTTCCAGCCCTTTCCGGCTGGAATTCTAGCCCTGGCTTTCTTCTCCTGCAGTGTCTTCTTTGGTTTTGTGGAATAGCAGACTTGCTTCCTGAGGCTATTCCTGCCATGCCCTGTACTTTGCATTTTCCCAATGACTTAGGCCATGTCTACACTACAAAATTATGTCAACCTCACTTATGTCACCATACAGCCACCGCAGTTATTAAATTGCTTGTGTGTGCACACACCTGGCCCCTTATGTCACCAGGAGCGATTGTATGGTCAGCGTGGGACTGCTCCTGGAAGCCAATAACCGTTGACATAAGCAACGCAGTGTCTACGCTGACACTGCATCGACCTAATTACGTCGGCTGTGATTCTATGCCGCTCAGGGAGGCGGTGTTACTGAATTGGCATAGAGAGGTAGTTATGCTGGGGAGAGCCAAATTTCAGTGAAGACACATCTACCGGTAGATCAATACAAGGCAGCTTAGGTTGACCTAACCCTGTAGTGTAGACCAGGCCTTAGAGTCTTGCACCTTTCCCAGCAGCTTTCAAAAAATTGCAGAAGAGCTTGTTTTTACTGGGCTCCATTTTCCTTGTATTCTTGATACATGGTCCAAGAAAAAAATTGTTACTTTAAGGCCCCTGAGTTTTCTAAATAGACATCTCCTTTCAATGGTATGGCCGTTACAATCCCAAAGGATCGGATCTCGCTCCCGGTACTGCAGTCTATATACTGCTCTCCCCCAGAGAGCTCCTCCCAATTGGCTGGAAGAGAGGGAGGCCCTGCCCCACCCTATGCTACAATGTTTCTGATCTTGGGCCCTTAAAGGGACAGTGTCCTGGGGGGAGGGTCCCTAGGACACAGCAACAGATGTCAGTCAGCGCTTCCTTGTGGGACCCCCCTCCCCAGGGCTGGGAGCCAGGGCGGGGTCTAGCAGCTGTGGCATGCAGGGGAATGGACCAATCAGCTGCAGATGCAGGGGAGGGACCAATCGAGAAGCAGACCAATCGGATCTCTTTCTGACCTGCAGCTTGTCTGCTCTGCAAAAACCGGGGTCATTGCCTGTTATTTGAAAAATCTGCCCGGACAGAGAAAGGAGGCTCAAAAAAGAGGCTCTGTCTGGGTAAACCGGGACGTATGGTAACCCTACACATAACCACTCCTTTTATGATATTAAGTGTAGTTATGCTGTGTGTGTGGACAGCAACAAAGCTAGAATCCTGATGTATTTTGCACTATGAGAGATAATTATAGCAACATTGCCCTATCTAGGGGAGTGTTAGTTAATACTGGGTTTCCAGAAGATGCTTTGACCTGTTTGGGGTGGCTGGAATGCCTTTGTAATACATGTACAATCTAGACAAACCAGAGAAGCCATTCCCTTAGATTCAGCATTTGAGGCAATCACCTCATGACAATGATTATTTCCGGCAATGTAGTTGGCCGTCCTACTCTATGAGACTGTGAGTACAGTTTGTGAGAGTTGATACCTCACTACACAAGCTCTGCAGAGGCACTCCGGCTTTCTGAGTACCATTAGAGCTGCCTGTTTCAAAGTGTGCTTATCTTGTTGACACAGTTGTTTTCAAGCTAACTCACAGGAGGGGAACGTGGTGGAAGCCTGGCATGTGAAATGTGCTAATCCAAGAATCCTTCTGGGAAATGCTTATAAATCAATCTACATGCCCTCAGGGTAGATTTCATTTTAAATTTAACAGGAGTACTTGTGGCACCTTAGAGACTAACAAATTTATTAGAGCATAAGCTTTCGTGGGCTACAGCCCACTTCATCGGATGCATAGAATGGAACATATAGTAAGAAGATATATATATATATATATACATACAGAGAAGGTGGAAGTTGCCATACAAACTGTAAGAGGCTAATTAATTAAGATGAGCTATTATCAGCAGGAGAAAAAAACTTTTGTAGTGATAATCAAGGTGGCCCATTTAGACAGTTGACAAGAAGGTGTGAGAACACTTAACATAGGGAAATAGATTAAATATGTGTAATGACCCAGCCACTCCCAGGCTCTATGCATCTGATGAAGTGGGCTGTAGCCCACGAAAGCTTATGCTCTAATAAATTGGTTTGTCTCTAAGGTGCCACAAGTCCTCCTGTTCTTTTTGCGGATACAGACTAACGCGGCTGCTACTCTGAAACCATTTAATTTAATGGAGCTGCGGATGTACTCTGTAACGTATGTAAGCAAAATAAAATAAATACTATTGCCAAAACCTCAGATGAGGTTTGGAGATGATTAGAGCTGGGTAGGAGAGTTAGACCCAGACCCTCAAAGATATTTAGGCTCTTAACTCCAATTGATTTGAATGGAAGATAAGAACCAAAATACTTTTGAGGATCTGGGCCTTAGCTGTTATTATTAATGGAACATATCTGGCTAAACTCTCTGGGCTGTTGTGAAAATCTTAGTGATTATGCATCACACAGTTGGCTATGGGCCTGATTCTCCTCTTATGAACACTAGTTTTACAACACCAACTCCATTGGCTTCAATGTCGTTACCCCGATTTACAGCCGTGTAAATGAGAGTAGACTCAAGCTCAATGGGTTTGCTACAGGGTGAAATTCACTCCATGCCAGCACAAAGATGATGTACCACTTCAGGCCCACTTCAGATGTAGCTTAGGATTTTCAAAACCACCTGTGTGACATAGTGAACTGTTGCAAGGGGGGGAGAAATAAATAGAACCTCCCCCCAAACAGCTGATTCCAATTAACCAATCCTCTTAGAGGCTGCTGGGAGTGGGCGGTGGCTAGGCCTATATTAGCCAGACTCAGCCCATTCCAAGGGCACGAGGAGGTGGGACAATGCTGGAGAAGGCGGAAGCGCTGCTAAGGGAAGGTGCTAGAGATGCAGTAGACATTCTGGGGAAAAGTTATTGAGTTCGGGACATCCACCGGGCCCATTTTCCTCAGGACACTCTGGACTTGCCTGAGAGGCTATAGAACTTAGAGGGGAATAAGACTAAAGCCTTCAAGTGTAGGGGATGAACTGAATATGAAGAGACCCTTTAATAAGTACTCCTTGAGTCTCTCTGGCTCCCTTTTTTTTCTTCTCCCCTCTTATTTTTTGTCGGGCTCAGGTCATCCTGGCCCACCAGGTCATAGCTTAGTGACAGCCTAACAGACTTCCAGTGGGACTTGCTCTCTGAAGTCAATTATGGGCTTTTGAAAAGCCCACCCAGAGGCTTAAGCAAAAACAATATAAGGCACTCTTAAACTGATTTAGGATCATCCTCACAAGAGGGTTGCCCTGATTAAACCAGTTTCTAAACTGACTTAGGCCTGGTCTACGCTACAGTGTTAGGTCAGCATATGCCACATTAGGCCGAATTTATAATGTGCATGTCTACACTACCGAGCCCTTTCCCCCGACCTAAAGGGCTTCTAAAATCGATGCCCATACTCCACCTCTGTGAGAGGTGTAGTGCTAGAGTCGACCTTCCCAGGTTGAATTAGGGGTAGTGTAGACACAACGCTGTGTAATTCGACGGGATTGGCCTCCGGGAGGTGCCCCAGAGTGCTCCAATGTGACTGCTCTGGACAGCACTTTCAACTCCACTGCACTTCAGCCAGGTACACAGGAAAAGCCCCGGGAACTTTTGAATTTCATTTCCTGTTTGATCAGCTTGGAGAGCTCACCAGCACAGCTGACCATGTCTGCCCAGGGCCGCAAAGCCGCTCCAGCATGCAGGAGTCACTGGGTCTGGTCACTGGGTGGGGAGAAGAGTCTGTGCCGGCAGAGCTCCGAAGCAGCAGAAGAAATGCTGACATCGATGCCAAAATCGCACAGGGCACAGGGGACAAAGGCTACACCAGAGACACGCAGCAGAGCCGCATGAAAATAACGGAGCTCAAGCAAGCGTGCCAGAAGACAAGGGAGGCGAATAGTCGCTCTGGTTCTGAGCCACAGACATGCCGCTTCTATGAGCAGCTGCATGCGATTCTAGGCGGGGACCCAACCAGTATCCCCAACACTCTCCTTAGATACCTCCCAAGGGCCCAGGAGGCCTCGGGCAACAAGGAGGAGGACATTGTTGATGAGGAAGAGGAGGAGGAGGAGAATGCGCAGCAGGGAAGCGGAGGATCCATTCTCCCTGACAGCCAGGACCTTTTCCTAACTCTGGAGCCAATCCCCTCCCAGGGCCTATTGCTGCGGGACCGTGATGGTGGGGAAGGCATCTCTGGTGAGTGCACACTTGTAATCACACTACGGGGTTAAATGTGATTGTGTTTAATGCTTAATCTGTGTTAAACAATTGGGATACAGTGGCGGCCAGTCCAGCTACGCAAAGGGTGCTCCCCGGAAAAGCCTGGTTATGTGCCAAGAGTTTCCCCACCAGAAAATTTCCCCGGGTGTGCCCTGACAACTCCTCCCCTTTCTTGTGTGCTTACCATGCCTGCCTGCAAACCGAAATCTGCTGCCCAGCGCTCTGCCGTGTGTTGTACCTTAATGGTAGGCGCATCTTTTAAAAGACAAAATGTGACCGTGTACCTCAGGGAATGTATTTACTGTTGGGAAGTGTTTCATTCATTGCAAGAATGTATGTTCTGTAAGGCTAGCCTTGCGGGGTTCTTTTCTTTGCAGCTGCAACCTTATCTATGGGAGCTTCCTCCACACCAGCGCAAAGACTGTCCCAGATTAGAGAGCACACGTTCTGTGATTTGACACGTGCCTCCGAAACTGACAGGGCCCAGCTGAATGCAGGGAGGCTTACACTGTCGGAGAGCACGCGCCCGGACCAAAAGGGCAGGAAAGCATGCAGGGAACAAGAGCGTAACACACAAGAGGAGATGTTGCGGCTTATGGGGGAGCAAACAGACATGTTGAGGCATCTGGTTGAGGTGCAGGAAAGGCAGCTAGACCCTAGATCCCGCTGCATCCAGTGATGAACCAGCTGCCCCCCTCCCCAAGTTCCATATCCTTCTCTCCCAGACATCCTAGAATGCAGGGGGGTGAGGGTGGGGGTGTGAGTCGGGGAGGGGGAAGCTCCATTATCCCTTGAACTCAACTCCGTGAGTCGATGTTAGCCTGGGAGTGAGGATGCATGCTGCCCCCGGAATGTGCATAGTAGGGACATGCAGCATTGACTTTGTTAAATCAGAGGCTAAATGATAAATTCAACCTAATTTCATACTGTAGACATACCCTTAGTTAAATCTGCCTTAGAAAAAGGTGTGCAATGTCCTAAACTTCTGGGCTGAGGTCTGGCTCTAAAAGCACTGAGTCCCCAGTCATGCAGAGATGATCAATGGCATTTTAGCCAGAGACATCACCTCAGATTCCAGAGGCAACAAAGATGTTGTTATTTGTACTTCTGGGTTCCCAACAGGGTTGGAACCAAAATGCTACAGGCAAGGAAGTCTGTTCTTGCAAGATATTGTACCCAATCAGAATCAGGAAGAGCTGGAAATTCTTATGAGATTTCCAATTAGTTCTGATAAACCTTAGATAAACAACTAAAATGTGTGGGAAGGGGGAGCTGAATCATCATTGTCTTGCGCACTGTATAGTCATTTTGGCCCGACTACAAGAGATTTGGGTGCTTAACTCGGTTAGATGGATGGTGCCTAGGACACATCACTCTCACCAGCATCTCCTGTTGCATAGCTTAGGTGTCTCCCTGCCTAGTGTGCTGGCTTTTGTGGATTGCACTTAAAGGTGCTGATCTCTCCCAGTGCCTTGTCCAAGGAGCCTGTCAGGTTTTGTGGATCCCATTTCGGTGTTGCAAGGCTGAGCCTTGCAACACTTAAGTCCCTTTGTGGATCTAGGCCATCAACCTGTGTGAAATGAGTGGAGCAGCCTAGCAGGTCAGAATGTTAACCAATTAGTCTGCACTAACAATGGTGACTACCCAAGTTGCAAGAGAGTGGAGAATTGGGCCTTGGGTGCTTATCTGAACCCAAATGCTTTGAGGACCACCCATTCCCCAAAGAGCCCGGCTGCCACAACGGGCGAGGCTGAGTTGAAGTAAATGGGCTGCTGTGATCTTCTTTAGGCAATCAGGCCAAGCGGCTAGTGCAAGGGGAGGAAACGAGGCTTAATTGAAATATAAAGGTCTGTGTGTCCCCAGGGTATAGAAGAAAATTTAGCAGCTATTATGTTGCTGAATAAAGTCAGGGGAAGGCAGCATATAAATCAAGAATGACAAAAGGCCAGGTTCTGAGCCCTGGGGGTCCTGTCAAAATTGATTGTGGATTGATAAATGGCATGATGCCCTTGGGAGGGGTGGGGGGAAGCAGGCAACTGTCCTGGTTTTTGAATACCAAGTTGCTGCCAGTGACCTGCAACAAATAAGAGCAGGGATGGTGCAGTGAAAACGTAGGTGGTGTGAGTAAGGTGACCATATTTCCTAAATAAACACGCGATAGCTGGGGCTCGCCTGAGCCTGCAGGGCTCGCCAGAGCTACACCCCCTGTGCCCGTGGCTGGGCCTGAGCACCTGAGCCTCTTGCCGCCCGTGGTTGGGGCTGATTCCTCCCCCCCCCCCCAGCTGCTGGGGCTGACCCCCTCCCCCAACCTCCACACCACCTGGGGTTGAGCCCCAGGCCATCTGGGGCTGTCCCTGAACCCGGCTGCCCGGTACCTCACATTGTCACCCGCCCCCAATGTTCCTCCCCACCCCTCCCAAGGGGGTGCATCTGACTTGTTTAATAAACTGGGCATTTGTTTGTTTGCTCTTGTCAACTGATCCCTTTTTTTGTGTTTCAAAAAAAAAAGTCGGGATGGCTGGGACAGAGCTTAAAAACGGGACGTAAGGTCACCCTAGGCCTGAGGGATATTCGTGAAGAGCCTGCACTTGCTCGGTGTTTCTATCCAGTCCGAGTCTCTTCTCACTCACAGGGCTCAAACAGAGATTCTGGCTACTTTGTGCTGCCTTAGGGCTGGGGCAACAGGGCCACCAGTTCTTACCTGGTCCTTGTTAAGGCAGAATTCACACAGAGGTTAGTGGGACAGATCTGATATCATGCAGTTCTCCTGAAGGAGTCCACAGCTCGGTGCTACGGGAGTAATAGCTACTGAGGTGTACTGAAATGAAATCCAGCAGAGAACTTTTAGCAGAAGTTCAGATAATATTTCTATGTGGCGAGATCTCTTAGGCTTTGGAACAGTCTGTGTACTGGAAGGGGGAGAAATCCCATCACTGAAGTCATTTCAAAATGAGCTGGCCAAAGCACCCAAGAATATACTGTGGGGTGCAATCCTGCATGGGCCAGGGTAGGGGATGGACTAAGTGATTTAATGGTCTGACCATTTAAAGGCCATCTAATTCTGTACTATCTCCCCTGTAATGAATCCCAAAGCTGCCTCTCTACTCCTGCCCGTGCCAGTCTGACATCTTCACTGGGATGTCCTGCCTCCATCTCAAAGTTAATCTCTACAAAATCACCTTCTAGGGGCAGAAATAAAGGAGAGCTAAAGGTCTGCAGAACCGGCTTCATTGGCCACCTGAGGATTCCCCTAGTGTGCTGGGGGCATGGTCAGAGGAAGTGGACATGGTTGGAGTATTGTTGCATGCCAGTGATCCCCAGTGGAACAGGGCTCTTGAGGGCCTTCACCAGCTGGCACAGGTTAGAGCAAATTTAAGGCTGCTCTATGTTATACCCTGGCCCATCCGCCAATACACAGATGGCATAAAGCCACTTTTCCCTCCCCACTCAGGTCTTGCACAGCTCACTGGGTTTGTAGATTGGGCCCCTTATCTTTCCTCCTACCTCCCTGTTTTACCCAGACTTTTTGGGAAGAAATTATGTGAGAAGGGCAGAACATGGGTGTGTCAGGGTACTTAGCGAGCATGCAATAGTGGCTAAGCCACTGGGCTGGGAATCAGGAGACCTCCATTCCATCCAGTGTCTCTGCCACTGACCTAGCCTAGGAGTCACTTCATCGGTTTCCATTATCACATTTTGTCTCTTCTATTTAGACAAATTCACCAGGAAGGGTTGTCTCTCAGTCCAGCTGTGCCCACACTGTGAGCGAGGGTGCGAGGCCCCGCTCTCACAGGCACGCTCCTGCTAGCTTTCATTGACCTAGCACAAGCATAAATAGTTGAGTAGCTGGGGTAGCCCAGGCAGCAGCGGCTCTGGTGCTGAGTACAACCCGCCCCGGAGACTGTTGGGGACATACCTGGCATGACTAAGCCATGCCATCAAGGCCACTGCTTGCGCTACCGTGGTTAAACTGCTCTTTATACTTGCGAGGATGCGTACACGAGCAGGGGACCCACAACTAGCACATACTACACGCAGAACCTCCGGGTGTCCAGTGGAGCTGCCCACATTGCTGTTTCAGGGTGTCTTCCCACAGCTTCAAAGAGCCAGCCCTGCACCCTGTCTCCTTTGAAAGGAAGAAGGGCTACAGTGTCCTTTTGTTCCGCCAGTTGGCATCCTCCAGCTAGCCAGCAGCCCTGAGCGTCTGACCGTCGGAGGTGCAGCATCACTTACGTGGGCATGTAGGAAACCAGTCTGACCCCATAGCCCAGGGGTTAGAGTGTTGGTCTTGTAAACCAAGAGTTGCAAGTTCCAGTCTTGCTAGGGCCTAGGTAACCAGTGGCAGTTTCTGGATGGGCCTGTTGTCCACACAGCACCAAGGTATTTGCTTTTATGTTTTGCTGGGGGGAGGGGGAGGAGTGTAATGCAGCACACCTGGCAGGCAGGCCGCCAGAGGGCTATGTTAAAGAGAAGCAGGAGCCTGAATTTTTGTACCAGTTGGCCAAAGGGAAGCAGCAGGCAGCACAGCCCTACCAGGGATGGGATTCAAATCCATATAGACTCTCGCCCACGGGGACTTGAGTCTAACACATCAACCACTCAGCCATTCTGGTGAGCAGCTGGAAGTGTCGCTGCCCCCCCCCTCGCCCCCATTACCCCAGGGAAAGCTTGGGCATGCTCTGGGCGCTCTTACTTTGGGTAATTATCCAGCTAACTGTGGCTCAACGGGGCTCAGAAAATGCTGCGCTTGCTTACCAAGTTGTGTCTCGGTGTGCGCTTGGCCAGCTGCGGAGTGCCCCGCTGGTGACTCGGAGCCCAGGGGAGGTAAAATTGTGATGTGAGGGTCACCCTGTCCTGCCCCAGGGAGCCACAGGAGGGAACCAACTTCCATCATGCACTGAGGGCACCTTTGCCATTGTGCTGAATGGGCCCCCCGGGAGCAGAGCTGTTGGTTCAGGGTAGAGTTTTAAATGAAAACAACCGATTAAATAGCACAAGTAATGTACTAATTCAAAGCAGGAGTTAGTGGTTCAGTCCTGTATTCTGAGCATAGCATTCCATTGCAATAAGCGATACGTTCTTAATCATCTAGGGACAAATTCCAATCTGGTATAAGAACTTGACCTTCACTGTGCACCTGTGTGGGCAGGGGAGAGGATGTTCCAAGCTCCATCATGATGCACACAGCATATCAAAGGGCAGGTTAGACCCAGATAAGGCTATCAACAATTTCGAGAGAAAATTCTTCCTACTTGTCTGCATTTATCTATTGCCAATGCTATAGACTCCTGTTTGCCACAGGAAGGCAGTGCAGTTTAGTGGATACTGAAGTGAGCTGGGAATCCTGAGTTCCATTCGCAGCTCCAGCTCTGACATGTGGCGTGACTGGGAGCAAGTCACTGTGGATACAATTTTCAAAAGTGACTTAGGCTCCGAGGTACCCAGGTCCCTTCTGAAAATTTTACCTGGTCTCATGGCAAATCTTGTCAGCCTGGATTCCAAGCTCTCTTGAAGAAGGAATTTTGTATATGTACAATGCCTATTACAAGGGGTTCCTGATCTCGGCTGGGATCTCCAGGATCTGCTGTAACATACACTCCTCATTGTTTTTGCTGATAAAACGACAGTGTGCATGTGGACACTTTATTCCTGTCATCAGATGCTTTACATGCTGAATAAGTATAAATAAAAGGTGGCTTAGGCAATGTCTTTTACTGGAGCAACTTCTGTTGATGGAAGGGTCACAGAGCTTCTTTCACCACCAGAACTTGGTCCAATAAAAAAAAAATCTTCTTTCTCATGTCCTGGAACCAACACTGCTACCCCAACATGGCAAACAATAAGAATAGATTAGGTAGCAATCCCCACTGTTGTGGATAAGACGCCCAGTATGGGTCACTAAGGAGCAGAATGGAACTGAACGAAGAACACTAGCCCTTATTCCACCCAAGCGTGACCGGATGAAGTGCTGGCTTCTCTAGGCTACAGAAAGGCAGCCCGACACAATTGTGAGCTGCTCCACACAGCTCAATGATCCATAAACTCGGAAGTGTCGTGAGAGCTCTGTGAACTACTTAGCTGCACTGCTCACTTAAGCAGATGTATGCAGTTAATCTGCAGCAACGAGTGGGCCTTGATTGGAGGGCCACTGCTTATGGACAGGGATTGACCAGGGTACCAGCACTACTTTCCCTCCAATCTAATCCCTTGGTTTGGAGAACATTGCCCTTAATATTTTGAGTTACTTAGGATGGCATGTGACAAACACTAAGGTCCTGAATTTGATAGCCTGAGTGGCCGTCTTTCACCCAAAATTGTGGAGCACCAATATTGGCAGGGCACAACCCGCCTCCAGCTATCTCTGCAGTTTGGGGTCCCATAGCCACATGAATGCCTGACTTGGAGGTGCCATCAGCTGCTTAGATGGCTCTGCACCCTAATCTGCACCACAGTTATTTGTACCTGCAAAACAGCCACCAAGAAAAGCACAGTGGAAGCTGGGCTGCAAGTTTATCCTCACAACACTACCCTTTAAAAATCTGTTCCCACAGAAGAGACAATCTGTCTCAGGCAGCTGCAAAACAACACACCTAAGGCACAAAGAGCAAAGAGCTGCCTTATGAAGAACAATAAGGGTGAGGTGGGGTCCCCCTGGACTGTGGGAGCACTGACCCCTCCCAAACCCACGAACTTGGGTTGCCTCTCACACTATGATGCTGATGTCAAGCAACAAATCTCTGACAGGCACTGCACTTACTGCATCCGCAGGCAGGGACACACCCAACTGTGTTACATGAATGATCTCCCAGTCACTCATGAGCCATCAATAGAGAGGCTCCTGCCACTTCCCCCCAGTTCCTCAGCCTTGCACCCCAGAACTGTACCATCTTGCACTGGTAGGAAGCCTGACCAGTGTAAGCTCATTACCGAGTTTGCCATTCCGACAAAAGGAAAGTGGACATGCAAAAGCCCTTGTTAACCTGAGCTGAGATTCCCCGGGCACTTCAACCAAAACACACTGTTTTAGGCAAAATATAGAACAGATTTATTAACTACAGAAAGATGGATTTTAAGCATAGAGATAACAGTTGGTTACTTAAGAAAAAAAATTCTCACTCTAAATTCTACAAACTAAACAGGATTTGAATCAAGCAGTGTTTCATCCCAACAGAGGTCACAAGCAGGTTACAGTTCCTCAATACACGGACTGGGACTCTTTTCCAACATGGGGCCCACACTTCCCCAGTTCAAAGTCTTCCCCCCCTCCCCAGATGTGTTTCCAGGTGTTGAGATGGAGGTGGGGGGGTGAGGGGGTGAGACCAAGTGATGATGTCACTTCCCCTCTTTTATATTTTCCTCCAGCTTGCTGGAAAGAGCTTTGCTGTGACGTGGGGATCAGGCAGTCCCCGTTGGTCAAGCAGTCTCCATAGCACACGTGCTCTCTCTGAGAAGTCTCTGGGATTCTGTTTAACGGGCCATCAGCACGTGTCTGGCCGGGGTCCTTTGTTGCAAGTGAAAGATTGGCTGTGGGCATCTCCCAGTCTCCCAACATATTTCAGTAACACATAGAGCAATGCTTCCTAACTTCACATGTACTGACAGTACATACAATCCAACAGCTTATTATTGTTCCGCGGATCAAGACTTTTAAAATGGTTCCTCACAAGGCATACTTTGTACAAAACTTATAATAGTAATATCGCAGTGATGAATATGGAGGGTCCAGGGTGCTGCTTTGAGGTACAGAGTGTCACACGTCTGCCCTTAGTTTACTGCAGGAGAGTTAGTCACTCACTAATGCGGAGGCAGCGTGCCTAAGGTCTTCTTTAGGTTTTGACCCTACAACTCCCAAGGGTTGCTAAACATTGTAGTGTTACCCACGGGTGCTTTTGCGACGTTCTGTGTACCTTTCCACGCTTTAAGGATCAGTCTGGTGATCTCAAAAGTGAGAAAGCATCTCTTTGTATCTCTGCCGCATTGTTAACCCTTCTGTTTTTACAGCTCGTGTTAATGCAGATATTAACGTTTCCTGTTAATGTCCCATAGCTTTTGCGCTAATGTATTTCTCTGGTGCATTGTTTTTCCCCTGCCCCGAGAGCTTTGCAGCCTACTTGGCTCCAGATTGTAGTAATGTAGAAAGAAGTATTACAACTGCATCGCTTAAATGGAACTGATGTGGATTAGTTTTCCCTGCAATTTAACTACAACACAGAACACAACCCTTTAGCTGAAGCAACAACAAACCATTACTGGGCTGAGCTCTCTTTCTGCATTGTATCTACCCCCTTGGGGTTGCTATTGCCATCAGGAGGCTTGCATAGAAGTAGCTCAGAGCAGAATTTGGATCATTAGCTGAGTTACTCCAATGGGCCTGGTGCCTAGTTAGGAATGTGCAGAAGTTGGTTATCACTTGATTAATCCTGACGTTCAGCTTGTGCTCTGCTTTATTTATCTCCAGTGTGTTGATTATGCTTCCGTTCTTCTTTATATCTGCCAAGAGGTTGCCACACTGAAGATTAGTTTAATCTGCCGGCTCTATTTTTTCTGGCCGAGGCATTCGCTTGCTCATATTGAGCTTGTCTTCCTCCTTCTGCTGGGAAGCAACAACAATCCGTCTCCCTTACTGTACAGCCTTGGTCCCGTCTCCTACCATAGGCAGGGATTGTTTGTTTGCACCCTGAAGCTGTCAAGGGTTGATTTCAATTTCACTGATTTAATGTGGTGATTCCAGCCCAGAGAGCTAATTATAAGACTGCAATTTCACGGGGACTTTCATTTGAGGCTCTCAGCCTGCTTTATCTGCTTCCGTTCTGGCCATTCACAACATCCCTGTGGCAAAGCTGAGGAGGACCCAGAGCTCCGTGGGAGTACTTGTGAGGATTTTTCCATACAACAGACGTCACAGCAGCATAGTACCTCCTCCAGCAATGGAAAGGGTTTTTCCCCATTGCTGTAGTTAATCCTAGGTAGGGTGACCTAACCCCTGCTGTAGCTGCAACTAGGTTAACAGAAGAATTCTTTCATTGACCCAACTAGGGTGTGCAGGGGTGTGAACCAGTCTCACCAGGGCTGGCTCTAGGGGTGGGCAAGCAGGGTGGTCACCCTCCATGCCAAAGTCCCAGGGGGGCTGAACTGCTGTAATGCTTGGCCTCCCCCCCCTTTCTCTCTCTCTGCTCCAGATTGGTTATCCAGCCTTTTATTTTTATTTTTGCTCAGCCACTTGAGCACGGGAGAGCCAAAAATGTTTTCTGGCAAAACAGTGAGGGACTCTCCTGGTTTTCATGAAGGGCTGCCAATTGTGGTTGGACTTATTCCTGGTGGTTTCATCACACAACATCATCTTTAATTGGAGAGGTTTAGGTTGGATATTAGGAAAAACTTTTTCACTAGGAGGGTGGTGAAACACTGGAATGCGTTACCTAGGGAGGTGGTGGAATCTCCTTCCTTAGATATTTTTAAGGTCAGGCTTGACAAAGCCCTGGCTGGGATGATTTAGTTGGGGATTGGTCCTGCTTTGAGCAGGGGGTTGGACTAGATGACCTCCTGAGGTCCCTTCCAACCCTGATATTCTATGATTCTATGAATTAAAGAATCATCTTTAATTCCAGGAGAATGCAGGACAATCACGGAGGGTTGGCAACAAAGTGGAAGAGCCTCAACAGGAAAGACTTGAGAGACGCACACTCCAGAATAGCCTATAGCCTGGTGGTTAGGGTCCTCACCTGAGAGGGGTGAGATCTGAGTTAAAAGCCCTGCTCCAGAGTGGAGCTTCAGACATGGGTCTCTGACAGCCTGTGTAAGTGCTCCTACCCGTGGGTGTACAGTTATAAGGGCACACAGATAGTTTGCTGGTCCAAAACCAATTTTTCTGATTTGTCAACAAATTCCAAATATCTCTGGAACCAAACCAACTATCTTTTCTGGTATGGGGTTTTCTCCGCTGGCTGAACTGACAAAACAATTAGTCACCCAGCTCCACTCCTCTGAGTTGGAATCATGCCTTACCATTAGCTGGAATGAAGGCCATAGGCAGAAGTTTGGCGTGCTAAGCTAAAACTGGCTTACTTTAATGAGTCGCTGGTTCATACCACTTCTGTCCAAGATCTGCAGATGGGCCAGACAAGTTCTCCCACAATGCACTGCAAAAGTGTTCAGAGTAGTGAAGCTTGTGCAGCACAAGGAACCATGGGATGTGCCCTTACAGAAGTCTGTGCAACATATGAGGTAGTGGGTGGATGAGGTTCTGTAGCCTGCAATGTGTAGGTTAGACTAGATGATCATAGAATCATAGAAGATTAGGGTTGGAAGAGACCTCAGGAGGTCATCTAGTCCAATCCCCTGCTCAAAGCAGGACCAATCCCCAACTAAATCATCCCAGCCAGGGCTTTGTCAAGCCTGACCTTGAAAACCTCTAAGGATGGAAATTCCACCACCTCCCTAGGTAACCCATTGCAGTGCTTCACCTCCCTCCTAGTGAAATAGTGTTTTCTAATATCCAACCTAGACCTCACCCACTAGAACTTGAGACCATTGCTCCTTGTTCTGTCATCTGCCACCACTGAGAACAGCTGAGCTCCAACCTCTTTGGAACCCCCGTTCAGGTAGTTGAAGGCTGTTATCAAATCCCCCCTCACTCTTCTCTTCTGCAGACTAAACAAGCCCAGTTTCCTCAGCCTCTCCTCGTAAGTCATATGCCCCAGCCCCCTGATCATTTTCATTGCCCTCTGCTGGACTCTCTCGAATTTGTCCACATTCTTTCTGTAGTGGGGGGGGGGGCAAAAACTGGACACTGTACCCCAGGTGTGGCCTCACCAGTGCCGAATGGAGGGGAATAATCACCTACCTCGATCTGCTGGCAATGCTCCTACTAATGCAGCCCAATATGCCGTTCGTCTTCTTGGCAACAAGGGCACACTGCTGATTCATATCCCGCTTCTTGTCCGCTGTCATCCCCAGGTTCTTTTCTGAAGAACTGCAGCTCAGCACAATGGTTCCTTCTGACGGTAAATTCTATGAGTCAAGTAGAGTGCCAGGGTAGATGCAGGACATTATAACTGCTGTACTATTATTCCATAGTGTGGCCACTTGCCCTCATGATAGCCTAACATGAATGAAATAACTCAAAGGTAGATCACTTAGCTAACTCTGTAGTTAAGACACATGTAAAAAGGTTGTAAAGAATAGTAGTGTGACCCAGAACTCTCATCCACCAGGAAATTGGTCAGGAAAAGAGAATTCTTCCTCTGACTTGCCATGAACTTTGGAGCTGGGTGCAAAGACAAGTGAAAGCAATAGGGGATTTTTTCCATCTGCTATGCCAGTCACTGGATCATGCTATTGCTTTACCTTAATGCCAGTCATCAGGTCTTCATACCTGTTGGTATGGGCAAGAAAAGGTGTTTTGTAATATCATGATGGGGGCTAGATCTACAAGCTTTCAATGCCACCTAAATCAATCCTTTAAGCTCTGCTAGCTTGTGGTGCCTTGTAGCCACTTGGGTCAGGGCAGCCATCCAAGCATGCTTCGTGATTCCTTTTCTTAAAAAAACAACAACAACAACAACAAAACCACCAGCAACAGAATAACTTGTAGTAGGTTGTCTTAATGTGCTTCCTATAAAAGGAGAGGCACTTGCATTTGCAAATCACTTGCATTAAGATGATTTACATCTTTATCTCATTGTATCACTGGTCAGCACTTATCCGGCTTTGCCAACAAAGAGAAGGCAGCATTTTAGAACAGTATATTTTATTAATACATCCCTCTGGATGATCCTGTTTCTGGAGAGGGGTGATGTAGGTGGGATGGAAGAGTGACTTCTAGGTGAGAACCTTCCAAACTTCTCTGAGCCCGATTCTTTTTTTAAATAGCATTGCTACTTTTAAAGAAGCAAATGTAAATTGCTCAGATATTCAGAAGTGGCTCATGATTTAGCGTGCCTCATTGGGGTATGTGTGTGTGTCAGACTTGAGACACCTTTAAATGGTCTTATTTTCAGAAGGTAGGAGCTAAACTTTCTAAAAATCAGGTCCCTTTAAGGTGTCTCAAGTTGGGGACTGGAAAAATTACAATAGTCTTCTTCTCCAGAAAAACTTTCCCGATGAAAACTTTGTTGAAACAGATATATCTCCACAAAACCATTTCAAGCTTCAACAAAGCAGCGTATTTCAAACCACTAGATACAGATTTAGTACTGTTATAGCCAGTTCAGTTATTTTTTCACCAAAATAGCTATGCTGATACCACCATTAGTGTGGGCACAGTTATACCAGTATAAGGCATCTTTACCTGTGTAATTTATCCCTTTCTGAGAAGCGTAATAAGCTATGCCGGTATAAGCACTTTTATGCTGCTATAACTGCATCCATAACAGGAGGGTTGTTAACTACAGTGGTAGAGTTAAAGCACCACAACTTTTGGTTCATATCCTCACCTGGTATAAACTGGTTCAACAGAGCTGTGCCTCCTTACCCAAGCTGAGCACCTGGCCCAAAGGTTTGGATTCTGGAGCACAAGATGGGCCCCCATGCCAGATTGCTTTGATTGCAACTGTACAGAGAATGAAAGCTCAAGACAATGGTGTTGAATGCTGGGGCTCATGGGAAAATCTGGCTGTGTGAAATGTAAACGTAGCCTATGCTAGATGAAATGGGTGCTCCCTGGGTTCAGGAAAAGTTTGACCAAGGGCTTTGTCTTTAAAGTACCTTATTGTTAGCACACTCTTTCTGTTTGTACATCCTAAAGCAGAACCCTGGGAAGTAAGGCATATTGATTGCTTTGGAAAATAATCAAAACTAATATTCATATTTAGTCTGACCTTTTAGAGGAAGTCCAAACATAGCTCTTTAGATTCTGGAAAGTGACAACACTTATAATCATATTGCAAATACTTCCATCTGTTCCTGAATAGACTTCTTTCAAGAAACATTCAGGGAAGTTTAGAAACCTCTCTGACTTGGCTTTGATTGCAGATAAATGTTTGCTTTTCCTGATGTTGAATATTGAACAAACTTACATGACCTGAAAAAAGATTCAGCCATGTCTACCAGATCTTCTCTTTAAGAGACAGAGGACCAGATTCAGTGCAGTTACATTGGTGTAAATCCAAATTAAGTGAGAGCAGTGTTTGGCCCAGATATTGCAGTTTCCTTAAGTTGGACCTGATCCCAAGCCCATTTAAGTCAATGGGATGTTTTGAATCAGGCACCATAGGCAGACCAGCTGAGCTCAGATCTGAGAACAGGAACAGATTCTGATCTCAGCTACACTAGTAGAAATCCAGAATCTTGAATCGAATAACTCCAGGATTTAGACTTGGCACACACACACACACACACACACACACACTGGTTAATGTAAGTCAGTGACTCTTTCCCTGCCAAGTTTCTTAAGGTTAAAACTGTTCATGTGAAGGGCAGTGTATTATGTGTCACTTAATACATTTCTTGTATGTGTTCCCCTCTCTTTCCTCCTCACATAACAGCAAAAAGTCACTGTGTTGCAGTTTAGTAACTGAACAATCATCGAGCCCTGGAGTCTAATCCCTGATTCACAATATGCATCACTGTGCGTTTTACACAGTGACAATCTTTCTGAACTCAGCAGTGATGCGGGAGCCCTGCATTGGAAATGAGAAGCCTGGTGCTTAGAATTCCGAGAGCAAAGCCATCTCTGGTAATGTGCTTTGCCAGGCCTTGAAAAGGCTGTATGGCCCTGCGGGATGAACTAAACAGAAAAGTAGCTCTAAGGAGAAGCAATGCTTTATCAGGTGCACTGCTCAGGGATGCTTTGATCCAGTGAGGACGAAGCTTTTAAAGATCCCAAAGTGGCCATGAGGAGTCCCTCCGGAGGGGCTGATCCACATCAGTGATGGTGAGTGATGAGCTGAGAATTCACAGCTGGCAAAGGCAGGATCTGTTGGGATCTATGGATCTGCTGCTGTTTACAAGGAGAGAGGTAAGTAAGAAGCGTTTACAGGGAGAGGCGTGCAGGAAGAGCTCCTCCATAGGCCTCAGCTGCACTGGGGAGAACGTGTGGAATTGTGGCTAAGGCACTAGCGTGGGCCTCAGAAGATCTAGCCTGAATACCAGGCTCTAGGGTTGCCAGCTGTGGTCAGACGTATTCCTGGAGGTTTCATCAGGTGACATAATCTTGAATGAAAGATTAATCTTTAATTCCTGGAGACTCCAGGGCAATCCTGGAGGGTTGGCAACCCTACCAGCCACTACCACAGATTCTTAGGCCCAGATCCTCCAAAGTATATAGGGCCCAACTCCCCTTGATTTCAATATGATTCTGGTGCCTCAATGACCTTGCAGATCTGGTCTCTCTGGGCCTCGGTTCCCCGTTTGTAAAATTGCTAATAATCTAAACAGACAAGATGTCTCTTATTAGGCACCTGCCCAGTGCCTAATGCCCTGGGGAGCCCTTTTTCTGCTAGGTGCTACTGTCTTGTGCACAATAATACTGCAAGCAACAATTGATAAGGATGCCCTGTCAGGAAGCCTCAGAGACACAGACCACCTGTGCAATCTGCCTCAGAATCAGCATAGTTTGAGGATGGATCCATCTGCTCAGCTTGTGGGGGCCAAATACCTGCTGACAGAATGATCTGACGGAAAGTCTGTGTATTTTTTCCTTCTGTAGACCCCCTTACTGTGTTGGGCTGGTTCAGGACTAAGGAAAGACTTCAGGGCTTGGTCTGCATGAATGACAAGGGAATTGACATGTCCAATCCCAATGTACCTAAGGGATTTAGGTTTAGGGGCACAAGTCCCATTGATTTGTGCTCCTAAATCCTGTATGCATTTTGGAAAATCCCCCTTAGTAGGATTCAGTGGCTGGTGATTTAGTGGCCAAGGTTTTAGGGCACTTGCTGGCCAGGCATGTTACAAAGTGACTTTCTGGGCTTAAAGGTGAGCTGCAAAGGAGTGGGGGAATAGTGCGCTTGTGCCCATGTTTGCTTCTATATGATGGCAAAAGGAGGCCTGAAAGGGGGTCTTGCCTGTGCGTTGACTGGAGAAGTAGTGAAATGATTTCCCAAGAGCTGAGGAGAGAAGGAAGGGATTTTTAGGTGAACCATTTAAAATTTCACTTTTGTTAACATTTAACTAACTTTGGGTAATGGGCATCTTTGTCGACAATTCAACACAACCCCTTTAAGGTGCTGGAACTCTCACTGCTCAGCATTGAGAGATCCCAAAGGCCCTCCAGTGAAACCAGAAAAGACCAGACTTGACATTTCTGCTATTTCTAGGGTTAAACCCCATCTGCTCAAAAGCCTCCTTCATGCCTTTCTTTATACACCAGAATGAAACGAAGGGCACAAGCCCAATTTGTAATAAGCCTTTGCAGGTAACAGTTAAGGGTGTTACCAAACATTATGGACCAAATTGTAGGGCTAGCTGGTTACCGTTAAGAGCAGAGATAACAACCAGCGGCTCCACAGTTTGTAGGGGTTAGTGTAGCTATCTGCTACTAACTTTCCAGTTGTGGGGCTTAGAGCAGTGTTTAATTTGTGCCAGGGCCGAGCCCCAGCACCTCTGGGCTTGGCAATACATATCCCCAGCACCTCTGGGCTTGCCGTGTCAGTTATGAAAGTAAAAAAAACTGCTTGAGCCCCGGTACCTAATTGCGTGAGTCTGGTGCCTTTCATTACAAATTAAGCACTGGCTTGGAGTATGTTCCCTGTACTTGAATGAGGGCAGAAGTGCTAAGAAATAGGGTTTTCAAAGGGACCACTCAGTGCAATTAAAGCCCCAAGAGCAACCTGTTGCGTCTTTACAATCAATTGGGGATTGTTTTCCAAGATGGGAAATGGCTTTTGTTTTAAAGCCATTGCAGAGCGGCTATTTTCCAGGTGTCCTGGCACTTCTCCACGCACCAGCCAAGGCTGACTTGTGCTTTATTGCTGCAGAGCCAGCCAGCAGAGGGGGCACAAGATAGCACCAAATCCGGGATGTGTTCGCTGAAGCTGGCAGATGTACTGGTAGGCTCCTAGCAGCATGTGCAAAGCACCCTGCACTAGACGAGAGATTCTCCAGTCTGCCCTCTGTTGGGCTATCTGCCAGGGCAGGGCAGCTTTAACTCCCACCTTGTGATAGCTGCGGAGGAGGAATGGGCTAAAACAGCATCTCCCCTGGACACATCCCCTTTCTGTCTAAATCTGCCCACAGCTTGGCTTGTTGTGGCTGGGAGGCTGCAGTTGCTTTCGGCCACTGTGAACGCCTCCCTGAGGGAACATTCTGCCCCTGGGGGGCTCCAAGCGTTGGGAGTGGAGCAGTGTAAGCCCTGTGATTAACTTAGTCCCAAGCTGTGTATCTATTTTGTTAGCATCTAGAGTTCCCTGATCAGGGCCCCCAGTGTGTTGGGTGCTGTACAAACACATATTACGAGTCTGTGCCCCAAAGGTTTTATCTAAAGAAGATGCAGAGAAGCTGGAAGAAAGGCAGAGTCATTAGCCCCATTTTACAGATGGGAAACCAAGGCATAAAATAAGTGACTTGCTCCAAGTCACACAGGTAAATCTATAGCAAAGGCAGGATTTGTACCCTGATCTCCTGAGTCACAGCCCAGTGCATTAACGGCAAGATCGTCCTTTCTCTCTATGTGAAAAGGCTAATGTACAGAAGAAGGCAAAGAAGCCATGATTTTAGGTTGCCTTGTGTTCCGTATAGAATAAGGGGGAAGCGCCCCAGTATATAGCACTGGGAAAAGATCAAAATTGATAGCAAAGGAACTGCAATTTTTTGTTTTCCTAAAACATTATTGCAAATAGAGGGCAGCAAAACCTGGTTCTGATCTCCTACTGGGCAAAATCAGAGCCGGAAACCTCTGCCGTGTTGTGCTTGCTGAGTGAGGTCTCACATTAGCATGTAAGATGCATTGAATTTACATTAGCATCTAATTGGTGTTAACAAGGAAGTTATTTAAGAGAATTATTAGCATAATTCATCAGACTGCAGTCACCATTATACAGTAATAGGCTTAGAATTATATCAGCACACACTCATTATTCCATGTTTACATTGCTTATATATGGAGTTTCTAGTATTTATCATCCAGCCAAACAGCTTAGTGCTAATATTCAGATATCAGTGAATTATGGAAAAGCAGGCAGCTTCTAAACTGGATAGGACACCTGATTCACTAAAAAAGCAGCAAACATTCCAGCTCTTGAGCAGTACAAAGCTCCAAAAAATGGGGGGGAACCTTGAAACTAATGGAGCAGATTTGAGTCACCTCGCACTAATACTACTGTCCCACCACCAGTGAACTCCACCAATGTCAATGGAGTCACACCAGCAGGTGTGAGAAGAGCACAAGGTCAACAGCTTCTATGACTACTGATCTGAACCCACAGCAAGGGATTGCACTCAGGTCTAAGTCCCAGGTGACCAGCTAACTCTTGGTGCAACCTTTCTCTCTTATCCTAGCCTCTCGTGAACAGGCAGCTAGTCAGGTTTCCCCAGTCAGTGGGGACAGCATGTCTCTTCCCCACAGTTACTGAGCATGCACCATCCCCTCACAGCTCCTTGCACTGATCAGACTGCACAGGGCATGGACAGCTGCTATCTGAAAGGAGGTGGCCTGCTTAAGCCCAATCAGCCATTGCAGGGGTGGTATGGAGATGTAAATGGCAGCAGAGAACAAACTCGTTTTAGGACACAAAGAAGCATCTGAGCCTTGTTTAAAATTCCCCGGTGGAGACACTGCCTTGTTACAACTGAGAATAAAGGCAGGAAAGCTGGAACACAAAGGTCATGGGTTGCCGGGAGCGCTTCACATAAATGTCCCCTTCTCCTGGGGCCTCTTGTTTAGGGATTATAATGACCAGTTTAAGTATCAAAAAGCCACCAGTAGGAACTGATGTGGTTGAAACGTTGCTGGGAAGAAAGATGACAGCTGGAGGGACAAGCTTCCCAGAGAGTGGAACAGAGGAGTAAGAGGCAAGCTCCCGAGAGAAGGAGATAGATCCTTCCCTGGGTGGTTTGCCGCTGGAGTCAAAGGCGCTACATTCATTTACAGTAGATCAGGATCTGGAAGGGTTGCCACCTGTCCAGATATTCCCAGGATCATCGCTATTTTGAGGTAATGGTGCTGGGAAATCTGTCAGGGTGCTCAGCGCACACCTGCCAGCTGTCCCGTTCTCTGGGTTCAGGATCATCCCACATGTCCCACTTTTTCTCCTTTTGTACCTCAGTTGTGGGACCCCTAGGATCTGGCCCAATGTATACTCAATAAACGTCCCACACAAAGCTATGCTAAAAAGAGTAAGGTTGGAAAGTCAAGTACTCAAATGCTAGGGAATGCCAGGTTGGATCTGTAACCTGCCAGGCACAGTCAAGTCACTACTAAGAGCTGTGAGAGGATGGAACATGCACAGTTTGCTCAGCACCAGGTTCAGTGAAGAGATGGAACGTGCACATGTGCAGCGTGGTCACGCCTAACTTGTGAAAGGCTGGGGCATGCTCAGTGAGGATGGAATCTCTGGAGATTTTACCAGTCAAACGCTACTGAACATGTGCGAACTGCAGTTTTTCAAAGGCTCATAACTTGGCCAAATGTGGGTAGATTTTCATAGGATGGCAAAAATCCACATCCCTGATGCAAAGACCTCTGCCCTGCCAAATTTCAAGCCCCTGCTCCATAGCAAAGAGGAGCAAAAGAGTTTAAAGTCCAGAATTTTTTAACATGGGTAAAACAACATTTCCCCTCCCCCCCGCCCCGAGACTTATTCTTGGAAATGGTTGAACCATTTTGGTGGAAATTTTGCAGAGCAGTTCAGTCTAAGGGCTATGCCCAGCACGGAAAATGTCAGCCCAAGTGGTTAGTTTGGCAAAGTGAATAAACAACTGAAAACAGGATCTTACAATGGGAAGTGTCAGGTAACTTATCTTACTAGGTAGTGTTACCAGGCCAGCTCAGACCTGCTGCTTGGACCATTTTTTAAACCGATTCTCCCCTCCTTTCCCCTCAGTGTACTCTGAATAATTCTGCTGGGCCAGATCCTCAGCTGGTGTAATTCAATATGGAAGGTAACTTCAATAGAGAGAAACCAATTTATAATGGCTGGATCTGGCTCCTTGTTTTCAATTAGGAAATCTGAGTCTGTTTGAAAAGAAATCCCTGTGGTGCATCCTCACATTGCAGTGGAAAGTGGGAATATACCAGGATTTTAAGTGCCTAAATATGGATTTAGGCACCCAGATTTGAACCTATGAGCCTTAAAACCATAGGAACTGCTAGATCAGATCAAAGCAGGCATCCATATAGTTAACTGTGTCTCCAACCATGGTTAGCACCAGCTACTTCATTGGAAAGTGCAAGAGGCCCTGCTATAGGTTGTTCTGGACTAACCTGCTGCTAGGGAAAGTTTCCTCTTTACCCTCAAGAGTCAGACTGGCTCATGCCCCGAAGCCTGGGTCTCCTACTTACTAGGAAACTGATGCAGAGATTGCTTTTCTCCTTCATCTTGTTCTGCAGTGTGTGTGAAGAGTGCAACTTCTATGAAGTCAGATCAAAATCCAAACTTCCCTGAAGCCTGGGGATTTAATTCAGTCTATAGAGACAAGGCTGCCATTGGCATTCATAGCAGGCACAGATCAGGATCTAAACTTGCCTTGCAATTGGGCTGTTCAGGTGCATGATTTTGAAATTTTGCTGCAGCTCCAGGGTTTGGCCTCATGGTTAAGGAACAAGACTGGGACTCAGGACTTCTTGACCCAATTTTCTGCTCTGCCACTGACTTCCTTGGGCAAATCACTTAATCTCCCTGACCCTAGTTGCCTGTCTCTAACACGGGGCTAACCGTATTTTACAGGGGAGTAGGGAGCATAACTCCATGTTGGTGAGGCATGCAGTGATCACAGTGACCTGTCACCCTTCCTTGAAAGCACGAGCAATAAGTGCTGTTGTGGACAGTAAGGAAAAGGAAACGTCTTTGCAAAAATCCCCTGCCTGTGCAAACAAAGGGGGGAAATAAGAAAATCTCCCTAAGCCTTGGCACAGCACTAGGAGCTCAATCCTGACCAGGACTGAGTGACCTCAACTCCCGCTAACCTCAATGGGACTTGAGGGAGCTGAACACCTGACAGAATCAGACTGCCAATGGCGCTTCCAGTGTGACAGGATTTACAGAACAAGAAAGAAGAGAAACCAGAACAATGTGATAACAAGTGACTAATTTGCCCAGGGAGATGGTGCCTGAGTAAGCAGTCAGTCATTTCAGGATTCAGAAGTATGAAAAGCCCTTTACCACGTGGTTACCTTGAAGGTCATGGTGCCCTGAAATGCTGGGAAGGAGTCCCAAGGCTCAGCTATTAATCTAACCTCAGTGATGATGATGATGCTGCTTTAATTTCCACCCTACCTATTTTTTCTTGTTGGTTTAGCTTAGCCGCCGTACCTGCTCTCCATGACGCTGACCGCAGTTGATGCCACCTGATAGCAGAGCGTTTGGAGAGAGAAGGGACTTTACGGGGAAATCAGATGCGGCTGGCATCATTACTCATTTTTTGAATTTTAAAAGAAATGTAACTGACATGGAAAGACGGGGTGGAATTTTTTTGAGTAATATTTCCATGCACTTCCTGAAATTTAATGGGTGGTTACTGAAGTCATTTACGGTAACCATGTAAGATGTTTCAATTCATTAAACCACACTGTTATAGAGGGCTTCTGTGGGTCTCGTTATCATTTCTGGGGTCCATGAAATATAAATCCAATGGCCCTGCACAAACTGAGGTCTAATGTCCCAGATAAGTTATGAGCTGTTTGTATTGTAGTCAAGGCCTCATCAGTTATGTGTGTGTATTCAGATGAAATGATCAGCTGTGAGATACACCACTGCTCTATTGGACTGGGACTTGAGAATCTCTGCTTTCTAATCTTCCGACACAATTCCTGACAGTTTGCCCAGGTATAACATTTACTTACCTCACAGGTGTGGTGGGAGGATGAATTCATCAGTGTCTGGAAAGTACTCTTAAGACAAAAAGCTCTATGTAAGATATATTATCACTCATTTCTGGGGCTCTGATTCTGTAAACTTTTCTCCCATATTGCTACATACAATAGGTTTCTTTTCCCAGCTCTAAATTAGGCTAAATAAATATTAGAATGGCTGGATTAGAGTGTCAGTCAGTCCTGCCACCAGTCACTATACCCGTACTTCATGTTTCAGAGAAATCTACAACTAAACACGTGCCTGGCCTATGATGCAATTAGATCATGCAGGGGGAATTTTTATGACCTCACAATAACCTTTGTAATGATTCAACTTTATAACAGAAGTCAGGTGATCAGCTGAGTGATGACAGGGGTAGCATCATGTGATAGGTTGCATCATTACAGAAGTTATTATGGGGTCATAAAACATCTAGCTGCTTGTGAAATTCAACTGGAGAACCCGACCCAAATGACTACCGTGGCAGTGCATTCCAGTGCAGCTGACGACAAGTTCTGTGCAGTTATGTTTCCCTTTGTTTTAAATTTATTTGCCACTTAATCATGTCACTTCTTGCTCTCCTTTTACAACATGCATAATAACTAACCGCTCATTGTCAAACATAAACCACTTGGCAGAGACCAAGAACTTGATTCTTGTTTACACTAATGCCTCTTTCGTTGCTGTGGTAAAGTAAAGGAGGATGTAGAGAAAATATAAATACATTTATAATACATAAATACATAAATATATTTACAGCCAATTCACGTAATGCACTTTAGTAATGCACAAGGGGGCCTTAAAACTAGCATTAGTGTAAATGAGAATCAGGCTCCAATCACTACATCTAAAAGAGATTTACAGTAATATCTTGCTAACACATTAAAATCTTTGAACTATTGATTAGTTGGGCTGAGCTAAGGCCACCTAAAACACTTGTGGTTGCCCCTCAAAGTGGGCCCATGGGCTAACTCCAGAAACACAATTGGGTCTAAGTTTAAACTGTCTGAGATCCCCACCTGCTGGAACTCAGCTTAGCTCTAATGATTTCAGTGGAGCTGTGCAGTCTGCAAGAGGTAAGGATCTAGCCCTAAGTCACTAAACATGTTCCCATAGCTGTAGTGGTCACTAATTTGCTGATGGGCAGGTACATATGGAGGGAATTAGAAACAATCCAAAAATACTGCATGCCATGAAACTGGTCTCTCCCTTTTATGCCCAGTTCTAAGCCATATCATGTTATCCTGGAGTGGAATGAACCCCATGGGAAAGGTTGCTGTGAAGTTTCCATTTTGATGGGCATGCTAAAGCATAAGTCTAACAGCACTGGACACGTTACAGCGAACACCTCCCAGACACTAGAACTGACATGGCATTTGGATGTTTCATGGTGGTTTGGCGCAGATGCGGTCCAAGACAAACGGAATAAGAAGACTTCAAAAAGGACTCCTTTTATTCAGCTGTGGCAGTGAGAAGGCTGCCGTGAGGCTCATCAGAAAAGCAGAGAAGGGAACAGGACTGAGAAAAGGGGACTGTTATTGGTGGAAAGGTTGCCTAGAGCTAAGGGTGGTAGCCCTGTCCCAGAACTCCTGTTCAGAGGCAGACAGGAGGACAGCAGCTGCCGCTGGAAGATTCAGCCATTCCTGGCACACATCCCACCTGGTGGGAGAAGAGCTGGAAAACTTATGGGGGGCAAGAGTGTCATGCCTCTAGTCTCAGTCTCTGCTCCTAGCCTTACATAAGTGACACAACCCAGGTACTCTTGCTATTGGCTGATTATCAGCTCCTACCACCAACTTCAACCTTCCCCTTTCAGCACATCTGCCCTGCCCCATCTGCCCCAGAAACAAACAGGAAAACTCCGAAAGCAAAAACTCAGTTACAGGGTGGTTAAGGTTGCTCCAGGGCATGGGTCCAAAACCTTGAACCAGGAAATGGCCATTATGGGGAAGATTGACCCTACACCTTGCGACACCCATCTCAAACCATCCTCTGTCGAGGGGATGTTGCATCTCAGCACAAAAAAGTACCTCCTGCTTCAGGTCAGAGAGCCTCTGTGCACCCCACGCTCGTCTGACTCATGCGGTAGCATGTGTGGATGGTGGACAGCTGGGGGTGAGGTTGCTGGAAAGCCGAAATGCTTTTCGGGGAACGAATGGCTGAGTGCGGGGAGATCTATCTGCATTACAGAGAAGGTCAGACGAATGTGAGGAGTGGATGATTCAGTCTTTACAGCCTGCTCAGTCTGGGGCTTCTCTGCAGATTGTCGAACGGAGGTGTTGACGAATGGCAGCTGTGGTGGTGGTAGACGTTGCGATGTGAACACCAAGCACCAGGAATAAAAGAGCCATCAACAAATTTAACATCAGCAGCTGTACGGTCTACCGATTACTTTTCATTTCCTCATTCTGGCCATGCCTGGAAGCAGAATTGCTGAAATGCTAAAGGGCCATGAGTCCCTGGCGTAAATCTGTTGACATCAGTCATGTTACAGCAGGGATGACTATGGCCCAAAGGGTTACACTATTTTTAGCTTAACTGGAAATAGTGAGCCCAAGAAATTTTGTAAGTAGGTTTGGAAGGATTAGATTTTTGTTGGTAAATGTTGATTTACTGACCAAATGGTAAATGCTAAATGCTGACAGTACACACAGAAACCAATGAAAGAATATTTCCATCGATAAGTGAAATTCACAGACGGGCAAAGTAAGAAAAATGCTACTTGAGAGACTCAAAATGTTAAAGCTTTGTAACTGTTCACACATGAATTGTCCACATCACTTGTCAAAATATACAGATAAATATTCCTAAATCAAACTCTAAAGTTCTCAACACCTACTGTTATTAAATAATTGTCTAACCCCCTGTAATTACCCACAATTATGATCATTTTTATCAAGTTAAAATTTAAAACTGCTTAAAACCTTAATTTTGCACAACTGTGAATTTAAATGGATGGAAATAAAAAAATTGCTTAAAAATAAACAGTGAGGCTCAACTTACATGTATACCCCAAATTAAAAAACAAAGTAAGAGAACCAAAAAAGTGCCACCATGGTTAAACAACAAAAAGAAGCAGTGAGAGGCAAAAAGGCATCCTTTAAAAAGTGGAAGTTAAATCCTAGTGAGGAAAATAGAAAGGAGCATAAACTCTGGCAAATGAAGTGTAAAAATATAACGAGGAAGGCCAAAAAAGAATGCGAAGAACAAGTAGCCAAAGACTCAAAAAGTAATAGCAAAATTTTTTTTAAGTACATCAGAAGCAGGAAGCCTGCTAGACAACCAGTGGGGCCACTGGAAGATCGAGATGCTAAAGGCGCACTCAAGGATGATAAGGCCATTGCGTAGAAACTAAATGAAATTCTTTTCATCAGTCTTCACAGCTGAGGATGTGAGGGAGATTCCCAAACCTGAGCCATTCTTTTTAGGTTACAAATCTGAGGAACTGCCCCAGATTGAGGTGTCATTAGAGGAGGTTTTGGAACAAATTGATAAACTAAAAGTAATAAGTCACCAGGACCAGGTGGCATTCACCCAAGAGTTCTGAAGGAACTCAAATGTGAAATTGCAGAACTAGCAACTGTAGTCTGTAACTTATCATTTAAATAAACTTCTGTACATATGACTGGAGGATAGCTAATGTGATGCCAATTTTTAAAAAGGGCTCCAGAGATGATCCCAGCAATTACAGGCTGGTAAGCCTGACTTCAGTACCGGGCAAGCTGATTGACTATAGTAAAGAACAAAACTGTCAGACACATAGATGAACATAATTTGTTGGGGAAAAGTCAACATGGTTTTTGTAAAGGGAAACCCTGGCTCACCAATCAACTAGAATTCTTTGATGGGGTCAACAAACATGTGGGCAAGGGGGATCCAGTGGATATAGTGTACTTAGGTTTTCAGAAAGCTTTTGACAAGGTCCCTCACCAAAGGCTGTTAAGCAAAGTAAACACTCATGGGATAAGAGGGAAGGTCCTCTCATGGATTGGGAATTGGTTAAAAGATAGAAAACAAAGAGTAGGAATAAATGATCAGTTTTCAGAATGGAGAGAGGCAAATAGTGGTATCCCCCAGGGGTCTGTACTGGGACCAGTCCTATTCAACATATTCATAAATGATCTTGAAAGGTGGGTAAACAGTGAAGTGGCAAAATTTGCAGATGATACAAAACTACTCAAGATAGTTAAGTCCCAGGCAGACTGCGAAGAGCTACAGAGTGATCACTCAAAATTGGGTGACTGAGCAACAAAATGGCAGATGAAATTCAATGTTGATAAATTCAAAGTAATGCTCATTGGAAAACATCATCCCAACTATACCTATAAAATGACAGGGTCTAAATTAGCTGTTACCACTGAAGAAAGAGATCTTGGAGCCATTATGGATAGTTCTCTGAAAACATCCACGCAGTGGGCAGCGGCAGTGAAAAAAGCAAACAGAATGTTGGGCATTATTAAGAAAGGGAGAGACAATAGATATCATATTGCCTCTCTCTAAATCCATGGTATGCCCACATCTTGAATACTGTGTCGCCCTATCTCAAAAAAGATATATTGGAATTGGAAAAGGTTCAGGAAAGGGCACCAAAAATGATTAGGGGCATAGAATGGCTGTCATATGAGGAGAGATTAATAAGACAGGGACTTTTCAGCTTGGAAAAGAGATGACTAAGGGGGGGAATATGATAGAGGTGGAAAAAACATGACTGGTGTGGAGAAAGTAAATAAGGAAGGATTATTTACTCCTTCTCATAACATAAGAACTTGGGGTCACCAAATGAAATGAATAGGCAGCAGGTTTAAAACAAACAAAAGGAAGTATTTTTTCACACAATGCACAGTCAACCTGTGGAACTCCTTGCAAGAGGATGTTGTGAAGGCCAAGGCTATAACGGGGTTCAAAAAAGAACTAGATAAGGTCATGGAGGATAGATCCATCAATGGCTATTAGGCAGGATGGGCAGGGATGGTGTCCCTGGCCTCTGTTTCCCAGAAGCTGGGAATGGGTGACAGGGGTTGGATCACTTGAGGATTCCCTGTTCTGTTCATTCCCTCTGGGGCACCTGGCATTGGCCACTGTCGGAAGACAGGACACTGAGCTAGATGGACCTTTGGTCTGACCCAGTATGGCCGTTCTCATGTTCTCTCTGTGTCTCAGTTCCCCCTGTGTAAAAGAGGGATAATAGCACTTCCCTATCTAGAGGTGATGTGAGGAGTAATGCATGAAAGATTTGGAGGTGCTCAGACAGCAGTAGTAGGGGCCGCATCTGTACTTATCTACAAATAGACGGGACATAGCAGGAGTGAGACGGGTTTGAGGCTTTACGGTGAGCAAGTGGCTGCCCCTCTGAGGGTGGCTTCACAGTACAGCTGACATGTTGGGAAGTCATTCTTCCACTCAGAGGCCGGAAACTGTCACCACTGGTGAAATATCAGCTGGACCCTGGACAAATTGCACCATCCAGCTTGACTCAGCACTGCCGCATCTTAGAGATGGTAGCAAGTGCCTCTCAAGGAAGGTTTGGTTTGGGTTTTTTAAATCAAAGACACTGGAGATATTCAGGCATAAACCTGAATGGAAAGCTGCTGGCTTGCAGGGGCAAAGGTGTTCCACCCCGATGCTCAGGTGCTTTTTGGGGTTTTTCACCCAGTGCAGCAGTGACTGGCTGATCTTTCATCACCTCAGATAGGCTCACCACCAGTACCAGGCAGCATTAATAGCTTCATCTGTTGCTAAGGCAATATATTTGGGACTACTTAGTGCTGGAGAAAAACAATAGCCTATCTTAATATGATTGGAAGCATGCAAATGATTCCTGAAGCTGTATCAAATGGGAAGCTCGGGACCTGGATCTGAACTCACCGGCAGCAGTTTTACGCTACTGGCTACTTCTGATTTACACCAACATCAGCAAAAGCCAAATCAGGTCCTCCGAGTTCTGGATTCCTCCCCCACACCTGCTCCTCTGGCATTGCAGCACTGCTTGAGTCCTGAGGATCCCCCTCCTCCTTTTGAAGGAGTTTGTCCTTAGCCATTGCACGAAGAAAATTCACCGCCCCCATCCTGGTGTGCCCTGTGAAACGTCATGGAGCAGCCTGCTCCGTCTGTATACCCCTAAGGGTGCAAATTGCCTCAAAGGAGGTGGCAAGGAGGGTAGGCCCTGGCCCTGTCTCACCTCTATACAAGCCCATGGAGAAGGAAGCGTGCTGCTCTACCCAAGAGCTTTCCAGCTGAGAATCTGGGGACTGGGTAAGGAGTTGTGCTCCTAGTGCATGATCCCTCTTGCAACTCATGGGTCAGCTTCACTACTCAGGGCTGTGGCTCAATGCTCCACATAGGTTCCCCTTTGTAACCCTCCAGGCTGTAAATTCTGTGCTGCAGGCATCTTCACTGCAGCTGAGGAGCGCCAGCTTGATCTTCTTACAGGACTCAATCAATGTAATCTCTCCAAAAGGAAATTGCTAAGTGGTATGTGGCTGCCACAAAACAGAACGTGCTGTCTTTATAGTATCCCCCTGTCCTGCTAGCAAGACCCATAGCCTCTGATGGACTTGAGGTCTTCCATAGGCAGCATGGAAAATTCCTGCCTCAGGTACAATGTCCTCTTTGTTTAGTTTGGCTCAGCCTCTCTGGTTGCGTTTCTCATTGGTTCTGTTCCCGGCAAAGTCAGTTTCTAAAAAAGGCTTCCAAGACGCTCAGCCTATGAACCCAGTGGAGCTTGCTAGTTGGAAAATATTGCAGGAAGTGCAATTTGTGACTCCCCTGCGCGTAACTCGAGCAATTGAAAGTGAAGCTGTTAAAGCAACGGTTTCTCTCAGTCAGCCATTACAAATAAAGGAAGATAGTCGTAAGAACAGATGGCATGGACAAATATACCCAGTGCAGCCCCCAAACTGCCTTGTCCCCATGAGGAACCTTGCTTTAATTACATTTCCAATTGCGTTCTTGCACCCCTGCAAGCTATTTCCCTCTCCAACCTCAGCTGCACGTTTCTGCTGAGCTTCCTGAATCTATTCAGGGTTGAAAAAAAATCTCATAGAGAGCTACTGGGGGTCCACTCCCAAACAGACTCCACACTGATCAGAGTGGACTGGTCTGATCAGAGGAGAATTGCACACAAAAAATAGCATCAGAGGCATTCCGAGGACCAAGTTCATCCTTGGGGAACTGCTCCTCCATTGAAAGCAGTGGAGTTACACCAGGGATGGATTTGTCCACAGATGTCAGAGAGAGATTCTGGGTTGAAACCTCAGCCCATGCAAGTGGACATAATTCCACTGCGGTCAACAGAATGGCACTCATTTTTGCCATCTGACAATCTGGCCCTACATTTTTATTTCATAATTTTGAGAATCCAAATCCCTAGAAAATGTTGGTTGGATTCTGGGTCACAGGCGAGAAATGTAAACTGACCTTTTCTTTTCTGTGCCAGCCATTGATGTTAGGGTAGTAAGGGAATGGAAGAGATCTGTCTGTAGAAACTTATATGTGTAGTAGGTGGGCCAGAGTCTGATGTTTGAATCTGGATCAGGATCCAATCTTTCCCAATATGCAGGGATGCTTGAACTTCGAGCTTTGGGCCACATGTGAAAATGAAATCCGGGCCTGAGTTCCACAAAGCCTATGTGTCTTCAGTTCTCTCTCTAACTTACACAGTAAACACTTCTCGGATATTGACTGCAAGCAAACAATTTATGAATGCAATTTGCGATCTAAGCAACATTTCTGGAATATGAGATATTATTAGCCCTCTGGTGGCCATTGTTTTCCTATGACAAACTTCCTTTCATACATCCCTACTCTCTCATTTACCCGATTTCAGCTTTCAAAGCCTGCACTTGTCAGATTTCCCAAGATGAATGAATGAAGAGCATTTAGGAGACGTCACAGCATTTGCAGTTTGGAAAACCCCAAGATTTCTGATCTGTGCAAGCACAACTGCAACTCATTTGATCACTAAATCTTTGCTAAGAGATGTAACAAACACCTTTTCTTTGACAGCACACACTGGCTTCCATTAAATATCTCTGGTAGGGGCCACAGAGGCAACTCCTTGAACATGAAAGTGCAGTAGAGAGGTCGTTGAAAACTATTTTGCAAATATTTTCAGATGAATTTCTCTTTTGTGCAGAGAGCCAGTGCAAAGCTTATGAGCCTCTTAAATCCCGTTTAAGTCCTATTCTGAGGGCTTAAAAGGGACTGAAGTGGCACATAGACCTTGGGTTGGCTCTCTCTAGAGGATGAATTTCACCCTTTATGAATAAAAGCAACAAGTTCCTACAATTACATGGGATCATATCATCTGTTGTTCCCAAGTAGATGGATGACTGCTGGATCGTCATTACATTAGTTGCAAATTTTTAACATTTTAGAGATGTTAGCCCAAATGTTTCTTCCTCCAGCAAGTGCATTATTCATTATTGTTTGGAGAACAGAAAATTTTTAATCAGGGAGCAGAAATAATACTGTGTGACCATGAATAATACATATTTGAGGAGAAGAAAGTATCACATAGATTGAAAAATATTTGTCCAAATCATTTAACTACTAGACCGATGGATAGAGTACATTGGCAGACGTCAGGACAGGTTTGCAGGTGACTTGCTAACAAAAAACAAACAAAACAAAAACCAGTAAAATTTCAGTGAATATAAGACCCAATTCTCCAGTGCCGTATCCCTTGCGTAGGTAACTACACGTGGGCAACCTGAGCATAAGATGCTACGAGTGGCATGACTGGACAATTTGGATTTGGTAGCATTTTACACATATTTTGCACAGGTGCCACGGATGGCATGAGGTACACATCAGTGGAGAATTTGCTCATTTTTTTATAACTCACAGTTCAGCCAGCATGGCTTCTGTATGACTAATGAAACAAATGAGAACATGAATAATTGCTAGAATTTCCTTACACAGTTTGCACCGGCGCTGAGGAGACGACACTGCAAAGATCCCCAGGGTCAGCTCTGATTTCAGTACAACTCTTTCAGGTCGTGACTGTTCTCCTTTCTGAGGATATTTCTTCCATTAATATTTCCACCTCTTATTTCTGGTCTCTGGCTAATGGGCAAACTGGACCCTCTTCTCATCACAGTGGTCCTCGTGTTATCTCACCAGACATGAGTCCTTCTCCTTGCCTGCATCCTGGGGGAGGAAAGGCTAACGTGAAACCCAGCACCTCTTCCAGCAGGGTTTGGTGAACTCTTTGCATAGCTGTTTCTGTTTTTTTGGTGTGGCTAAGACGGATGTAAAGATGGAGCTTGCTCATGAAGCAGCGGCTGCTGAGTAATACGTTTTTAAGGTCACACCAAAGATCAATACAGTTGAAATGTTTTCTTTTTCTCACCCGCAGAAATGAATGTGAGTGCTGATCGTTTCACTTTTATACTTGGTGACTCGATATGTTAGCTGCAGCCTGCAGGACACCAAGATTTTCTAAAGATCTTGTGGTTAGATTACAAGTGCTTGGCATCCACAATCAGGGGGTCAGATTTTCAAAAGAGTTCAGCATCTAGTGTGAACACAAAGTGCTGGGCACATTTGAAAATCTGGCCACCTATTTCAGGGCCTACATGGGTGCTGAATGTATATTTCTGCTTGTTAAGATATGTCTCAGCAAATAATTCAGAGTCACTTTTTTAGTGATGATTAAATATTAGTGTGAAGACTAGCAATCTGTCATTCGTGATTGTTGCACAGAATCCTCTTAAGCAAGCAAAGGACAAATCACATTTGATTTCCCAGAAAATTGGAGCTGGGAAGGATTTGTACTGGTAATACAAGGGTGTTTTCTCTATGGGACAATGTTCTGGTGTTTTGTCTAGTCTTGTTTTCAGTTACTCTAACAACTGAGCAGCTATGATTTCTCTGGGACACAATGACCCAGTCGGATCCCTGTAGTGTTCCATTCTAATTGTTATGATCTCTCTCATAAGGCGACATGGAAGGACTAAGTTTTGCTTCTGAAATCCAGGTATCCTTTGTTTAGACCTATGATTATAGGCCACAGCTGCAGCTGCGCTGTAAATTGGCATCATTCCATTGGTTATGGAGAGACACTGGTTTACCCCAGCTGAGGATGTGGTCAATATGTTTGGATCAGCAGTTAGAAGGACTTGAGCATTTGGACGGAGAACAGAAATACAGAGCCTGATTTTCCACTCACTCACAGTGTCCGTGGAAGTGCCTGTGGTTTTCCTCAGTGTAAATGGGGTGAGGATGAGGCCTGCAGTATTGTTTTGTTGGGTTTCTTTTTCTGTTTATGACTTAATACCAGTTGAAAGTCAGGCTAGCAAAAAGCTGACCCAAGGAAACAGAGCTAAAGAACCTCCACTCCTTTCACGCCCTGCCTTCCAAAGACTCCAAACTGACCACAAAGGGAGAGGACCAAGTGAGTTGCCCAGGTACAGAGAAATGCTCACCCCCCTATGCTGACTGTTTGCAGAAATAATTAAAGTCTCTGATGCAATTACAAATCTTGGCATCCACATCATTTACCTGCAGGTTTGAACTCAGTTCCCATCACTGCTCCTGTTCCTTCAGTTTTCCCGTCTGAAATGCAGCCCTGAGGAGTGCTGGGTTCATACATTTCTTGGCATCAAATGGGTTAACCCCAAATGATCACCTGAGCAGCAGTAGCTTTTAGAGTATTTGCCCCTCCCTCACCCCCATTCATGAAGAAGATGTGGCTTGGTTCAGTGGGTCTCTGTTGTGCTTATGAGGGCCAGTGTTTGGTTTTGCAGGGATTTGGGCAAAGACAGATGTGTGAGAGCTTCTATAACCTTCACATCTAGAGAAGCTGAGGGAAGGATTGGCAGCTGCTTGGCTTGTGGGTGCAGGGGACTTTATTAATCTAGGGGGAGGTGGGAAATTGGAGAGACTTCTCCCTCCCTTTGGGAATGGATCCTGGAATGCGAGTGCCCTAAAAGCACAGGGACCTGGGTAGCTGGATCCTCTTCACATACCTAGGGCTCGCCCTGAAGCCTAGTATTTGCCATCTTTACAGAAGCAATATTCTGTTTCCAGAAGGCGCTCTAGAATAATGCTCTTCAACCTGTGGTTTTGGCTACGTGCAGAAGCTGCATCAGTTTAACTTAGATCAGTATGCACGCTAATGTAGTTAAACCTCTGCAAATCCCTTTGTGGATACTCTGAGTGATATCCTGGCTCAAGTTGAAATCAAGAGCATCCACGTGGTCTTTTGCACCAGCTTGATTAAACTGATTTAAAATCACAACTCCTCAAAGCAATACAACTTCCCCGTTTAGGGAAAACCTGTGCTTGCTAGCTCCTCCTATTTGCTGCATGTTGCTCCCACCCTGATCCTGGAAGAACAAAATAAAAAGTCTCTGGTTACCTTAGCAGCTGCTCCTAGATATAAGGCACTTTAAAACCAGAACACAAAGACCCTTGCCTACACAGAAGTGTTGAATCTATATTGGAGTTGTAGCCAGTTAAGGTGAGTGGCCATGCTGCCTTTGTTTCCATTCATGCTGTCTCCTCTCCTTTATTTAGCTTTCCAGCTCAATGCCTGCTCTACAGTAAAGCGCTTGACTGAAAACAACACGTCTGAAACAAGTTAAAATCTGTATTGTTCTTCGGTGGCTCTCTGACTTTGTCAGCAGTCCTTTGGATGCTGAAGCAACCTATAAAGGAGGGGGGAAAGGGCACAAACCCACATTAATGCTTCTATATGATGTATGATAAAGTATGGTTATAGGCCACAGCTGCAGCTGGGGTGTAAATTGGCATCGTTCCATTGGTTATGGAGTGACACTGGTTTACCCCAGGTGTGGATGTGGTCCATATGTTTGGATCAGCAGTTAGAATGGTTTTTTAAAAATTTTCCTTTGTCTTTTTATTTTTTCCCCCATTAGAGAGATTGTTATTTTCTACCCTAGGAACCTAGTGAGAACAGGATATCAGGACATCATCAGAGACAAACGGAAGAGATTGAGAGAGGAGGGGAGTGTTATCGGACTGATGAAAACTCTTGTTGTTTTTAACAGCTATTTCACTCCAATGCCCCTGAAACACTTTGGAGAAAAGAAGTATCTATTAAAAATCAAAGCCCACAGTCCCTTCGGTGAAGTGGGAATGCTCAAAATAGATATCTGAGACCTCTAGCAGTCTTCCAATTAAAAAAGGGAAGGCCAGACTTGAAGGTTGAAATTTTCAAAAGGGGCTGATGGTTTGGGGTGCCTCAAATTGGGGTGTCTAACCTTAAATGAGCCTGATGTGCAGCACTTTCTCCAAATCAGGCTCCTTTAAAGTGTCTCAAGTCGGGAACTCAGAATCACTCGACACTTTTGAAAATCTTGACTGTCATTCCTGATATTTCCAGTGTAAAAAATCCCAACAATTTAATCTCACATGCCCATTGCACACACCCTCCTCCCCAAACCCCCCAAACATTCAGGCCTTCGCTATCCACCATAAAAATGCAAATAGGCACAAACCCAGTATCCCCTGCCCCTGGTTTTCGGTCACCTTTCAAGGCCCAGTGCTACTGATCTAGGTGTCTATTTCATTAGAAACAAACAACCCTGCCCTTTAACCACATCATTTGAATACTGCACACGTGGCTACTGCATTCCACAAAGCATCAAACCACACTGCCCTCACCCCTTCTGCTTTTCTTGTAAGCAGGAGCGTGGGTACTGGAATCCTCAACCGTTTGCGTTGCGTGGGTTTGCAAAGAGGCACGAGGCCTTGCATCATCCCGTTGCTGTCTGACCTGAGCTGAGACCAACAGCAGGACCCTGTGCAGCTGCCAGGTGTTGGGCACTTTACCGCAGAGGCGCATCCTTCTGGCCGTGCGGCCCTTCGGGACTCGAGCCGTCCCATGGCTGGGAATGCACAGGAGTAAGGATTGTGTGGCTAGGATTGGGTCCTGCCAGGAAGATGCTCTTGGATAAGCTGCCAGAAGCTGTGTTCATAACAAAACATTTGATTCACCGAGATGCATCAGGCTGAGTCATGGGTCCGCTTGCCAGCTGTTTGCTTTTCCAGCCACCCAATCATTGCTGAGCAAGGGGTTCAGCAGTGGACGTTGCCTAAGCTGTAACAAATACTCATGTTGTATTTAGGGACCTGTGGAATGTTGCTTGGGAGACCGGCATTCTCCTTTATCAGAAGGCCTAAAAAGGGAAGAAGGCGGGAGATTTCCTCCCCTCCCCTTCATCTCTCCGCTTTCTCCTTCTCAGGTCTGCACAGAGCACTTACAGCCTGCTGGCAGCGGGTGGCGCTCTGCGAGCTGCCATGTGCTCGTGCGGTGGAAAAGGCAGAGGCTTGCCCGTTCAATCCCAGCCTGGCAGTGACAGTACCTCCGTGCTCCACTCTGCTGCCGCCTGGCATGCTGGGGCTAGAAACAGAGCTGATCTGGGGGGGCAGAGTGATCGTGTTTTGATACAGTCTCTCACCCTGTCTAGAGAGATGGAAGGAGCAAGCTGCCCCGGTTGTGGATGGAGGGTGGGGGGCAGGGTTCTGGCTGGCTGGCCAGAGGTTGGTACGGGGTCTTTCACTGCGATAGCTGAGTTATTATTGTTTCTATTGTGGTAGTGGGAAGGAGTCCAAGGTATGGACCTAAATGAGGGGAAATCTCCCTCGACTTGTAAGCAGGGACAGGGACCACTATGCTGGGTGCTGTATAAACACAGAATGATGGTCCCTGGCTCCAGGAGATTACAATCCGAGGGAGCCTTCATTTAGGGCTTCAACAGCAGGGCAAGAGAACAATCCTGTGTCTCTCTTAAGTGCAGGGACCACCACAACCGGGCAGGGCCTGTTGGCTTGGGAACTTGGCCAAGGTCCTCGGACCCACCCCCTTCCCTCCTTCCTGTATTTGCACACCCTCGTGTCAGCAGCACGAAATACCTGAGGGTGCTCTGCCTGCTCCTTTCCCGCATACTCACGCCGCACTGCTCAGAAATGGTATCGTCACTGGTCAATGCGCTCTGGACACACAGCAGCAGAGCTGCCAGCCCTGGGGCCTGACACTGCTCTCCGTGACACCAGGGTAAAGGGAACCCTTCTGCCAGGCGGTGTCCTCAGCAACAAGGGCCAGGTTTAATACCTAACATTACAAAACAGACCTGGCTTGAGCTCCCACCCAGAAATCTGGAAAAACTCAGCACCCTTGGGCACCTCTGAGAGGCAATACTTCCCCCCCGGCTCACAAGCACCAAGTCTGTGCTTAACAGCAGAACTTCTATTAAAGGGAGAGGGAACTCCGCATTCATTTGGGAGAACACCACAACAATGATTCAAACGTGTGCAAACCGTAACCCCCTTCCCCACAGTATCTTGGGCAGTGTCCCTTGCCTCAGTTTCCCAGCTTGTGGTGTGAAAGTCGAGTTGACAAAGGTCACTTTCACATGCCACTCCTCTTTCTCTCTGCTGCACCTCACTCGTAATTGGTTGGCTGAAGTCAGCAAAGCCCCAGAATCCAGGGGTGGGTTCATGGGGGTTTACCTCCGACCCCTGATAGGGGGCGGGCCGTGCATCTGCTGCTGTCGTGGTTGTCTTGGCCACTGTTGCCTATTGCTGCTGCTCATGGCTGTTGCGGTCATCTCCAGCTGCGATGCCGTGCTTTGAGGTTCTGCCACTTAGCCCAGTTCTGAGTGATGTCACCAGGTAGCGGGGGAACCTCGCCAATTCTGCATCCTTGGTGTTGTCTTTCACCACAAAAGGGTCACCTCCCCAGGGCTAAGGGTCAGCCCCTTAGACCTGCTCATCAGTGATTTCAGCTCTAGTGATCACTGGGGAGAAACAAGGGCTCTCAAATGAGTCTGCTCAGCTCTGTCCTTAAACACTGGAAGGGAAGGGTCAAGTGATATCTAGGACTTTAGGGGCAGGGGAGGGATAACTCAGTGGTTTGAGCATTGGCCTGCTAAACCCAGGGTTGTGAGTTCAACGCTTGAGGGAGCCATTTAGGGATATGGGGCAAAAATTGGTTAGATGATTTAATTGGGGATTGGTCCTGCTTTGAGCAGGGGTTTGAACTAGATGACCTCCTGAGGTCCCTTCCAACCCTGATATTCTATGACTCTTCAAACAGAGGCCATACCCCCAGGTAGAAACACCTCTCCCCACCTCCTCTGATATTCACTTGGATTTGACATAACTACCCCCTGTTTAGTGAGGAGGTTCTAGTTCTGCCCCCTTAATTAGGGCATATTAAATACAGTTCTACTGCCCGGTAGTCATAGCAACATTTCATTACCCCTGGCCTCAAGGCTAAAGTGGATTTTAACCCAAAGCAGCCAAAATTGATCACTTTGGGGAAGCAGGTCTCTCTGCTGAACACCTAGGCAAAGTCTGCGTGCCCAGGCAAATACAGTATGCTCCAGAGGTTTTTTCTCCTAGTTCATGGATAGATGGCAGGGGAGAGCTTAGCAGGAGCCTGGCCTACATAAATCAAGTGGCTCGCCAATAAAGCCAGTGGGCAAAATCCTCAGCTGGTGTTATTGGCATAACATCAGTGGAAGTATGACAATTTATAGCAGCTGAGGATCTGGCTGGCTGGAATTTTACCAAAATCAGTCTCTGGCTTTCTTGTGCACTGTCCCAGTCCTATATTCAAGAAGAATGAAATTCTGTCTTAAGGCATCTGCCATGCTTAGCACTGGGTATCAGGTATTAGGGGGAGGGCCCCCTGGCAATATATGATATAATACCAGCTTTGAGGGGTTATTCTTTAGAAACAGGCCGAAATCACAGAGCTCAGATCTGATTCCTAACTTTCCCCCAGTTCATGGAGGATTCAGAATCAGGATTCGGATACACCCTAGTTAATATAGATGAGTTCGAGCTGAGATGTTCATGTCCCAGAATTCTGCAAAGACCTGAGTCTGGTGTTCTGGTACAGGCCCAACTCTCGAGCCAGCATTTTCTAATATGGGTGCCTAACTTTAGGCAATTGACCATGTGTAGTGTGACAAAGCTCTGTCCTTGCCTCCGTGGTCCCGTGTTTCCTGGTGGATTTCGCTCACTTCAGAGGCTCACTGTGACCCTGCACGTAACCCTTCTCTCTCTAGAGACCAGGGTCACAGTCTACTGAGCCATTTTCATCATAAGCCAGTGAGGGAGGTGTGGAGCAGTTATCCTTCCTTGCACAGTCTCTGTTGTCTCCCAGTCTCAGTGATTAATCAGGGGGCAAAAGTGAGGGGGGGAGTCCGGGCCCACCCTCTACTCCGGGCTCCAGCCCAGGGACCCTAATGGTATCAGCTATGGTAGCTGACCTTTTAGAAACATGACATGTACAATTCCCTGGGCTACTTCACCCACAGCAGCCCTCACTTCCTCAAGCTCCACTTCACCCTTACCTCAGGGCCTCCTTCCTTGTGCCTGATATGGTGTGTACTGCTCAGCCTCTCCAACAGCACAACTTCCTTCCACAGCTCCTGACATGCACACCCACCTGACTGACTGGGAGGCTTTTAACTAGTTTCAGCCAGCCCCTGATTGGCTTCAGGTGTCCCAATCAACCTAGCATTCTCCCTGCCTTCTGGAAAGTTCTTAATTGGCCCCAGGTGTCTTAATTGACCTGGAGCAGCTTCCATTTCACTTAACCTGGTACCAGGGATTTGTTTAGCCTGGAGCTAATAGATCTATCTCCCACTACTTTTCTATAGCCATCTGGTCCTGCCCCGTCACAATAGACAGCTGAATAAGTGGTGTGATTTTTAGAGGTGCTGATCACCTGCAGCTTCCACTCACGGCATCAGCCTCTCCCAGCACTCTCTCTTTGTTCTTTCTCCAAATCCTTCTAATTTTATTTGTGCTCCTGTTCCAGTTTCTGACCAATCCTGTTCTCCCCACCCCACATGACTCCCAGGTATTTCTTTGCTTGAATGAGCATTACAGACTAACCTCTATTGAAATGAATGGCCTCAGATTCTTTTTTCTCAGGCCTGGAACTTTGCCTTTTAACCATGAAATTAATCTTCATCAGGACTATCGACAGGTTGGGTGTTCCATCCAGCTGTCTCTGATAGCTGCTTTTTCCTCTTTGCTCAGTGCGGGCAATGGCCTTCTTTCTCGCACGGACTGTATCAAGATCAATGGCAAAGTGACATTTTCATTTTGTATTAGTCAGCTATTATTGCAAACCATTTACTAGCTGGGGTGTGCTGTGGAGCCTTGGGAGTGACACAGGAAGTCAAGTGCTTTAGGGTTTCTGTGGCTACTGGAGATGTTAGAAAAGCTGGGCCCATTCCCTGGCTAGTGTGAATCAGGATAGCGCCACTGACTTTAATGAAGCCATGCTAAGCATCTGCTCCCAATTCCCTACATTGTGCAATGCAAAATGCAAGTGATTCTGGGAGTGAAGCCAACAAACTGTTTTTTTTTCATTGTGGTTCCCCACTAATGCCTCATTAGGAAACCATGAATCAAATCCTCATATGGTGTACATCAGGCATGGCTCCATTGAAGCAGCGGCAGTTTACACTAGCTGAATATCTGGCCCTGAGTTCCTTATTCAGGTAAAACTCCCAGTGTGCCGAATCCTCCCAAAGTAGCTGGGCTCATTGTTGAGGATCTCCAGAGAGCAAGGGATGGAATAAACGGTGTCCCTCATGTCATCCTGCTAAGATGGGATGGAATAGAGGATCCACGTGATGGCTGATCCTGAGGCCCTCTGTTAGGCCCAGCTCCCCCTACATGACAGTGCACAGAGAGGCTTTGTGGAGTTCGGCTCTGTGTCCTACGTGGTGAAGCACTCACTGTTTGTTCCCTCCCACCCCTGATCTCGCCCCACCTGGTAGAACGGCACCAGGCCTCCTGCACCTTCAGAGGCATGGGCTAGATTTGCGCCATTGACCTCAGTGGGCATTTTGCCTGAGTGAAATCTGAGGTAGGACTTCAGGATGCATCTGCCCCTTGCAAGCCTTCTGTAATGCTCTGCTCCACCAGGCTCCTGTCTGCCAAAGAGAGGGTTCTGAGGAGCAGCCCAGCAGTAGTTGTGTTTATGGCTGACCAAGAGAGAGATATGATACCATGAGTTCCTTCATTTCATTCAGGAATGATGACTCGATGTCCACCTTGTTTCGACTTCCCATTAGAAAAGAGAGGAGTCAGCTCAAGCCACTCTCAGTGTTGAAACTGATGCAAGAGGGTCATTCATGTTCCTCAGCTGCTTCTCAGGCACTGATTATGTGTGAGGAAGAGGAAGGTTCCCATGAGCCACTAATAACATTGTAAATGCCTCTTCTTTTTTATGTATAGTTCTTTGAGGGTTTAAGACATGGGAAAATGTTCCGAGATTTGTTTGTCTCTGGGACTCTAACAATCTACTTTCTTGTGCATAGGAGATAGAAATAAAATATCTTTTGTGAATGACTGACCAAGTTAAACACCAGTTACAGCACTTGGGAATACTGGTATGCACCAATTAGCCAAGTTCTAGCATTTCTTTTCCAAGTGACAGGTTTCAGTAACAGCCGTGTTAGTCTGTATTCGCAAAAAGAAAAGGAGTACTTGTGGCACCTTAGAGACTAACCAATTTATTTGAGCATAAGCTTTCGTGAGCATCGGATGCATCCGATGAAGTGAGCTGTAGCTCACGAAAGCTTATGCTCAAATAAATTGGTTAGTCTCTAAGGTGCCACAAGTACTCCTTTTCCTTTTCCAAGTGTTGGCTTTTCTCCCAAGCCTCTAGTGCCATGCTATCCTCATGTGAC